>NC_059472.1:48614376-49814376 GCF_018139145.2 Gymnogyps californianus
CAATCTCATAGACACCTGGGCCAAAGAGCATGGCATTGAGTGGGTATATCACATCCCCTATCATGTACCAACCTCCACAAAAATCGAACGATACAATGGACTGTTAAAGACTACACTGAGAGCAATGGGGGGTGGGACCTTCAAACATTGGGATACACATTTAGCAAAGGCCACCTGGTTAGTCAACACTAGAGGATCTGCCAATCAGGCTGGCCCTGCCCAATCAAAACTTTTACGTACTGTAGAAGGGGATAAAGTCCCTGTAGTGCACATAAAAAATATGCTAGGGAAAACAGTCTGGGTTATTCCTGCCTCAGGCAAAGGCAAACCCATTTGTGGTATTGCTTTTGCTCAAGGACGTGGTGTACTTGGTGGGTGATGCGGCAGGATGGGGAATTCCGATGTGTGCCTGAAGAGGATTTGATTTTAGGTGAGAACAGCCAATGAATTAAATTGTATGATGTTAATTACTATATAACCCTGCCACTGTATGTCATCACTACTATAGTTGCTATATACTGTATCAATGTTATTACAGTAAGAATCACCCAGATTAATGAAGAATGAACTTTGATAAAACCGAGGAAAGCGCAGCAGTGATGGAACCAGAACTGACTTCAGCATGCAACAATCCAACACTACACACCATCCTCCTGCTGCGCCCAATCTCACCCGCCTGCCACACCACACCGAAGCCCAGTCCTGCTCTGCCGACTGAGTGGACTTTGCACCATCCCTCCTGCCCAGACAGACTGTTATGACAGATGGAGCCCAAAGTCATGGACTAAAGGAACTCAACAGACATTTTACAGGGATGGCCCATAGACTAAGGGAATGATATCTGTGTGCATGTATATATATATCAAAGGACAGGAAAGTTGATGGTGTTTAATTGGGATGTATTGGAAGGAGTGGGACTTGAGCATGACATAAATGGTATAGAATCAGGGGTGGATACTGTCCTGGTTTCAGCTGGGATAATTTTCTTCCTAGCAGCTGGTATAGTGTTACGTTTTGGAGTTAGTATGAGAATAATGTTGATAACACACTGATGTTTTTAGTTGTTGCTAAGTAGTGTTTATACTAAGTCAAGGATTTTTCAGCTTCTCATGCCCAGCCAGCAAGAAGGCTGGAGGGGCACAAGAAGGTGGGAGGGGACACGGCCAGGACAGCTGATTGAAACTGGCCAAAGGAATATTCCATACCATATGAAGTCATGCCCAGTATATAAACTGGGGGGAGTTAGCCAGGAGGGGCGGATCGCTGCTCAGGAACTGGCTGGGCATCAGTTGGTGAGTGGTGCGCAATTGCATTGCGCATCACTTGTTTTGTATATTCTAATTATTTTTTTATTATTATTGTCATCATCATCATCATCATTATTATTATTATTATTATTTTCCTTCCTTTCTGTCCTATTAAACTGTCTTTATCTCAACCCATGAATTTTACTTTTTTTTCGATTCTCTCACCCATCCCACCAGGTTGGGGGGAGTGAGCAAGCAGCTGCTTTGCTGGCTGGGGTTAAACCACGACAAGTGGGTATCAGGGGGATGACAATTGCTTTAATTTACTGAGATTGCTCGCAATATCAATTGCAACTGCAAGAAAACTTACTTGACAGGACATATGTGACCCTATTACTGCCTCTCCCAAATACCAAGCATGGCAGCCTACTAACTCAGCTTTCAACCTGTCAGGCACAGTGAAAATAATAGCTGTCTCCTCTTTCTGTTTTAGGTTTATGTTAAATTGATTATTTATTGGCTTGAAATCACACATGTTATTTTTAAATCTATGAAGAATCCTCATTTGACATACTAAACCAAATGGATTTTATGTAAATAGAAGCACCTATAAAACAATATTTCTGGCTGTATGTGTGTAAAGGAAAAGGATGATGACTATATCTAAATAGTAAACTTGCTAGTAATGTTTAATTGATTTTTTTTAAGATGGTAATTTTTGTCTGAATTGCAATCCATCTGTTCCTCTGCCAGTCAATCTCCTTCCAAGACCTTTTGAATTTAGGGTTAAATCACAAAGTAATTTAACAGAGGTGTCAAGCAAATGAAAAGTTTAGTAAAATTCAGTACTGAAAAGAAGAAATTAGTATCCTCATTGACAGAAGACACAACATCTATCTGTAAGGCTTGCTGACCATGTACCAAGCAGCTGGTAAACACATAGCTTAGAAAGAGACAAAGCACATCACAGGAGAATGCTTTGAGGAATCTGGGAAACATATATAACTTCTATATGAGAGGGTCTTAGCTCTCCCATAGCTTGGGATATTGCAAATAGGGGCATGTTGTACAACATTCATAAATAAAATCAAGTTTCCTTAATTGTACTATTCAGGGAACAACCTTTTTACTCCCTCCACCATATCTCTGACTTTTTTGTAGCAGAATATGACAACGTGTGTCATAAATAACCGTCACTATTTGCTTCTCATACTGTTCCATAGGTATCAGCTATTAGTCACTGTCAGAGGGAGGATACTGAGCTATATCAACTTTTGGTCTGACCTAAGTTTTGCATGTCCTTATTTTCGCTTGAGTCTGAAGGAAGGAGGTTAAATCCCTACATTTCTGTCACCGTTCCTTGGTGACCCTAAAAAAAACCTGGAAAAACAAACCAAATTTGCTTCCTGACCTGAAAAAAAAAAAAAAAAAATTGTTAGCTCCTGTTCTCAGCTCCTATGTAGAAGAGGAAGAGAACAGAGAATTTGACCCTTTAGAGTAAACGTATACAATGAAATCAAATGAATATGTTAAAGTGCTAAGAAAGTGAATAGTTCCGGGACATTGGAACTTGATTGTCTATACTGTTAAATTGTTGGAAAAATCCCTTGCATGGTTCTGTCCTGGGCCAGCTAACACTCTCCAGACAAATCCTGAGCATGGCTGGGAAACGAGCACAGGCCTAAAAGGCAGTTATGGTGAGGAAAAGAGAATTTAGATAGACATGGACCATTCTATGCCAGCTGGCTTCAGTGCTAGGAAATGATCCCAAGCTTGTTTAATTTACTACTCTAGTCACAGCCTAAGTGTCCAGGACTAAAAATAAACACATTCACTGAATATTTTAATCATGCAGCAATCTTTACTTACTACCTCCAATTACCTTCATGCTACACAGACTTCCATCTCAAATCCAGGCTCACTGTTTTCTAGAAGACGGAGAAAGCAATACCAAACAACTTTCTCTCCTCACAGGCGTATTGCTGATGCATGCTGAGAATCTAATCCATCAGACCTCTTATTCAGGAAGGTATATAAAGCAACTAGGAATGTTACTGCTTGTGGATTGAAAGGATTTTAGTGTGCTGATGACACACAGCTTTATGTTTCAACAGTCAAACACACATCATGGTGCCTCATTTTAAATAGACCACAGGTATGAGTGAGCTGGCTGATGGTTTCTCTTCAGAAGAGTTGAAAAGAAGCATGCTGGATTTGTAAAAGCTTCGACAGAGTTTTCCATGTCTTTCACAGCTCTCTTTTAATTGCACATAACAATGTTTGTAAATAAGCCTAATTTCAAATTAAGCTTTCAATTGTTTCAAGTGAAACGTCTGGTAGGCAATGCAAGAAATTGCAGCCTTTCCTCTAGGGTTTTGCCACTGTGACCTATGCTATGGAATTTGGCTATTACAATGTGTTCACCACAATCTGTTCAAAAGATCAAAACAAGAGTCAGGGATAAGTATGTGGAATTTATTTACCTCTACTGTATTAGACTTATTTATTACTAGGAAGAGTTGATGTTGTTACCACCTTCCTCTTTTTCATTTGTTGTCAATTTTAAATGACTAGAGCACCTTCTTCTTGGGCAAATGGTTCAGGCTCCATCTCATATCAAACTACTCCCCATGGACCAGAGGCTTTGCAGTTGTGCAGCTTTCCATGGTATTCTGCCTTTTCATGGAAGGGAAGGGCAGCTAACAAATTGGTCTGAGAAAACATTCCTTTCTTTTGCGTTGTTCACTATAGTATGTTCACTTTTCAGCCACGCTACAGCATCCACCTGTGGGACACAATTATTGCTGGCTTTTGATGACAGAAGTTGTGACTTGTAGAAAAGAATAATCTGTTTTTGTTTTCTTTTTAAGCTCTATTTTGTTGTCTGGTTATTATGGGAAACCAATCATTGAAAAGGATTTGCGGTCTTCAGAGTGAGCATAATGAGTGCTATTCTGTGACTTGAGAAGGTAATGGTGTAGTATATATGATCTTTCTGCACAGAATAGCCTAAAAATACTGGCCTTTCTTTTTCTTCAAAAAAATAATTTTGTCGATCAAAATATTTTATTGGACTATGTCTGTACCAACAAATAATTTCATTTTTGTTTTCATGCTGAAATTTTGTTTTTCTAGAAGTGAGGTGTTTCATTTCAATGTGTTGAAGCAAAACCATCCGTATGATCCAGAGGTGAAACAGACAAATGGAATCCTGTGATGCATCCTGTTCATGTTTCCAACACAACAAGCATCCTGCCTTGTGCAAAGATCTGCTAAGACTTCATCAGCAATTTTGTGCATGATTTTGAAGATCCATATTCAAGAAAAGGAAACTCAAAAGAGTTTCAGAAAATGGTTATGGGAATAATAAAAGAAGGAAAGCTGATCTCATGCGAGGAAAAGAAAGGAGCAAAATGAAACTCGAGCGGGGATAAAGGAGATCAACACCAGTCAGGGAGAAGAGGCTGTTCTGTGCTGAACAAATAGATAAAACAAGTTTCTGCAAGCTGGAAGAAGCCAGCTAACAGAGATGGCATAACATGCTGGAGCTGCCTTCCATTAGGATATTCATCAAAATAATGTGGACAAAACTTGTCATTTGTTTTAAGGCAGAGCTTGATTAAGTTCATTAAGACCACAATCAAGGTTCAAAGTGCCAAAGTTTTATTATTAATAGATCTATTATGCTTCTTCTGGATTTCTCTGTCAGTTCATATCTTGTTTTGAAGGGCAGGAACAATGTTACTCTTTCTATTCTAGTATTATGATTAATTGGAAGAGTTTGAAGCAAAAAATAAAAAATTATTATGAACTCTATCTTATATATGGACTGCTCTTAATGTCTTTATGTCAACAGAAACATTCCTATTTACTTCTGTGGAGCCAAACTCAGCTGAGATGTGAATTTACAATAGCTGGAGGTTAAAGACAACATTTTCAAACTTGAATGTCTAAATGAAGGCACCAAAGTTACAGCAGTGGCCAGCATAACTTCATTGACATTTAAGTTTAAATATTTTTCTCTGTGTGGATTGTTCAAACTGACACTACTGATCTGAAGCATAGCTGAAAAACCTTGATTTTTTGTCATTTTATAGAAACTGCATTGTGTCATTACACGGTCAAATTCTGAAAGTTTTTATGTACTTGTAAAAGTCTACACTTTTATCACACCATTGAGAGCACAGCCGCTGACATGAAAGTGAACCAAGTAACTCCACTACATTAATAATGGGAGGCAATAATTATGATTGCTGCTTCATTCTAATTATAGTTAGCTGTTTGCATTTAAAAGGAAGTTAGAACAGAAATACAATCTCTGAGTTAGATTTATAGAAGGAATTGATTAGCAACTGACAATGGAAAGTGCTCATCCTCTACTCTAAGGATACTCCTATTCTAACAAAATTTCAATTATAATTGATTGCCTAGGCAGTGTATACCACTGCTGTTAAAGCGGAACGAGCTACTTGTTTTGCCTACAGCTAAGAGTTCTGACGTTCTGACAATCCTCTATATACTTGCCCAGAAGAAAATTTGTAGGATTTTACATTTGACAAGTATTTGATTATGTTCTTGCTTTCTCAGTAACATATACTTTCATCAGTTTTATAATGAACAATTTACCTGAAATGCACTGTTCATTATGAAAAATGTTATTGATTTATAGTGATACAGAATAAAGACCACCATTGTTAAAGTAGTTGTGGTTACCTGGAAGAGACTTTAGTCTCTAAATCTAGAAAAAGGAAGAGGAAAATCCACATTTTCTTTGGTACTACATTAACAATCAGTTTTAGAGGTAGTATTTCAATACAAAGCAATATGTTTTTGTCTTATTTTTATTAATGGGGAACATGAAGTCAACATAATTTTCAGGTAGATAAAGGGCATTGCATCCTCAAACCTCCCCTTAACGTTATTTCCATATTCCTTTCTGCTTTGTCTTATCAGCCAAATTGGACTTTGTACTCTAGATATTCTAAATGCCAGGAAATTACATTTTCTCTATAACAAAAATATAAATTAGTTAGAAAAAAACCTATATATATGTACTCTTGAATCATTACATTCTGAAGTTCTCTTGTAGCCTGCCTGGTAATTTTGCATAAGCACTGACAGGAAAGGAGCTAGTATATCCCAAAACACCACAATATCAAGGAAAACCATTAAGTAAGTTAATTTGCAATCCAGATTTTGACATGAACTAGATTCTGAGCACACTGTAATTATTGTTTCTCAATTTTTTTTCAGAAATAACTTCTAATTTAAAAAATACAGCAATGCTTTTCAGCTGGTATAAATTGTCATAACTTTATCGACTTAAATTGATTTACACCTGATTTACACTTCCTGGAGACCCAGTCCATTTCCTCTGCAGCTGCTGTCACTGATCAATACACATTCACTCTCCACAGATGAGGAAAGCAAGGGACCACACAAACTCAGTTTTCATTACGTTCACTATGTCACGGGAAGGCGGAGGCAGAAACAGAGAGGGAGAGACTGTAAGTTTCTTACATTTGATTGGAAGAAAAATCAAAGTAAAAACTGCCAATACTCTAAAGAGTTAAGGAACATATGCTGTTCATAGGCAGTTGCCATAAAGGTCACGTCATTTCTTTGCACTGAGTTTAACTGGATTATAATGGAAAGTAATGGGAAAGTTCTGAAGTCCCTTGTTAATAGTCATACTTTTTCCCATCTGAAGTGTTGAGACTCTGTTTAGTTCCTCTCCTAATACATGCTGTGCTTTACAAAATAATAAGATACTAAACTATTGGTTTCTGTTTGTTAAAAATGGATGTGTATAAAATCCCATATGAATTATGTGTTAAAGTAGAATTGCTTTTCAATTCAATCATCTCAGACATTAACTACTATAAAATACCAGCCTGAGGTAGACATGAAAACAAGTTATGAAGTCTTGGGCCCACTGAATTCAACAGCCTTGACTTTACCCCCAAACTGAACATCCATTTTGCATCTGAATTTAGGTACTACGGAAGGTCCAGGCTCAGAATTTCACTATGCTAGAAATTGAAGAAATTACCAATTTTCTGTGTAAGTACTATAGATAAATGAAACTTCTTGTATCTGAACCAACCACTCTTTGCACACATGGGTTGTATGCTAAGAAGAAAACCTACTTCACTCATCTATAAAGTGTGCCCACACACACACACATACACACGCAGATATGTGTGAGTATAGATATACATATGCAAATATACTACATGAAGTGCTCCCACACCCCAAGTCTCCTTCTGAACCACATGATTAATTTGCCCTGAATTCTTCATAGTGTATTTTGCAGTCTGGTCTTGACAAAATACACAATTACTGCAAATACTTTTACTTACTCACTAGCCTCTACGCCTTTAAAATTAATTTACATATGCCTTAAATATTCATTGAGTCTATTTTAGTTAATGATATATTTATCTTATGTTCTCTTTTCTCATGATATAATAATAACAAAATAATTCAGTGTGACATTAGTAAAACACTAGTTTTACTCTGCCATGATCACGTATTTAATAGTCTGAAATATAAAAAGTTCATTCTGCATTCATTTGTGAGTATTAATTTAAATCTTCATTAAAATAATTATTTAAGCCCATTACGATAGCCTTTTCTGTGCTGCCCCTTAGAAACATCACAATACAGACTTCTGCTGCAATTTTAGGCTTATTTTATTCACCTTTGTTCCAGTGTAACAAGCTTCAGCGCTTGCCTTTTTTTTTTTTTTTGCGCAAAATTATGTGGTCATTGTTTTCCACAGGAATAAACCAAATAAAATTAGAAACAAAACAAAACAAACAAACAAACAAACACCCAAACTTGCAGAACTACAAATCTCTTTAAAAAAAAAAAAAATTAGGCTTGCCATTTAGTGTAGACCGGATTACAATAAAAGCCCACTTTCTGCCCCCCTACCCCCAAGGATGTGTGTAGAGTTGCTGATTTCGAGAGTTCTCACGTGTCCCGAGACACGTGGCTCCAGGAGGAACCCCATAGATGTACACATACCACACACAGTGGTAGCTGTCGTATGGATACACGTGCAAGAACTGCCGTAAGTTGTGCCTGTAACCAACAGGGAGAGCTGGATGTACTTTCCTCACTGGCAACCTGCTGCCTGTGCACTAGGCTGCCTTTTGTCAGGCCTTATTATGTTTCAGCAGTGCACAATCTTTTCATGTCATACAAATATGAATAATTGAAACAAATGTGATTATTCTTCTCTCACTTTCTTGCACAGTGTATATAATGACTTATTAATGATTTTTTGTTATAAAAATACAATTTAGGCTGAACTATTTCTTGTTGAGAGAACTGTTACAGGCTGGCTCAGTGTGACTGATATATGAAGTGGAGGTATGATATGCAAGTTTTTGAACATCTTGCTGAAACATAGTGTGGAATAGGCACAGCAATGACACTGGAGGCAGGAAGAGAACCAGTATAGCTAATTTATTAACTACTTCAAGGTCCTGATGCAGCTACAAATCTGATGGAGGCAAAAAACTGCCACACTGCACTTCTCCGTCATCATTGATGCAGAGCTCACCAAACAATATTAATAGGGGAGGTTGGGCCTCCAGTAGATGTACCTCCAAAGTTAGCATTTGTCCAACCTGCCATTTCAAATTGCTAAGACTGTCCATAATCTGCAGATTTTTTTTTATATTTTTGTTTTTCTTTTTTAAAACAGAACCACAACAATATAATTTTGAGGAGGGAGGAAAAATAACATTAATAAACATTCAGTGCATGGAAAAAAGCACTGAAGAGTCAATAAATTAAAAAAAAACTGGGTAACATTTGAGAGAAGATGACTGTGCTTCATGGCAGTGTAATTCTGTAGCTAGGACACAAGAGCAGAAATCCCTATTTCCGGTTCTGCCTTTGACCTTCAGGCAATTCATATGCCTCTCTTTTGTCTGCCACTTGATGCCAATCTTCTCTTTGAAAAAGAGACTGGGTTTTTTGGAGCATGCTTGCACTGTGTTGAGTACAGTCAAACTATAAGTTCAGCCTCGGCCTCTGAGTGCTGCATGAATAATAATAATAGGATCACATTAATAATTTGGAATATAACTTCGTCATTTGAGAACTTTAGAGGTCCTTTAGAAGACACAGAATAACATAGATTTATACACAATAATACCTATAATAATTATAAATTGAGAACTTCATGCAGAAATTATTGAGCACAGTTCTGTGTCCTGTGATGTTAGTACAAATGATCGGAATGGTTTCTTCGGGCATTACAATCAATGAATCAATGAATAGTAATGCGACGGGCTTTCTTCCTTATGTTTCCAATTAAATTCAAATTGCATTAGATTTTTTTTAATATCATAAACGCAATCTTAATATATGATATTGTTTGCAATATGGCCAAGCTAATGCCTGAGGAGAAGCCTCTTTCTTTAAAAGCTCATTTTCCTCAGAGAGCTCAATTTTGCAGGTTTAACATTAAATTAACTTGAGGTTTTGTACTATTTTTCCTGTTCTTAAACCAATCCACATTAATCTGCATAACCATTCCCCTGAATAACTGTAATATCTAAGTTTTAATAGGGCATTATTTAGTATATTGAGAATGTTAAACCAATTCCAGTTGGGAAGTGAAATGGTTAAGTAATGCCACCAACTGGTCATGTAGGTAAGTCAATGACAGTAATTTTCCCCAGACTTCTGTACCTGTATTCTGAGTCTTTGTAGAACAATGCACATCTTCAGCTTCAACCTACCATCCCTTGGAGTCTATTAAGAACATTCTGGTGAATATTTATTTCCTCCTTTCTTATTTTTTAAACTTCTGATCTAAAAGAATCAGAGTTTTCCCATAACTTCTATCTGGCATAAAACTCAAACGCTTTGTGTTATTCTGGGTACATCTACGTTTATATTGTCATTCATCATGGCAGAGATGTGTGGAAATAGCTCCATATTTCATTTTGTTGTATCAGTGCAGCAGTAATGGGAACATCTTTGACTCAATTCCCTACTTTAATGGAATTGTGGTTACCCTCTATCTCGAGGTTTCAAAACTCACTTCATGCTCACAATAACTCTCAGGCTTGATGATGCCAGCCACTTTTTATTACTCTATTCAGAATAAAATATAACTACAAATGCTATGCTTTTAATGCTGTGCATATCACCTGTAGTCTGGTGATTTGGGCACTGGAATTCTTTGTCATCTTTATACATTTGAGATGCTCCTGTGTTGAAACACCGAGGGAAATTTGTATTTTTAAGGCAAGTAATTTACTTAGAAGTATATGAATTGCATATTGGGATTTAATAGTAATTTAGAAAGTATCAGAGTAATAAGATTAAAATACGAGTGCATGTGAAATATCAGACTAGAAAAGAAATTATCCAGAGTTAAAAATAGAAGTTATTTTTTATGGTGTGAGGCAAGAAGACAAAAAAGCTGCTAAATTGGCTACAATTAGAAACTGGTAAATGCTCTTGAAAACTCTGTGTGGAAACCCTGTGAGCATGCAGTAATTTTTAAATGCTGTAAAGCTGTTTTTTGGTCCTGTGCTTTGAAAGGACACCAGTAACCTGAAAAGGATGACTTATTTGGTTTTATTATACTGCATCAATATTTCTTGGAATAAACATGATGTTGCTTATCTATCCATCTGCAAGTCTGTACTGAATCTCTTTATTGAAGAGATTTTATTCTTCTGTGGGGAGGACAGCAGACACCTCTTGGGGAACACTTTAGGAGCTTATCAGTGATTACCTATGCAACCAGCAGGGAAGCTTGTAAAACAGAAAGGTATGGTAAAATTCCTTGAGCAGAAGAGATCCACTCTCTGTAAAGGTCTTGCTCCTGAGTCTTCTGAAATACTCAACAAATTACAAGTGTTGTTGGTATCACTGGGCACTTGATCATCCCATGTATTTTTCATCAGGTTTTAAATGGACATCTCTTAGTGTAGAGAGGCTCCTAGATTAGCTGAAACCTAATCAGAAATCCATCTGGCACAAACTCACAATAAGTTGCTAGGTGTGATTCAGAAAAATCACATTATGTGTTTCTGCAGGGCATTATTAGTACTTTTCTTGCATGCTTTCAGAAATGAAACATAGCTCATTCTTATTTCAAAGCACTGGGCCAGCTCCGTTATGCTAATAGTGATGCTGCGTAGATGACCCAGGAAAATGCATACGTTCAGCAGCTGAGTATGTTCTATCACCTGGCTGCACACTGAGGAAGGGAAATGGGAACACCCCCACCCCCCCCCAAACCTCAGCCCTTTGTAATGGAGACTGACAATGTCTTACTGTATCACTTGGAATCAGACATATCACCATTATCTTATCATCAAAAGACTCGTCAGGGAAGAAATTAACTAATACTTCACTAGGAAAAAGAATCTTAACATGTTAATGCCTAGAATAACCATAAGCATGTTTAGCATTCAGATCAGAATGCTTTTGTGAATAATTTTTCATGTAAAATCCTGGCCTCTTGGAAGCCAATAACATTCCCTTTAACTTGAATTGGGCTAGAATTTGAAGCAAAGAGTTTTAACGGGCCTGTTGGACAGTATTAAAAAAAAAAAAGAATCAGTGAAAAGTTAATAAATATAAAGTTGCCTTCTGATATGCTGAAGACATTTTTCTGTGGCTTTTTTTTTTACGTCACAAAGCAGTGTCATGAAGTTCACTTGAATATAATGCCAGTGGAACCACAAGACAGTATTTCTCCTTTCTGTTACTGTAGTATTGCTACTACTATTACTACTATTATAATGCTATTGCTATAGCAATAATAAGTTATTTTAACAGGAATAAGCTCTACACGTTAATATTTAATTAATATTTATTCTTAAAACTTTTCCTAAACATTCACACTAGTTCGAAACATCAACATATGGAAAATTCCAGAGATACAAAAAAACATTGATCTATTTAACCTTTTGGGCCTTAAAGATTAATTCAAAGAAATACGGTAGCTATCTACATAGTGATGAGGAAAGCACTCTGAAGACTAAGCCAAAATTGATTAAAGACTTCAGGATATATCTCCACATTTCTGCCACATACTTAAAAAGAGAAAAAGCGGGAAAAGGGAGTAAACATGTCAGAAATCCAGATTATATGCTTAGCGTGTAGCCTTTTCTATCTGGATCCTTGATTGGTACTAGTAAGCACAACATAAAGAAAACACAATTTTCATCACACATTAAGATCTTAGATTTATTTAATAAGGAATAATGTTGAACACAATCTATTAAATTGTACATTTCTTAATGTATATCGTTGGTGTGAATCAGGGAGAAACTACATTCATATGCAGAACAGCTAACAGGATACAAGCAACAAGAAACTCCTTACTTCTTCCATACCTAGATTTTCTTAGCTTTTTGGCTGTTGCTGTTTTTCATAAACATTTTGAGCTAATAAACTGCAATCATAGTTTGTGAAGAATTATTTTTTATGCAGCTGGAAAGGAAAAGCATAGTGTTCTTTCTTTAATTCAAACAGATGCTACTGAAGACTGCACTTGAAAGCACTAAATATGAGGGCTTCACTTGGATTAGTACAACAAGACCTGCTGGCTTAAGGAAGAGCAACTCTCTGAGGCAGAACACCTTCCCTTCAGGCCAAGTGGTCCCATATGTCAGTAATGGGTGAGACAGTCCCCCTCTCCACCCATTATTTTTATTTGTCACTCTATTTACTCTTCCACCAGTGTTTTAAATTTTTTAATTTATATTAAAGTATATTGAGATGCAGGGACTCTGGCCAGGTTGAAGAGCACAGGAAGCAGCTTGAAGCTTTAAAGCTCATCACACTATTCCTTTCATCAGACTTTACCTGCTCAAGATCTGTTTCTGTGCTCTGGGTAGAAGTAGCCTTATGGCTGCCAGTATGGCTGCTGTAATTCATGCTGAATGTAAATGGACGTAAGGGTTGAGAGTGAGCCATGGGATCAGTCCAGCATGGAGAATGGCTCAGCTGCCCAAACCTTTTTTCTTCTACTCTCATTCATATGATCTTTCTAAGCAAAAAGCAGGAGGAGGTATGAGTACTTCCATTAAAGTCCTGCAACACTAGACACATTTCCTTTACTGTTTTGCTGGCTTTAGCAGCACTGCTAATCGCAAACCCTGTAGAAATCATGAATAAATTATCTCTTCTCTTCTTTCCCCTAGTTGGAAAAGGGAGCTTATGGAAGTCTCAATGGTTTTCATATTTAGCAACACATTTGGAGAAGCTTCATTTGCCTTATGGTTTGTAAGTCATGATTTGAAGCTTTTTGTGGCAACATTTTTTAGAAGGAAAAGTTGAGATTTTGAATAATTTTCAGTCTGAAGGAGCTGGAGAGGTGACCAAGCTGTAAGAAGTTTATAACTAGAAGGCAGAAACTACTGAGAATTTCCACATGCTCTACCTCACGACTTCATGTGGTTAATTTTATATCTCCAGTATACCAGATCACCCAACAAGGCTCATGTGCTTGATGACATTTCTATTATCTTAGCCAGAGTATGTTAGCAGGGATTTTTTGTTTGTTTCTTTTATACTGGGTCTGCAGAGGATCTTGCACACTTAGGTAAAGTGTAAAGCCTTTCTTCAGCCTATTTGGCTGCATTACTGATTCTTTACGGCTTATGTGTTATTGTTTGTCCATAATTATATTAATTTGCAAGTGTTCTTTTCATTTTATTGTCATTAATTGTCACATGGCTTCTCAAAATTGAAATCAGGAACCCACTACAAAAGTGTTCAGTTGTGCTACAGTCACTGGTGCTTTAGTAAGAAAGGGAAAATAAAGTATTTTGCTCCTTTACATTTTTATTGTCTTATGATGTAGATGACTGATTAGAGAACAGACTCAGAAGCTTAACAGGTCTTTTAAAAGTAACTGCCCTGAGTGCTCATGTATGACTTTCTGAGGCAGGTAAGAATCAGTTGTCAGTATCATTTACGTTGTCTTAAAAATTCCCAGTTGTCATGATTTAACCCCAGCCAGCAACTAAGCACCATGCAGCCACTCACCCCTCCCAGTGGGATGAGGAGGAGGATCGGGAAAAAAAAGTAAAACTTGTGGGTTGAGATAAGAGCAGTTTAATAACTAAAGTAAAATAAAATATAATACTAACAATAATAATAATAAAAATATAATAATAATAATAGTAATGAAAATGAATATAACAAAAAAAAAAGATAAATAAAGCCCAAGAAAAGACAAGTGATGCACAATGCAATTGTTCACCACCCACTGACCAATCCCCCAGCAGCGATCCACCCCTCCCGGCCAACTCCCCCCTGTTTATATACTGGGCATGACATTCCATGGTATGGAATACCCCTTTGGCTAGTTGGGGTCAGCTGCCCCGGCTCTGCTCCCTCCCAGCTTCTTGCACACCTGCTTGCTGGCAGAGCATGGGAAACTGAAAAGTCCTTAACTTAAGATAAGCGCTACTTAGCAACAACTGAAACATCAGTGTGTTATCAACATTATTCTCACACTAAATCCAAAACACAGCACTGTACCAGCTACTAAGAAGATAATTAACTCTATCCCAGATGAAATCAGGACACCAGTTCCACCTGTGGAGGGGTATAGTGCCAAAGGGTATCTCCTATGAACTCACTTTCCCTCCGAGGATGGAGATGTCCGAGTTTGAACCATCCTGGATGGAGCAAATGAAGATTTGGCTTAGCATTGCAGCGGAAAACAGCTCACTATAGGTGTTCCTCAGGGACCACCTAGGAATAGGAGGTGATTTTTAAGGGCTGGTTCTATATCATTGGGCCAGGCCTCTGCCAGGAGAGGCTGTTCCTGTGGGTCTTCTTCTGCTCCCATGATCTCCTACTTAATTTGCTGAGGATGGGGATCAGGTGGTATAAAACTAAGAGCTGTACGTCATTTAGGGATTCAGCTACCTTGTGTAAATCTTCAATAGCTTCAGTTGGCAAGTAAGTGGTTTTTTGTTTTTTTTTTTCCCCACATGTTCAGCAGCACAAAGGCTTTTGGTCCAGCTAGGGTGTACTTCAGGGATTCCCAGGGATGCACATTCATTTACGCCGTACAGGATAACACATTTTCCTTTATTTTTTTAAAGGTCTCCTGACTTCACACAGTACTAAGCTACTGCATAAGTTACTGGATCCTCTCAGCTCCTCACATAGTCAGCAGTTTGAAGAATCAGGTCCCACTCAAGCTGTGCAGGTGCATTAGCACCATGGAAACCCAGACTCTTTCTTCCCAAGGGGGCGAGCACGAGGAGAGGACAGAGTCACAGCTTACAAACGAACCAACCACTTCTGACGATATTCAGAGCTGCAGACAGAAAGCCTGGGGACCTTTCTGCATTTCCATATCCGTGCAAAGCCATCACACAACATTTCTTGTGCGGGAAGTGTAACAGCTAGATTAAAATGAAGTAATATTCCCTCCCTCCAATTAATAATAATTAATAACATTGTTAAAATGTTTGATTGTAGGCTATTTTAACTCAGTTTCTTCTCTTCCTTGTGAAATTACGATTGCTGATTTCCCTCATGTTCCTCCCCCTGCCTTCAGAATGTCTTGGTTCACATGAGCCAGTCAGCAGGGAAGCAGGTCTACCATGCATACATATTTTTTAATAGCAACACTTCTGGCAAAAGCTAAATGTCGAGATGTGCTGCAGTTGTATAGCCAGTTGTGTGACATTCTCACAGCTAGCAAATACATTGATAATTAATTCAGCTTTAAAGGATTTGAGTCAGACTTTCAACTCGCGAAAATCAATGCATTTCTACCACAACTGAAGGAGCTGGGGCTATTTACCTCCTTTGCAGGTCATAGACCTCTGTAATAAATTTGACATTTACATTTTAAACATCATAAACCCACAGAAGTGTCCTTAACTTTGCCAGAATGTTTCTGTATCATGTAGGGGTCACAATGCTCATGCCCTAAATCAGGAAAACAATTAACCACTAGACTTTTTGAGGTCATCCATGAGCAGTAAAGTAATTAGGTCTAGATCCTCACAGATAAAAAATTAGCTGCCAAAATGCACAGATGGAATTTTCAAATAATGCTTAATAAGGTAAGATGCCTAACTCATATTGATTCCTTTGAAAATCTGACCTTTAGAGCTTAATTTTAAGCTTCCTCATTATGGTTTAAGAGGGTGTGAAAACTTAAGTATGCGCTTGAATGCGTTTCTTGTAGGAAGATTCTTCCATAGACAAAATCTGAAATATAGTCATCTTAGGCCAAGAGATGGCAAAGGCAGCGATCATCCTGAATCAAGAGGGATTTTGTTGGTCTGTTTTATGCAGCAGCAGGCTGAACAATGCCCTTTTCCAATTGAGATTAGTTCAGGGGGAACAGCTTTCGAATGAGTTATTTCAAACACATACACGTGTCATTCCAAAAGAAAAATATCTACCCCTGGCTGTGGTCTGTGAAGCAAGATGGATTGCTAGTTCCTCGATAAAGCTCTGTGCTTCTGTTTAACTCAGTTCCTTTCTTCTTTGCTATGCTTATCTTCTTCTGCTGTTATGCCCTGTGACCCCCTGCAGTGGAGCTACTAAATATCTATGATGAGGTAAAGGAAAGAGGAATGTAGAAAGACAGAATATAAGTTCTCAGAAACTCAGGATAAATTAACTTGGCTATGTGGAGAGGATACTTCTCCTGTATGGCTATGTGGAGAGTTCATTCACTGTTTAATGAACTGTTATCTTGGATTTTTGTGGCCTAGGATAAACTGAAATTGCTGCATTGTTCTTTAAATTGACCAGCATGGAGCAAAAGATAGCTTTTTGCTAGTATAAGAGTTTTGACCTTAAATGTCCAACATGCTCCTCTGAGTTCACCTGGGAGATCAAGAGTTCATTTCTTTTTTTGTACTGAGTCTTTTCCAGTTCTCATTTTAGAGAACCCACCCAGGAATAATAATATATGACTGTGCAAACACAAAATAAATGTTTCCTTTGTGGTAGGAATATGAATGAGACAGGCTGTTTAGCATGTATTACCTATTATGGAAACAAATATCTCTCCTGGAAATGTCTAGTCTCTTTGCAAGGCACTTTTTAATTTTAAAAGGTTATTTTTAACATACACAAGTTTGAACTCTGACTTTACCTGTTTGATCCACTTTAACTAGTCCTCCTCACAGCCAGCTGAATCTATCTGTATGTTATGAGATGTTAGCTTGGGAATTTTCTTATGCAATTGGGCCATCATGGGAAAAAAAGTTAGCTACAGCCCATAGAAAATCAGCCTCCTTGGCTAGGACGGCTGTAGAGGAAAACTCATGACAGAAGAAGTGAACAAAGCAGCTAGGGATTAGGGCTGGCTTTCAAAACTGGTTTCCGAGGTGAAGTACAGAGAAGAATGGTCCCTCAAGCCACAGACCTCTGTAAGCAGCCATCTGCCTTCCACGGCATGAGACAGAGCGAGTCTGAAGGCTGAGAAAGAATGACCGTCTGAAAGGACTGAGGAAAACACCAAAAGAACTCTGAGACTGTTAGGAACACTGGAGGGAACCTGACACTGGTTTTGCACATATGTTTTACTGTCTTCGAGGATTTGGGCAGTTTAACATTAATCTCTCAGTCTGGGATTTATAGTCCGTAAGGTCACTGTTTCTGAGAAAATATGTAAGACAGGTGGACTGTATTCATCATTTTCAGTAAAGGAAAAGAAAAAGAAATTAAAGAAATTAAAGGGTTTAGGTTTTTTTTGTTTGTTTGGTTTTGGGGATTTTTTGGCAATGCTAAGTATATGAGGTTCTAGTTCTATCTACCTACCTAGATCCAGTTCAAGGATTCATCCCATTCAGGTAAAGACCTCATAGTAATAAATTATAATTTTATAATAAACAGAAGGCAGCTGAAGAATAAGAAGTATTTTGCAGTTTACTAGATTAACCTCAATCTTATGCAATAAGTGAATTTCATCTCATTTCTTTCTCTGGAGGGATGCAAATTGTCTATACTTGTACATAGTCTCTATTATATTTAACAAAGAAAAATCTGTTTATTCCTGGGTGTTGGCAGTTTACCTTGAACATCTGTAGAGCAACACGCTATTAAGTCTCTAAAAAGCTGTATGAGAGAGTTAGCTTCTAAATCCTGCCAAAAAGGGGCTGAAATTTGTTCACGTTGATCCTTTAAACTACAAACAAGATAGGATCCATACAGTGCACAGTTTGTTTTTGTATTTGATCAGTTTTTTACATTTGTGGAAAGCATGGAGCTTTGTACTTTTTTCAAACCTGCTGAGAAAGTGATTAAGACAATACAGATTTTACAAATGCAATACTGAAGGTGCTAAAGCATCTTGGAAGTACATTTGCATTATATTATTCACATTTCTGCTCTGCCTGCAAAGAGTGCAAAAGTATTTACTTACTATGGAAATATGAAAACAACAACAAAAGAAATGTCACTGATGTTAAATCTATTTCTGCTTTGTAAAGCTTGGATAGAATTATTTTGACATGACTTTAAGAAGTTTTGAATGTTATGAATTTTGTGTCCAATACAGTATGCCTCATTCTTTTTTATGGATCGAAAGACTTGTATTTTGCTAGCCCATCTTGCTCCTTGGAAAAGAAATCCGATTCATTGATTTGACTGGCTCTTGCATATATTTGAAATGTTCCCCCGGCATTGCAGATTACTTTGTGAAAGACCCTTTCACGTATTGCACATTCTTATTACCTGTATTGTCACTGTGAAATGTGAGGAGAAACTCTGTATCAAAAATTCCTTTCAAAAGAATGTAGAGTGAAAGAGAAAGGAATTAGAAAATAAAGTAGGGTCTGGTACCTTTACTGCTTATAGTGAAACACATATACATGGCAGTTTTGATGGAAATCTAACGCAGATTTATTACTGGAATCTGCAGCTCGCTGTAAAATGCAGTCGAAAGAACAAATAAAGAGCGATGTGTAGGAAGTAAAGATGTCAGATAGTAAAATGTCTCTTTCTAAAAGCCTGCCTTTTTCACAAGCCTTTTCATGAACTTTTTATGAAGTTTCTAGAGTAGACCAAAATAATTAGGGAAAAATGACCTTGAGGTTTATGCTGTGTTCAGAACAGTGACTCGTCCAATCACTGTAGGAAAGGGTGGCAGATTGTGATTGATGTTTTCAGAAGAACTACAAAGTGAAGTGTATGAATGGTACCTTAGCTTTCTAACCATGTATGACAAATGCAGGCACTGTGAGAAGCTCTTTATCCCCAGATGCTATGAAAGCACATAGCAAATTTCATATAGATGAGTCTATGAGAAGACTATCTAAAGAGCTAATCTAAAATCTCATTTTCAGAGTTGATTCTGGTGTTTCAGAAGAGAACATATCCCTGAATATAGATCTTATATCAGGAGGATTAGGACGTCAGTGATTAATATGAATTTCATTTTTAGACACGTTGTGGGATTTCTATGGCATATATAAAACACTGAACTTGTTGAACAGCATGTTCCTTTTCAATTACAGTTTTAATGAAGAAATGACTTTTAGAAGAAAAAACTCTCATGAGCTTAATATTATAAAAAGCTGCTTCTTCTCCCTCCCCCCCCACCCCACCCCCCTTAAATCAGGTACACTTTGTTGTTCTTGATGAAACAATAACATTTTCATTATCTTGCCAGGCTGCACCACATTTTATAATGAAGCAAACCAACTCTTGTCTCTCTACCTTTATTTACCCCTCTGTAGCTCCACTAGCATCTCAGGAAAGGGAACTGTTTGAGTGAAGTCTAGTGACAGGCTTTAGAAACAAAACTGTTGGTAGTTACCTAACTCCCATTCAAGGTCAAAAGGGTTTGAGTGTCCTGACAGTCTTTTAACTGACATTTAAGTTTAAAGGGATTTGTGTATATGACAGTCCACCCCAAAGCTTTCAGAGTGAATCTGGGGCTAGTGAACGGTTGCTACAGTGCTAAGCTCCATGATCTCTCAAATGGCAAGAAGAGAGACGCAGAGCACCAGTCCACTTGCCAGCATCACCACAAAAGCCCTTGATTTTCTTCCAGAGATATGCTATGATACTTTATCCCTATTGACTTAAAAAACGTTCTCTGTTGTCTGAGACTTTTGGCTGAGACTTCCCAGAGCAGTACTAATTTGTGCATGTTCTTTATGCAGGCTGCATGTGCTCCCCAAAGGAAAGTGAGTGGAACCCCTAGTCAAGTTTATGCGCGCTGCCAAATAACTCTCAGAAATAAAAGGATTTCATCCCGCTTAAGGTAACCCCAATTTCTGCTACATGTATTTTTTTCTTGAGTGGTATTTTATCAAGATCATTGGACCTACCTTTGGTTCACATCTATGAAAGCTGAAGCCTGACTTCTAAATTAGTCTGGAAATTGTTTGACTGAGAAAGGCATTACTAAACATATTAAGTAATTTCCCTCACCTCTTACCTTTATGTGTACAGCGTGTAAATTGATGTGAAATGCAAAACATAGATTCCCATTCTGTTGTTTTTCCATTCGTTGTAATTCCATACATAAATGCTCTTCGTTCATTTCTTGAGCCCCCCTTTTCTTAGCCCATCTACACTTGAACCCTCCATTTTTTCAATTAACATGTAAGTGAAGATGGAGGATGTTTTCAGCTATGGGAAATGTTATCACAAGGAAAGGTCATCAATTTTCTCCCTGATGAATTGTCCACTGAATTCTGTAATTATAGCAAAATCAATGCTTGTGATCAATTGATTAAATATTTTAAGCTTTATTTCACTGTCTGAAATTTTGAACACTCATCTTCCTTCAAAATCAGAATGAATATGTTTGAGTAAAAAATCCTTATTCGTGAAATATTAATGGTAAGGACGTAGTACACAGTCATGAAAGTGATAAAGGCCAGGTTCCTGTGGTCAAAAAAGTATTGAAACTTACAGTCATCATTTCATAAATGGTGCTGGTGTTTGAATGTCAGTCACCAGGGAGTTATGATTCACATCTCTTTTCAATACATTTTGCTCTGTTCACAATGTAAGAAACCAGTGAAACTGCAGGACTTCTTTTCCACATAATGCACTGAAATTGCCTTGGAAAATACATGCACAAAGTGCACACGAATGGTCTTTTATTTTACAGTTGTGGCTCAGATGTAAATGCAGAATGGATACCACATATACAGAAATTCTTAGAAAAGAATCTAAGCAACTCCCTGGTCTTCTTTTTAAATATCAGTAGCAATTTCATTTTTATGTGATAAATAAATAAAAATACAAAAAATTATGCTTGGTTCAAAATGACCACTTCTACTTTTCAACTATGTAAGGATTTCTCTATACAGAGAATTTTTCCGTCTTCCCTAGAACAGGAGAGCTATTTAGATATATAATTTTTATGTGGGTAAAGAAAGTTTTTTTTCTTCCAGAACAGTTATGAAGCTGTGTTTTCATTCAACCCTGCGGGCTTGTTTTTCTTCCGGACTACATGACCGAGTATCTGCTCTGATCTCTCCCCACGGGTGCCCCCAGTGCATTGTGGGGACCGTAAAAACCCACTGCGGGACTACAGTGACTTCTGTAGGCTCAAGATACCTGACTCATAAATCCCTACTGGTGCTCTCTTCTTCAGTCTCTCGTGCTCATTTTTATTGGGCTCAGAATGGATTAAGAATGGATTACAGGCTCACAATAAATTATGGAGTTAAAACAGCAAATGGCACTTTAACCTAACTTCAGTGCCACATATCACATGTTATTACTGAAACTTAACACAATTTGCTCAGTTCATTCATGAGAAGAAAAATACTTTTATAAATAGCATTTTCTGTGGTCACTGTATCTCTTGACTGTGTATGCAAACAGTGCCAAAAGCTTTTTATTTTCTTCTTTCTCCTTCTTAAATATTATCCAAAGCTTTGTGTGCTTCTGGGCCTGACATGTGGAGAAACATCATTGTGTGCACTTCAGGTGTTTTTTCAACAGTCCCTGTGGTGCTGAGAAAAAATTTCCATGCTGCTTTAATGGATGACATTTCTCTGTAAGGTTTCCTTGAAAATAACCTGTAGAAAATAATTGCTCCATCTTCGGTCTGATACAACTTCTGACAATGTGTAAATGTTCAGAAAGCAATTAGTAGTCAAGTTTGGCAGGAGGGAAGGGAATAGAGCTGTCTGTTGACTACATAAACAGAGAAAGTCAACTGTTTGAGTTTGCTGAAGCTTATGGAAGCATCTAGTCTCACAATAAACATGCTTAAAGTTGTATTAGATGTTAACACAGACATTCATTGTTATTCCTTCTTGTAGGAACATTAAATCAGCCTTGCAAATTTTCAGAAAAATTTATTGGCCCTAGCCTGAAGACTCAGGATGGATGGTTTTGACTATGAAAATATATTTCATATCAACATTTAATAAGATATTATCATTTTAATATCTTTCTATTCATTGAGTTGTTGGAAAAACCTTTTAATTATAATCCCTCCATCCAAGGGCTTAATGCTGAAAAAAAGTCATATGAAAAGAATCTTAAGAATATATTTGCTAAAATAGCATATTTTTAATATGACAGTTTTAAAATCAGTCTTATGACATAACGTGACTTGCTTCTTCAAATTTTCCCACTTAGGGTTGTCAACATCATACACTCTACCTACTTTACATTTTGACCAGAATGCAAACAAAATGCTTCTTCCTTACAACCTTAATAATTATACATATATACAAATATATATACACACTTTTTTTAAGCAATTATATACATAGTTTTGTCTTTGAAAAAGGTGTTTACTGACAAATCTTACGGGCCATCCTGCATCAACATTGATAAAAATATGAACTGCAATACTAAAATATAAATTTTAATCTGGATTTGATCACTAACATGTTAAATGGAAGCTACTCTCATATCAGAAATAGTGTAATAAGCGAGGTACTTAGAAATAACCCAAATGAAAAGAGTTTCTGTAAAGAAAAACAGCTAGAGTAGTGTTGTTGAAGATTTCAGAATGGACAACTCTCAGATGGCAAGAAATCCTGGAGACCTGCTGGGTTTCTCAGGATTCTTTAATTAAAGACAGAAGTTCTTTAAACTCTGTAATAAGATTTGAATCATATATTTGCTGGATGTGTTTGTGAAGCAGCATAATTGCGCCCTCAATTTGGACAGCCATTAATTTCCAAACACAGTCCTACACTCTATGGATATTTTTTTTATAACTTTTTTGCTTATTCCCTACGTGGGCAGCCTGTGGTCTACATGACTGTCTTCCTGAGATAACATGGGATGCGATTCCAATGGCTTCTGTAGCTTTTAGTTTTGAGCTCTAGCTCTTCTCAGAACGGCTTGGATTTTCTGGTCATGTTCTTTTATTGTTTTTTCTGACATAAATAAGTCTGGTCTGCTTCCTTTTTTCCTAAAATAAATGGATATTGACAGTTTGTCGACCAAACACGTCTTCCTACTCCCAGGCATTACATGTGTTCATTTTTCTGTTGTCTCTATCTTTCCTACTCTGTAATCCCAAGGATATGAATCTTTTGGGGTAACTAGTTTTTTTCAGCTCTATTGTATGCTTTTTAGGAACCTTTCTTTTCCCTGGAAGAGATCCCCTAACATTTTCTGAAGTATTTCAGTGCAGTGTCCTTCCTGATGAGTCCAGAGACCTGGCACATTTTGATTCATTTGTGCTTTCTTTGTCCTTCCAATACACTTGAAACTTATTTCTTCTCTTCTTTTCCTCTTCCCTTCCCATTTTATTAACTACTGGCACATTGGCTGATGTGCTTGGCTTGAGGGCAGAAGTTTACTATTTGCAACCCATCTTCTATCTATGTACCTTAAATATCACCCACGGCTGCTCTGCCAGTGCTAATCATGGTTTTGACTACCACACTTTCCACTGCACCTGTTTCATACTTAATTAAAAAATGCTCCATTTGTTTCCAGAGTAGTAGCCCATTCATCTTTTGCTGCAGTGTTTTCCACTGATCCCATGAAAAATTTCTCTGTGTTAATCGTACTGTTATCCACCCTTTCTTCATACTGCGCACAGTGTTCCGACACGTGAAAACTCCTGCTCAGTTGGACTCTTGATGGAGCTTCTTGCAGCCTTTACTTCTTTTTTCCAAATGTCAGACAGCCTCTTATCTTTTGGGGATGACAGGAACTTTACGTCATGTCTGACATTGGTTCAGACTCTGAGCTCCTCTTGCCTGGCTGTTTCAGTTCCTTTCTGTTATCAGTTACATCCATAGTGTAAGACTATTGCCTGTTTTCCTTAATCCTTCTTCTTACAACCAGGCAGGCAGAAGACTGGTGGTCTTTTTTGCTCAATAAATTGAAGATGTTCTATTAATTTTTAATTCTGTATCTTTCCAACATCCTGTGAGATGTAGTCTGGGATCCTAATGATTATAGGGCCTCTTTTTTAATCTTTCAAGATTTTAAGACTGATTTTATAACTTTAAAGGCTAATCAAACATTTCTGTTCATCAATAAACTTTCTGCTTATTGTAATAGCAATTTTTTCTGCTTATAGTCATCATTGTATTCAGTTTCTAAATATATATTTACTTTTCATCTATATACAGTATTAATTTCTTGCATACTTGTTTATAATTGTTTGATATTTACCCTTTCTGCCTGAGTTGAATGAAAATTATTAAAGCCACCATGCTCTTCAGAACAAAACATCGTGGGTAAATAAAGCATGAATAAATTCCTTTTTTTTTTTTTTCTGGTACCCCCTCCTGGCAGGTATAAAATACATTGCTTTTTTATTGAATATTTGAATAGAGTCAGTCAGATTTGAATCCCTCCAATCTTCTGCTCAAAGCCAAGGAATTTGACAGAAATCTTCTTCTTCCAGTGTGTAATATCAAGCTGCTCATCATTAGTTCTCATCGGAGCTGCTTCACGATGGACCATAAATACCCAAATTTCCTCTACAGTTCCACTACTAGAAGTACTTTCACATGTCTGGCTCTGCCTTGGCACGCAGGGAACAACTTGTCACCAACGTCCTCTTCCAGGCTTATTGCTGGCGGCCCCAGGGAATTCCACTTGAGAAATCATAATGTTAATTCCTTTAACAGGACTTCAGTCATTCATTCTTTTACCTTCCTTGGCCTTTACAGGTGAGTTAACACTGTGTTTTCCTATTTAGTGACAGGCCCTTGCCGATGTCTTTTCTTCCTGAATCACCCCCATGCTCCAAATCTGGGAGGTAGCCCCCTCTCTCATGGCTGTTGCCATTGCTTACTGATGTTTATGTTCACTTTCTCCTCCCTCTTTTTTATTTCCAGGTAGGGTGAGTTAATTAATTCAAGCCTTGTCAGCCACATACCTGCTAGTCCTACCAGTCTGCTTAAACACTTCCTTTCTTGCCAATAAAGAGGAATATATCTCATCTTGTATTTTTTACCTATAAACTGACTCTAATCCTGGAAGTTGGAGCATGCCAGTAAATCAAGCCATCCTTAAGAAGCTCAGCTGATTCCAGTGGGGTTTATGTCTCACAAACATAAGTATCAGCTTTCACGGAGCTTTGTGAAGACTTGTGCTGTATACACTTAGCTAAGATGACATTATACCTCACATCATGCTGAGCTAAGAAGTGGGATTTTACTTATGGCACAAAACTGAGAATTCTGAAAGTCCAATTTTTTTCACTTAGTTTGGCTAAAAATATGTGCTACAAGAATTTCTTCTTATGTGTACTACGTGCATATCTTGGTACAGGTATTTACTCAGACAGAATCTGTGGAGAAAGGAAGAGCAGGAAGATGGCTTTGATTTCACTCCTCGCACTCTCAGTATCTGACCTGACAGCTATCAAGCTCTTCCATAAGGCAGGAAGACTTTTTTAAAATTTGATATTTAAACAGAAGCTCCCACTGATGAAACGATATCTCCACTAGCACACATTTGTTCTGTCATTCAATCCATACATGCTATATTAAAGTATCCAAAGTTCAGACAAACCCATCAGCCTAAAACAAGTGTGATGAGACAAAAGGTCTGGCCTGGTACAGAAGCCTTAACTCCTACAAAGAAAAGCACAATAAGGACAGTGAAGATACAGAGAATTAGCATAGATTCCTTGTGCCTGTGCTAAATTTTGCTTGTAAGTGTTGTATTAAACATTTAAAAGTACACTTTCAAAAATTCATGGGACTTTCACAACAAAATTCTCAGTGACATTAATGGGCATCATGTGACTCATTTCCCACACATGGCTTTGAACATCCATCCTGTTCTGTGCTATACAGTTTCTTGTGCCACCGTCACCATTATAACATCTCAGCATCTTCCAGTAGTGCTTTAAGCTCTGTGAGTCATGTTTTCCATGAGTGGCTTGTTCTTTTACTTATGCTCTTATTTGTTTCTTTATAATTTAAGGTTTTTAATGGAGTTTTACTTGCCTGAAAGTAGCTCATTCTGTTACCTTTTTTTTTTTTTCCTTTCTCTCTGTTAAAACCAAATTAACTTTAGGAGCACCAAGCTCTTCACTCACAGTTGTTCACAGAAATTGACAGTTTCAGTAAAGGGCTGAATGTAAGAAGTGTGTCATTTTCTAAACTCTGTATCTGATACTTCTGGTCAACAACTCCTTTTGCTGCTCTTGAGGTCAATAAACCCGAGGATCTCTGTCTGGTGACAAAGTTCAATATTGCCATACAGGACTTATTTATTTTTTTAACCCCCTCAGGGTTACCAGGTGTTGTGATTTCATACGAGAGCTGTGTCATAGGTCATCTGAATTTGATATTTCCATTACTTAGTTGGAGGGTTTATTGCATATAAACTATTTCTTCCACAAAAAAAATAAAATAAAGCCAAGTCAGATATGTGATTGTGTTTCATTGGCTGGACATATACCTTTTCACTGAAATTCATAAAAACTCATGTCATGTGACTGTTATGAATGGTTAATGTGTTAAAGGAAAATTTTGTCTTAAAGTTAGTAAGATTTTTAGAATCAACTTTTCCCCTATTTAGCCAACTCAAATACTAAGAAGAAAATAAAACCATCTTTTAAAAGATTTCACAAAAGATAGTTTTTTTAAAAGAAAATATAGGGGGTTGGGGTTTGGTTGGGTTTTTCTTTTAGTTATGAGTGACAACTTGGAAGTCTTCAAAGGGCACAAGCAGGTCTTCCTCTAATGCCATGCAGTTATGTTTAAATCCCAACATACAGGTAGTAGTAGATGAGTTAAGGTTTTATCGACTGGTTTGGGCTGACAGTCTCAGTAGGAGACAATGAAAGAATGAAATGGCATCAAGAGACATAAGTAAGAGGAAATATTCTGTCATCTGAGAAACAGGGGACTTTGTAACACCTGTGAAGATTCTAGCTACTATACAGCAAGTGGTACCATACTGCAACACCTCCAGTGTTAAAATAGTGAGTTTACATGCATGAAGTGGCTGGAGTTCCAGTGGCTGAATTTTAACAGTACCTGTACATTTTAAAAATTTCAGCCATCATTTGTCTGATATGCACGAACAATTCCTATGGCACAAAGACTGTCACTGTAGCATTGAGAGTGAGGTCTAGAACTATTAATAAGATTTTAATCTTTCATTACCTGAGGTGTTCAATGACATTTTTCTTTGCTGTGGAGGAGTTCGGCAATTTATGGAACTGCATCATCTTTTGAAGTAAAACTAAAAGGGTACTCAGCACAACAAGATCACATCCATACTTCTGCTTAGTCTATGAAAAGTCTAAATCTTTACCTTACCTCACTGCAGTGGGAGAAAGGGAAGAAATAAGTAGCTAATGTTTATAATACAGTAAGAAAGTAGAAAAGATATGTGTACCTCAGATGACACATTTTGCAAATTTGAATACAGATTTTTTTTTCCCAGTTCCTCTCCTGGCACCAGGCTGATAACCCCTTCCAACCCCCTACCCCAACAGCGTCAACAACAATAAAAGCCTGAGCTCTCAACACCCCAAAAACATGGTGGTGGAAAATGTATATCCCTGGAAATCCAGCCTGGCATTTCAAGATGTGGATTTTAAGCATTTCTGGAACTGCAGAGGGAAACGGATTTTTTCAACAAAGTGACTACCTTTTGGTCGCTTATAAGTCTCCATTCAAGAATTAGGTGAGCAAAGCTGATGAATAGGGTAAATTACTTCCAACAGAAGTGCTAGCTCATGTGCATCAAACAGACCAAAAAGATATTTTCTCTCTCTTTATTCAGGGGATGTAAATTGTGCTTTAGAAGCAAAGATTTCTGTACATGGTGGGATGGAAAAGAATCCAGAACTTTTAAACCCAGGGAGCCTTTGAAAGCTATTTTAAAAATCGGTTTTTCCTGCAGGGTTCTACTGAGCTTAATGAACCTAGTGGGCTTGGCAGGCAGTCCTGCTGGCTCCTGCAGCCTGTGGGAAGTGTTGTTGCTCTGGAGCTCATCCATCTCCACGTTGCATCTCAAAGCAGCAGCTCTACCAGATGTGCTAATGGAGCAGCTCTGCCAGCCTGGTTGATAAGCACTTACATTTTTAAATTCTTTGCCTGCTAAATTACCCCTGTACACTTAAAGCTACACACACACACACACACACGTTAACAGGCAAGTCACCTACAAGCCTAGCAAGCATAATAGTGCTAAGATGAAGGCTTCTCAAGCCATTTGCACATGCCTCGCAAATCCCAGTTGAAAGCAAGCATTTCATTAAATCTGTATTGAAAATATCTCCTTCACAGAAAGAACTTGTGTAATTATTTCCAACAGCATCACTGCTCTTGTTGTTTGAATTCACAGTCTGATATGTAGCAAGTTGAATGGCTAAGAAGCAGGCTTACTATTGCTGCATGAAAGTGGAATATAGAAATGCAAAAAGAAACTTTTTTTTTTTAAAAACCAAGCAATTTATTTAGGCCTGTAAATCCCTTTAGAACTCACTAATAGCCTTACTCTTTAATGACTCTAAGATTTTAAAGTCTCACCAAAACTAAGCAAATCAGTAGGAAGTAAGATTAAACTGAAGTATACCATGAGTCATTTTTACTCTCACAAGAAAAGAGACCACTGATTGTAAAGTTCACATCATAGGCAATATTAGCATTATCTAAAAGATATTTAGGAAGGCAAGAAGGTGCTGTCATCCGCCCCAGAGCTGAATGTAGGAAGTATAGAATAATTCACCTGTAGAAAACATTGTGTTACTGGTACAAACCCATTTGGTCTCTGTCTGTAGGTTCTGCAAGTCTGCTTGTCCGCTCAAGTTCCCTTCCTGCTAACTTGGCCTTTAATTACACTTCTTTAGGATTTGGAGCAAGAACTGTGTATGAACTCGACCTGTCTCCAGTGGAATCAATAGCAATATTTTCACTGATTTCAGTGAAGAATAATCAGGCCTTATGATATGTTAAAAAACCTAATAATGAAATTTATAGAAGCATCTGTACACTGTGAAGTCACATGCACAGGGGCAGTCCAGCAATATTCCACCAGTAACTTACACTCCAGCCTGAAATCGTGGGGGCCTTCTTTCTCTCTGCCCTTTTCCCCTGATCGTGGGAGTGTTTTAAAGCACGTTTGGTCTCGATATCATAGGATGTAAAGCAGGAAAAACACAGCTATGCAGGGGGCAATATGGATGTCTAAACTTGTGGCACCTGTTGATTTGCATAACCGTCCCTGAGTTTTCTTAACATCGGTTTATTGCATGTTTCTACATTGATGCTTGGCAAACACAGAGAAGAAACCTAATTTATGTGTTTCCAATGGGTAGGCTTCAGAAGCATACAAACCTACACGATCTGTTTCAATATGGTATTTTCACAGTCTCACTTCTGTAGGAACACCTAACATGTCACTGCAGATTACCGACTAAAACTACTGGAGAGGAGTGCAGCCCAAGCCAGTGTCTGAGAACACGAGGTGCTTTTAAGCTCTTTCGTAAACCTTTTCTGTAACTCCTGTTTTGGGTTCCAGCCTATGCATTTTTTAGTTTAACATGGTTTCACTAGAGTATGAACCAAAGAGATTGCAGAGCTTGGAGACCTTTGAATAATGGGGAAGAGGTGAACTGAAAAATTGGATTTCTTCAAGCTTCGTGGCCCAAGTGCTCAACCTAAACATAAGTAGCCATCTTTATCCCCTCACCCCTCCTCCCTTCTTTCTATCCATTGCTACAGATGGTCAAACCACTTTGGACAGACACTGAATTTTTTCTGTTTCAAAACCCACAAATTGCAGGCTCTATATCTTTTGAGGAGTGAACATTAGGCATTTTGATCTCACAGGCAAAGAGCTTTGAAGATTACATGACTTGAGCAGCAGCAGCAAGACAGTTCAGCAGAATGGAAATGTCTGGCCTTTTATTTTAAACATAGTGTAATGTAGCTCACTGAAGCATCTAGACTGGGGGGGCAGGCTTTGGGGGCTTTTTTTTGTTTATTTTTAGTGATTGACCAATATTTTAAGTATGTTGACAAATCAAATCTGTGGGGAAAATACACTGATATTTAGTGTGCTGACTAGCTGAAGGGAATTCAGGCCCTATTGATTTTGCTGCCACCATTATTAACTAACTTTTGGATTTAGGTGTATGTGGAGGTATGATCTACATGGAGAAGAGCTACTGATGGCAAAAGTATTTACTAGAATATTCTGACAGAGGTAAGTTTTCACAGATAAATGAGCTGCATAAAATCCGTACTGTTCTACCCCTCCTAAAATCTATTGGGTTGTGAAAGAAATTTCAGATGCCTGATCTGAACAAGTCTGAGGAACCACACTTGTGGAAAGACTTTTAGTTTGTTCTCATTCATTATGCTTCAAACAACACTTTAGGTTTTGTTTTCTCATAAACTTTTTCCCATCATTACCAGTTTTTCAAAATGCACTGGATTAGATCAAGTGTTCTTAATTTATTTTTACTGATGTCTTCTTGGTAATTTTAACCAAAATTATCTGAGGAGGAAGTGATATCTCCAGATATAACAGGAAGTATACCAGATATTCCAGAAAAGAGAAAAATATTGCCTTCTACCTGAGAAGTGTGACAAATCTGTAGCTGCTTCCTAGAAAAACTGTCTTCATAGGAATCTGGGGGACACCAAGCATCTTGGACCCTTTGTGAGGTTGGAGTAAAATGTATTTACAGATTGATTACAGGTTGGTCTCTGCCATTTCAGTATCCCTGAGCTAAATCCATTGGTGCCTTGTGACAACCGAGCTGCACAAAAGAGTTTTTTTACCTGGTTGGCTACAGTGAGTTACAGCATGCTGTGCGGTTTTCTTTTCAAGATGGGAAGCCCAGAAAAAGGGCTTTCAAATTTGGAGGTTTTATGTCATTGCATGAACTTAAGGCCCTAAATTGCTGTAAACTACTCTGTTAAGAGTAGATGAAATGTTCCCTTCTACTATGCACTCATACTGATGGCTATAGGCTCACTAAAAAGACAAATATTCTCTGTGCCAGTTATGAAGACATAAATAAATTTATTATGGCAAAATCTCTTTCAAATTATTAGCTGCTAAAACCCAAAGATACTTACAAAACAAAGGGCAGATGAAATAGAAAATTGGCCCCACAAACAGTAGGAGCCTTATTACCAATAGGAAATGCTATTTGGAAATGCTGAGTGTGCTCAGCATTGCTGAAATCAGGCTCTGGATTCATTTCACTGAGTGTTGAATCAAAATACGAGTTCTGGCAGTCAGCTCTAAGAGGCAGAATGAGCAAATGATTACTGCAGTGCAGCTTTAAAACTGGGAGATTAAATCTTCAATTTGTACTTTTGAATGAAAGGTAAATATCTTACAAGATTCTCAGCATCTGAGAGGGGACAAAGTTCTAATGAGGAATCTTGCAAGAGTTGTCAAAGGCAACTTTGCAATTTTTGCAAAAAGTTTAAATATACGTCGGACCCAGACTATGGCAAGGTGGTTTTGATCAGCCTTTGTTTTGGGGCAGCAGATGAAAAGTAAAAGAAAGAAAAATAATTCAAAACTCTGGCAAGTTTCATCCTGCTATCCCATGTCTTGTCACATTAGCTTGTATTTTTTGTGATATAAAATTATATATGTTAGTGTAATTCAGCAAAACATGATGTAAAAAGATGTGACATAGTGGAAATTTGGAAAGAAACAAACCCCAGACACCAGAAGAACTGCTCTGCCTGGGGGATAATGGACCACCTCCTTCTTCTTCCTTCTAAACCACTTACTACATCGCTAACTTTTCAAATCACTACAGAATTACAGCATACTGATAGCATAATGATAATCACAAAAACTCAGCAGGACATCATCCTCAACACAAGAAGAGCAAAGAATGTAAAAGAGAGGCACATAGCTCTGTATCAATTTCACAACGCAGCTCTGCACAAATACAATCACATACTTGAATGTTCCTAACATTACTGTTATGGATCAAAAGAAACATGTAACTGTAGCAAAGGAGCTTTGAGACAAATGCACTGGTCCCAGGAAAATGGCAGCATGTTGTAACTGATTAGCTACAGGTGTTTGATAAGGTTGGGGGCTCAAAGCATGAAAACTTATAAAACAGTATAGAGATAAGATCTCAATCAATCAATGTCAAAGCAAAAAAAAGCATTCTGGTAGGAGTGAAATACATATCTTAGTTAAAACACTTACGAGATGACATTTAGAAATGTAATTTTTCCTCTTTCTGTTTTAGATCACCTCAGTATTTTCAAAGGTGTGATCTAAAAACCAGTAAGGTAAAGCAGATTCTTACTCTCTTTAGTAGAGTTTGAATAAGGCCTTAGCCAAACAACAAAAGCCTTAGCCTTAGCCTTATACAAAAAGAAGTGAAACTGGGAATCTTTCCATTGATTTCAGAGGATGTTGGATTGGATCCACAGTAAATTGTCTTTTTACAGAATCCTTCACTGTAACAAACTGAACAGGACACAGGTTAATTAGATCAAAAGTTGCTTTTGAGGTTTTTGCTGGTTTTGTTTGTATTTTTTAAACCAGACTTCAATCTATTTTTGTGACTTAAATACACATTTTTTTTAATTTACTGTTTCATTTATATGTAAAATAGAACAGCTTTTCTCCTGTCTTTTGGCAATCAGTGTTTTTTCCACTCAAACAGCCTTGTATTTATTCTGTAAGAAACTATTCACTCATGTGAAAAAAATTCTAGCTCTTTCAATTTTCATTTAATTTGCTTTGGTATCTTGGAGTGACTCAGAGATTCAGTTTTTCCAAATACATCATTTTTAGCTTTACTGCTTGAGTTGTAAGTGACACAGGAAGCAAAGAGCAATGGCAGAATAACAAGGTACACAAATAATAATGTTTTGTTACCAAAATCAAGATCTGATAAAGTAAAACTTTATAATGTAATGTTCCTTAGTGAATCAAGATACAGATGTTCTACAGGGGTAAGTTGTTAGTGATTTTTTTTTTTGTTATCACACTATGAAGCATTAAAGATCATTCTAATCTCCAAAAGCAGACTTGTTAATTTGTCCTGTTTTCCCATTTTCCAACCTTCTTATTCATTGAGAAAGGGAAAATGAATGTAACACGGATTGTACTGCAATTGCACTGCAATTCTATGCATTTAATACCTGTATATCAATTGCTCTCAGCTCTCTTGAGATATTTCAACATTGGACAGATAATTAGAATTAATTTTGAAGTAATCTTTAGAGATCTACCCACATCCAAACAGTAAACCTACCGACGCCACCCTGTTGCATTTCACTATGACTGAGAAAGATCTGCTCACCCATGCATGGGCTCTGACTCACATGCCACTCGCTTCCTAGCCTACCCATTAAAAATTATCAGCATTCATAGTGAATTAGGCCATCAAAAAGTCCCCATTCCTGTTTTTCTGTGGGCAATTTTCCTTTTTGGCTGGCTGAAAGTATCAAACACCAGTAGGAGATGCAAATAGTCCATAGCTAGTTCATAAGACATAATTAACAGAAAGAAGACCTCATAACACCCATTTTATGCACATTTTTAGGACAAGAACAGTTGTCCTTTAAATGTTTGCCTCTTTTTTTCCCACCTTCCCCCTTCCCTTCTTGGCTGTACAAGTGCTTAAACAATTAACTTAAGATAGCTAAATTTAAGTGAGATGAATGCCTCCCTAAAGGTCAGTGGAGAAATACCGTTGACGACCACTGAAAGATAGGATGGAATTGTGTCCTGATTTGATTTTAATGGACCTTCACAAAGTGTAGATTACAATATTGTGGCTACTAATCTCATGAGTTGTATCTCTGCAGACTTTATGATGTCCTTTTTCAAAACTCAACTGAGAGATATTCCTTTGAAAACTGTTTTTGATGAAAGGATGCGGAATTTTTGTTTTTCATAATTTTCAGCTGATTTTCTGAAGCTGTTAAGTTCAGACCATTTTCTATTTTCCCCAAAAGGAAAACATATATTAGAATAGAAATAATATCAAGTCTAGAACAATGCTCATACTATGTTTTCTGAAGAGGCAGAAGTGTGAAAAGTCAGAAAGCCGGATTTTTAAAGTTATATTGCCACTAAAGACCTATGAAAAACGGGGGAAAAAAGAGTATTGAGAAAGAAGGAGTATTGGGAAAGAGGTAAAGAAAGGGAGATTTTATTCTGTCTCTGCATATGTAGCCATGAAGTCCTAACAACATAGCAGTGGGAACTGAGAATATGACTTGGCTATGACATGAGTGGTCCGAACAAAGTAAAAAACAAAAAACAAATGTGCAAACTGTAGTTACAATGTAAATGTAGTGAATGGAGAGGAGAATAACAGATGTTCCAGGATTTATCTCACTTTGCCTGTAAGATGGATATACACCCTACTCAAATCAAATTATCTATGTCTACATGAGTCTATTACCTTCCTGCAACCTGCACCTCATACTTTTGTTAGTCTTTATGATGCCAACATGCCCTTATTTTCTTTCTTCCCTAGATTGTTGTTCTTCTCCGATTGCTGAATTTCTCTGGGGCTTCTGTTCTGTTCTCTCTGGAGTGTTGTTGTTGGTCTGTGCAGCAAAGGGTTTTTCCTGTCTTCCTACTGTAGAGGTGCAGTTTTAAAGAGCCTATCAGATGTTCATTTCGAACAGCCCTCACTTCTGATGTGTTCATTTACTGCTTCCGACTTTTTGGGGGCTTACTGTTTCCTTTTACAGACTATTTCTTAAGGTATATCTCTTCAAAACAAATCTTCCAGTTCTTTTTCAGGTTACTTCTTTGAGGTATGTGGTCAAGGCAGAGAAAGGAAACAGTGAGACTGTCATTTGCAGTACTGTGCTGTCCAGTGGCAAACAGCTAAACTTCAGATGTGCTCTTTTCAGCACAAGTTCTCTGATGCCTGGGGAGATCTGCAGCCAAGGAAGGAACTGCAGCAGGTAACATTTTGTACCTTACTACATTTCTCTCCAACAAACAAAACAGCAAGAGCTTCAGAAACTATTCCTTGGTGTCCTGAATAAAATGTTGATGTTATTAGTTCTTTCTATCTGTCTTTATCAGTCTTTTATTCCCAAAGCATACACAAAAAAGTTTCATGGTGTTTCTGTTAGCCGGGGAACTTTCTGTCAGTAGAACGAGACAGGTGGTGTGAATGGGAAATCAGATTTGAGGCTACAGTCTTTCATTTTGACATTTTGCAAGGAAAAAAGTCCCTTTGGCTAAGTTTTTACGGCTTCATGTATGACATTTTGTCATTAAATTTGACTTGAGATTGGGTGCTATTTCTACGACAAAAAAAAGAGAAATATGTCAGGGAAGCATACATAGGAGTAGCTCTCTATTCTAAGGGATGTTTAAATGCTGTTCTTGTCAATGCTGAAGACTGAAACCCACAGAATCACGACAGGCTATAGAGATTACTATCATTTTTTAAAATAGGCATTGAACCATATATTGTTGGAAGCTTTTTTTTTCCTGTCTAACTCTACATTTCCAGATAAAACACTCTATGAATGAAGATCAACAGAAGACTAAAAGTAGTAAAAAAATAAAAACTGTAACATAAAAAGACATCTGTTCTTCAAATGAAATGTGTTTTCTGGTGGTAAGATGCACAAACTTGTTAAAAAAGGCCTGATAAATGAGTTTTGGTGAACTAGGACTAAATAATCAAGGTAAAAAGGAAAAGTGTGACCACTCAAAGGATTGCTAAGGAGAAACTGGACCAGATTTTGCAGCTCCCCTTAGATCATAAGGGCCGAAGAAACAGAAAAGATTGTGCTGCACTTATTTTATTGATTCCAAAGCCTGGCTGGCTAAAATCAGGTGGCCTCGCTCACCCTAAGAATAACTTAGATACAACAAAAAGCTGGAAAAGTGCTTTTAAAATGTTCACCCGCATAGTAAAGTAAGATTATTTTTTCCCCTTACAAATGACTAGGCAAATACATAGATTTTTCGTAGCCTAAGTAGGCATACAAATGAGATCTTGGTGTGCTGAACATGATTTAATTTTACCTCAAAGGATGACACAGTTCAATATGCGTGTACCAAAAAAAATTTTTGGCATTTCCCCAATATCTGGATCTTGGGAACTTCTACTTGTCAGCTTACACTTGTGAAAGACCAAGAGGCAGTTTCATCTTTCAGAACTGAGCCAGCCAGAATTGGTTTTTTGTACAGCAGCCCTGTGGTCAATATACTCACTGAGACTGTGGGAGATTCACATTCAATTCCCTCATTCTCCTGAAGAGATTTCAATCCCTGTGAAAAACCATTTACTTGACTGTTTTTGCCATCAGGCTTGATAGAAGGTGCACTGGGATGGGTGGATGGATGATGCTTGTGGCATGTTTTCATTCTTGCCTGGAGTAATGATACACACCATTTTGCATGCATGGCTAATATCTTTTCATTGGGAGTAAAATGATGAGTGGGATTCAGTCATTGGAAGTTTATGCTTGTTCCTGAGGAATTTTGTTTACTCTTCCCTGCATTTGATGTACTCCATGCTTGTGGCTTATTTTGGGAATGAGGATGGGTAATTATGGGTAAAAAAAAAGAGTAAATAAAAGTAATTTCTTCTGTCTCATCCATCCTCTTTTTCTCTAATTATTAAAAAATCAAAATTATATTTGTATATGTACACAAGTCCTGCAACATGTACAACAGTACATTGATATTTGTAATCATCCTTTGATGTTATTGGGCGTATCATGGAAACAACTAATGAGATATTACGGTTTGTATTATATATGTATTAAATATTACAGTTTGTATTTAAAGCCTGAAGGCCTTAGAACTATATATAGTTGAAGAAGACTGCATGTTTGTGTGCAGACATCAAGCCTGTTCAACCTCTGAGCATTGCCGCAATAAGTTTAATGCATCAGTTTCCATTTTATTTTTAGTTATATATATTTATGTTATTCAGGGACATTTGGTAACCAAGATAAGTCCTTGGAGTAGAGGCATGGGGGAAGATATCAGACAGAAACAGTACCAATGCACAGATGGCTGTGTCACTTGGCCTTCAGCTTTAAACCTAATAGGCCACCTGAGGCAAGATGACACACATCCTGTCATATTGCATAGCTTAATTGCAAGAAGTGTTATCACAAAGTAGCATGGATTTTAGCATGAGCCAGTGATTATACTGAGAATAGCAATTTCCATGGGCATGGCCAGTGCTATTGAAATAAGGAGTTAGGTGTGGCTATTTACTAAGTCAGAGAGAAAGGATTGCCTTTTGTTTGGTGAGGTCTTTTATAAAGGGAATTTATGGTAATAAAATGCATGGTGAGTATATATAAATTGAGTCCCTCACCAAGACTCAGGTGTCAGCCACTGTAAATTTAGATTTATGTTCCTTTTAACTGACTGTTAGCATACGCAATTCATTTCACCAGATTCAGAAATCTGCTGGCAGCAGTACATATATACCTTACATTTTAATTTTCCTTTCAACATACAACTGAGAATAAAACTGTGTTATGAGCACGTCCTGGTTTTGGCTGAGATAGAGTTTATTTTCTTCTTAGGAGCTGGTACAGTGCTGTGTTTTGGATTTAGTGTGAGAATAATGTTGATAACATGCTGATGTTTTAGTTGTTGCTAAGTAGCACTTATCTTAAGTTAAGGACTTTTCAGTTTCCCATGCTCTGCCAGCAAGCAGGTGTGCAAGGACCACAGCCAGGACAGCTGACCCCAACTAGCCAAAGGGGTATTCCATACCATAGAACATCATGCCCAGGATATAATTTGGGGGGAGTTGGCCGGGAGGGGCAGATTGCTGCTGGGGCATCGGTCAGTGGGTGGTGAGCAATTGCGTTGTGCATCACTCGTCTTTTCTTGGGTGTTATTTCTTTTTTTTTTGTTATATTCCTTTTCATTATTATTATTAGTATTATTGTATTTTTTATTATTATTGTTAGTATTATATTTTATTTTACTTTAGTTATTAAACTGCTCTTATCTCAACCCACAAGTTTTACTTTTTTTTTCCCCGATCCTCCTCCTCATCCCACTGAGAGGGGGGAGGGGTGAGTGGCTGCATGGTGCTTAGTTGCTGGCTGGGGTTAAGCCACGACAGAGCAAAAGAAATAAATGCAGAATTCCTTTGTTCTTTAGAAGAAATAATTTTGATTACTGAACTATGAACAACATGTATTATTTTTGTCAATCTCTAAACAATCAATATGTACATTGATTTCTGTTAAATGTTATTGGAAATACACATGAAAAATCAATTGTTCTGTAGGCATGGGCCTTCTGTCCTCAGTGTTTGATTTTGAATGTGACATTTGGAAATAAGAGCTAGTAGTCATTGAAAAATGTGTTTAATTCAAATGATTCCTAATGTGAAATTGATTTCTTTGTAGAAAATTCAACCAAGCTACAAACAGTATACTCTAAACATAACTCTTAACAGATATAACAAGCTAAAACTTTTTTGTTGGCATTTGTTATCAGAAGTTTGTTTGGTTTTTTTTTACTAAAATGGTGCCTATGAAGACTGTTCTGTAATCTTTTATACTCAGAAATGAGGAGTGCTATTCTTTTGTACCCAAGCTATGTAACTGATCACTTCATCTATCCATACTCCAGGATTACCAATAAAGTTTTAAGAAGGAACTGTTACTGGAACAACTTTCTACATTTAATGCTGCAGCGGTGTCCTTTGCTGCAGATGCTGTTAGTCTTTGGAGAATACTCAGACCTGTGAATATCTAAAGCTGCAATTCTCATATATATTTCCAGTCAAGCTCTGAACATATTTACATAGCCTAAACTGAAATGAGAATGTGTCCTTCCTAACTTAAAAAATTCTGATACAAGCCCTACATTTTTGGAAAACCGTTTCTGGTACTTCACTGGGTAGCGACCACTTGGGAGACTTGCCAATTTTTTCAGTGAAAGCCTCTGAAGCTTCAGAAAGTGTTATAAAAAGAGAGTAATGATTTAATAAGACATTAGTAGATCAATAAGAATCCCAGTATATCCAAATTGTCTTTTACTTTAGCTAAGGAACAGCTTGAACCAATATGTGAACATGTCTAGGCTCTGTCTAAAACTTATCCAGATACTGCTTCTCCTTTGATATAAACTGCAGGATAATTTTCAGAAAACATTTGCTAAATATTCAGTTGGAAGAGACAATACCCAAAGCTGAAATATAAATCTCCCTTTGATTCGATACCCTGAAACCTAAGTTTAAATCCTTATGTGTACATGTTGGCTCCATTTTACAACGATTCCCTAAATGCAAATATGAAACCATACTGATTTTCACAGCTAAGATTTCTGTCATATCCACCAGGGGAGCAACGTCAGTCTAATAATATTTTTTTGACATTTGGACATTAGAAACATGAGAGTTGTATACATCTGGGGGAGTATTTCTGGAATAACAGATAAGGATTGCTGTAGAAAAAAACCTGCAGAGCAAACCTCCCCACCTTTGTCCTTTCATCTACAGCATATTCCTACATCTGCTTCAATGGAAAGGATTATATATGTTGCATTGATGAAACTGTATGCCATTTTAGAAGTTCTTACTCACAGTTGAATAATATCATATTATCTTCTTATTTCAATGATCTATTAAAAATTTAATAAAACCTGATGTGAAAAGTGTTTCCTTTCACTATGACCCACATAAGTCGAAAAAGTTCATACAATCTTTTTCTCTAAATCAAAGAAAGATAGCAATGGCTATGTCTTGTTAAACAAGTTTTTCTGACTGTACAACAGCATTAGCTACTCAGCCAAAGAAAGTTGAGTGATATGCTAAACTGACAAGCGCTGATTTTGTCTGCCTGCCTTAGTAACACTTACCGATTGTGTCTAGATTTTCCGTTTGTTTAACCAGGAAAAAAATATAGATTTCTGTCAATAAACTCTGATTCCTTCCCTGATAAAATGTCTTCAGCGGCCAAGTACTTTGAATGCTGAAATGACAAAGGAGAGGAAAAAAATAAAAACCCCCAACCAAACAAAAAAGGATCTTGTTTCTTTGTAGCCAGAGCTTTGTAGATTAATATTATAGATGTTTAAGCATATAAAATAAAGTAAATCCAACTGGAAAAGTGAAATCTAGACAATATTGTTGAATATCTGTTTGACTTCATTAAAACTGACAGGTCACATTCATTCTTACAAGCAATCTGCTACGTTCAGTAATAATATTTCAGGAGTTTGGCACATTCTACTCTGCGAATACTATTTTTACAGATATAATAGTTCTTACAAAGACCAGTAACCAGTATCACAGTAAATAGTGAACAACCAAATATGAAAATAGTTAAAATATTCTTCAATTTCATTATGTTACTTCCTAAAAGAATCTGGTTCACTTGAAGCTCTTCCAATGTTATAACATCTGACCAGTACATGATAAAGCCACTCAGAAGTAAGAGTATATAAAACACGATGCAGGTCCAGCAGCTCCTGTCCTTTGCATCAGAGGTGTGAGGAGAGAAGGTAGGAACCCTAGAGACCCTCTGAGTGCGGCACGTCAGCTCTCTGGCCCTGAGAAGGCTAACCTAGAGTCGGGGAGCAGCAGGGTGGCTAGTGTAGGGTTTGGGGAGCTGGGAGCATTGCTGGCAGGGGAGTGCCCTCACCCACACGGGAAGTAGCCCCAGGGTATCCCAGCAAGAAGAGCAGAGCAGGTCTGGCTGTGCCAGGGTCAGGCACAGCCCAGATCTCCAGGCAGGTCCAGGGCCAGGTCAGCAAGGCTAAGTCAGGCAGGGAGCAAAGGCAAGGACCTGAGCAGCTCCAAGACAGGTGGGGAGACCCTAGAAGAGCTTCTGACAGCTCTTTTACACAATGTAGCTGTTTTCACATCAGCCTGATCCAGGGTAACAGCCGCACTGTAACAGAGCTGACCTTGCACACCAGCTGCCAGCCCGCAGGAATGTAGTGAGGCTGCAGAGCCTGCTGGTGCCCTCAGCACCTGGACACAACCTGGCACACCTGGACCTGTGTGCAGTTTGGAAACAGGTCATGAGAAAAGAAGGAGCTTTATAGTAACAGGAGGACTGCTATCAATGTAAGAAGTTGAACATGAGCCAGCAACGTGCCCTTGCCGCAAACGAGGCTAATGGTATACTGGGCTGCATTAGACAAAGTATTGCCAGCAGATCAAGGGAGGTGATCCTTCCTGTCTGCTCAGCACTGCTGAGGCCACACCTGGAGTACTGTGTCCAGTTCTGGGCTCCAGTACAAGAGATACATGGACATACTGGAGAGACTCCAATGAAGTGCCACAAAGATGATGAAGGGACCGGAGTAGCTTTCCTAGGAGGAAAGGCTGAGACACGTAGGACTGTTTAGCCTGGAGAAGAGAAGGCTCGGGTGGATCTTATTATTAAATAAGGAGTACATAAATAAATCTATAAATATATAGTATATTATATATAGTATATATATAATAATAAGTGTATAAATACCTGAAGGGAGGATGCAAAGAGGGTGGAGCCGGGCTCTTTTCAGTGGTACCCAGTGACAGGACGAGAGGCAACAGGCACATATTGAAACACAGGGTCTTCCCTCTGAACATCAGGAAACACTTTTTTACTGTGAGGGTGATGGAGCACTGGCACAGGTTGCCCAGAGAGGTTGTGCAGATACTCAAAAGCCATCTGGACATGGTCCTGGGCTCTAGGTGGCTCTGCCTGAGTGGGGGGTGTGGACAAGATGAACTCCTGAGGTCCCTTCCAACTTCAGTCACTGTGATTCTGTGATTCTGTGATTCTGTGATTTTGTGACTCTTGCTCCTCCAGGATGAGGAGAGCCAACCAGATCGGCTGCAGTAGCATCGCCAAGGCTGCCTGAGCCCCCTGCACCCTCAGCCCCCCTCCTTCCTCTGGGTGGGCTGGGGTACCATGTTTGCGCCCTGCCTGAGAACTGCTCTCTTCCTCTCTCCAAAGCACAGGACAATTTGAATGTCCATCTTAATGACATAGTAAGGAATGAGAGGAGTGGGGAGTGCTCTCATATCCCCTCTAAGTTAGACATACTCCTGAAAAGTGTCAGTTTCAATGTTTTGGGGTTGGGTCAGACAGTGAATGCAGGCTCCCATTCATCAGGCTTTGCTTACTAGGCTACAATAGCTAATTACTTTAATGCATAAAACAAGAAAGAAGACAAGAGGCTAGGAGGGTTCCTCTTTTTCACCTCAAGCTGTGATTTAAAATAAAGTGTGAGATCTCATTACATTTTGAAGGGAGCCTGAGCCTGCCAGTGAGATTTGGGCATGCTCCCGAAATACTCCAGTGGTTCAAGCACTTACTTCGGGGATCATCATTGGACTCACTTGTATTGAAAATGAGGCACTTGTGCAGAAGACACTTAGGGAACTAAAACATTAACTGCAGCTCATATGGAACTGAGGTTCCATCATAAGTTAGCTGATTTCAAGTACATGACTTTAGATTCATAGTACCAGCCTATGTTTAATTTATTTATGTTCTTAAGTCTTCTTTTTTTAAAATTTGAATACATCATCACACTTTTATCATTTTAAGTGGTTACCTTCTTTTCTGTTTATCATTCATCAGCATCTATCTCCAGTCTGCTGCCTTGCAGTTAACAGGATCATTTTGTGACTAAGTGTCTGACTGAGTGAAAATTTGGAATGTAGCTCAGATCATTAAGAGGGTACCATATTGGAGTGCTACTATATTTAGGATTAATTTGGATGGCTGGCAAAAGTAGATGATTTAGACATCATCTGTTGCTGATGGTCATTTGTACTATTATTATGCTGTTCTTTGTTACACTGTAATGAAAGTCATCAAGAACATACTAAAGAGAAGGTTTAACATCCTAAACATCAGGTTTTGAGTACAGACGTTTCCTGAAATATGTCTGGACCACATTTCTCATTAACTTACCTTGTGTCTTTCTCATGTGGCTTTACATAGGTCTGGTTCTAATGCCATTTAAGCTGGTGACTCTAGAAGCCAGATGAGATGCATTACATTTAAAATCCCACCTGCCAAAATAAGCATTTGGCCAAATTTCTTCTCTTTCCTCATTGTAAGGGAGTGACTTCTTCATTCATTTGCTCTTCACCTATGGAAAAAAAGATGAGTACATGCATTTCAAGGGCTGCTATGCACTGATTCTGTCTCCTTATAGAAGATGTTTTAGAGAACAGACCCGAGATCTGAGGTTGCTTTCCCATATAAAGGTAGGAGTTGCAGGTGACTTGTAGCAGACGAGGATGCAACAAAGGAAGTGCAACTGCTAAAACAAGAGTGACCACAGCCAAAGAACTTCATTGATAGCTATTTACTGTACCCTTTCCCACCACTGAAAGAATGTCCTATTTCTGCTGTAGTCACCCATATGTCTTATTTTTCCCCAAAAAGAACAAATAGTAAGTAGGCATAAGATTAATTACATTGAAATTTTTCACAAAGAAACTGTAGAAATTAAAATAAAGAGCAATAACCTTAATGCAACACTGAACTCCAAAGAATTTACATCACACGTAGTGCTCTAAATGGCCAGTAATGAATACTGTAGTGAGGCCTTCACATAACACCAAACATGTATGTATATTTATGTATGTATTTATATCATGAAGTAGAAGCAGATCATTTTTCTTTCTGTCACCAAAAAGGCTTTAATAACTTACATGTCCCTTAAGTCAACAAATAAGAAGGTCTTACCTTTACTTCTGAATATAGCAGTTAAAGATAAATCTAGTGCTTAGAGGTCTATCAGTTTTATTGGTTTAATAATTATCCTACCACATGTGAGTATATACATATTCAATGGAAATAAACAAACTAACCATACAGAATTTCATGTGATGAGATAACTGCTTATATATTTTGGGAGGCCAAGAAGCCTATCAAACAGCAGCAAAACCAGTGACTAAAAAAGTAACATCCTTAGGAACGTATATTATGTCTGTTACATTAAAAAGCAATGAACAAATAAGATTTATAATTCCTGTGATACTCCACTGTTTGGAATTCTATAGGGCTGGTAATATGAAAAGACATATAGAATAGTTCATATCAGATAAGTCAACACCTGTAGTGTGAAGGAAAATTAAATAAATAAATGCTTGCACAGCCAAAGCACACTTTAGCAAAACAGAGCAAAACAGGCCCTTTTTATATCAAACCCTGTCAGAACCCAATCAGTTATTCAGGGAGTCGCAAGCTGGAAGTTACAACTGGGTGAGAGTTTGCTCTAGCAAAGAAAAGGGCTAGTGTGAATCAGTTCACCCAGCTTTCTGGCCCTCTACTACCTGCCCACCCTGAGACAGCTGCACAGGTAATGGGATGACAGCCTGGAAGCCACTGCTCTCAGCATCCAAAGTACCTGACAACTCAGTAGTCACCATGGCCACTGCCTTATGCCCCTTGGTGGCTTTCCAGGAGGGTTCATAACTGAGTTTGTTGGAAGAATATGTGTGTATCAGAACCTGGAAGTGAAAAACAGGATTGCAATGACTGTCCTGCATTGACTCAGTCCCACTCAGTTGTCACCAGAAGAGGAGTGGGGGCTGTGCTTGGTACTAATTTTATTAGATCCTAAAATAGACAAGTGTACAGGTACTGAAAAGACCTACAATGTCTTCCCATACAAGAAGTATCAGAAGGCTTCTGCTGCCCTTATTTAGTATATTCTCATAACTCACCACGAATCAGTTTTGAGTTGAAAGTTTTCTGACTCTAGGACCTATGACAGAATTCAATCAAAGAGAAAAATAAACAAAAAAATTTGTCAGCAATGGTTTGTATGTCAGATCACACAAAAAAAAAAGTCATTGAACTTTTAGTTTTGAAGAGAATCAGAGAATCTTAGAATCATAGAATAGTTTGGGTTGGAAGGGACCTTCAAATATCATTTAGTCCAACCCCCCTGCCATGGGCAGGTACATCTTTCACTAGATAGGTTGCTCAAAGCCCTGTCCAACCTAACCTTGAACACTTCCAATGATGAGGCATCCACAACTTCTCTGAGCAACCTATTCCAATGTCTCACCACCTTCATTGTAAAGAATCTCTTCCTTATATCTAATCTAAATCTACCTTCTTTCAGTTTAAAACAGTTGCCCTTTTTCCTATCACTACAGGCCTTTGTAAAAAGCCTCTCTCCATCTTTCTTATAAGCCCCCTTTACATACTGAAAGGGGGCTGCAACAAGTTCTCTCTGAAGCCTTCTCTTCTCCAGGCTGATCAAACCCAACTGTCTCAGCCTTTCTTCACAGGAGAGGTGTTCCAGCCCTCTGACCATTTTCATGGCCCTCCTCTTGACCCACCCTAACAGGTCCCTGTCTTTGTTGCACTGGGGACCCCAGAGCTGGACACAATACTCCAGGTGGGCCCTCATAAGAACAGAGTAGAGGGAGAGAATCACCTCCCTTGCCATGCTGGCATGGCTTCTTTTTATGTAGATCAGGATACGATAGGCTTTCTGGGTTGTAAGTGCACATTGCTGGCCCATATACAATTTTTCATCCACCAGTATTCCCAAGTCCTTCTTTGCAGAGCTTCTCTCAATCCATTTATCCTCCAGTCTGTATTGATTTGGGGGATTGCCCCAACCCAGGTGCAGGACCTTGTTGCACTTGGCCTTATTGAATGTCATGAGGTTCACATGGGCCCACCCCTCAGGCCTGTCAAGGTCCCTCTGGATGACATCCCTTCCCTCTAGCATACCAACTGCACTGCTCAGCGCGGTGGTGTCTGCAAACTTGCTGAGGGTGCACTCAATCCCACTGTCTCTGTCATTAATCAAGATATTGAAAAATATTGGTCCCAGTACGGACCCTTGAGGGACACCCCTCGCTACTGGTTTCCACTCGGACATTGAGCCATTGCCTGCAACTCTTTGCACATGGCCATCCAGCCAATTCATTATCCATCTAACAGTCCATCCATCAAATCCATCTCTCTCCAATTTAGCGGCAAGAATGTTGTGGGGGACCTTATCAAAGACCTTACAGGAGTCCAGGTAGATGACATCCGTAGCTCTTCCCTTGTCCACTGATGCAGTCACTCCATTGTAGAAGGCCACTAGATTAGTCAGGCACGATTTGCCCTTGGTAAAGCCGTGTTGGCTGTCTCTTACCACCTCCCTGTTTTCCAGATGTTTTGACATATCTTCCAGGAGGTTCTGTTCCATGATCTTAGTGGGCACTGAGGAGAGGCTGACTGGTCGATAGTAGCCAGGGTTTTCCTTATTACCCTCTTTAAAAATGGGTGTGATATTCCCTTTTCTTCAGTCACTGGGGACTTTGTCTGACTGCCATGACTTTTCAAATACGGCAGAGAGTGGCTTAGCAACTACATCTGCTAATTCCCTCAGGTGCCTGGAATGCATCTCATCAGGTCCCATGGACTAGAGAATGTTCAGTTTCCTCAAGTGATCTTGAACGTGATATTATTTTCTGATGGGAGGGGCTTAGAAGGGTGTGATCAACAGCACAGAGTAGCTGGAGACTCATCAGTAATGATGTGCTCCACGGTCAATGGTGGGTTCAAAACTGTTTAGCATTTTCATTAATGAACTGGATGATGGTACAGAGTTCATCCTCAGCAAGCTTGCAGGTGATACAAAACTAGGAGGAGTGGCTGATAGACCATGTGGTTGTGCTGCCTTTCAGAGGGACCCTGACAGGCTAAAGAAGTGAGCAAACTGGAACCTCATGAAGTTCAACAAAGAAAGTGCTGCTCCTGGGGAGGAGTAACCCCATGCCTCAGTACAGGCTGAGGGCTGACCATCTGGAAGGCAGCTCTGCTTGGACTCTTGGTAGGCAACAAGTTGTACATGAGGCAGCAATGTGCCCATATGGCAAAGAATGTCAACAGCATCCTGGGCTGCATTAGGAGGAGTGTTGCCAGCAGATCAAGGGAAGTGATCCTTCTTCTCTACTCAGCACTGGTGAGACACCATCTGGAGTGCTGGGTCCAGTTCTGGGCTCCCCAGTACAGGAGAGACATGGACATACTGGAGCAAGTCCAGTGAAAGGCCACAAAGGTGATTAAGGGATGAGATCATCTAACATACGAATAGAAGCTGAGAAAGCTGGGGTTCTTCAGAGTGCAGAAAAGACTTAGGGGGATCTTATCAATTATTTTGGTAAACATTTTGTCATGCATTTTAAGAGTTTAACAAAATGTGATCCCAATCATGGTTGGGATCTTTTGTCACTCCTGTAATGTAAATCTCAAACAGTAATACAATCAGTAGATTGAGTATGTCCTGTTAGATAAGATAATAGTAAGTATGTAAGACGAGCACCATATGAAGCCTTAAACTGCTCTTCTGTGCCATAAACCATCATAAACCTCACCATTTTTCACTTAATTTAATTGTAATTCATTTAATTGTAAGCATTGAGTGCTTACAGGAGACTTCATTGTATGGTAGAGCACTTTTTAGAGATTAGGATATAAAATTAATATTAGCAATATTTAATTGATATTTATGAAATGGACACCTTATTCATATTTTTGGGTTTTTTTTCATTTGTTCTTAGAAAAAATCAACAATATCTATTTAGTATATTTGTTTTGTTTTCTTTTTTTAGTCACAAATTAATCTAATGGTAAAACATTTTTTAACATAAGAAATTATATAAAAAAATAAATTTTTTTTTTTTTGGTCTCCTCTACCAGTCTGACACTATTACAGGTCTTGCCATTACTCCATACATATTAAGTATCCAAACAAATATTTCTCTACTACCTACCTTTTGCTTAACAGTATTTTTTCCAGAGTGGAAAATGACGGTCACGATACTTCCAGCTATACTTCCTGTTAGTAATATGTTCACTTATATATGTAAGAGCAAAACACTGTCATAAAATGCTATGGCACCGGCATTGTTTCATGTATTACTTTTATTCTCTTTAAATAATGCAACGTTTTAAGAAAACTAAAAAGAACCAGGCAACAGACTGTAGACTGCCTGCTAGAAAAAAGGTTTTAAGTAGTGTTTGTAAAACAGTTTTAAAATCCAAGATGAAAGGCTCTTCTTAAATTCAACATTTGTACTTTTATCCATTTGTTCAAAATGTCTTACTCTTTACTATCCTCAGTTTCTGAGAAAACAAAAAATTGCATATACTACTGAATGAAGAAGAAAGAGTACACGTTTCACCCATAAATTTTGCACGTGTGCAAAATTAGGACAAATCCAAATAACACCAAAGATAGTGGTGAAACTATCAGTATTCTGTTCTTTCATATATATTATAAATCCTAAGTGAAGCAAACAAAAAAGTAGAAGTCTGACATATCTTTAGTGTCTCATTTGAAGGTAACAAAATCTCAAATCCAAATGAATTGACCTTCTCCAAATTCAGCAGTTTATCATAGAATGATAGAATGGTTTGTGTTGGAAGAAACCTTAAAGATCATCCAATTCCAACCGCCTTGCCGTGGTCACAGATATCTTCTACTACATCAGGTTGCTCAAAGCCCCATCCAACCTGGCCTTGAACACTTCTAGGGATGGCACATCCACAACTTCTCTGGGCAACCTGTTCCAGTGCCTCACTGCCCTCACAGTAAAGAATTGCTTCCTACTATCTAATTGAAATATACCCTCTTCCAGTTTAAAACCATTACCCCTCATCCTATCACTACATTCCCTGATAAAGAGTCCTTCCCCACCTTTCCTGTAGGCCCCCTTTAAGTACTGGAAGACTGCTATAAGGTCTCCCTGGAACCTTCTCTTCTCTAGGCTGAACAACCTCAACTCTCTCAGCCTGCCCTCATACTGGAGGTGCTCCAGCCCCCTGATCATCTTCATGACCCTCCTCTGGACCTGCTCAAGCAGGTCCATGTTTTTCTTATGCTGGGCGCCCCAGAGCTCAACACAGTACTCCAGATGGGGTCTCACGAGAGTGGAGTAGAGTGGGAGAGTCACCTCCCTCAACCTGCTGGCCACACTTCTTTTTATACAGACCAGGATACCATTGGCTTTCTGGGCTGCGAGTGCACATTGCTGGCTCATATTCATTTTTTCATCCACCAGTACCCCCAAGTCCTTCTTGGGGGTACTGGTGGATGCCCGTAGGGCAGCTCTCAATCCACTCATTACCTAGCCTGTATCCATGTTTGGGATTGCCTTGATCCATGTGCAGGACCTTGTTGCACTTGACCTTGTTGAAATTCATGAGGTTCGCACGGGCCCACCTCTCAAACCTGTCAAGGTCCCTCTGGATGGCATCCCTTCCCTCTAGAGTATCAACCACACCACTCAGCTTGGCGTGATCCACAAACTTGCTGAGAGTGCACTTAATCCCACTGTCCATGTCCCTGATGAAGATACTAAATAATACTGGTCCCGATATGGACCCCTGAGGGACACCACTCATCACTGATCTCCACTTGGACATTGAGCCATTGTCGGAAATTCTTTGAGTGCAACCATCCAGCCAATTCCTCATCCACCGAGTGGTCCACCGAGTGGTTTAATGAGATATTTGCAATTTCATCAGCAACTTCAAGTGTATACTTTTTATGTGTGACATTGTTTGGTAAGACACTTCGAATCCTTTTTCTTGTCTTAAACTTTGTACTTAGGCTTATTTTATTTTAGCTACCTTGAAAGGAGAGTTTACTTTTTCTGAAGCAATAGATAGTTACAGCACAACCTAATAGTAAGGTTCCCTTGAAGAGAATTAAACCAAGAAAAGTGGAAAAGTATAACTAACGTATACATATTAACATGATTAAAACATTAGTGGGCACAAGGGTGGAATAAACTCTGAAAGACAATACGTTGGCATCTTGAGATTAACCTTAGTGAGATATAGACTATCAAATGGGAGTCAAGCCCATAGGTGTAGAATATATTTTGACTTTTCAGTTCTAACTAGCCCATTTGGACTAGAGGAGCAGCAAAATACGTAAGTTTCAATTTTCTGAGCTAAATTTAGCTTTGTGATTTTTTAAAAATACTGTATATAGCAGCTGATCTACAAATTAAGCTATGCATTTAGACAGCTGTTCTAGTATAATAGTAACACTATAAAATAGAAATGTACCTGGCATGTTCTTCAACAGGAATGAAAGAGCTCCTGCCCACACAGGTCTTATTCAGACCTTCTTTACCCACAAAGGATGAACTAGCTTTCAAGAAGAATATATGAAAAGAGTGACGTGTAAATTAACTCTTGTTTTTGTTTACGCAAACTAACTACCCTCCAGTAGAGGCATAGAATCTCTCCAGTAAGAAATTCTTTTCCATTGACCTAGCAGGGTATCATTAATGGTGGAAAATTTTCAGAGAAAAAAAGAAATACATAAGAAGTGTTTACAAAGAAGAAACCTTTTATCCAGCAGGAAGATTATATGTTCCCCTGTATCTTTGCATTTTCAAATATGTCAGCCCAAAATGACCAATGGAAAAGGATGCCTAACTTTGATTTCATGATTAATTAAAAGATCAATGACTGTTCCACACAGCTGGGTGCTAAGCTGTCCTAGAATCTAATTCCAGCTTTCTGATATACAGTTTGGGCCTTTTTTTTTTTTTTTTTCCAAATGTCACATAAAACTGACCAAGCAAGTTTACAGAATACCTAATGAGAAAACACTACATCATTCTTAACACAGAGCACAAGCAAACAGTTTTATTCCTGTTTGTGCAGCTTAACCTTCTGCAAAAGTAATTAGGTCTATAATTAAAAAGCTATTTGGAATGATTAAAACCCTGTTATCTAGTGGCATTTAAAGACAAATGCAAATGTCAGAAAGGACGAATTAATTAAAATTACTATTGAAAAGAAAAAAAGTATATTAGTGTAAGGGTTAGAGGATGTTATTTACTGAAATGTTACAATATGAGGTGAAGTTAGATGTTCAGAGGATATGGTGAAGGTTGAAATAATTTTATCTGGCATTTTGTAATGTGATCTGCTACCATTCGTGAATATATATTGTTATGTACGTGCATACATATATGCCGCAGTCCCTATCTATAGCTTAGGAGCATAAGGGTTGCTCACAGGAATCCTACTTTTCATTTCTGCTTTCCAGCCCAGAGCGGTGCTGAAACATCAAGGGAGAATGGTTGCAACAAGATTGTGCCAGCTAACAGCAGATCTCCCAGGGAAAGTGCAGGGGTGCTGTGGGAATATTTTCTTCCTTACTTTTCTTTCTTTCTTTTTCTTTCTCTCTTTCTTTCTCTCTTTCTTTCTCTCTTTCTCTCTCTCTCTCTCTCTCTCTCTCTCTCTTTTTCTTTCTTTCTTTCTTTCTTTCTTTTTCTTTCTCTCTTTCTTTCCCCCTTCCTTCCTTCCTTCCTTCCTTCCTTCCTGCCTTCCTTCCTTCCTTCCTGCCTTCCTTCCTTCCTTCCTGCCTTCCTTCCTGTCATGCCTCTTATGCAATTAATATGTGGGACAAAGGAATAGTGAAGTAGTATCAATAATTCTCTTTCATAAAGTTGATTTCCCCATAATTACTTATACTGAATAGATTTAGTGCAATAATTTACCAAATTCACAAAGCAGACACACTGAAGGAGGCATGTTGATAATATGTGTGCTGTGTAACTTAGATGACTTTTGCAAGGCTCCCTACAGAGTTACTCTGTAGAAAGATATCTCCTCATATGAAAGGTATGTCCTCAAGGAGCATTTCAGTGTACATGCCTACAGTAGATGCTCTGCATCACCCCTGGAAGGAAGCTGTCTCCCTTCTCTGATGATGGAAAATGAACATAAGGAGATATGCTTAATCTTTGACTCTTGTGAATGCCCTTTCTTGTGCCAACAGGACTTGTGACTTTCTTTACCAGCCTTGATATAGAATCATGACAACATTTCTTCTTTACGGGAAATTCTGCTTTCAGAGCATGAAGCTCTCTTCTTTTTATCTTATCCAATTAGTTACAACATAAGAGTATAATAGAGACAACTTTTCTTTGCCCTCCCATCAATGACAAAACACACTCGGCCAAAACACTTGTGGCAATTAGCACCCAGAAACTGCATTTTTTAAGCCAGTGGGCCTGGTCTCAAATGATTGTATGTTTGAACAATTGCTGTAATTATCTTCTGGATTTATCACTGTCACAGAGAATTTTTTAGATTATGTTCAACATATGGCTTAAATGGCTATTTTCCAACCTGCTTTTTAAAGGCAATGTTACTGATTACTAGGTAAATTCTCTTTCCATTGCATTGATACAGCACCATGGCCAGCAAAGATTAATTTTCAATGCACACTCCCAAATGCTAACACAAGAGCCATCTGAGTTCCTATTACTCACTCAGAGGCAGCAACCTCTATTAATTCATATGACTTATTTTGATAAATCTCTTTTTATAAGGCTTGTGTCTTTTCAACTTCATTATAACGAGTTAAAGAGACACTTGATCAGGAACGGCTCTGTGAGGAAAAAAAAACCCTGTGAAATAAGAATGATCAATTAACTGCAGCACAGCATATCTGTGTGTCTTCAAGAAACATTGTAGCAATGACTCATTACATCTCAAAAAGTAAGATTCATAAAAAAGAACCATAAGTTTTAAATGGTTTGAAAAAAATACAAATTTCAGACTTAAAAAAACAATTATCTTTTGGACTAAAAATTTCAGGATGCTTCCTGTTCACTTTAAAGGGCGCAAGACAGCTCAGCCAAAATCATTTGCATAAAAGACGTTATCAATTACCCATAGTTCTACAACAAACATTTTGTTATTGATTAAAACACGTGGTCTCTGCAGTATTTCTGTTCTGGCTGCATACATGTCAATACATTTTTATTATCTCACAGGCAATGCGAGGGCAAGCGAACCTCATGCCCAAATTTCTCTTTCATAGAAAACAGATATACACACACACACACACACACACACACACACACAGCACCATTATGGATTCAGCAGAGGGCTGGGACCTGCACTCAGACCTGGGAGCTCAGCGTGCACCTGTGGTCTCCAGTGTACGTACCCACAAAATCTAGCTGAACCCATGAGGAGAGTAGGGCAGTCTGCTACATAACCAAAAGTGTTACGCCTTTGTTAATCAGATGTTTAGTACACTAAAACTATGCTGTTGTCATCATTTTACCGTACCTGTGTGTTTTCTGAGAGCGAAACAAATGTGTAAAACATACTTACTTTGTTCCGAAACTAAAGATACTGTGGTTATGATTCTGACAGATTTCTGGGTTTCTCACAACTGTCTGCAAAGCTGGCCACAGCTGCCACTAAATGTTTGTTTCCTAAAGCCACAGCTAGGAGTAGGACTCTGGGTCAAAAAGGAGTATTTTCTCATTGTTGAAAGCAAAAGGGTTACACTGGCTTTTCAGCATTAGGGATAAAATGGCGAGCATGGAAAAAGAATTTTTGGAAGGACTTTGTTTATTATTTTTGTTCTGTTTTGTTTTTAATGTGTTTAAGGCAGTATGAAGAAGTAGAAGGGATACCTATCACTAACTCACTAACTTCTAATATCAGAGGATCACTGTTCTGCTGTCAAGTTTTGGATGTGCCTTTGACTCCTTGTCTGTGTTGTCAGTTTGCATTGTAAGTCCTTTGGGGCTGGGACTATAAAGTACAATGTGTTTTCACAGTATTATTCTGACTCAGGTCAGGGCATTTAGATAATACTGTAACATAAATTGAATCATTTTAATGTAAAAAATCAGTTAACTAATTGCAGATCTCTCACCAAAAATGGCCAGTGAAAGTGTGTCTCAATTTCTCTTTGCTTTGTTATTAAATAATTTGATTAAATTATTAGCATGTTAAATGTATTACTGTTTATGTGCACTAAAGCCTTCTTTCTGCAAGTCTTTGTACAAAGCACAGCAGGGAACACAATGTCATTAAATTTCAACCCCAGTGTGAGTTACTGCTTTATCTGAACATAAGAAAGGTTATGCTCTAGGCATAATCCTCTGCAGTGAGGTCTTGATTCAGAAACTCATTGCACAGTGCACAGTAAACAGAGAAAACATCAGAGCTGGTTAGCTTAGTCTTCATGTGGGAGTAGGAGGTTAGACAGAAAGCACTTGTAAATCTCAAGGTACTTGTGCTTTTGCTCCCTTTGTCATGAAAAAAACAAGGTTAGAAGATGTGATGGGGAGTGATTGAAATGTGGATGGAAAACTTTTGAAAATTGTTCTCCACACATGCAGGTGCTAGAGAAGAGTTCCTTTGTTTGGCCTCATTACTGCACATGGAAAGGAGACTTCCCCCCCGCCCCCCGCCCCCACCATCTCACTCGGGCTCATCACTTTTTTCCTCTCATTTTAGGCAAAGAGCTTTCCTTACTGACTGTGCATTGTGCATCTGAGCTTATGTCCTCTTTATGTGGGAAGGTGTTAAAGAAATTAACACAACCAAGGGAGCCGGACGGAATATTGAATATATTCCATTGATGCATTGCTCTTCCCAAGGTCCTGAGGGAATTGGCAGATGTAGTTGCTAAGCCACTCTCCGCCGTATTTGAAAAGTCATGGCAGTCAGACAAAGTCCCCAGTGACTGAAGAAAAGGGAATATCACACCCATTTTTAAAGAGGGTAATAAGGAAAACCCTGGCTACTATCGACCAGTCAGCCTCTCCTCAGTGCCCACTAAGATCATGGAACAGATCCTCCTGGAAGATATGTCAAAACATCTGGAAAACAGGGAGGTGGTAAGAGACAGCCAACACAGCTTTACCAAGGGCAAATCGTGCCTGACTAATCTAGTGGCCTTCTACAATGGAGTGACTGCATCAGTGGACAAGGGAAGAGCTACGGATGTCATCTACCTGGACTCCTGTAAGGTCTTTGATAAGGTCCCCCACAACATTCTTGCCGCTAAATTGGAGAGAGATGGATTTGATGGATGGACTGTTAGATGGATAATGAATTGGCTGGATGGCCATGTGCAAAGAGTTGCAGGCAATGGCTCAATGTCCGAGTGGAAACCAGTAGCGAGGGGTGTCCCTCAAGGGTCCATACTGGGACCAATATTTTTCAATATCTTGATTAATGACAGAGACAGTGGGATTGAGTGCACCCTCAGCAAGTTTGCAGACACCACCGCGCTGAGCAGTGCAGTTGGTATGCTAGAGGGAAGGGATGTCATCCAGAGGGACCTTGACAGGCCTGAGGGGTGGGCCCATGTGAACCTCATGACATTCAATAAGGCCAAGTGCAACAAGGTCCTGCACCTGGGTTGGGGCAATCCCCAGTATCAGGCAGCCCAGACAAGTTGTGGATGCCTCATCATTAGAAGTGTTCAAGGACAGGCTGGATGGTCCTTTGAGCTACCTAATTTAGTGACAGATATCCCTGCCCATTGCAAGGGAGTTGGAACTAGATGATCTTTAAAGGTCCTTTCCAGCCCAAACCATTCTATGATTCTACAATTCTCTCTAAGTTTGTTTTCTGTGGGATTCTTCCAGGCAGATCCTTGAACAGTTTGCTCTCCTGAAGTCCAGAGTTGTTATCTGGCTTTTTGCTCCTTCCTGTCATGATTCTGAACTCCACCATCTCATTATCACTGGGTACTGAGGCTGCCGTCAATTTTCACATTCCTGACCAGTTCTTCCATTTTTGTAAGTATGAAGGCATATCTAAATTTTCAGTATGTCCACTGACTTTTCAGCTCAAGATTTCTTGGGTTCTCACAATGTCAAGGTATCTTGACTCAGTCCCTTGTCTTCTAGTTGATTGATAGTATCTTGCAAAGAGATAATAGTGGATACGGTGGTATCCTGATGACGTCTTCTTTACAATAAAAACAGTGGACCCTCAGGTATTTTTAGGATACTGGTGTTATCTTTCCTTTTTTTTTTTTTTTTTTCCCTGGAGTCAGCTTCTGTCAAAGCCAAGAATCTGTATCTGTAAGAAGCATGAGGTCAAAGAAGCAAATTCTCCTTAAGTAGCTGATGAACTGGGCTCATTTTTGCCTATCAAATATACAGCTTTTTACATTTCAGATGTTAGACTTATGACAAGGTTCTGAACTCATAAAGGGAGTCACTTGCTTGAGTGTAGGAATATGAACATAATTGGTTATGATTAGATACTGAATTTCTAAGCTAGCTTTGGTGTACTGAAGAAAATTTAGTTCTAAAATAGCTTTATAGTGCAAAAAGAAAGTGCCTTGAGTCACAACAACATTGTAGCTACAAAAGTACAACCCTAAGACTCCCAAAACTTTGACACAGATTTTGGATTGTCTATATTTTCTCATCCTAAGAGAACCTATAACAGCACTTTCCAAAAACGTCATTCTTACGTGACAGTTGCTAATGCCTTTATGGATTGTTGCATTTCTTTCTATGCTGTAAGTTATAAAAGGATGGGTAGGCCAGATATAATAAAAACATCTTGTTTTGTGGTGATTCACTGCACTAAAAGCATGCAATTAGCTGCTTGGTATCTCTCTGGCCTTGCCCTTATTGCTCCTACTCAAGGTTAATTTGGTAGCCACATAACTGAAGTCGCATTAATGCAAGATCAGGTTCTCCTTTGCTGTCCTATGCTTATAATTTTCTTCTGTGTACTTACAACATTATACTCAGGCTGTATGGCAAAAGATAAAGCAAAATGTCTCACAGCTATTCTGATGGCTTAAAAACAAACAATAAGAGGTGGCCGTAAGATTATCACATATGACTATATCACCCTATTCTTAGAAGTTCTTGTCTCCCCATTTTGTTGCTAAAGAAAGACAGATTAAGTTTAATTATTCAAAGGACCTTGAGCAACAAAATGTTTTATAGCAGCATGAAGTAGATACCAAGCCAAAAATTCATGTAGAATTTTCATAGAAAGAGGGAGGAAAAAGAAATCATGGGCGCAGAATTGTAAGCAATATAGTTTTATTGTTTTATTAGCTGTCTTGGATATAGTTCAACAATGTTCTTGGATAGAATTCTGTTACAGTTCAACAATTTTTCTTCTTGATCAGATTATTTACACAGAGACACCCAGTGCCATCTGAGATGCACTAGTGTATAGACGAACTTATGACTCATCTCCAGCTGTCATTCCAGAGAGTCATGAGTTGAATGTATGTCCTGTCATGTCTGCCAGACTAAGGCAGATTTCTCAGATACCCTAAAACATATCAGGTAGCACTGGATGTCTAAGTGTGTGCAAATGACAAATCTTTGGTCAGTAAAGCTAGAGGACCCTAGAGTTATACAACTGGTGAAATAGTGGTATCTACTTTGAGCTGAGCAGTTCTTCAGCAGTCACAGGCTGTATTGGCCGTAATAGCTAGTTCATGGCTTTAACCCCACACCTTATCAGGAGGCCCGGCTGGGTGCTCCTGAACATCTTAGATCACAATAGAGATCCAAGTGGAGACAACTGAACTGATCTCTTTTTCCCTCTGTTGGAATTTACACACATGGGATGGCATTCAGCTGCCTAAAGGCAGGGCATCTTGTGTCATTTTTTGGTGATGGGGCAGTATTGCACTTGTTTTTCAGCTCCTGCTACAGAGGCATGCAGTCATGCATCATACCTGATGACTTTACTCTGATGTACTGTATACCTTAGTGCATCCCAGAAAGTATAAGATGCTTGTGTTTAGGTAACTAATTTCCCTTCATGTGGGAAACTACATTTAGGTGTGTTAATCTGAAGCTGAATCCCACACAAATTTGTTCATAAACAAATTTGGTTTAGATTAGCTAGTTTACTTTATTTACACAGATAAACTCAATGAATACTACTGATTTCATTATAAAATTCTGTTTATTATACTAAATTACGTTATATGAAAATTAATAGTTCAGCTCCATGTTAATATTCCTAAATAAACTAAAAATTCTTGAGTGTTCTTGACTTCATCTCATTTCATGAACATAAGAAAAAATCAGGACTGTTTTTAGTAGGAGGCAGCAAATTCCTTGTCTTACTGAAAAATATTTTGTGGGTGCTAAGTAATGCCAGAGCTTTGTAATGTCTTTATTTTATAGTCAGGTCTAAATTTATCCAGAATAGTGCTGTCCAAAGATATCTTTTGTCTTCACCAGTGGCAGCTACAAATCAATAGCAGCATCAGCTATTATTTGTTCCTATGAAAAACTCTGTACTTAAGAACTCCTTGCTTATCATATTTTAAGAAAATGTGATCATCCCAGTGAATTAGTTCATACAATAAAGAAAACTGATTATGCTGCATGCTCATCTTAACTTGTGCCCATTTGGATTTCAACTATAAAAAATAAAACAGGTAAAGGCAAGTGAGGTGTGAGGCTATCTCACTATGGATTTTAGAGAAATTGAGTTTGTGAATGTGGGAACATTGGCATTTTACAGAAATCACAAGTAGCTTTCAATCATTGCAACATGCTTACTTCCATTTCTGTTGATGCTTTCTTATCTCTAGTTGCAAGACCTAGATCTTACAAGTTTCTGCACCACTCCTAAATACAAAAGTCACTGGTGTTATGGGTGTTGATATCATCATTCTTCATACACTGGGGACATAATCTTAAAAATATAATTGACTCACATATTGCTGACACAGCAAATCCTTGCCTGGTCTAGTGTAAGTCATGCAATGGTATTGAACTTCAGTCCAATGGTAGACAATGGTTTACATTTATAAAAATAAAGGCATAATCAGCCCCCCCGTTCAGAAATATTCAAAGGTTTTCTTCATATCTTTTATGAGAATGAATAACCTTTTGAGCATTTTTCTTGCTTAGGGTGATATTATCTTCAAATTAATGTAACTTAGAGTGTCGAGACCTCAAAATCCTTCTAGAGTTATATTTTTTCATTTAAATATCAATAAAACAATGATGGAAATTAGTAACATAATTATACTGAGCAGGAATAAGATCTCCACTTGTAAAACTTCAACAGTTCTCAGAAACAGTTGGTTTTTAATATGTCTGTTTAGTTCCCACACCTCAAAAATTCCTGTGAACTTATACTCAGGTGCCTTTTTTACACCTTTTCAATATTAAGCACTCTGCATGGGGTGCTAATATATCTCACTTGGGATATAAGAGTTACTCTGTGAACAGAAGTAAATTTAAAATCACATAGAGTATTAATATTTTTGCATGTTTCAATTGGATGAATTGCTAACAGTTATAGACTTGTACTTTAAATTTTGTTGTCTGGATCTGTATGCAGTGTATGAACAAAAGAAATACTAAAATGGGTGCCAATAAGTAATTAGAATACCACGTTAGTCTGTTTTAACAGGACATAACAATGAATAGTAGTGATTCAGAACATCTGCAATCCTGTATAAAGGGAATGAGGCCCAAAGAGATAAAACTTTTCAAGGAGTGCCACACTGAAATGTTTCTAAGTGCATCGTTTGAAAGAGATGATTCAGTTTTGTAGTTAGACTAAAGCGTAAAACCAGTGGATCTGCCTGAAGTAAGGCCAATCCCTACTTGGGTACTGTGTGTGTGAACTTCATCTGCGTCACTGATCATGAGTTTTGAAAGGGAAACCCTGGTTAAAATGTCAGAAGTGAAAGCAAGTTCTAGTAGCAAAACATTTCTCTGAAACAAATGCCAAAGGTTGCCATGAAATCTAATAGGGTGGATAAAGAACCTCTTTAGATTGATTTATTAATAGACAAATCACATTTTCTATGTATCACCCACAATGCATTTAAATTGGACTGAATATGCAGGAAAAAAATTGCATGTCTGAGTTCAGGAAATAAGTGAAATATACTTAACTGACAGAGCCAATATAGAGCAGGACTTTAGTTTGGGGGACAGACTGAGCTTGTCTAATTCTGTTAAAAGTCACTCTCAGTTTAAGTGGGGACAGAATATAAAAACATATAATAATAACTCATCATAGCAGTAAAAGGATGGAAATCTCTGTGTTTTCAAAGTAAGATTTATTTCTATAATTACCATCTAATCTTCAATTTTGCAACATCTAAATCTGGAGAGATTTAACACTGTACAAAGCTGGCTTTGGCTGTAAGAAAATCAGGCCTTTTCCCAGGACAGCAGTATGTTGGGGGAGTCACAGTTCTGCTGCCTGTTTTGCCTGTATCAGAAGACTCAGCCATGGCATTCACAGAATGAACACTACCAAAGCAGTGAGCCCCTGACTCCTGACCCAGAGAGCAAGGTGAGTGGGGCTGTGGCTCTTCTCTTCAGAAATGAGGGGTGAGCCCAAGCTGGGGATAACAGCAAGCACTTCTAGCAGCAGCTGCCCTCTCTGATCCTTTTTTGATGCTCCACAGCATCATGGGCAGGAACCCTTACTCTTGGTTTCTGGCTCGGCAACAGCGGTTGACCATTCTTTCCCAAACACTTTCCCATCCCACCCACACTTTGACAGAAACAACTCAGGAGGCATAAGATAGTGTTAATGACGTGGGTTTGGTTGTACAAGAAAAGGAAGAGGGAGAAGCTCCTGATGGACTTCTTGAGATGAAAGGAGGGGAGGCTGGAGTCACAGATGTATGGGAAAAGAGCTCTGTGGGTCACAGCCTTGAAAGGGACTAGGGGCAAGGATTCAGTGCTCCAGGTAAGTTTGGAAAGCAGAGGATCAGGCAAAGGAATAGTTGAAGGCAAATATCTGACATATTTTGTTCACGATGACCCAGTTTAACATCTCCTATGTGTTATATATGAAGTCATTGTTTTGCTTTCATTTTCAAAAAATCCATCCTCTAGATTTCTTGCAATCAATCTGTTCCTTGACAATATGGAGCATCATTATGAAAGCCCTCCACTTACACAATTGATACTGGCACAGAAGAGAGAAAACACGTAATTAGTCAAGATAAGTACTGTAGCTGGAGTCAGTATTCCCAAACAGGCAAAGCTAATTAGTTATCTGGTGCCAAGAGGTCGTATGAGCATCTTGTTTTCAGAATAGGCTAATGCGTATGACATATTTCTACAGTTAATACCATGCCAGTGTTTTGCTTCTCAGTGAATTGAAGTGACATGGCCCATGTTAAGAAGTAAAACTTTGCTTATATAGTTCTAAGAAATGAATAAATTACATTCTATTGTTTTAAAGTGAAAACATTGTTGCCACTTAGCAAAACACGTAATTTCAATTTCACCATGTTCCACCAGGAAATCAAGCTGTTGGCAGATTTCCCATTTCACTTTGAGAACATCCCAGGATAAACCAGACAACAGATGAAACTGGGGGAGAAAGGACAAACAAACGTGGTAAGTACGGGGCATTATAATGTTGCACAGATCTAATAGCTACAAGGTAAGAATTTATAATAGTAATTAATGCATAACTGAGCAAGGGATGTCACCAGAGAAATGAAGTTTTCCTACTGACACATTTTTGTACACAAGATTAAATGAAATTATAGGCCTATTTCACAAAGCCTCTCTTGTGGAAGTCTTCTTTTGTTTCACTGAAGTTCTGAGTATGGAAATTTTCCAGACTACTGTGTCTTTTCAGATAGGTCCTTCTATCTTTATAGATACAGCATATTTGGCTAGCTCTACATTCCCTGGTGTGAGTATAGAAGTTCTTAAGATGGATTGCTTTTTACCAGAAGCTACTATGCTCTTTGCAGTGAAATTTCAATGAGGAATCTTCTTAGATCTATCGTGAGTTGTCAGTGTGGATTGTTTGGTTTTCAAAGACATGGAAGTCCTTGTTTTAGTTGTCTGAATCTCTTTACAATTGGGCAAAAGGTTGGCCATTTTGGCATTTCCATACCATCTTGATCGGTTCTTACAGTGCTGTCAAAAGCAACCAGCAAACTTTTGGACAACTGTACAACTTTCTCATTTTTCATTTTTACATTGACTCTTATTGTTTGCTGACAATTTTGTATTAAAAAAAGAAGAAAATAGAAAAAGTCTTTTAAAAAATATAGATCATATAAGCTGGAGGAGTGCTTACAACAAAGTAACAAATTTGTTTAATTATCTATAGTAATTAAACTGATTAGAGAAAAGGCAAGATTTTAGTTTCACTTACAAGGTATAAATTCAGGGAGACTCCAGTGACTTTGAGATAATAAATATAAACTTTCTTTGAAGGGAAAGAACTCTGAATTTGGCCCATAGACCTCTTCATAACCCTCAACTGAGAAATGACAGCAACTGATATGTTGACGGATTACTTAATGCCTTTTGAAAACCAAATGTTATAGTGTTTACTAAAAATTAGAGGGAATTACATATTTACTAGATGTAGATGAATAATTCATAACAAATAATTTATTCAGTGAATTTCACCTCTTCCTCAAATTGAGTAGATTGTAATTTTCTTGAATATATGTTCATTAATTGAACAGCTTTGGTGAATAACTCTGTCCATTCTCTCAACAGGACTATGATACAGAGAGTATTCAGAAAACAAAATAGGTCAGTTTTAATTCAAAGAAATAGATAATTTTTTTCTGGTATGGTGTGTTCCTATTAAAAATATTTCTTAGAACATTTCCCACTGAAATGAGAACTGAACAAAATAATTTCTGACACTAGCCATCAACTTTTCCTGAAAGTTCTTTGCTTCTGTGAACATGAATGTACTTGTTACTACTTCTACATGTAGAGCTGCCCTGAATATGAATTAGACTTTCTTTTTTTCATGTCAGTTTTTCATAGCGAATTCAAGTTTCTGGGTACTGAACCAAGATTTCATCTTCTGGAAGACAAAGGATCAAAATTATTATATAACAATGGTTTTGTAGCAACTCAGATGACTGATTATTTAGCTGGTTGTTTTCTTTCAATAGAGATGCACCTGATTCTTTTTTTTTTCTCCTCCTTATCTAGCACCAAGTTTCTGTTGTCTTCTGGGACACAGTATTTATTTGTTCAGCCCAATTCCATTTTCACCTCCACATTATATCCTCTACAGGTCGTCACATGAAACATAATCTATAGTTTTAGTCGACTCAGTCAAATTTGTTGTTCGTCTTTTGTAGCATTGTCATTATGCCTACCTAGTTGCTGATGCTTGAAGCAAGCAGCTTATGATATATGTAACAAAATGTCATCCTTCATTGTCTCTGATCTTTTCCAAATGTTCTAAAACTGAAAGAAAATACACGGCCTTGGAATTTGTTGCTCGGTAATTTTCAGGGGACAGAAAGTAGGGGATGGTTTTGTTTTTCTCCTGAACATGTCTTGAGTTAGGAATCACTTTGGATCCAAAGCCATTAGGCAGTCCAAATAGAATAGACTTCCAGTAGAATTCTGAGCCTTCTACTTAGAAAAAGCTCCTATAAGAGCTAAATGAATAATTGGTTTTGGTTTTTTTTTTCAGTTTGGTTGCTGAAATGAATCCTAATATCTGTTCAGATTTAACCTAATTTAGTTTCTGTTTTTGTTGTACTGGGAAACAACAAACCACCCCACAACACTGTGTCATGTTAAACTACAAGTTTCATTCTATATAAAATGTTTCATTTTCAAATGAAAAGAAAAATCAATGAATAACAAAGTAGATAGATACACAGGGCAAGTGAGGGCCATCCCTGAAGAAGTTATTGGGGATCACCAATAGGATAAAAAAACCTTGGGTCCCTTCTTTTAAGTAAGCCAAGAAAGTATGAGATAGGAAACGCTTGATAGGAAATAATGTAGCCACTAAGCATCCCAGCATGGAAACCAGCACAGAAACATCAACCTTTCCAGCTACAGCAGGGTCTGTTGGATTATATACTTACTAGTTATATCGAACTTTTGTCTAAATGCATGACATTTATGCTCCGCAGTGACCCCTGAAGTTTGATCTCCCTGTCCAGAGGTATTGGAGCAGATTACAGGTCCTTTGCTGCCCACACATCCAGGTTTTATTTCAACTGAAATTAGGACATGAGGAGACGTTGCTGACCCAGATTTCATTGCAATATGCAGGGAAATGGTTCCCCAGTTCCCCAATAGGAACACATGCTCTGAGATGGGAGGGAGACTCTTCAGCCAAGTTTACAGAAGCAAGCTTCTAGTAAAGTGAGTCTCTGTGCTTGACTCTACTCCAGTGAATGTTTAAAGACTTACAAAAATAGGGATATATGTGATGGATGCTCATGGATGGATGTGATGGATATGTTGATGTACATCCATATCTCCTGCCACCTTTGATATGATGTTGAATCCACACTTCCAGCGAGGAAAACAAAAAAAGGATGGAAAACTCCATCTCCCACATCCCCAGTGAATATGGTAGCTTCCAGATTATACTGCTGTGGTAAGCACAAGTGTTTCCTTGATACTCTTAAGTATAACAGTTGAAAGACAGGACTAAAAGATGTATATTATTCTTACCTGCAGTCCACATAGCCTCGGCACAACTGAAGGTCATGAAGGGGTAGAAAGAGGACACAACTGTTGTGGTTCACAATGCCTAGAAACTCTTTAAGTTACTTTTTTAGCATTCTCAAGGCCCAGTCTGAAAATGGGCTGCTCTGACTACTTGTGTTTCCCCCAGAAAATGAATTCAGAATTCAGCCACAAACTATCTGCCTTCTCTGGTTTCTCAAAGAGCAGTACAAAAGAAGCTGTCGGATGCGTAGTGTAAGCTCATGACATGTCCCAGAGTTGAGCTGCTGTATCACAAATAGATATATTATCACCACAATTCACAGTCACAGCAGAGAGGCCAAAGAAAGTTGATGGCTTGGAGACTGACGCTCCCTCAAGTACATGGCTCCTTCACACAAGAATATTAGCAGTGCAGTACAGCACTGAATCTTCCACGAATATTTAGTAAGTAGTCACTATGGTACTTCGAAGCAGAAACAAATTGTTTTCCTCCAGCACTCCTCTCCCTCTGTAAATCTTTAAAGTTCTTCTTATTCATTTTTAAACACATAATAACCACAATAAAAATCTACTGTCTTTGATTGGGCTGAAGTCATTAACTTGGCCTTGTTTTACATGGTTTTTTTTCAGCATCCATTGAGTGCATTGTTAATAAGCATAAGCTAAACTGCAGCAGGTAGCCTGGAACAATCAGTCATCGCAAGTTTCTCATGGGTTTCAGTGGTCTTCATCTACAGAGCAGACACACTTGAGTACAAAGCAGGATATCCACTATGCTATTGAGGAATGTATAAGACCTTACCAAGAAACTACTACTCTTCTCCCTGCCCTTCTAGAAGAGTATTCTCTTTCCCTTCTAGAGAGAGGGAGAGAAGGGACCCTCATGTTAATCCCCTTGGATTAACACTGTGGGGCAATTAAAAATGTGATATTTGAGCTGTATCCACCACTGCATAACACCTAGCTTCAGCAACCCCAAGATTTAACTAGAAACTATAGAGAAGGTAAATGTTATTAAACTTCTTTGTCTATTGTCAGAACAAGAGTGCAACAGAAAAATTGAGCACAAAATAAGAAGGGACTTAAAACACAGAAGCACAAAGGCTTGCAAGTCGTCTGTAAGAGTACACTGCTTACTTAACTTTGAAGTAATTTATTGCCTTAGCAACATGAAATAAAAAATAAAATAAAAGAGTAACTTAAAAAAAAAATCTGGAGAAGTGCTGAATGACCAGGTAACATACCTTACATTTAATGAGTCTTGAAGTGGACTTGCTGTATTTTCAAATGATTTTAAGCTTGTGTGAAGTGAAAACTTGAATAAAAAAAGGAATTGTATTTTGAATTCTGAGCTCATACGGATGCTTGTGTTTTCTTTGCTGAACCTTTTGTTTAGTTATCATAGGATAATTTAATGTGGTTAACATAAAGTAAATGTATTTCTGTAATAAAATAGGAAGAAAGGTTTATGATTGGCAGAAGAAGGAGGAGGCAGCAGTGGGAGAACAGCTGCTTTCTCTGCATATTTTTCTTTTATGATGTCTGTTACCTTAAGATGTCACTTTCTATTTCATCGTTGGGTATAGGTTGTCACAAAAGCTTTATGTAACCAAAACTTGCAATGAAGCTGCACCATATGTGTGTCCTCTCTTTACACACAGCCATGGCACCACAGGTGACACCTCACTGCTTCTTGGCTCTGAAGAGAGACCTCTGTCTTCCAAAAGTCTCTGGACATCAGTGGGGTATACCCACATGCCTTCAATCTCTACTGGGCAAATTATTTTAGGAAGGGATAATTCCTTCTTCTTCCTCATGGCTGAGCAGAAAGGACACAGGATGCCCTTGTTTATGTTAAGAGTGCCAGTATAGAAAGGGGGATTTTTGTTATCCTTTTAAAAGAGAGATTGATTACATTTTGCATAGCAGATGGTCTCTTGGTATGGAACTACATGTTGAACTGAATGCAACTGAACACAGAGCTAAGGGACATAAATACTTTAATACTTTAAAGAACAAGGCTTACTTTTTTCCTTTTTTTTTTTTTTAAATCTGGTTGTGGTCTGACTACCTTAGTGCAGAAATATATCTTCATGCATGTAACTATGTTGTTCAATACCAAATTGCACACTAATTGCATCTGCTTTCATTTTTAATATATTAAACTAGCTATTTAAAAACCAAATGACAGGTTTTAACGAATCCTCTCTACCCTTCCAGAAGCATAAGTTGCATTCCTGGCCTGCTTCCTTAGCCAGTCTCTGAGGGAAGACAGCAGGCTGTGCCCATATGCTGCTCCCGCCATAGATGGTTAGATGGCCTCAGTGACTCTGCCTCAGTGACTAATCTGGAACATACCTGAATTAATTTGGTCAGATTTCTCCCAGAACTTCAGCAACAGTGACAGGATCTTTCTGAGGTGTTGCGGTTAAAAATATCCACGTCTACAGCGGTCTGCATTTCCCATTAACAAATTCTCCATGATAGATGCCTATTAAAGGCAGATACAGTCTGGTTTTCTTCCTTGAAGAAACAAAATATTTGATATATCTGCATTCAGGAAAAGAATAGAGCTGGAGGAGAGGACTGAGAGATTTTTTATTTCATCAGCTTTAGACTGTCTTCCAAACTGTCTGCCAATCAGTGCAGGCCGGTACGACTTGCCTCCATTATAAACCAGCAAGGAGAAGGCAATTACGTCTCAGAGACTTGTACCTGGAGGCACATACAGGGTGGTTCATCGTATACACTATTCCTTGCTCAGGGCTGTGCTTACAGGCTCAATTTAGCTCACAGGTATTCAAGTTGTCTACTGGGTTGTCTAGTCCTCTCCTACGCCAACAGAAGAGGGCTCCCTTTCATGTATTCCAAAATGCTTTTTGAACTTGACAGCATAAATTGCTTTCTCAATTTTGCACACAATTCTGGTCATAGTAATGAACATTTCACTTTTCAGTCTGTCCTCATTTGGATGCAAACTCTGCTCTCAAGATGTGCATGGCTGATCTTGATTAAGATATTCTTCTCTTTTTACATACATAAACCTTGAAGTTCCATGCATATGGGGAAAGAATAATATTGGAGTGGAGATCTGCCTTGCAGATCTGAGAGGAAAATTCCAACCCTTTGATTAGGATCATCCTTTTCGAACATGACATAAGCAATTCAGTAGCCTATATTGTATCTTCTACAATAAGGGACAAAATTTGCAGTCACTTTTATGGGATGGGCTAGATTCTTTCATGCCTAGACTGCCTGAACCCTACTTGATTCAAAATAACTTTTTACAAAGCAAATTATTTTATGAAAACAGAAATAACATGAGCTGGCTCACTGACTTACTCAGATTATGCATTCATATACACAAAAATTGATCTGATATGTTTAAGGGTTGATTTCAGTGTATGCATATGTGTGTGAGAGAGGGACAGAAACAGAGAGGAGCCTGCTGAAGCTGTAAAACATGTGGGACAAATATTTAATCCATTAAGAAATTCTGAACTCTGCTCAGTAAGTCTTTCTGTTTGGCCTGGGAATTTCATGAACCCATTTAGCCAGGGTGGATTGGCTGCAAAAGGATATTGAAAATGCCAGATACAAATACCTCCCACACTAACAGTCATCAAAGAATTTACCTCTGTGAGCCTGTCAGAGTGAGTATTTCAACATAGTTGTACCCAAAAATTCTTCATGTTGCCTAAGAAAAAGAATCATATCACAATTTCTAGAAAGTGCTGAAAACAGATACAAGATTACTAACTATTTTTAAAATTGTGAACGACATTTAATAATAGCCTATTCCCTGTTGTCAACATTTAATATAAAAAAGGACAATCTTGGTTTAGTGATTCTAATGCTTAAACAGTAAACTAAACCACGCTTAGAGTCCATCCAATTAAACATTGTAACTTTGTAGCAACGTGCAATATCACAGCAGAAATGTCACTGCTGTGGACTTCTGGTGGCGTTCAAGAAATACTATAAATTGCTGTGCCTCCTTCTAAATCATAAAAAACACACTGTCTCTTTTAAAAGGAAGGCTTTTGAAATCTAAAGGACAATGCTAGCACACTGTCCTTCTCATGAGAACAATATGGGCTTTCTGTCAGCTATGAAATAAATCCTAATATTGACCCAAGGAAACCTTTGGGAGTTGCAGAAGTTGTTATCCTGCTCCAGGAACTCAACACACAGCATTTTCTCTGAGTCTGGACGTGAGACTGGTTACTGCTCACTCTCTCTAGGCTGTGAATGAGGGCAAGGGGAGCTCCAGCAATCCAGTCCTTTGCCTCCGGCGCTCCAAGGCACAGATCTCCATCCAAGTAGGATCTCCCTTACCACAGTGGTTTCTATCAAATGTGTAGTCTACTATAACCAAGTCTTTCTCATATCTAGGCAAGTTCAGAGAAATATGAGTAACTGCTACCACCTTCACCACAGAAAAAAATATTATTGAATAGTTAAATCAGTAAAACCAAAATAGCAAAGCATTTGGCTCAACAACTGTTAAAAAAAAAAAACCACAAATTTTCAGTTTCTTCAAACACAGCCATTTTTATAATCAATATGTGGGAGAGAGCCATTTTGTATCTTATACAGAAAGTCACAGCCTCACTAGTACACAAAGATAAGGCTCTTTCAAATCTCCAAGTTTCAAACCCTTCGTGTCTATCTGTCTATCTATCATCTTAGCAGAGCTTCTCAGGATTCAGAAGAAAAAACCCTATTCCCCATTCTCATAAAAAATAATTTCTCTGAAAAGTCAATCTCAAATTCAACAGATCCAAAGGATCTTGGGGGATGCTTTCCCATCACTTCCATGGGCATAAATATGAAATGATATTCTGCAAGAAGTCCAATAAGCAGAAGTTCATCAAGAGTACATTTGGTAATAGTCCTTTTCCAGAATAGTCTCAGAAACAGTACTAATGCAAAAGTATAAAAATAAAGCCAGAATATACAAAGGATTTTGTCACAAGTTCCATCTGTGGTTTAGTCCCTATGTATCTCTGATAAAGCTCTTCCTAGACCATATTTTCAATATTCACCTGTAAAAGGTATAATAAAAAAAAAAAGCTGGGTTATGTCCTGCTTGTGTGAAGAAAAAGAACTGTCATGTATCATTTTTCCAATTGTGAATAAAAGCCCAAATCTTCAAGAACAACTTATAAATCCCATATTTTTATATGTATGGTTACACTGACTCTTTTTCTCTGCACTTTTTAACTGCACTTGAATAAATAAAATGACACCATATACACAGGGCTTTACAACGAAATTTGGATATGTTTCCAATTCCATTGCTCATCACTGTTTTACAGTTGAAATCACTGGAATAAATTTGCTGTTTTCCAGCTATTAGTAAAATCCCTCCAGCAACCCCACTTCATACAGACCTTGAAAATAGCTTCTGTACATGTCCTGAGATGTAAGTCTGTTGCTACATAAGGAAAGATGCTGGGGTTATTTCACAATCTTGAATGCTAATGACCGCTACAATTAAAATGCTGCACACAACACATTATGCTTAAGTCCCCTCCATAAACAGACATGAGACTTATTTGTGAATCACAGTCACTAGTTTCATAGCAAGCCAATATGCAAATAAAGTTAAAAATGCATTATTTATCTGATGTTTGCCAAGCCAGGTAGGGAAAAGTAATTTACAGTATGAAATCCCAGATACGGATGCTTTTAACTGTCATTCACAATTAAATTATATCTTTCCCCTCATTTAAGTAGCCAGAAATGTTTTGTTTTTCATATTTCAAAATGGCTGAAATATATTTGTTCTTTTTTTCTCTTTGTGTAACACTAAAACAGTGCAATAATAATGTTTCTTAAGAATCTTTTAAAATAATAATAATTTCATTAAATACATGTTTTGCATTAGTATATTAAGAACATTCCTCTGTCACTGTTCTGCATTAAAAGCTTTCCTGCACTTACTCTCAGAGAGGAAGAGAGGCAGAAAGCAGCTGCCAGATTTCTTTATGCTGTTCGTTTGCTCAGTGCATTAAATTCCACAGGAAAAAAAAAGTACTTTAATTGCCCATTTCCAGTAGTACTAGATAGGTTTTATTGACTTAGGTGTAATTCTTTGGGAGTACTAGAGACAGTGGGAAAACTAGTGTGCTCTGGGGTGATTATTTACATGTTGGGTTTTTTTCTTTTCCCAGCAAAGTGACCATGAAATGACACTTCTGATCCCTACATGTGTGTTTGATGTCTGCTACCATGGTGAACAAAAGCTTCTCTAAGGATCTAGTCCTCAAAGCAGACTTTGCTAACCAAAAAGAAACAAAAATCTCCTCGGTTTGGACTTCACAGAATAGTGTGATTATTTTAAAGTCTGGATGAACTATATAATTTTCAACGAACTCTGAGAGTTTCCCAGAAAAGCTGAGCTGAAAGAATATTCTCATCTGTGTTTTCCAGTTGTTGTTGCTGTCGTCTTATGCTGTTGGGTTTTCCCCTACAGTGAACTGTCCCACGTACAGGACACTTAGATATGGTAGCATAACAGTCTGTCTGCTGTGTTAAAGTAACTCATCAGCTTCATCTTTTTATTTATTTATACTTTTAATGGATTTTTTGAGAAGATTAGAAACTGAGACTTTTGGGCTTGCACAGCTCAGTAACTGGGTTCCAGCTCCAATACAACTTCATAAAGTCTGTTCATGAAGAAGAAAAAAAGATCAAGCAAATGTCCCATTTCTTTTCAGAGTAAATTTTACAAATCAGAACATGAGATGTCCATATAAAACCCCTCATTACCCCAAAGCACTTCATTTTAAACATTTATCCTTGTGTGCTGCAGCCAAAGTGGCCATTAGTAAAAAGAGAGATCTTCCTAAAAATGACCAGCTAATTGGTTTGTCTTTTCTTGTCTGACCACTGTACAGGCCTTGATGTAGACAACCAGTTAAGCACATGTAGACAAGCAGTTAAGCACATATTTATTTTCAGCTTGGTATCCCTTGAGTAACCCTTTCATATGGACCACTTACCCACTTTCCTCAAATAACTCCTCAAATATTTAAGATCAAGGTTTCAATGGGATGTGTTACATTAGCAAAAAATACTTTAGAAAAACATGTAGGATTATATTTTTGTGATACTGATGGTTTCTCTTTCATTTAATTTTGGTTTTATTTTTCTTTGATGCCAGTTGCTGCCTTTTATCCCTGCTCTTTTGAGTGGCTCTGCTTTGTGACTTGGAGCACTGCTGATTAGAAGAGCAGGAAGGAGGGAAATGTGGAAAATGAAATTGCTTGACACAACAGGATGAATTAATTCAAGGTGAATTTAAGTACTGACCTTCGATTTCAACTCATTCAACAGCAATGTGCATGTTATAATTTCTTTGTGGAAGAACCAGGCAGAGAAGAATGGTGCCATCCGTTAGAGTAAGAAATCACAATTTTATTCTTCTATCCCTCCCCAAAATGTCAAAATTATTTTGGTTGTTCCTTTGGAGCTCTGAAAAGGTTTTGGACTGCTCAGTATCAGCTTCTCTCATGCAGGAATTCAAATCAAACCCACTCATTAATTGCTTTTGAAAACCCAGATCAGATATTTTTTCCACTTTTTTTTTTTTTTAAATTATTTTTGTGACAAAAATCCTTTTCATGACAGGCAGACTTTCATACACTAAAAGCAAAAAGGTTGGGAGTTCAGGTTTGTTTTTTTTTTTATTTTTGATGTTTTAAAAAGGAGTGCCACTAAACAAGAGGAAAGGACAATTTCCCTGTTATTACTTTTTGACTGACTTTTTTTTGCAAGACTCCGTTCATTAAAACTTGCAAAGAACATGGGCTCCCTAAAACAGCTATATAAGATAAAGAACTGTTTGGAAACCCTGTAATTGGAAGTGTCTGTAGGTTTCAGAATATGCTGCTCAGCTATAACTGAGGTTTGCTGCTTTCATTGTACTTTAGTCTGCCAGCTGTATCTGATCCAAAAGTACAGAAACAGACTTGTTTAAACTCAGCCATTGTGTAGTGTTTGTGATGTGTGCATAATGAATTCTGAATGCAAATATATGCTGTAAAGTGAAATACTGAAAACCTGTATGACAAGCAGTAGAGCTGCACAACACAAAATATGGTTTTATAGCATAAATATTCACTTGTGTCAAATATATAGGAGCTGTTCAAAACAGAGCATTCTAATTATGCACAGTTTGTTACTCACTCAGTCTCAGCTATTTGAACTCCTTCCTTTGAAGTGTTTGACCTTAGCTGCAAGAACAAAACAGAAAGAGTAAATATCTGACTGGTAAGAGTCACCCCCCAATTCTGCAGCAGCAGAATATTTTCCACTTAATTTTGATATATTTAGCTTCCTGAAATCATTTGGAGACAATAGCTGGGAATTTTTTTTGTTTGGTTGGTTTTTTTAATCTGAAACATGTAAAAATAGCACTCCCTGAAAATGAAAAGGCGTTTCATATCTGTAGGAACATGAACAGCATTTATCCCAGGCTGATTGATAATGTAAGCTAAGCAATGGTACAGGAAAAGGCAGAGTTAGACACGTAAGGCTCTGGTTTGTGTGATCAACTCTAGAATTTAATATGCAAGAGAGCCCAAACATTATTAGAGCCTCAAATAACACTTTCTTCTCTCTTGCGTTGATGGGCACACTGTGGGTGCAAGTGATGTAATCTAGTTGCCACTGTGGCATTCCTCTGAATTACTAACTTGCACCAGTTGTGCCTGCAGTTGTTTGCAGCTTCAGATCTTGAGCTTCAAATTCGTGCCCTAAAGGTATTTTATGATACTTTATAAAAAATAAAGGAGCTTAAAACTAAGGGGGGGGAGGAAGCTTAGTTGATCTGTTCAACTTAAATCAATTGTACCTACGTATGAAAAGAAGTAGCAACTCATGAAACCATCTTGTTCCACCTGCTCTTTGATTATAAATGGCCTTTTCTTTAAGAAGTGTCACAATAATGTGTCAATTCAGCTGGAGACACATAGTTCTTAAAGAGAATGGAAATGGACATCAATATTTGAGAGCCTGACTGAAATGCAACCTGTAGAATATCCCAGAGATAATAGAAAAATCAAAACAAGAAAATAAGACAGAAGCATTGGTCTGCAGAATTTCTTGTCAAGCACTTGGAACTTTACCAACTACATTCAATTCAAACGCCATGAGCAACCTTGGCTTCTTATCCCTCTTTGCAATAAACCAAACCAAACCAGAAAGAAATGGAAGCAAGTCTGCTGGTTGTTAAAAGACAGACAGACAGACAGATAGACAGACAGACAGACACACACACACACACAATAGCAATTATTTGGAATCAATGACACACAGGACCAGATTCTGCCAGATTTTTATGTACGGAGATACCTTCAACGTTGTGCTGCTGTGTTGCAGGGTGTGACAGTAGCTGCTCCTGCATTTTGTTGAATGCCTCCTATAGTGCAAAAATGTGCCCACTGCAATACACAAATTCTCTCTGCTTCCTGTGACATTAGGGCTGTGGAGCTAAATATGGGTGGACCAGACACTATGAAAATGATACTCACATTTAAATTTCTAGGAAAAAAAAAAAGCAAAACCGAAAAAACCACCACCCTGTTACAGGCCTAAATATTTGCAAAGTCTACAGTTTTTCAATGTTGTGCTTAATTTTCTGGGTGGTTAACTGCAAAGCAGATTTTAAGTACAGTTGTCACATCCAAGAACAGAAGTCCATTTTAAATGAGTTTGAAGGTGTTAACATTAAAACATGCATACTCACTTTCTGAGATATTGGTCCAGATACAGGTTCTTAAAAATAGATAGATGACATATAAAATTCAATCTGTAGCTATAACTTAATGGAAAAAAAGGCTTCTTATCCACTAGAATGCAAAATCATCTTTTCTTTCATCACACTCTCATAAACACAGAAAAATATATTGGAAATGAAAGAGACTGTGCTATACGTGTTGAAGGTCAGGAAAGCCATCTTTAACCAGTCCTCTGAAGGAGACACTGTGATACATAAGCCTTTCTCAGAAAACAATTTATTTCCCAAGAATTTGCCGAATCACAGTAATTCCAAGCCCCTGTTGTACATATTACATAGTGAGCATGGAGTGCTGGAGTAAGACTTAGAAAAGGTACAGGCTAACCATTTTAGTTAATTTGATAACTAAAACTTCATAATATGGTTACGTGCCTGGGCAATTTTGAATAAGATTAATGTAGAGATATAGAAGATACCCAGTCAATGGAATTGTTGACTATGCTGTCTCAGATGTCTATACCCTCTGCACCAAACTTAGATGATCATGACCACTGAATGAACTTTCCTAATTCAACAATTTCCAAACTGTTTGTGAATTATTTGCTCAGTTCTAATTGCAGATGCTATACTGTTTCTGTGCTAAAATACATACTTAGGTCTTCAAAGCTGTCAGACTGCCTCTTTTCCTAAGAATTAAATTCATTGAAAAATACAATAACTTAAAAAAAATTGAAATACCAACTAAACTTGACATTTAATACTGCACTTTATGCTCCTCTCCCCTTCTTAAGGCATTGAAGCTGCAGAAAACATTCAGGAATTCCTCATGTGGATACTCTGTGTACATTCAGTAAGTTAAATCTATTCTGGTAGATAAGGACTGCAGAACAAGGCTCTGGGTGTAACACAGGAAATTAGGAAAAATCCCAATTCATACAGTAATACAGTGATTTTACACCATCAAATACTCTCCTTTGGAAATGCTCACTTTTCAGAGGCTACTTTTTACATGCAGAGCTACTATTACATTAGAAACTCAAATTATCCTTTTTCCTAGCAATTGCTCCCCTATTTTACTTTTATTCTTTTGCTTTCCAGGCAGCTATTTCTTTTAGGCTTGATTTAACATGTGAGGGTGTGTGAAACCCTGTGTTGATACCAACAGGACTCTACTCAGAGAATGGGACTTGAAATTATATTTATGGTGCATGCTTTCTCTACTCTTTCACAACAGTTCCCGGTTACATACTATCTCATTTTCTCTTACAGAGTGCTTTTGTGATCATAGGAAGCATTCGACCACAGTGTTGTTTGTGCCCTCTTTCGGCATAGTTGACACATTAATTTCCTAGCAGACTATTTATTCCAAAATTTCTCTTTATGTGTTAGTTCCTCTCATTTTTTAATTTATTTATATACCTGCAATACTTTGGCATCATCTTTGTTACAATTTTTTTTTCATTTTCTCTTCCAGAAAATTCAACAGTTTCTGACTTTTTCCTCCTTTCCAGTCCCTGGTGCATTCCCAGACAAAGACATCAGCTGTTTCCCAGCAATATCTATTTGTTTTTTGTAATTTTCCTTTCATTTTCTCTGCAGATACTTACTATATTTATTGCCATGCCAGCTTACACCCATGCAGATCTTTACAAGCCTTTACATTTTGCACATTTTTAATTTACTTTTTTTTTATTTTAGATCATTTTAACATCTTAGTATAATTAACATCTATATATTTTGCATGGGTTTTTTCGACAGCTGATTTGCATTACCAGTACTTTTCACCTTATTACCTCTCTATTATCATAGTCATAGAAGTTATATTTGCATTTCTTTCTAACATATCCTCTAGGTTTCTATCTGCTAGCCTGTGTACTTTCTATTCCTCTTTTTTGTGTGAAGAAAAATAGTTATTGCAGTTGGAGTCCTGTTCTAGAAATGAGTACAGGTTATTGGAACAGAATTGTTTCTAGTTTGGTTTGAGTGGAATACCTGCTCCTGCTGCTAACACCCCTCTTTATCATCTCCAACTGATAAAGTATATTCTGAGTTTTTTATGGAATTGGCAATGAAGTTAGTCAGTATTTTCATCAATGTAACAGAGATTGGACTCTAACCTTAAATCTTAACAGTACATTATGTTTTCATCTCCTACATTCAGTGCATTTTCCCCAAGACATCACCTGCCCTCTTTTCTCTTTTACTTGTTGCATCCCATTTCTTTTACATCTGCATTATATTTCACTGAGCACATGTCTTTGGATATTCATTCTTTGTAAGACTTCCAGCTTTAAAATTCTTTTTCTCAGTCCTGTGGCTAATGAAAGCAAGTGATTGTTGAAATTTGCTATCAAGATGTGTAGGGCATAGTTTTCAATTGCTTCTTTACAAACTTGACAGCACTGCCTGTGGCCATTTTTCAGAATTTTCATTTTGGAAATGTTTCAATCAGACCTGTGGGTTACAATATGCTGCACACAAGAATCCTACTGCAATCAACCATATCTTAGCCATTGCCCAGAAAATTCCATGTGATTCCAACATTTCATCCAGAAGAAAAGGCTGAGTCAGGAAATAAAATGCAATATCTTATTTGTTTACAAAGCAAATGCCAAGCAGTTATACTTGTGCTATAGAGCTCAAACAGAAAAGTCAATTTGCCTAACTCATATCTAGGAACACAGACATGGGAGAGTGTTAGAGGGCAACACGAAGGACATCGCAAAATAATCTCTGCATCAGTTGGCCCAGACACTCCTGTAGGACAAAGAAGAATGAACAATAAAAGTCTGAATTATCCACAGCAATGGCATGGGAATATGAGTCTTGATGTGTGGAATACAGAACAGGTAATGGTGAATTGTGGGACAATATTTCCATTGGGGGGTTCTAGTGAAGCCGTGAACTGCAAGAGTGAAAACATAATTCCCAATATGCTTATCTTTTTTGTTTTACATAATTCATGGCTACAGCAACATCCAAGCTGCAGGACATTTGCATTTTCTTCTGTTTGACTAGAGGACAGGACAAATTCGTGCAAATCGATGTTCTTTTTTGGTTTATTTTTGTTCTCTTGCTCTTCATTTGTCATGAAGTCAAATAGCTTGACATTTTGACAGCTGACATTATATTCTTATGGGCACAAGTCAACTGATAAAAAAAATCATACCTGACTTTCACTATCTTTCAGCTAAGATTGCTTCCAGAATAAATAAATCCATGACAGTAGATTCTTTAAATTTCTACAGATGAATTTACTCCTATATTATTCAGGTACCCTGTGATGTCATTCCTGTAAATGCCAATATTTGCTCATGCTGTTTGTGCTGTGATCCTTGTATTTTGATAAAGGTTTGGTTGTTTCCCAATTGTTTTACAAAGTTTGCCTGGAGATGGTTTGCAAATACAAGTTCATTTTGCTAAACAGTTCTGTTTGAGAAAAAATTGGGAGGTGCAAGAACTCACAGAATTGATATGTGCTATAATATCACACAGGTTAAAAAATTCATTTTGGGTGTAGGATACCTGGACTGAAAAACTAGTGCCTAAAGAGTTCAAGACCCATATTTCACAACAATGTTGTAAATACTGGGCTGGAAACTGTTCCTACCTTCATGTATATTCAAATATTCTTGCCAAGACATCTCTGTCAGAAGCTCCAAAACTGTGTCTACACATCATTTTATGACACAAGGCATCTTTGAAGAGCCTCTGGGTCTGCTGAAGTGAAGCAATTTTTTAGTAGTTACACCTTTCCGTCCATGTGTTCGTAGGACCGTTCCCAGATCTTATGTTGACACTGCACAGAGATGTGGTGGTGGGCAAGTGTTCAGTTCTGGGAACTTGGAAACCTTCCTGTACCTCCCAGAAGAGGAATAAACCCTTTTTGCTAAGAGGGATAACCCTCTTAGCCCCACTGTTACACAATTAAAAGGTCTGATTCTATTCTTTCCTGGATTCATCCTTCCAGGATACACTGAGGTGGGGATGCTGTCAATATCTATTTCATGTAAGGACTTGCTGAGTTAGAGAGAGAAAACAATTGTGATTAGGATGTTGTATGGTGTATCTGAGATGGTATAAATCCTCAGGTGCCTTACTCAAAGGAACGGCTTATGTAATCATAGGAAGTAGTCACTCAAAAATGTATAAAACGTTTGGGAAAAAACAGAACATCTTGCATTGTGTACAGATTCAGGTTCTTTCTTCTGTTGAGAAATTTATTTTTTAATTAAATTCAGTTTGAACTAACCTGATTCTTTCCCCTCCATTTTTCAGTTTCATAGCTCAAACACAAAATCAGTTATTCACAGTGATTTAATTGGGAATCATTAACAAGGAATAAGGTACCTCAGACTTGACTGAATCTGCCACAGTACCCAGTCCATCCTCTTGTCCTTTGCAACCCCGTGTAATTTCTCGTGTCCTAATTGCTTCTTTCTCTGTTCCCTTCTGATCTCTCATCCTTTTCCCTTGAGCCTGTCTCACTTCTCTTATTTTCTTATATAGCCTATACAACCATTTCTACAGCTTTTATATCACTGTAGTATCTCAATACCTTCTCCCTTCCAGCCGTGTGCAATTGATGTTTTTCTTAATCTGTTTTCTCTCCTCTTTTGTTCTCTCAAGTTTCCTCTCCTTCTGGTTCTTCCCCTTCTTTATTTCTTATTTATTTTCCTTCCCCTGCTGCTCTTCATCCTCTCTGGTTACCCACTTTCACTTTCTCATCACTCTTATCGTTCCACTGATTTCTACCTCATTCTCCATCCCACTCCTTCTCTGTTCTTTTCAGTTGCTTTCTCTGATGCCTCCTGGTGTGCCCTGTAGCTCCTCTGCTTTAAATTCTTCTCCTCTGCTGTCTACTTTCCAGACTTTTAAAAAGTGATCCTAAAACCCTGCAGCCTTTATAAAATAGAGCATTTTTCAACACACTGTTTCTTTTTGTATTCCCTGTTACATAGAACTGTCTTCTCAAAATCAGTGCTTTGAGGGAGATGAAGCAAGAAAACAAGTTTCGCTGCAGCAAGCGAATATAGAGCAAACTTGCACAGCCTGGAAGAATTACCCCAAATCTCTTTTAACTTTTTCATCTCTGAGAAAACTGTTGCCTGTGTTCATTAGAATTAAAAAAGAAAACAATGACACTTTTTAAAGATTTTTTTCATTCCCAGCTGAATTTTTTGTGCCATAAACAAACAAATTTATTGGAAACCAAGCATCCTCTTTCTCTTATTAGCACAGCCAAAAGGCAAAATATTTTCTTGTTGTTGGGACTGATATGAACAATTACATGTGGAGATGGATCTGTTCACTCCAGGTCATTCCAATATAGGCATTGATTGTCCAAGTCATCCAAAATAATGCTATTCATTACTATTCCTAATCTTTATCAGAGCTTGTACGGCAATGGCTGAATGTAAATATACAGTACTAGCAGTGTAAACAAAGTGCAAGCAATGTCAATACCGTATTTAAGTACGGCTCAGCAACACATGGAGAGTCAGCAAAATAGGAAGTTGAACTTGTAAAACTGAGCAATTAATCTTTCAGCACTGGAACATGCAAAGGTGAACAATACCTGCTTCCTCTCCCTCTCCTGCCCCTCCTGGCAACATTTTCTGTCCCCTGAATTACCCATTAGAAGTTAATTTTTTTAGGCTTTAAAGTGAGCAACAAGTTCACTCTTACTCTCTGGGGCTCTGATGTCATTTACTCTGTGTGATATTGCATTGCTTACGGAGCATAAAGTGCATCTTCAGTCACAGCAAATACTTTTGTCAAAATCCTGAATCTGTACATTTCTGAGAGTTTGTACTGTAAAAATCACAGTGATTTGGAGAACAGGATTTTCATGCAGCTTTCCTTGATGCTCAATAGGCACCCATCAGTAAAATTTTAAACAAACAGCAGAAGCAGGAAAACAAAGAGAAATATTCATGACACCAGCACCAGATCCTTGCAGCAAGGTAGCATTGCTGCTAAGTAAAATGAACCACTTTCAGACAGCCCTGGCCATCGCCATGACAACCTCTGCCCTTAAGGCAGTGGAATTCTGCACTTATTCTTTTGTTTCCACTAGGGGTGACCATTCTCCTCACAAGATAAAGCATATTAGTGCTACATGGCATTCAAGCTCCTGATAGACAATCTGAAAATCTGAAAACCAGCGTAACCTTACTGTAGAAGCAGTAAAAAAAGTGAAAACAACAAAATTTCGACACTGGTTTTGGTCACTGAGCATTAAAGTTAAGGTTTAATTTTGAAATAGGTATAAAGTTATTGGAATATAAAGCTATTAGATATGAGAAATGGTTAGGGGGGATTTGGTTGGGATTCTGAGGCTTTCGACCACGCATGTTCTTTAATAAAACCAGCTTTATCTTACTGTCTCCATATTAATTCTGATCCATGCATCCCAGCAGAGTGCAGTGATCTTTTTGTGTGTGTTTGGTAGTCATAGGCGGGATATACTTCAGAAATTGAGACTTAGGTATTTGGGACCTTGCCTCAACCTGAAACAACAATTATTCACTTTCTAAGTCTGTGGTTTACTTAGTTTCCCAGATTAAGTCTCTGGTTGGGCTGACATGCTCCACAGGAGGCTCTATCTGGGAAGCAGATGTCTACTTATTGCCTCGGGTGCTGTTGCACGACTAATGTAGACAGATAAACACCAAACATAGTAGTATTAATGGCCTTTTGCATAAATTGGTGGCAAAAAGGCTTATCCGTGGCATAGGAGACTTGAGTTGTAGAACCATTTTGAGGGTCTGTATATTTAACTGATATGTCCACTAAGTTATGCTAAAAAGGGTCTTCTCTTCCTGTTACCATCACCACTCTTTTCCTCTGGCCACAAACTGGACTGTATTAACAGTATTAGCAGAGGCTGCTCTCTTTCCGCTCCTCTGTTCAACCTCTCCTTCGTTCCCTGTCTGCCTCACAATGAGGAGTAAGATTTCCTTTGCTCAACAACTTCTTCTTCGTCCTGGTTATTACGCATAAGATGAGAGCATAGCTGGCTCCAGCATTACCTGTTTTAAAAAGTAACAGCCCTCTTCCACTGTGAATTTTATTTCAGGAGAGATCCAGGTGGAATAAATCCTAAGGGGAGAAAGGCATGTAATAATATCTATCATATTTCTTCACCTTCAAGAGATCCCTATACCTTCAAATGAGAGAAGTGATTTTCAAAGGATTGTTTTGTGATCATTTTCTGGATGTCTCCATCTTTGATAACATCTCGGATATTTGAGGTCACCCACTTCTCTCTCCCCTACGACAAGAACAGACAAATTTTAGTCTAAGCAATGGATCCTATTTCTCTGTTGTCCCACATACAAAATGTCTTTTTTTTTTTTTGTCTTAAAATAGCAATTTCAGAGCATTCAATGGTCTTGTGCTTAAGGCATCAGGACATCTGGATTCTGTCCCAGTTTTTCAGAATCAATATCAATTGAGCAATATTGATTCTCAGTGGATTAACAAGGTAACAAATAAAACCAACTCTTTTAAAGTCTTTTATATAACTGATAAAAGGACGATTTAGTACAAAGATACGTATTCTTGCATTTGTTTTGAAGAGTTGTGACAACATCTGAATTAAACCACCCAGACCTTCCAGCTTAAATGGAAAGACAAAATATGTCCAAATCTAGAAGATAAGCCAGATTTTACCTTTACTTTTTTTACAGTTATAGGTCATAGCACTCAATACTTGGTGATATTAGAGCCACTGAAAAAGATCCACTCTCTAGGTAGCTCACTCTCAGAAATGAAAAAAACCATGATTTTATAGGCAACTTAATTAGTTCATGATCATGATTAGTTAATGTAGGTTATGGAAAAAGCACAGGCTCCTCTCAGTGAGAACTATCAAAGATTTGACTGTCATAAAATTATTAAAGGAGTTGTTCCCTGTTAATTAAACTAAATTAAGACCATATCATATTGCTAATAAGAACAATAAATTATTGAAATACTGTATCTTTTATGCTACAAATATTATTGCCATTTTAATTACATATTGACATTAATAAAATACAAAAAGGAACACTTAAGATTTGGAATTAATGTGGGTTTTTTCCAGCTTTTGAGTTTCTGTAGATTTTATATCTGTATCAAGGTCACCAGCTCTCAGATAGCTAAAAATTGATTTCTGAATAGTCTCCTGCTGTGCTTGTTGTCATTTTCTGTCCTTATAAAACAAGAAACTACAGGAAGAAGGTAAAATTTCTTTTTCACAAGATTTTTTCTTTTTATGTCCTAGTGTTGCCATTTTTTAACTTGCAGATTCGTTTATCTGATGATCCACTCAGAAGAAAAGTTAATTATTCTTCAATTTAATGTTCCTTTCTAGATACCTAACATACATATATCTGACAATGCCTTTTTGAATTAGTAGTTTCATGTACTGAGCAAGAAAATTTTCAAAAACCTTTTTGAGTCTTTGCTTTTTTCATTTTATTGTGTTGCTTTGGTGAAACTATTTATTTACGGTTTGATTTTTCTTGTCTCCTTCAAAGAAAACACCAAAAAGTCTCTGTGGTAAAAAGAGCTTCATCCCCAAAGACTTATAAAAGCAACATTTGAATTTTAGTTGGTCAGGAAGCCACAAAACAATGCATAAAGATTTTTAAAAGAGTGTTCATTTTATGCTGAAAAAGATTAAGTCAAAAGCTCATAGAGCCACTGCCTTTCTTCTTTTGTCCTCTTCCTTCTGCAGGAAATGTAAAATTGCTACATCTCTTTCATTACATTAATCCTTGTAGCACCTTGCTACCAATAAACTTGCACATACTCTCCTACAGCGAGATGGAATCAGCTGCAAAGTCAGAACACGGAACAAGCCTAGTTTAAGTGAACATCTGGAAAATGTTTATTTCACAAGTTATTTTTGTTGCTAATTAAACAAGTTAACCTAATCCCAAAAGCTGTGAGTAGAATACTAGAAGAGTGCTAGTGAGTCCTGGGGAAGGGCAACCATACTAAAATGGCCATATGACAAGAGTAAATGTAAGATGAAAAAGGACTTGTTAAAGACTTGAAGCAGCTAAGAGAATTAAGTCATGGAACAGTCTTCAAAGTCATGCTAGGGAGCCACAGAAGAGAGGAAAACTGTAATCTGATTTTGCAAGAAAACTGGCAGGCTAAGATAGACAACAGCCTTATTATATTCCTGAATAAGTACACATTAACTCTGGAGTAGGCTAAGACTTGCATTGTCCAAGAACACTCATTAAGAATATTCTAAGCATACATTTTCTCTATCAATAAATGGCTGGTTTCAATTTTTTTCTCCAGCTTAAGTGCTTCAGAGATGACTTACGCTTTAGACAAAAGTACTGTGACTCACCCACCTGACAGATATTGTTTTCTGTGGTTGTCTTTTGGAACATGCAGCAGTGCAAATATTTCAGTGCATGTTTCAGACGGTGCAGTATCTTGAATATATACACTTGCGATATCATATGGTGTAAAAATATCTTTCCTGTGTACCAGCAATGATGGTATTGGGGATGGGAGTGGGGGAGGAGGGAGAGGTAGTGAGGAAAAAAGAGGGAAAGAAAGGAAGGGAAGGTAGAGAGGAGCACTACAATTTACCAGAACTGTGTTTAAAGATCTTGTTCTTGTCTAGGAAGGAGAGTTAAAGCTATATGATTTCTCTCCAGAGAAAATAGTCAGAAATGAAGATAAAATTTTTACATTAGATTATATTTACCATTGATTTTTTTTTTCCATAATGTTGACTGATCAGTGGAAAGTGAACCACTATTCTTAAAATCTGAAACAGCATTCATGATTAAAAAGACCAACCAAGAACAAAAATGCTACATATTGAGATAATTCACTAGATAATGGACCTCCTGACTCTGCATGCAAATACAGGGATTCATTTGGTCTGTATGGATACAGGACAATACTAGAACAAAAAAGACTAATCTTACTAATAAGAATTAAAAAAGATTGTAAAGGGTGAGCAATTCCCCCCCCCTCCCCCCCTCAGTGTTACATGCATGTAGAATCATGTTGAAAGAATTCAAACAAAAAAAGCAGGGAATATCAGCTGAATATGAAGAACGGGAAACAGAGCAAGTGAAAAACATTAGGATCATAAGGAACTTCACTCAATAATTTGGGCAATCATTCAATATTTATTTTTTAGCTTCACCAAGCCGGTTGGGATTTGATGGGACTTGACAGGTTATGCCTGACAATGTTTGAGATGGGATTTCCATTACTTTTAGACAAAGCATGAGCTTTATTGCAGTCAGAATGCAATGATAAAAGTGGAGGGAGCAAACCACACACAATCAGCTGTAGTGGCAGTGTGTGTACAAATATATATTCAACATGGTGACAGGTACATAAGCAACTGGAGTTATGAAGATGGTGTAGTTTTGATTACTTCTTTACCTGAGAAATTGTACAATTTAACAAAATAGATTTTATACTAATTTGCAAACACATTTTCAAAGACAAAAAGATTTATTTCAGGAAAATCCCGGCAGTAGTGATGGAAGGGGAAAGCTTGAGCAGGATGAAGGACTTGGTACCTATGTTCAGACTTTGACTTAGATAGTTCATATAGAGTAAATATTTGAAAAAGATTAGACATGATAAGAATATCTATGGCATAGGTACTGAGAAACTGGAAAAGCAGAAGAGATCTCAAGAACAAAAATTAGGTTTCAAAGGCAGTAGCTTGGGCACCAACTAAATAAGTTTGTGAGACTTCCAACCTTAGAGTGGAGAAAGACTTAGCAGTCAGAAAAACATGAAATGCATTCTTTCTGAAAATAAGCATATCACAAAAATAAATTAAAAAATTGAATGAGACCTAACCAATATAATTAAGAGAATGAAATGAAACTTTCTTTAGAAATGTGCTTGGAAATTAAGGTACCACTTAGAGAAAGTATTCATTCAAAGATACATGGAAGGAAGAAAAAGGAAGAGAAGACTAATGACTACTTGGAGATAAAGGAGGTAGAGAAATTGGTAGGAGTGAGGTTCAGGCAAACAAGTTTAGCAAGGAACAGGTAAATGTTATTAGTGCTATCAAACTGTGTGTGTCACTGACTCTCAAGTTAGGGACAACTGTATGTAATAACAAAAATAATAGAAAACATTTTTCAAAACAGCACCGACAGAGTTGTGCCAAAAGTCTCAGTTTTCAGGGGGAGCATTTTATTTTTAAAATGTCCATCTTACAGCTGTGATACTTAAAGCTTCTCGGTACCAGTGTCATGATTCTCATAGCTGATGTAAAACAAGGTGTAACAAGGCAAACTTTCAGTACAAACAGCCTAAGATGAGACATCAGAAGCAAAGGAAGGGATCTGGTTCTTTTGTTTGTATATTTTTTTATTTATTTAAAACAAATAACATTACACCAACAGAATCTGATTCCCTTAGGAAGAGTAAAAACTTTATTGGCATGGTAATTTGGGAAATTAAGAAAAAAAAAATTGTCTAAGTTAAATCTATTACAGAATAACCCACTTTGAGTTTAAAAATCTTTTCTTGATTGATCACAAGGATAGAGGTGAGCATGTGCCCAAACTACACATCTGAATTAAGTAGGAAATATTATCCACTAAATCTGTTAAATATTATAACAATAACAGAATCTCATCCCAGAACATCTTGATTTTTTTCTTTTCACTAAAGAAAATGAAAAGGTTTTTGTTTTGTTTTTTTTTTTTACATTCAGCCAAGAAAATTCTGCTCTTTCTATATAGGAGGTTTAATTGTGTGAGAAGAACTGCATTTATTTTACTTCAGTTTTGATTTTGTAATTTTAAAAATGGTATGTTAAAAACACCAGCATCACACAACCCTTGTATGAGTCACCATTTATAAGGAGTTGCATTTAGAAGATAACAAAAAGCCTCTTTGTGCTTTTTCACAGCAGACTCAAATAGACTAGCATCTCAGGAGTACTCTGTCTCCATGACACCTTGAAATATCCGGTTACCATAGTACCCACAATTTTAAAAGATTGGTCATTCCAAACAGATGAGTAGGAGCATGAAGGAGCCAGTCCAGAATGTATTTAAATGCTCCAGTATCCTATTGTTCCAGGTAATAGTAAGTCTCTACCAGATAGCAAGGACTTGGTTTAATAGCTTTGTTGGTTACTGTTCCCTTTGTAGTATCACGTATGAAAAAAACTGAATTACATATGATGAAAAAGGTAAGCAATAAGTTCTTTTTGAGGATATTTATAGGTGCAGTTTTTAAAGCATATCAGCTCAGAAAACCAAAATAATTCTTCTTTGTTTATCTGTTAAATTCTACCCTTACAAATATTTCAAAGGGTCTGTCTACACAATCTTTTACAGATAGCTATAAGCAAATTGAGTGCATCTCTCAGACAGTCAGAGGCTATAGATATTTCTGAAGTTTTCTATCCTATTTGGAGCTGTGAATTTTCAGATCCAATAAGAAGTAATTACTTAATTCATTATTAGCTACTTTATACTTTTTTACTTCAATCTCAATAGCAACATTTTGCAGAAGGACAAACCATTTGATGGAGAAAAATATGGGATATCCTTCAGAACGGTGATTATAAGTTGAGAAGGGATAACTCTGGACAACTCCCTGGCAAAAAGAAAACAGGATCCTGCAGACTTGGGGACAAAGGGCAATGAATAGGAATAGAAAAAAAGATCCAATAAAATATACTGAATGGTTGAAACTGCTAGTGAAAGTAGTGAAGCAATGGTCGAGCATCCATACTTTAAGAAGCATGATGAAAGATTAGTGTTAGTGAAGAAAAGGCATTGATATATTGGCTTAAAGAAAATCTTTACAGTAAAAGCTATAGAAAGCTTGATATGTTTAGATTATCAAAGAGAAAGTAAAGAGAATTCTCAAATGTTTTAAATTAGTATCTTCACAGATACTTTACCAACAATGATTATTTAAAGGAATTCAAGAGACGTTCGTTGGTAGAAACTAAACCCAGACAGATTAAAATTTTGTGACAACATACATATTTTTGACAGAGCAGGCTGGTAATTGTTGCAGCATCTGCCAAGGGAAATAGCATATTCTTTATTTTTTGATAGCTTCAAGTCAACAGGGACATAATTTGTTAGCTGAAGTTTTAATTTTTGTTAAAAATTTAAAGATCTTGAGTTAGATTGTGGAATCCTATCTTATAGATGAGCATTATTACTGGCCTTGGTCTTATAAAGGCTTACATAAATGCTTTATTTTACATATTTTGTAATTAATTGGTCTACTCACAATATATGCAGACATTAAGAGATGCTGAAGGAAGACCCCCCCAGTAATATTTAAGTGAACTGATGACCAATTTACTTTTCTTAATTAAGTGATAAGAAGTTAAGGCTGGAGTTTTTAGCCTAGCGAACTCTGGAAAGAGTTGGGCTCACAACACAAAGTTAGATGTAAATATTTGTTGACCTAAACTGGTAAGAGTGAAATGGAGTCAAGCTTTTGGTTTCTGTCTGAGTTTTCAGATTAGTGTTCATCTCCAGTTACCACAGAACACCAAATATATCTGACTCCATCTTGGTGATCAGGCACAGGAAAAGTGAATGCCAACATATTTCCAGACCCTGCCCCTCAAAAAACCTGCAATTCTTTTTTTTTTCATCTGCCAAAACAACTACCAAGTTAGAGGAAAAATTGGCTTTGCTATATAAGTAAAGATGTCATGTAATTCTTAGTGTCTAACTACCCAGCAGCAGTTTTATTTAACCTACACAGCCCCAAATAGTTTGTATGTAGAAGACAAGAAAATATTTAATTCCCACAACAACTGAGAGCAAGAAAGGGTCATGAGTTACCACGGAATGTTGGCTTAAGCATGATAGAGATGGCAAAGAGCTTTCCTCACTAGAGGCTGGGGTGCCAAGCTCTGCAACTAGCTCTTTAACTTCTGGTTGGATAGACTGTAGGGCACATTAGCAAAGACAACTTGTACTGGGAAGTGTAAGTTTAATTTGATTCTGGTTTAAAGCAAAATAATTGCATGTAAGCTCATAGTATTATACCACCCATGCATAAAAATTAAAGAGCTAGTTATGCAGAAGTTCAATTGCTAGTTTAGAGCTTTTGGATTGTCTAAGTGAAACTGGGCTTATTACATGCAGAACACTCCTGATCAAGCATGCACAAATGTCTTGGTATGCCTCTTACACAGGAGAAATATAAAATGTGTGCTTTTTGCTATAAACTATTCAAAACCTAATTGAAATATTACACAGGAAATAAAACAGCCTTTCTCATTTGCAACTGCTGGGTATGAAAAATAGAGATGAGTGACCATAAAATTACTTTAGCTGACCCCAAATTGTCAAATTCATAAGCACAATTGAAATAGAAAATCCTGCTGTGCAATCTAGGCACTGATTCTGAAATTCAGAGTATCTAGCAGGTGAGCTGCCAAGGGTCTGTACGGCTTTTGGGACAAATGAAAGAAATCTATAGGCTTCCTCATCCTTTTGCCAATTGCCAACAGTTCCTAAAGCGACGTTCTCTCGATCTAGAATTGCAGCAACACAGGAGCTCTTAAAGCCACAAATCAACTCCTTACAAAAATTCACACCATGACTGTTCTTGCTGGTTAAGGCAAGTAGCCAAGCGTGTACTGTTGGCCTTTGAGGGTTTCCTCATATATTGGGAGCATCTAGCTGTCTGTTCAGGGAAGCAAATGTAACACGCACATGCATAGCAAGAGTCGGGAGCTCACGTCTGTTCTTTGCACTATAAGTATCTAACATGTTAATGTGCCTTGAAATTATAGTAACCTCATAACCCCTTTTTCACATACTATGAATTATCAAAAAAAACATTTTTCCAGAAGTCTAAATTCAATAGATTTCAAGTTTTCTTCATGAGGTGTTTTCAAACCTGATAATTTCACAAACATCAGCAAGTTTGACTGATGGTTACCTGAAAGAAAAGTGAGTGACTAGTAGTACAAACTGGCTAGCAATTAGTGAGGACTAGCAGATGGCAACTGAGCACAGGACTGGCAGTGGAAAACCGCAGAGCAGACAGCAGTGCTTACAGTGATGACAGATTGCCTGACTGGAAAAAAGCTTGAATGCTCTTGTGTTGTTTTCCCCAGTGTTTTAATGGTGGACACAGAAGTTCAAATTTAGCATTACATCCACCTTTTGGAGAGATAATCTAAATTGAACATAATATGGACAGTATCGATATATGCTTTTCTGTCATCAAAACGTAGTCCTTTTCTCCTATGACTCTGATGCTTAACAGAAGTCTGCAGTGACACAGGGAGCCAATTACAATACATAAAAGAAATTAATACATAAACAAAGAATTTTCTAAGAAAATTTCATATTCCCTAAAAGTGTAATTCACTGATAAGAATTCTATTTTGTTTACCAGCAGGCGTCATTTGACCGCTTATTCCGGATAACCTTACGTCAGACCTGGACCCCATCCTCCCCAGTTCTTTGAGATGTAAGTTCATCTATAGTGTCTATGTACGGACTGAAGAAAGAGACTCCAAGACTTCTCATAGCTAGGTCACTTTTGCCCAGTTGACTTTATTAGCATTACAGTACTTTTCAACATTTCTCGTTTGAATAGGAAAAGGTTAGTTACACCATTAATGAGTCTTCTGTTTCTTTCAAACTAAATCAATTCATGCTCTCTTTAATCTTATACATTCTCATGTGATGAAAGCCTCAAAATGACCTTTGCTGTTTCCAAAACCAAGTGAAAAATAGCAGCAGTTCAGGTAGTTCAATGAGTATTGGGTGAAGAAATCTGCCGGCCATCACATTTGATTTCTCTTTATCAAAATTCAGGGGATATCAAGCGGTCTCTAGCACTGATCTTAAAAAAAATATTTTTACATTCCATATACAGTCCACTTTCACTCTCCAAAAGCTGTAATCTAATCTTGTTATTGTTTTTCATTTCTCCATTCTGTCGAATAGCTAATTTACAAAACTTTCCTACTGATTTTCTTGGCTAAACAGTAGATACTTCAAGTCATGGCTGCTTCTTGAGCATATTTTGCTCTCTCCTTCCTATAATATACGATTTTACCTGTGATACTGGTAGTTTTAGTATCATTTTGATGCTGAAGATCCTTGAATTAGAATACAAATGTCTCAGTTGTTTCTCTTTTTCTTAAATATCTTGCCAGTCAGAAACAGACTTTCCCTAATTATATTGCCTTTGTAAATGTTACTGTCATCAGTTTCACAACTCTTTGCTGTCCATTCTGCTTATTTATGCCACTTTAGTCAATGCTGTATCTTTTCTGAGTGGACATATCTTTCTCTATAAACGAAAATAAAGTGTGAACACAAGAAAAAAAAAAATAGTATTTTTAAATTATTGATGGATAGCTACTGCAGTAATGAGTTTATATATTATACTTATTGTTTATTAGATGCCTTTCTAATGGTTTGCATTTAGCACATGACTTGTGGCATGTTTATATTTTTGAATTAAATTAAGTTAATTTAAATAAAATTTCTGTAAATATAAAGCTTAGGAATTTGAAATCTGATTTCTGTTAATAGTTTATGATATTTCTTCATGGTTCACAATTTCTGTCATAAATCAACTGTTCAAAAATTGTTTTAGAAGAAACAAGGAAAAAGTTGTTGAAAGCTATCAGAAAGAAAAGGTTGGTATTATTTTTCTAGTACTCACCAAGATGGAAAAAAACCAACCCTGAATTATCCCAAAAATGTATTTTGCTAGGCAAAAAGCCCCTATTCATAAAATTACTTTTTATGAGCAAATGACAATTCCATGATATAGAAGAACCAGAGATGTATGACCTCTCAATTAGTTTGGTTTGAAATTTTATTCAAATATTATATTTAAACAGCAAGCTACATGAGCTTATTCCTGGCCTACTTGTATGTTTACATCTAAGTGCATGCTAAATGGTTTTGTAAAGGCACACAAATTGATCTGTTATATCTATAAATTCTCTAGACATCTAGTATTTCATGTAGACGTGGCCTTTCATCTTCGTTTTCTGTCTGTTAACAAATCCTATGTTTTAAAGAAAAGCTTTAAAACATTCAAACAATTTATGTTTGAAAGAAGAAATATATTTAAGTCAATGTTAACTCCAAGTCTGCATCATGTCTTTGACAGCTGTCATCCCTGAAAAATAAATAGTTATGTTGCCAAATAATTTCTGTTTAGTGTAAATGCACAAAATATTGTGCATGTGGCAATCTCTGTATCTCAGTTTTTCCTTGGATTTTCTCCCAGAAGAAAGACATTATACACCTACATTGCTCTTGTAACCATATGCCTTAAATCAAATGCTTCACCTTAATTAGAAACAGAAAAGAACAGGATGATGAAACACAACGCTAATATCATTATAATCTAGTATTATAGATTGTATATAGAGTACTATAGATTTTCACTCTGAATTTTACTAAAATGCTGTTGATCATCTTTGTAACAAAATAACATATGGATAAATTAAAAAGGACATGGTTGGAAATAATTAGGTATGATCAATGGTAAAAACTATAGTTACTGGAAACAGCTGTAGTATGGACCATGATGAGAAAGAAAGAGACATAAAGTTTCTCTTCAAGGTGATGAGTAGAGAGGTAGCAAGGCCATCAAAAGCAGAAAGATCTACTTATTGACTATTCAGCAAGAAAGACATACCCTTCCTCAGCTCCTTAAAACAACCCAGACAACCTCAGTTTGGGTTGTTTTAAGCCTTTCCTCTCCTCACTAGCTTCTCTGTAGCTTCCAGGCAATTCAAGGTATAAATTAAACCATTCAATGCAACCTATGGTGAAATTTCATATCAGAAATGTACCAAGCTGACTCCTCGTCTCTGTGAAGGAGATAAAAACTGGTACATTTCAATTTTATTAGATGTCACATTACACTTTTGGAGGCTCGGTGCCTTCCCTATCCTTCATTTTTGCACTTTAATATTAGTTTTGTTTGCACACTACAGGTTTTCTTTTTGGCAGACAAACTGCCAGTATTATTTTTAGTATTTTCTTTTTACTGCTCAATCCCTTGCTGGACAAGCATTTGGCATTTGGGAAATAAAGAGACACAGCAGCTTCAAATCTTAATAAAAGTTTCAGATCAACAATACCACAATAACAATAAAATATTAACAAACAAATTTTTAGAACACACCAAAGTTGTGCTCCTATTGTGTGTTTCTTCTCCTACTGCAATTTTTTTCTCTTGTTTTCTTTTTCCAGGTTACTGTCACATAACTTTTCCCTTCCCTCATTCTCCTGCATTCATTTCTAGTTCTTAAATCAAAGATGCAGTTGTGTGACTCTGGCACCCAGAGGGTTTTATATAGCCTTCTTCATTCAACTGCAGATTGGCAGAAGCTGATAGGGCAATCTGGGGAAATGCTACAAAAGTTTTGCCCTGCTCTGCCTTAAAAAGCCCTTTTCTGGTCAGGGGCTGCTTGAGCAGATAAACCTTGAGTTCATCTGACCCCTTTGTATGTTCTTGTGTTTTGTCCTGGAATTCACCTCTTACCCAAAAGTATATGTCAGCATCACCCTACATTTCTTTACTGTGGTGGGATAAACTTTATGCTGCCAGGTTCTCTTTCATCTGGACAAATGTGCAAATAGACTTTATGATGTATCAAAAGACTTAAATGGGCTGAGCTATATTAGATATTCCCTCCTCTCTTATCTGTAAACTTTGAACCACAGTTGCTTTGAGTTTCTGTAACTTGTTTTGATTAGGAAAAAAGAGTATCATACTTTTAACCTTTTATATAAGCTCAAAAAATCTTCTGGAAGGTCACTGGATTTATAGGCATTTGTGGAGAATAACTGATGAGAGAGATAGAGTGGAGGTGATGAGAGAAGTCAGTTTAAGTCATGCTTAAAGAGTCATAGAAGATAAGCAGAATGTCACTGCAGTCCTCAACAAGCATGGTAAAGGACCAACTATTTTTTACCAAAGGGAGAATTCCTCTTGAAACTTCTTATATCATTTTGTGAAAGGATATTTAAACTATTTTTAAAATAAGTAACTGACCTTTTGCAGTTATTCCTCTTCTGGTCAATGTGGGAATATCTTATCACTCCACCCCTTCACGCTTACAAATAAATAATAGTCTTGCAATGTATGTGTTCAGTTTAATAGGGTTTATAGCACAGTGGAGAGCATCAAGTTTTTATAAACAAAAAAGTATTTCTTTTGGAATAGCTAATGCTATTTCCATCATCATTCTGCATTGAACATGATCCTCACACTTAATTATTATTCGTTTTTCATACTGGCCACCTTCATGTAAGAGCAGCACAGCTTTCACTACTGGGAAACCACTGAATTTCCAGAGGAAACATGTTGGATTCTTAACTCTATAAATATGCATAAATTTCCCACACAAAATTTGCTCAGGTCATAAAAGAAAATGGATAAACCAGATGTTACTAGCTTCCAGAGTCAATACATGGTTATACACAAAATAAAAATCTGTAGTTTCTTTTAATGTGATTTCACATGTTTATTACAGTCAAATTAATCTGGATTTTTACAGTATTTAACTATTTGTCAAACCTTTCAAATTCACTGTCGATCTGTTGTCTCTGTAACTATGTTCAGAGGTAAAAATATAACTAGAGTACAATCAAACTTCATAGTTTTTAAAGGTGCCACTAATTATAAACATTATAACAGCTTTGCCCATTAAATGTTATAACTACTTTACAAACAGAAGCAGAGAAAAGCTCATAATTTTTCTCATATATATTTCCAGCAAAATTTTCAAGCTGATATAATGTGATATGTTTTTCAGCAATGACTAGGGATTCACATCACTGAGACTTCTTTACAAAAAGGGAGGGCAGAAACAATCAATCAGAAGTATTTTTTTTCTTATCAAATCATCTCTCACTATCTGACTTATGGTAGCTGACCACACATTTTCTCTCAGCATGCCATAATTGTGAAGCAGAGCACATTAAGCTTAAGCTGCAAATACATTTTGTTCTTAAGTGTAACAGAGCCAGCAGAAACTGCATTGTCTGATTTATAAAGAGAAAATAAACAAATGAAATTATACAGATTACCTAAGCAACAACTGAAGTCTATAACTACCTTGAAAATATAAATAGGGGGAAAAAATATATATATACACATATATACGAGTGATTTTGGTAGAAGCAGCAGCAGATTGGAGTGAATTCAAAAAAGAAGAGGGAGTTATTAGGAGAAGCTTACTTGCCTGCAGATCTATTAGATTCCACCACAGTGGTGGCTGAAATCTTATTGTCTGAATAATTTTAAACTAGCTTGCAAAAGTCACTGTAAAATGTACAAACATATACTGGCAGGAAGATGGACTGACCACACAACTTAATAAGCCTTTTCTATCTCTACATTTTCATTTCTATGAATATCACAGTCAATTGGAATTGCACTGGGAAATCTAAGAAAGACTACTGATAAGGAAAATATCAAACAGATGCCTCATATACGTATTGTAAGGCATCAACATGTAATATTAAAATACAATAAAAAATTTAGTATCTTATTTAGATTCCTTCTATTCATGAGACAAATACCATGCTTCCTGTCCTGGTTTCAGCTGGGATAGAGTTAATTTTCTTCCTAGTAGCTGGTATAGTACTGTATCTTGGATTTAGGATGAGAATAACGTTGATAACACACTGATGTTTTAGTTGTTGCTGAGCAGTGTTTACAATAAGGTAAGGACTTTTCAGCTTCTCATGCTGCCCTGCCAGCGAGTAGGTTGGGGGTGCACAAGAAGCTGGGAGGGGACACAGCTGGGACAGGTGACCCAAACTGGCCAAAGGGATATTCCATACCATATGACGTCATGCTTAGCATGTAAACTAGGGGGAAAGCTGGCCAGGGGGGCCGCTGCTTGGGAACAGGCTGGGCATTGGTCGGTTGGTGGTGAGCAATTGTTTTTCATTTGCATCACTTCTTTTTCTTGGGTTTTATTTCTCTCTCTTTTTGTTATTTTCCTTTTCATTATTATTATTATTATTATTATTATATTTCAATTATTAAACTGTTCTCATCTCAACCCACAATTTTTCTTACTTTTGCCCTTCCAATTCTCTCCCTCATCCCACTGCGGGGGGAATGAGCAAGCAACTGTGTGCTGCTTAATTGCAGGCTGGGGTTAAACCATGACACTTGCACATCAACTGGAAGTGAGCACATAAATATTTCGTGGTGTGAAAAGCAGACTGTGATGTTTAAAATGAGTTTACTGTTGATCACACCTTATATCAACACTACAATACAAGACACAGTTCTGAACAACTCACAGATGGTGAGGACACTTTCATCAGGAAGGAAGATCCAAAAGCTCACTGTACTAAACTTCAGCATGTCAGTCATGCAATTAATGTCTGTAAAGTACATACTTACATGACAATCCTTAAAGATATTTATCAAAGCTCCTTAAACTTCGCAGAATGAACAAGTAAAAGCTGGAGCAAATCCTTAACATGCTTCTGGGTTTTGGAATGTCATATTCCAAAACAGAGAGAAACTGACACTGTATTTAGTTAATAGGGTAAATAGGAACTTTTTAGGAGGTCCTTTCCAGCACTGTTTTGTATGCTTTCTATTCTTTCTGTGCAGAGGGAAAAGTGATGCTTCATATTTTTAATCCATGTTCCAAGCATATTTAGGCACTACAACATGGAAGCACCCTTGAGGAAGGAACTTGGTCTGAGAACACTGCTTTGAGGTATGTGAAGGGAGAAGTAAGATAAGAAGTGGCAGTACTGACTGACTGGAGCAGACAGTTTCACTTTGAAAAGACAGTGGAAGATTCCCCATCACTTCAAGTTTACAGATCAAAATATACTTCCTTTTCCAAAGATATGCTGTTCTTGTGGTAAAGTTTTATGGTCTATTCTTGAATTTTTATTATTTTAAATTGTAGGGTGTTTTTTTGTTGTTTTTTTTTTAGAAGGCACAGATAATAACAGATAATAATAGAGAAAAGCATACTTTCAGCTCAGAGGCATGGTGAGTAGTTATGTGAATTCTGTATAATCTATTAAAGGTATCTCAAACTTACAAGAAAATTATACCCATTTAGCTCAGCTAAGCAATATAGATATAAGGAGTTACAGACTATGAGAAGTTAAGACGCATCGAGGAGTTGATGCAAAGTCAACTAAGATAAATAGGAAACTTTCCAATTACTCGGTATACCAGGTACTGGCAGAAAAACCTGTATAAAGCCATCCTACATAGATGGATGCAAGGACTCAGAGCTGAAGGAAATAGATGAAAATGACTGAGGTGGGTTGTTGTTATACCTCCTTCTCACCATGCTTGCATGGCTTTATAGAGGCAATAATAACAATGGCACCCAGATCTGAAGATAAAAGCAGTGAGGTCAACATTTGGGTGCAGCCAGCCTTGACCAGTGTGCCTTGCAAATAATAAGTATGTGATATCTCTTAGGCAATTGTGCCAGAAAGTCTTACTTAGCCAAGTATTCCAGCCAGAAGAAAACATGTCCTTCCATCTTTCTATCAGGACATATATTTCCAGCCAGTGGTAGGGATGTCATGAGGTAATGAGGAGGGTAACTCTGGTATACCATGAGATCCAATATCAATATCCAGATCACTAAAGTCTGCTGCAACCCTGGCAAAACCAGAAGAGCTCCTTAATGGTGTACTATCCTGATACGGCAAAAAGAGTGTGACAAAATCAAAAGCAATTGAACTAGAAGTTACTGCTTCATAACTGCGAAGTCCCTGCTGATGGCTGTGTGTCTGTGATCTGTCAGGCTGTACCACTCAGCGACAGAAAGGATTTCAGTTTAACTACCTTCATGCTTCTAGCTTACTTACTGTCACTCTCCTTAATCACTACAGCTAGAAGTTGATATTTTAGCCATGGATCTTATGCTTTTGTGAGTGCTTTGTAGACAAATATTCAATTTTATTCTGACGTTGTTTATTACTCCCCAAAAAATGAATTGCTCACCATTAGTATGGAAATCCTGATTTGATAAAACTATTGCAACCATGTAGCCCTGTAATACAGTATTTCCATTGCTATTGACAGGCTATAGTTTTGTGCTGAATTTGCAAGGCTTCGGGATGGACACTGGTCAGGCTTGCTCTACTTGAACTTCTCCTAAGCTGCCTGCAGCTTTGTTTTACTCAACTTAGTTGTGACAGCAATTTCTCTAATTGACCTATGGTTAATTTGTTTTCCTTTTGTTTATCTGTGTGGTACAAGCAATGCTTTATATAGATTGCAGTAAAAGCAGTTATTCTGTGTAGAATGAGATATTTATGACTCTTAACATATGCACAATGCAGTGTGGAGAAATACAGGGCTGGCACTACAGAAGAAGAGACACAGGACGCAGTGTAGAGAAGTGCAGGCATTGGATGGGGCACAAGCTCGGCACTGGAGATCCCACAGCTATGAACAGCTCAGCAACGGTTAATCAAAGAAATGCAGACCTGGAGCTGGGCACAGTTAGTTTTAGGGATAAAAAAGAGAACAAAGAAACAGTATCTATCTCCCACACTTAAAAGGCACTGTATATAACAAATTCAGATGTAGTGTGGAGCTGCAGACCGATGAAGAATGAGCAAATGTCTAAAAGCATGTTAGCAAATGTCTGAAAATGACCCCAAGCGGATCCTAGAGGGAGGGAGAAGAAGCCATCAACATGAACATAATGTTCCTCCCGGTGAAGTACTCTAGTTGTTCATGATAACACCGCCCGACCTCCACCAACAGAGTGAAACCACCAACCACACAATGCAGAGGAGCAGGGAGAGAGCGGGCATAAAACTAGGAAAAGGGGAGGAAACTAAGCATGTAAACTGCATTGTTATTCTTTCTTTTTCTATAGTAATTAAATCTGTACTAATAATGATTACAGTCTTCAGATTTCTGTTATACTAACAGTAAATTCTTGGCTTTACTTCTCTATAAGGTATGCTTCTACTTTGCCTGTAAACAAGATTTTGAGCATAATACTGTATTGCCTCAGGGTAATTCAAATGAGTCACCGATCGTGGGCCTTAATCATGTTGTGCAGAAGTAAAGAAAGCAGTTGTTCCAAATTACTTTCTTGTATGACTCCACAATCTGTTGCCTATTAAGATCTAGTCTAGTTTTGGGAAGCAGCTTGTCAATGCAGATACTTTTTCTCCCAGAGATGCTGTCTATCCACAGGATGACAAAACACTCTGACAAGATTGGAAGAGGAATGAAAGAAACACGAAGGGAGAGCAACAAGGAGGTTAGGCTATTTTTACTGAGGATTTCTGGAGAATTAGAACTTAGGGAATAGAGGAAACAAACAGATGTTGGGAGAATAGAAGGAGTTTTGGCAAAGATACTGTGTTGGGGGGGCGGGGAAAGGAGGTTTGAAAGCAAAAGCTTTTAGTATAAAGTAGGGCAAAGCTTTTAGCCAACCAGGAGGAGTTCTGGGAAAACAAGCTATGTATGGAGCATTGAACTCTATGTCTAAGACCTGGGCTTCTGGTAGTTCATACTATTTAATTACTTGCACACCCCCACCACAACTTTAGCCTGTGGCAGTTAGCATTCTCACAAACAAGAAGCAGGCACTGCTCAGGGAACAGCAAAGAAAAATCACTGTTCCCAGGAGGTAGAATGGATGAGGCCACCCCGCTTGGAGGAAGGTGGGGAGAGAAAAGAGGGGCTGAGGTATATGAGGGCAGGCTGTGACACGTGGCCTCCTGGACAGAGAAGCAGCTTAAACTTAGGTCTTTGACAAAGGTCACACAGTACTGGTTCACACAGAACTAGGAGTAGATACTGTTTGCTCCATGATGTAAAATTTGTTTAGATGTGCAGAGCAAGTCAGAGTTATCGCAGATGGCCTTTTTTAAGGAGGCTAGATCACATCATACAGGCATAATTGCATTTGCAGCTGTGTAACTTGGAACTGTATGTACTAGAACCCTGATTTTTATTCTTTCTGTGAGTGATTTTCACAGAGCATAATATTCATGTACTCTGAAAAACACAATGCAACTTCAAAAGAACTAGAAGCCAGTTTAATATACTGTAACAAGAACACTGTGAAAATCTGTCAGGACTTTTCTGATATGAGTGATCACTTTTTATAGCTGATGATGAAGAGCAGAAAAATACTTAAACAACTACTATTACTTTTTGCCAAAATGATAATTTGGGGAAAAAAAAAAGTGAAAAAAAAAAGTAAGTCTATAAATCAAGCCCCATGATTTGATTAACCTTTATTTTTCATTAGAATCTGTATTGCTTAGGCAGTGCCCATTTTATTTTGTTAAACACAGCCTTTTTTAGGTGATCCCAAATCTGTTAGATTAATATTTATTTGCAAAACAATTTTAACATATTATCTTAAGAGAAGACACACAAAACAAAAAGTCCTGAAGGATAACATTGTATGTCATGTTATGAGTGGCGATGGTGATTTTTATCCCACTAATATCACTAACGATGTCATCCCATGAATCCTTTTTTAAGTAACAGAATGAAAGCTACAGCCTCATACTGCAGCGCATGAGGAGGCAGGGGATTTTGTTTTGAGGGGAAGTTACACATCTTGGAGTTCATCCTACAGAAAATGTTGCTTACCCATTTTCTTTTTTTCAATCAAGATAAAAATTTCAGGCTAAAAGAAAAAATAAAAAATATTTATTTAGTACAATTATGTTTGTATTTGATTTGGAGTTTAAAATACTTCAAGTATCAAAACAAGGAACTGTATGGAATTCTTAATTTTTCCATTCACACCTTGAGATACAAGTCTTATTGTACAATTAGAGATTTGAAAATATCAGAAATCCAGTCATCAGCTAAAGCTGACAGGGAATCTTTCACGGAACCAAAATACGCTTTTAGTACAAAAGAAAAAAATCCTGTGGAAAAAGGCTGATTTTAACTTACTGTTGAGATTTAATTTATTTCTAAATTAAAAAAAAACTCCAAAACTTTCTGTCTTGACAGATCTATTTTTAAGCTGCAAACTAGAATGTTATTTTTCATAATGAAAGTGCAAACAAGACCTACTTCAGACATATCTACAAGGAGACTGGTCTATTAAATAGACTGTGATAGTGAACATAGTAGACATATATAGAAATGCATATTTTAATGCACAAATTTTAAATAAAAATATAATAAAAATGTTTATCCTTTGATGGCCACAACCTGGTAAAACTAAGTTTGTGCCATGTGTGCCAGTCTCACCATGCAAAATTTTGAACACAGCTTCAAAATAGTCGAGCACCACAGAAGAGCTGTCCTGCTTGTCTAATTTTCCCACACAACCAAGACAGCGGCAGAATAAAAGGTCCTGGATGAAACTATTCTCCACAAAACCAACCCTCTAAGTGTCAAACAGAGCAGGCATACATGATGTCAAGAGTGGTGGAAAGCATTGGGAGAGGTAAGACTATCAGGGGTGATCTGACATGAAAGTTCAACTACAAGCTCCGAAAGTCTAGTGATACATGTTCAGTGGTCTGGAGGTCTTAGCAGATTAGGGAGCTATAGCACTCAGACCTGACTGGTTTGCTTCTGGTTCCAGAGCTATTTCCACCTGCCTTAGACTGGCAATGGTTTCCTAGAGCTCCATGGCACTGGGGTGAGGAGCTTGTATTCTTCTTGGGACCATTATCATTATGAGCAATTTAGAGCAAATCCAAGACCTAGGGTCAGGTTTAGATTCAGCAAATTACAAATGGTAGTTTTTGTGTTCATGTAATTGTGATAGTATTCACCCCAGAATAAATACAATTACTGTAAAAGAGCTTTCTTATTGGGCCCCTTGTTTGTATTCTTGCCTCCTATTTTATATTGCTTTTCTTCAAAATATTGTGAAAACATGGTTTAATTTTTATGAACAACTTTGCTCTGAGAAAACAGTATTTTGGTATAAAAGTACATACAAAGATTTTCAGCTGTAGACTTAGATTTGCAACTTGGTTTAACTTGCCATTGTGTAATCTATTATAATATAATATAATACAGTACAATACAATATCCATTATTCTATTAGTGCTACTGACTACAAAAAGATTTTGCACATTAGAGTGTACAAAAAGATTTTTTGACATCAGAGACACAATGTCAGATTATGGTAATGCATAAAAGTATTCTTTTGTTAATTTAATTCTCTCCAGTTTAATGAAAAATGTAATATTTCCTAATTTAAACCCCAAGGTTTAATTTCTATTTGTGAAACTGAAAATCAAAGTTGGTGAAGAAATACTTCACAAAATTAATGTGAGATTTCCAGAGACTGAAATAAGATTCTCTTTTGTACTAGCAAATGAAATAGCTACATTTATAAATTTACTACTCTAAATTTTAGGTCATTTGACGGCCACATTGTCATTTCAGAAATTCTATTCTATGCAAACATGGGATAATTTCTATTACAATAGTTTGAGGAAGCTCACTGTAGATCAACAGCATAGGTATAAAAAATAAAGTCAAAATGAATCACCATAAAATGAGTCTAAATATGCTCGTAGAATGCTGATCTGAAACCTCAACTAAAGCAAATTAACATAAGATCCCCATTCTCATTGAAACTAACTTCCAGATTAATTTATTGAGTGCATAACAAACACCAATAATATTAACAACAATTTTACCTCTTAGAAAGCCTTTGTATGAAGGAAGAACACCCTACTATAGAGATTAGTTACACTGTGCTTCCAGTCTGGAAGCCTGATGTCAAAATTTAAGCTGTTTAATTTTGCATGTCTGTACCTTATGTATGTCATTCCTACAGACTGAAGTGGATGCCACACTTCAAAAAGCTGACTTTCCCTTATATATATATATACGCATGATTCAACAACAATACCAAAACATTCTCATTATTTTCTCTCCTTATATGAGCTTTCTAAAGTATTCTGAACATTTCATAGAAAGATCTACTTAATGCTTGATACGTATCAGTACGTAAATGTGATACTCTATAAACTGTCAATGATAAATTGACATTCCTAAATGGCATTTATTAGGTTGAACTGTTGTCCCATGTACCATTTCATTATCATTGAAGATAACTTTTTATGAGAAGTGGGAAGGAGAAACGAAATTCAGGTAGAGTTCTTTACAACTAAGTGCTCTACTTTGTTAAGCAGACTTAAAGAAAATTAATGTATTTTAAAAGCATATGAAGAGAACAATTCAAATAATCTGTATCAATGATGGCCAGAAAAACAAAACAGAATTCTCAGTCTTTGCATTCAAATCCAATGTCAGTCTTATACTTAAATAATGAGATATGCTATTGAAATAATAGGAACAATATCTCAAATGAAAAGTCAGACATTCCAGGCATCAGTGTAGTTAATTATTCTTTTGTTCTTTAGGAACAAAAGACTACTGTGCTCTCAGATCACACAGTGTTTGTTTGATGCACCTTTCTTATGGAAGCTGGAAATACAGATTCAAGTCTGACATTTGTAATCATGATCAATGTGACCAAATACAAAAAAAGAAGTTAAACAAATATTGATTCATTTTGAATGGCACAGCCATTTTTTTTGTTTCGTTTGGACTACAATCTTTAAAATTGGATTCAGATTTTTTAAATATTTTACTACAAATATTTTTCTTTCTGGTCATAATTTTTTCAAAGCTTTCCTAAAACCAAGTTTTTCTCATATGGGTTCTCAGTTGTTTATTTATCACTGGCATGAGTTAATCAAATTTTATTTTGGATTTGTATGCATATATCGCTAAAATTCAGAAAGTTGAATTAATTCATTTATTATTTGAGGACATGTTCTACTTCCTTTCTTCATTTTGACTTGTTCCTCCGGTTGTCCAGCAAAAGTTTCTTGTAAAACTAACTGAGAAAATGTTGGTCCCAAATGTTCCTTGTTACAGAATCCCATAATTTGTATAAAAAATTTATACCATCATTAAATTGTAAAACCCAAAGATGCATGCTTTAATTCTCAAACTAACTAAAAGGAGGTTGACATTAATGGCAGTTGTGCAGCTTAATCCCCTAATCAGCTTTGGAAATCTAAATCCAAAAGTCACTCTGACAAAATAAATTAAGCAACAACCTACTCATCCTTTCCATTTCCTAAAACCCAGAGAAAAGCTTGAGAAAAGGGAAAATGAAAATAAAAGATGATCTTGCACCTGAAGCTTAGCAGAGCAGAGGCCAGACTGAGCAGCAAGCTGCTGGGGGCTGCAGCATGTCACTTCCCTGGAGCACAACAGCAGCAAACTCAAGTTGTCTGACCGGAGTAACAGAAAGCAACTGGGCTCTAGCGGGAAGCCTTGCCCTTGTTCCCCTACAGGCTTACGCTGCAAGTGGAAAACAGACATTCACAGTCTGATAGTTTGGCTTTTTAAAAAAATTATAAGCCCTCAAAGTCTATCATCTGCCACACATGATCTCAGCTACCACTATCAATATGGCCTTAGCTTTGTTAGACTGTTTGTATGTCTAGTAAGCTTTTAAAGCATCACAGAGCTAAGTAGAATAGGAAGAGATGTCAACATGTCCTAAATTATACCACCATCCTGAGTCACCAAAATTATACCGCATGTTGCCTAGAACTGTTGAATGTGTTGGTTCAGTTTTGTCAGAAACTTTTTATGTCATTTGTGCCACTGCCTATTATGCATATCTTTCAAGTTAGAAACACAGATTGTTTCCAGTGTTATTGACCAATATATTTTAGTTGTATTAATTATCTACGACTAGTAATTTTTTCACCTAAATTGTATGCCTGTAGATTAATCTGGTGTTATTGTATGTGATACAATCAAATAATAGCTGCAGTGAGGCTGCAGAGGAACAATTTAAAGCCATTTCCCTTCGTCAAAATTAGACCACATTTTTTCTTTCCTACGTTTTAAATTTGTGTTTCTATTTCATATAATCCTCAAGATACAGATGTTGATTCTGTGAAGAGTCCTTCAGTCCCAAGAGTCTGTTTTTTCCAACATTGCTAGGGCAATGTGGCTTTAATTCTGACATCGCAGCAAACCTTTGCTGGCAGAGTCAAGAAAGTTGCTTAGGTAACATCTCTTCCTTGCTGTTAGGGCATCTAACGCAACTCATTTAATTCTGGAAAACTTTTCACAATAACATTATGTATTGAACATATTTGTTTGAAACACAGTATAATAAAAACGCTGGTAGTACTGCTAGACTTCACTTTTAAGTAATATGTAATGAAATTATAAATGATAGACCTCTGCAGGTCCATTCATTCAGTGGATTTATGTGTGGTCTCGGCAAAGCGGGTCTGTTAGCATCATGCTAAGCTCTGAATATTCATTCATTTATTCATTTAATTCTGAATATCACATCCTAAGGGAAAAGAAAAAAAGCTCTTCAGAAAGCGGCAGTGTTTCTGCTCTGGAACTACCTTGTCTACACATAGCTCTTCTGTATGATAAAAAATAGATCACATAGGGCATGTATATAAGTAAGCATAAGAAAGTGAAACGGAAATGTTCACAATACAGATAGATACAGGGTTTTTGTATAACATTCTGCTGATATGAATCCTTGGAATTGGTGATGAAGCCTAAATATTTGCCTCATCCATATCCATTGAGTTTCACTAGACTGCAAAAGTAGCACTGAACCTGTTCTGTATATATTATATGAACATGCAGTAGACAAATAAAACCTGATGTATAACAAAATAATTTATCATCTAAGTTATAGATCACTTGAATGTATCACTGAAATGCACACAAGAACCATAATGGTTTCCTAATTTCTTTAACATGTCCTGTAAGTTAAAGAGATAATGAAGGAAAGATATATCTATAAGATACAGAAGAAATGTTTCAACAAGGTACAGATAAATAATAGAGGTCACAGTACTCTTTGCTGGGTGACTATCCTCTGTAACGAGCCTTTGTTAAGCAGATCTTTTTATTTTTAGTCTTTACAAAATATATTCATCAAAACCCATCAGTCGCAATGATTCTTCACCTCTTTCAGTGAAAAATTCAAACTTATTTTCTTCATCTTTGAAACACTATATAGCTATTCCATGCTACAGTCATCTTTTTCTTAATTCATTTTCTGCTGGTGTATTTTTTTCATTAACACCTTTTTATACTTTGGTTAGGCATTCTTTTACTCTTATTCATAACTGTTGCTTAATAAGTCAGAAAATGTCTTACAGGCTGACCTCCTGTATATCAGTGAAAACTACTTATCAAGCAGCTACTCCTATGTTATGCCTAATCAGTTGTCCTTGACATATGACTATTCCTCCCCATTCTCATTCAAAACCTTCTTCAACACCATCTCGTTCCGTTGTGTAGTTCTCACTCCCAGCCTAACTCCACTAAAGCTATGTATCTGGCAGGAAGGGATGTGAAAGTGAAAAATTGGACTGCATCTTTTTATTTGCATTGGTGAACACCAGCAATCATGAGATGCTGCATCAATGAGCACCTTCGCACTATACTTTATCAAATATAGTACAGCATGAACACATACCTTGACTAAGGGAACTTAGTTTCAATATCACAAATTGAAAGCCTATGAAGTGGACAAATTTTCAACTGTTTCCCATATCTATCAATTCTCTGGGCTCTGAATGGAAGATCATGTAGCATGAGACTTAAAAGACTGATAGCTTCACTTTCAGATGGTGCCTAAACAGCAATATTTTGAAAAAATGTGGTGCCAACCTGAATCCAAAAGGGATAATTTCTTTGCAAATCTGATATTTAATAGCAGGTTTGTAACATATATGGAAATCCATTCTTGATGTTGTCATGGTTTAACCCCAGTCAGCAACTAAGCACCATGCAGCCACTTCCCCTTCCCCCCTCCCAGCGGGCTGAGGAGGAGGAAAGGAAAAAAAAGTAAAACTTGTGGGTTGAGATAAGAACAGTTTAATAACTAAAGTAAAAAAAAATACACTACTAAGAATAGGAATAATAACATAATAATAGTAATGAAAAGGAATATAAAAAAAAAAAAAAAGACAAGTGACGCACAATGCAATTGCTTACAACCCACTGACTAATGCCCCAGCAGCGATCCGCACCTCCCGGCCAACTCCCCCCCATCTATATACTGGGCATGACGTTCCATGGTATGGAATATCCCTTTGGCTAGGTTGGGTCAGCTGCCCTGGCTCTGCTCCCTCTCAGCTTCTTGCACACCTGCTTGCTGGCAGAGCATGGGAAACTGAAAAGTCCTTAACTTAGGATAAGCGCTACTTAGCAACAACTAAAACATCAGAGTATTATCAATATTATTCTCACACTAAATCCAAAACACAGCACTGTACCAGCTACTAAGAAGAAAATTAACTATCCCAGCTGAAACCAGGACAGATGTAAACTCAGATTTCAAAGTTAAAGGGTTTGTTTTGTTTGGTGTTTGTCATGTCCCCCCTGTCACCCTCCATCCCCCTGGGGTTTTTCTTTCTTTTTCTTTCTTTTTTTTTCTTTTTTTAACTTTTTTTGAAAAAAAAGGTCTTCTTGAAGAATTCAGTCAATACAACAGTAAATCCATTTAGAGCCCTGCAACCTCATAGACTCTCTCAAACACAGCTGTAACTGTAGTGTGATAAATTACCCCTTTTTCCTCAGACTTCAGACTATTTATTGTGTGTGCATTAGGCAATTCATAGGAATACCTATTAACTCTGTGGCACCACAACCTCTAACACAGGTTCAGCTGAATTAGACACAAAGGAGTAACTGATTTTAATCATATTTCTTGACTTGAATTCTATTTCCTGACTGGACAGTACTTAACACACTATTATCCCAGCCACTGAAAATTAAAGTACACAAAGCCCTTGATGCAAGATGAAAAATACCATTCTGTCAGCTATCAAAACACAACTGCTCAACAATATTTTATCAGAGAATTATCTGTAGAATCGGAAAGTGTTAACAAAGGAAACAACATAAATTTGAAGATGAATAGGTTAATAATTCCCATCAGTCAAAATAATTTATTTTCTTATCACAACAGGAACAAGGGCATCCTCACATATAAGATATTTGAGGGTCAGAATACAGGGATTTTATTTTTCTGGTTTCTTTCTTTTGCACAGATCAGTAGAAAGCCTAATGAAGAGTTTATCACTGTAATAATAACGTGAGAGAAGAATCAGTTATCAGGGATGGATACGGATAACGCTTCCTATGGTTTCCACAGTGTCAAGTATCTTGTGTACATTTATTGTACACATTCAGGTACGTCAAGTATGCCTTCCTAATTAAAGTCCTAAAGATTTCATGAAGTTCCTAAACCCTTATTACTGTCCAAAATATGATAAAGCTTATGGGAACATTCCATATTGTTCCTACTCTATCTGCAAAAAAGGTTTTTGTTAAATAGAGAAAAAGCATATACTCTGTAGCTCTCAGCACAAAAATGTCACCAATACTGACAGTAATATTCAAATATGTCATAGCAAAATAAGCTGAGAACTGTACACACCCAAGAAAATAAAAAAAATCTAACTTGAAATGGAAAATGACAGTGACTGAAGACTGCAAAAGAACATTTTACCAAAAGATCAATATCGAACAGTCCATACCACTGGTCTTATTCATTCTTGTTACTTTGAGTGAACAAACTTCCCTTCTTGCCGGATCTAACCAGACCTGTAGGGAAAACCTGGTGCTTGACAGACTCCTAGGGGAACACTTACCCTCATGGTAACCTACTTATCCCACCTGCATATGCCCAGGTATTGTACTGTTCTACTGCCTACTAACTCATCACTGAACAGGCTATTCTTCAGAGAATCTGGGTATGTTACCTTGGCATATAAAGAGTGAAACAGTTGCTAGGATCAAGGAGTTAATTTATAATAAGTGACAAAAGCTTGTGTGGCATAGATTAGTGGCTTCTGAATGGAATTTGATTTTAAAATGCTCCTCAAATCCCAGGTATTGAACATGTCTGAAGGATAATGAGTTATTTGTTACAAAATGACATTGCAGAAAATGAAGCAGCCATTACAGATGTGCTCAGCAATAGCTCACAGACAATCTTGGGTATCAGAGTGAGTTTTATAGAGAGAAGAGATGCTGCCCATGAGAGTGCTATTATCTCCAACTCTTATCTGAAAATGCCTCTTATGATTTTTAGCATACATTTGGATAACTGCCAGAGAGCTTATTTTAAAATGTCACCTAAAGTACAGATAGGTCTTTTGTCAGTAGAGCACTATGGAGTGCCACTTTGAGACTTGAACCCATGACATTGTGTCAGAAGCAAAAATCATAACTAATGAACCAGAGAGAACTTGGCAGCCTACTTCATGACTTCTTATCTTTACACAAATTGCTATGACAAAATGCATTGCTTCTTAAAGAGAAATATCATTTGCACCCAGACCTGAAATTATAACATCTGGTCTTTATTCAGTTTAAATAGCCAGAGGTTAAGGCTGTGTCTTCTTTGGTAAACACTTAGGTTAATACTTCAAAGCAGGAGAGGGATCCATGAATGTTAAATACAATTCTCAAAAGTGACCTTAACTTTTTACCTTCTCATTTAACTCTGATTGCTGTTATATGTAGTTTCAGAATAACAGTAATTCCCCTTTAAATAACAGATTGCCAATGCAAGACCTACTTCTACTATGCTGAATGACAAAAATTAAAAAATTTTGGATAATATCTTACTGTATGTGAATTAATAGCAAAACTCACTAATTCAAAGCCAGGAATTCATGCACATTTTATGGATAACATAGATAATATATTTTGCACTTCTTTTTTCTAATTTGTCCTAATGCCCACTCTACTTAACTTTTTGTTTTATTCAGTAGGTCTAAATAAGGATAGGACCAATCTAATACTTAGCATTCATATTATCCCCCTTTTTCTAGTAGAAGATCCAATAGCCAGTAAACACGTCTATCGATAGTGAGATTTTTCCTTACATATTACAGACTAGCATAAGACTTGACCTTATCCTTTTTGTGATTGACATATATTTATGCAGCCCTTAATTCCTCTGTCTATCAGTTTTAAAAGCTGAAATTACTATGGCTAAACACATAGTTATATTTAGGCATAGTCCATACCTCTATATAAAAGGGAAAGTTTTCCCAGGATAGCTATGTCAACTCTGTTGGAAAAACACACTTTCCGGCTGACATTGCTATATTGCCAAACTGATGTACAATAGCACAGCAGAGTTTGCTGTTAATGGTTTTGTTGAGGTCTTATGTGAGAGTGCAATTCTGATGAATTTTGGAATACCTAGCTTTTAAACCAGTGTTAGAAACTGCTAGGCAAGCCATTACTCTATCACAATTTTTTCCACTTTATTCGTTGTTCTTTTGCTGAAATATATATTTCACATTGCTCATTATCTTTAATAGTAAAGCCATACATTTAAGAATATGCAGAAAGTTCAGTTACAGAAATAAACAATGATACCATATCACTCTGCAGAAACTGTCCTTTCTCTTCCACCACTCACTCCCATAAGAATAGGCAATACCCAGGGATTAACATTATTTCATATATAATCGTTCCTTCTTTTAGGTACAAGATTTCTTTAAATACAAACCCAAATATTCTGTCATCCCATCAAGCTTATAAAAGGACTGAAATTCTAAATAGTCCGTTATCCTAAGCCCAACTTTTAGTTTATGTTCTGTACAACTAGCTATCCATCCAGGTACTTCATTGTAGTATCTAATGTAATGCATGTTTGATACAACCACATACATGTTCAGTAATATATTCTGATTATCCAAATATTTTTTCTAGTTTTAAAAAGGAACACTGATGTTTGTAAATATGTCTGACAGTGGCACCTACATCCTGACACATAAACAATAATTTACAATGCTTGTGATGTTCTCGACAGCATCTTCCTTTTAAATAATAAAAAGTACATCAAGAAATTTTACATTAAAATTCTGAAACCCCTCAAGCTAAAAAATATTTTGGGTAAACAAAGTATGTGCCTGAGTGAAGTATGTGTACTACCATACATCTTGTGAGGCAGTAATCATAGGCTGCCTTCCCTTTGCACATATAGTGGTTTCTTTCTTTTGGAAATGCTTTTTGTTCTAAGTACAAAATTCTATTTTGAAGCTTTCAATTTAATTTTGCATGAATTTCTTCACCATCATAGGTTCCTAATGGACAACTTTGGAAACCAAAGCCCTCTCCAATATTATATGTACTAGCTGCAGAAAACAAGGGTGGTTTAAATTTCTCCATCATTCACCTCTCAAGGAACACATTATTGCTCAGCAAAGAACCTAAACCTCTAAACTACAGCCTCAGGGCCTTCACTGCAGAAGGGAGATTTCACGATCCAGGTGTAGTTAAACTGAGTCTGAAAATGGAAGATACATGAGTCAGTACAACGTACCTCAGCTAAATAGCCTTTCAGAGGGAAGGCTTGGTAGCTAGGACTCAGCATGATGATTTATATTTTCTGGGATTCTCCCTAGTGTTTATCTACAACTTTGAACCACGTTTTGTTGTCGTGGTTTGACCCCAGCCAGCAACTAAGCACCACGCAGCCGCTCCCCCCACCCTCCGCAGTGGGATGGGGAAGAGGATTGGGAAAAAAAAACCACCTCGTGAGTTGAGATAAGAACAGTTTAATAACTAAAGTAAAGTAAAATAAAATATAATGCTAAGACTACTAATAATATAATAATAATTATTATTGTAATGAAAAGGATTATAACAAAAAAAAGTAATAAAACCCAAGAAAAGACAAGTGATGCACAATGCAATTGCTCACCACCCGCTGACCCATGCCCCAGCAGCGATCTGCCCCTCCCGGCCAACTCTCCCCTGTTTATATACTGGGCATGGTGTTCTATGGTATGGAATATCCCTTTGGCTAGGTCAGGTCAGCTGTCTTGGCTCTGCTCCCTCCCAGCTTCTTGTACACCTGCTTGCTGGCAGAGCATGGGAAACTGAAAAGTCCTTAACTTAAGATAAGCGCTACTTAGCAACAACTAAAACACCAGTGTGTTACCAACATTATTCTCACACTAAATCCAAAACACAGCACTGTACCAGCTACTAAGAAGAAAATTAACTCTATCTCAGCCGAAACTAGGACATTTTGTGAACCAACAATTACTCTGAACCTTACTCAGGGCTGTTTGCCTCGTGCTGTGTTACACGCTTTGAACGTGCCCTCAGGATTCAGCCAATAGAAGCAAGAATTAGGGCAAATGTCATGTGAATTTTATGCTGACCCCATTTACATTATAGCAGGTAGAATAACATGACCGATTTATTTCACATGAGTAACCAAACAGCTTTCAAGTAGCTGTAACTTTCTGACACTACTGATTTGAGGAATTTCTTAATTTAATTAGGCCATTATTAGACAAATATGAATGACTGAAGTTGGAGATGAATAACCATTAATTCAAGCTGAATCTATGAGAACACATTCTGGACTACCATTCATCCTGTTTAGAATGAAACCAAAATGGACTATTATTATCACTGCAAACTTATTTTAGAAATGAACAGATGATATCAGTGATTAATGTTCTATATTTTTTGTGTGACCTATAATGGGCAAGGATATGTTTCATGTATTTGATTTCTTTCTGTTAAATTTCCTGTAATCCTAGGACTTATCTTCATTACTTTGTCTGAACCTCTGTTCTCTTGAAATGCACTGCTCATACTCCTAGATGAGCTCAACTCAGCTCTATTTTTGCTGTAAATCGATCATGTCAGCATCACAATTGAAAGCATTTGGTAATAGCAATTGTAACCAAAAAGGAGTCCATGTACAAGTGAATCTACAAAATCAAAGTTCCATGCCTTGATCTGGAAGAATGTTCTTCCTAAAGCTCCCTGATTCGATCCACAAAGTGAATTTATAGAAGGGCAGAATTGACAGAAATAAAATACCTGAGGAAAATACATTAATCACACATGGTTTTAATGAGTCCTGGTCCTTGTTACAATTAAAAATATTTAAAAAGTCAAATGCTTCAAATAGGTCTGTATCTTTGCAGACCTGTAACTAATAAACAAAGAAAAAGGATGCTCAACACTAACATAAGTACATCTACTGCATTTTGAATAAAATAGTGAATATCCCCAAGGGAATAAGAAATGAATGTGACATTAAATGAAAAAGATAAAAACCAAATATTAGATCACTCTGACTGATACAAAATTGGGTAAAAAGAAAAAAATTAAAAAGGTCAACTCTCTGTACTTTTCCTTTTCTCCCACTGAAATGGTTTATGTTGATCAATTGTTCTTCATTTCCAGTAAAATGGCTTTTTAGGTTACCATAACTCAAATTTAAATTATAACTCCTGTAATGTAAAAAGAAAAGAAAGTGAAATACATTAAATGTGATTCTAAGTGGGAAATTTTAGCATGTGATCCTGCTTGACAGACACTTGTGTATATTGCGTATCACTTAATTTGTTTCAGCTTAATATACGTTCAGATTCAGACTTCTTTTTTCAGACAAATGTGAGTTACTCTGCAGTTTAATGGGACTATTTTCCTGTTGGCAGGATTTGATCCTGCTTAATAAATTATTATTTTCCTCCACCTCTGAGAAGGGAGAAAATAAAAAAATACTTCAGAAAAGAGTAAGTGATGTTCTTTTGTTCTGCTTCCATGAAGTGCATAAAACTGTTTGGCTATGAACTTAGAAGAGTCCTTCTGCACCAGATTGCAAACAGATATGGAGGATAACATGGTACCCATTTCTTAGATTCAGTTTCTGAAAAAAAAAGAGAGAAGAAATTAAGTATGGAAGTATTTATATAGTTTTTCTCCATTAGAACACCATAAGAACAGGCAAATAATAAGATGAGGCCTAAATTCTCACCCTCTTTGCTATCTCCCATGGCAATTACAGCTTCAGAGAATTTTGTATGTGCACATGAACAAATTGCTTGTAATCACGATTATTTTGAAGGCCAATTTGTGATACTATTTTGGAACTAGTGTGAGAGAAAGGAAGATTGAGCATTAGTCATTAGCAGAATTTTGTATTTAAGTTTTTTTTAATCTGCAAAACTATATAGACCAATCATAGTGTAGGAAATGAAAGTGAAGCTGGTAAATAAATGATCTAGTTTCAAAAGCTAAGAAGCTTACTGTAAGTGTTGAAGGCTTGCTTTTAAAAATCTTCTGAAGAAAGTTGAAAAAAGAATTTCCCATTTATCTCACTTTCCTTATCTTCTCTGTCAGTTATTCCAATTTGAAAAATGGAAGATATGTCAGGAGAGGGAGGCACAAGAAGAGTAAGAAGAACGAGAAACTGAAAAAAAGAGAACATTTCATGAAATAATCTTTCATCCTCTTTTAAATATAGTTACATTTGTACAATTTGAGGAACTTATAGAATGCATATTTTTAGTGGTTGAACAAAAGTCTTGGAGGACCCAGATACATATTAGACATGGATTCATATGAAGGGTAGTATAATTATACTGCTCCATAGAAAACTAGAGATGAACATCATTAGGGCAAATACAATAGTGTAAAATTTTAAAGTATATCTAAATCCTTACAGGATAAAGTAATATTGAACATATTTCTCTATTTTCATTCTTATAAATGAATTTCACATTCAGCAATATTAAAAATATTTTTGATGGCTTTATAAATCCTAAATATTCTTCTTTGATATCTATCTTCAGTAAAAATAAGATGGTTCCTTTAGCTTTGAATATTGCTAGAGAAGGAGCTACAAAAGTGTTGTGTTTTAAGCCTGGCAGGGAACTAAGCCCCACACAGCCACTCATTCACTCCCTGCAGGGGGATGGGGAAGAGAATTGGAAGGGTAAAAGCAAGAAAACTTGCAGGTTGAGATAAAGACAGTTTAATAAGTAAAGCAAAACTCTGCACAAAAGGAAAGCAAAATGAGGAATTCATTCACTACTTCCTATTGGCAGGCAGATGTTCAGCCATCTCCAGGAAAGCAGGATTCTATCATACATAACAGTTACTTGGGAAGACAGACTCCATAACTCCGAACATGCCTCCTTTTTCCTTCTTCTTCCCTCAGGTTTTATTGCTGAGCACAACATCATATGCTATGGGATATCGCTTGGTCAGTTGGGGTATGCTGTCCCAGTTGTGTCCCCTCCCAACTTCTTGTACACCCCCAGTCTGCTCGCTGGCAGGGCAAAGTGAGAAGCAGAAAAGGTCTTGATGCTGTGAAAGAACTGTTCAGCAACAACTAACACATCAGTGTGTTATCAACACTGTTTTCATCACAAATCCAAACCATAGCACCATACAAGCTACAATAAAGAAAATTAACTCTATCATAGCAAAAAACAGTACAAAAAGTAATCTGATTGAACTGTCAAGATCACTTTCCTAATAAAGAAATCCATTTCAGAGTACTTTTCACATTACTTAAAATAGTCAAAAATATTTGAAATTACTGATGCAATCTTATTTTTCCAATATTTGCATGATTTTCAGACCAACTGAAAATATCCAAAGATGACTGGTGAGGATCATAGAATGGAATGGAATGGAATGGAATAGAGTAGAGTAGAGTAGAGTAGAGTAGAATAGAATAGAACAGAACAGAACAGAACAGAACAGAATAGAATAGAATCGAATAGAATATTTCAGTGGAAAGGGACCTACAACGATCATCCAGTCCAACTGCCTGACAACTTCAAGGATTTCCAAAAGTTAAAGCATTTCATTAAGGGCATTGTCCAAATGCCTCTTAAACACTGACAGGCTTGGGGCATCAACCACCTCTCTAGGAAGCCTCTTCCAGTGTTTGACTGGAAGAATTGAGCCCTGAGAAACACCACTGGCGACCAGTCACCAGCCAGATGTAGCCCCATTCAATACAACCCTTTGAGCCCTGCCGTTCAGCCAGTTCTTCACCCTGTGCACTGTGTACCTGCTCTTCTCACAGTTGGACAACTTGTCTGGAAGGACACTGTGAGGGACAGTATCAACAGCCTTACTAAAATTCAGCAAAACTGCATCCACTGCCTTCCCCTCATCCACTGGCTGGGTGACCTTATCGTAGAAGGATATCAAATTAGTTAGATGGCACTTTCGCTTCATGAACTCATGTTGATTGTGCCTGATGATAGCATTATCCTTTAAATGCCTTTCAATAGCACCCAGTATGATCTCCTCCATAATTTTTCTGGGTACTGAGGTTAGACTAACAGGTCTGTAGTTTCTATATTGCACTTCTCTATCACATAGCACAGAATTCACAGCTCAGGGGAAATGAACATTAGTTTTGCCTTGCTCTTGTCAGACAGTATCTTTAGCAGGATTTAGACAGCAACAAGGACCTGCCTAAAACCTCTGCAGTTCTGTATATTGTAGACCTAGTTCCAGATTTTTCTTCAAGACTTTCCCTGGATTTTGTGGGAATATCTCAGCAAGGAGCTTTCTTTTGTGATTGTGTCTTTAATAGTCTTTAATGATTATATCTACACTGTCCTGCTTCAGGAAGCATTCCAATATTTGGCACTTTCTCAGATCCAGCTTTGTGCTTCCTTGACACCTAGACAAGGGCAGGGGATCTGGCTTCCACTTTTCACTGAATACCAAGCAAGACAGCTTAAACTCAGGTTACTTATAAATCAATTTCCTTATAAGATGTCAACAAAATTGTGAATAAATCTATACACTTGTATCACTGCCATTAGGTTAGGTGAGATACGTACTAATGTCAGGCCAGGACAGTTTACGCTGCAGGTAAGGGGAGGCTGGGGTCTGCACTACGATGTGACAAGGTCTTTTTCTTGATGAGAGAGAAAAAAGTTTTGGGCATGAAATGTAGGTATGCATTTGAGCTGAAGCTTATCTCACTTCCTATGTGATGTTTTATGACGTTCTGGCCCTTTTCAAATATTGGGGTGAAGATCTCATCTCATTTCCTAAAGTATCTACTTGGTAATACTTAGCAAATGTTTTAAAGATACCTAAAGTGAGATACAGCAAACAACATGTTAACAAAGAAGACTTCTTCCATGTGGGCTTTGTTTGTGAGAAAGAGGCACATCTATGGCACAGTTCTTCCCTATTTATAGACTTGAGCATATCTACTTTACCTAAAAATACCTGTTTCTCTTGACTAACTACACATTGACAGCAGGGTAACTAGTCCAGATGTAGACATCTACATTGCAGACACCTTCTGCTTGATGAATCCAGCTCTACATAATTTATTTGTAAATAATTTGAAGGAAATTACACAGGAGAAAGTAATATTGTGATATTATTCACTGTTTGAAGATTATGCTGCTTTTATACTCAGTTCTGGGATTTTTCCCAACTTTGCCAGCAATTTGTCAAAGGCCAACAAGAACACAGCTAAGTCAAACTTGCAAAAGAGCTATATTAAAGTACCCAAAAGGTATAAGTGTACTGTTGATTACCACAGACCAATATAATATTTTTTATTTTTAGTTCTTTTTTTTAAGTCTCCTTCCCAAATGCAGAGAATAACTGAACTAAAACAAAAGTTCAGAAACTTAGCTTTTTTATCCAGATTGTTGGAGGTTCAATATGCAATCTGTAGTATAAGCTTCCAAAAATGAAGAGGGTCCAGGATAAGAGAACTGACGCTCAATGCATTGATCTCTTCTGTGTTCTCACTAACCTGTAACAAGTTTGACCTTCAGTGATTATCTGCCTAAGCAAAGCTGAATTCTTAAAAAAGCAATTCCAAGGAGAGGAATGTAGCTCAAATGTTAGTTAGCCATAAATAAGTCAACACTTCTAATTATAAATAACCTGCAGATTCTATGAACATTTTATGTTTTGTGATTATTAGTTTTAACATTGCTAAATACATGTGGACAGAGCTGCTAATGATAATGATATTGATCTCTGTAGTACTGACTGTATTTTGCGCACATGCTGAAGACGTGAAGGAATACAAATTCCCTGCTGAAAAGGTTTGCAGTCTAACTTGACAGCATAAACAAGGAAAGAAAAATGTTGAAGAACTAAAAAGCCAGCAGAAAATAAGTGAGAAAGACGTGCATGAGTATCATTAGTTCCAAAAACCTCTCGCTTGTCTTTGATGCCTCAGTTTTAGAATTTACTTAGTGCTTTAGAGTTTATTTACCTATGAGTTAGTAAGATTTCTCTCTGTCTACTTGTGTAGCTGATTATTTGCAATTATTTACAGTAACCACTACTAATGGTTTCCAGACTTTTAAATTATGGAGCCACTTTTGTAAAATGAGTTCTATTTCCATCAGTATTCTGATCTTAAATACTAGCATGAGTAACTAAGTTTCTGTTAGACAAGAAACTCAATTTGTAACCAACACGACTTCACTTGGGTCATGACCTCTAGCATAGAACTGCCAGCTGAAGTTACGACTTCACAGAGCACCTCTAGGCATTGAAGAGATACATGCATTAAAGATTTGTACTTCAAACAGACTTCTCCAGAAAAACTCTGTCTTTAGTAATCTGATCATCTAATCCAAGAAATGCCTTTGTGCTCAGAAGGGAAAGAGTTGCATTTCTCTGAAAAATGAAACTCATTGTATTATCTTTGTGCAAAATGAAGATCCAAGTCCTATTACTAATAACTGCAGCACTTCCTTGCAATCAACAGCAAGTCTCTTGATATCATTAACGTGATGAGTTCAGAGTCCCAGAAACTACTAGTTTGTGTACTTCAAGCATTAAGTGAACTCATCTTACTTGTCTAGCTCTTCCAGTGTGAGACAGATCCTGGACTAAGAGTGTGCATTTAGTGCACCATATCAGTGATAGCTTCTGAATTAACAGCATAATTGCACTTGGCATTCAAGTTCCCTCTGTATCAGGCAGTGAACAAAGTGAAGAAAAAGCTTGTCTCCAGCACCATAGGGTAAGATTCAACTTTCCTTTTTAAATTTCTACAGTGTAGGTATCAATGTATGAGGTGGATGTCTAGGCTTCCAACAAATGCAGAGGAGAGTTAATCAAATATAGTTAATGTAATCTGGAGAGTAATTTATCTCTTCATAATTAGGTAGGCAGGTATAGATTCAGTTGCATGAACATATTTTGAGATGCTCTATCATATTTAAGATTTCTCAAGGACGTTATTCCAGCACAATGTTGAAAAACATGCTATAGGATCTATAGAAAACTTGTCGTCTTCTGGCCCAGCAGCTGGAGGACAAGTGGGACATTGAACAGTATCTGTGTCTTTTCAGTGTAAGAAAAAAAAAAAATCCAGAACAGCAGATAAATAGACAAGAACATAATGATAGAATCCAGTGTTATTCATTGATATCTTTTTTTTATTTATTTGTAGGCATACTAAAGAAAAAATTGGGGAGAGGCATTGAAGAACTCAAAGAATGTGATTTAATTTCCTTTAACAAGTTCAGGTGAGCTTGTTGTCCAATAAGAAGACTTTGAACACAACTTGCGGTCTGAAAGTGGTCATTAGCTGCAGTAAACTAGCAAATCCTGGGGAATTTGTGTAAATATATAAATATATAAATCCTCATGTGTTATTATAACAAAAGTCAAAGCAATGGTCTTCAATCTTAATTTGGAATTTAGATTCTTCTGCGAGGGCTTCAATGTCCCACCCATCCATTTCAAATAATCAACAATCGATTCACTTCAGCAGTATGATTAGAGCTACAGATATTATGCACCAGTAATCCAGGCCTTGGCTATGGATACTTAAAAAAACATGAAACTGCTTTTTTATTCTTTTGCTTTGGCATAATCCTCTGATTTAAAATATTTGTGCTCATTCCCTTCTTGAGGCATTGTCCATAGGAACAAGCAATTTTTGAGGGGTATCAAGTCAAGACAAGAATAATTATAAAAGGATTTACTGCAAGTAAAACCAGAGAAATCCTAGGTCTATAGCAAAGAATGTTTTAACAAAAGGATTAAGAAGGAGGGGAAGGGGTTGATGAATGTTAGACAGCAACACTACATTAACCCTATATGTACTTCACATGTTAGTCATACATTTACAAGGGAGGGTAAAGATAATCCCATTTAAACTGCTTATCTTTTTCGTTATAAATGTCTATAGATTTCAAAATGCTGATAAAAGAACAAAATGGTGCACTAAAAAGCTTTGTGGACAAGCAGCAAAACAAATTCTTTGTAAAACATTGTTCTGAACTGTTGTACTACTTCTCCCCCACAAAATCTCCCTAGCAATCTGACGTGCTTCTTTCTTATACATCTTGTTTTGATTGAGATATAAACGACATTTTTCCAACATCACATGAAATTCTTCAAATATGTCATTATTTGTGTCCATATAAAGCAATTTCTTTCATGGAAACACACCAGTTTTCTATTGTTGTTATTTTGGTTGTTCTTTTCAACCATCATCAAAAGATCAATCTGTTTGCAATACCATGGGCAAATGCAATCCATTTTAAAAATAATTTTCAGAACCAATTACAGAAGAAAAATCATTCAGCAATTATATTTCTGACTTAAAGGGTAATTTATGAGTCTATACTAATTCTGTAACTTCAGGCAAGAAATGTTTAATGTTACGACTTTGCCACATAAAGTGTTTCAAATTGCACCCTGAATCCCATACCTTTGGGACATAAAATTTTCTAGGCCACATTTTAACAGGTCTTCAAAAGCAATGATTCTTTAAGGGAAAAGACTCAGATTTAATGGAGACCCATTGCCAGAGAGACCAACATGAAGGGGTACTGGGGAAGGTGGAATATGACAGCTGTCAACCATCCTTATAGCTTCTCAACTAGTGGAGCGAAATTATTCCTGTTCACAACTTGAAGCTCTACTTTGTTTCCTGCAGCAGCCAACCCAAAGGGACTAATCTGGCAGCCAGAACAAGAGCTCTCTAATAGTCAGGGACTGTGGAACAGATGTGATGCAGAACAAAATTTGCCAGCTCCATAACCTGGAGGGAACCTGCACGTAAAGGGAATCAAAGCCTGGCTATTTGAACCAGTTGAGTCTACTTTGTAGTTCTATTAACATGAAAGGAAAAGATGAGGGTTTGGCTCAATATATAGGAGAAATAAATCTTACAGTTCTGATTTATTAACTTTTGACCCTTTTAGGGGTAAAGCTTAGAAATGTGGAAAGAAAAGCTAAATGCTATGGTGCCTAATGATAAGCTATTTTTTAACTTTTAAACTAAATTCTCTTAAGTAATTTTATAAGGAAATTTAGATTATGAAGAAAATTTTCGTAATTAAGGAAAAAAATCCACAGAAACCCAAGGCCAAACTGAAATAAGCAAAATACAGTGACCCTAATTTTAACTTACATCAGGCAGTTTTATACTACTCTACTACTGCAGAGAGGTTTGGAAATACTTGTAAAAGTAATTTATGCCCACTTTATAGCCCATTTATGCTGCCAGAACAGTAAGTCACTGATCTTCTGAGAGTCGCGGCAGCCAACATTGGTCAAAAAATTCTAAGTGTGTATGTATTCATTACAAGTGTCTAAAACTGTTATTCATCATTAACACATCTGAAAAATTACAGTCAGCAAATCAGTGAGAAGCTGTCATGTGAGCCAGGCACCCAATTACAGAGGATTATACTCTGGAATTTTCAAATTGAAAAGCTTTCATTAACTTGGCTGGGAGCAGAAATAGACTGCTGCAGAGTGGTTTTAAACTTTCCATTAATAGAGAATACAGAGCAATTGGAATGAAGTTTGTACAACTTGTAGATAGTAAATTATTTGGCCAAAATATTCAATGACCGTTTACAAATGGCAAATATTGAAGCAAATGAGATTCAGAATAAGTGAGCAATCAAAGCTGTGTTGGCTTAAATGAGTGTATTCATGAGGTTCGCATGGGCCCACCTCTCAAGCCTGTCAAGGTCCCTCTGGATGGCATCCCTTCCCTCCAGTGTGTCAACCGCACCACACAGCTTGGTGTCGTCGGTGGACTTGCTGAAGGTGCACTCAATCCCACTGTCCATGTTGCCGACAAAGATGTTAAACAGCACCGGTCCCAATACCTAGATTAATGGTTACCAAATGGTGACATTAACTGAGTGGAAGGTTAATGAATCTTTCAGATCCTCCTTATGTATGTACCACGACCAGGAGAAGGCTTCTCCCTGCCTGACTTTAGTCTGTCTTGCTGAAGAATCTCTTCAAAGAAGTGGGATTGAGGAGATAAGAGTCAAAGGTTACAGGGCTCAGACATCAGTAGGTGTGCGGCAACAGACTGAGAAAGGAGACTTTTCTATGCTATATTGGGTCAAATCTCAAAATCAAAATTTTGTATATCAAGATGTGCACCATTCAGTCCTCAGTTCTCTGCACGTAAAACACACATGGAAGTCAAGGAGTCTGATTTTCAGCTCTTTAGTCTCTGAACTCAGGTACGCTGTGCACAGCTAATTTTTCTCCTAGGCAAAAGATTAGAAGCAAAAATCAGTGGGTAAAAAATTGTCAGTACCCAAAGACTTTGAAAATGTGATGTGTTAAATATGCACTAAGTTTCATGAGTGTGAACCTCAGAAGTTTGGAGCCCTCCTATGTGATGACAGTGCTTGATACACGCCCTTGAAATATCCAAAGGTTTCTAGCATGTAGCTCATAAAAGTCTATTCTTACACACCTGAGAACATGATTACCTTCTATTAAAATTAATCCATAAAAAAGTTGTTGCGTAATTCATTATTATCAGTATTCTAAACAACTATCTCCCTTGGTCATATCTCTGCTGAGTAAATTACTATTAAAACCTTGCAAATATTAAACATGCAGAATCTAATCCTTCTACTACTAAATCTAAACACCGTCTTCAGCAAAGAACTTCAATCCCGTGGTTATCCACAGTAATCAGAGTAGATTTCATTTGTTTATATTAGAAAACTAAGGAAAAAATGGAGAAACTTTTTGTAGCCCAGCTGCTAGAGTATGCAGTTGCTCATTAATGTTCATCAGGGGAAATAATTGGCATTGACCAGACATTGCTATTGGAATCATACCTACAAGGAACCAGATCAGTGTAAATAAAACCTATTTAGTCTATGGTATCTGTTGCCAGCATTTTTTTCCCCACTTTCAATCTTAGAGTTGTATCAGTCTTGGTGAAGTGTCAGTCTACTTCTTTAATTCCCAATTACAAATCATATCTGTGGTTCCCTGCTGTTTTGCTACAATCTATAACATCCACAGCTCTCCCTTACTTGACCTATTTCCTCTTTTTCCTTCTTCTGATGTAGCTGTAAAATGGGAATATATGAACTACCAATAGAGCATGTCTTATTCCATGTGTGATGAAGAAGCATGTATACATGCTTCTATATACATATAAACGTCTTCATATACCTGCTGATATAGACTTTTACTAGTCTATGTTGCTCCAAGCCTGTAAACAGGAAAAACCTTTTGCTACAGAGTAATCAGTTTTTCGCAAAGACAGTTGTAGCTGTCCTGAAAGGTGGTGGCACCTTCAGATATAAAACACAAAACTGAAAATGTCATCTGTCTCTTAAACTATACCAGTGCTTATTGTCATCAGTTCTCATTCTATTGACCTTTTTGGTAATAACATTTGTCATTCATTTATTTTCTCAATTTCTTTCTTACTCATTGTCACCACATCTATTTATGCACTTCTTTGTTGTGGAACATCTCTGAAAGCACATCAAGAAAACGCATTGATAAATGTACATAAACTGCTAAAATAGCATTTTTATAGTAATTTGGATCTGCTTTAAACTAATTTTATTCACATAAGTGGAAAACGGGCAGTGGTGCAGTGGGGGGTGAGAGTTGGAAGAGTTGAATTATTCCTGAGAATAACTGTTTAGTCATAGTCTAAAGCATTACATAAAATATTGGGCCTTATAAGTCCAGTAAAAAACGTGTAGCAATTCAGCAAGGTGTTCAAAAGAACAATCTTCTCTGCTTGAGTGACTTCTGGCCAGCAGGTAGAAGCAAAGCCTAATTTAGCAGTCAATTTGTACCACATGAGGCAGTAGGGAGAATTACAGGTAGTCTTCAGGATTCACTGGACAACGCTAAGGATCTCTGCAGTTAGGGAGATTTTTTTTCAGAATCCTGTCTACATCCATGGATTCATATTTTAGTGCTATGTCCTATCATATCAGCTGCTCTCCATGCTGCATTTGATCACCTGTCTTTGTATTAGTTGATAGAATAGAACTGTTGAACCATTATTGACCATTACTTGAGAGTTTAGTCATGTGTATAAGTATATGCCACTCTGCTGTATCTACATGACATAGTGGAGTTCAAGATCCTTAGGGTAGCGAGGAGGGCACACAGCAAGCTCACTATCCTGGACTTCAGGAGAGCAGACTTTGCCCTCTTCAGAGATCTACTTGATTGAGTACTATGGGATACAGCCCTGGAGGGAAGAGGGGCCCAAGAAAGCTGGTTAATATTCAAGGATCACCTCCTCCAAGCTCAGGAGGGATGTATCCCAACAAAGAGGAAGTCAGGCAAAAACACCAGGAGGCCTGCATGGATGAACAAGGAGTTCCTAGCCAAACTCAAACATAAAAAGGAAGCCTACAGAGGGTGGAAGCAAGGACAGGTAGCCTGGGAGGAATACAGAGAAATTGTCCAAGCAGCCAGGGATCAGGTTAGGAAAGCCAAAGCCCTGATAGAATTAAATCTGGCCAGGGACATCAAGGGCAACAAGAAAAGCTTCTATAGGTACATCGGTGGTAAAAGGAAGACTAGGGAAAATGTGGGCCCTCTCTGGAAGGAAACAGGTTATCCAGCATGTGGAGAAGGCTGAGGTATTCAATTACTTTTTTGCCTCAGTCTTCACTGGCAAGTGCTCCAGCCGCACTGCTCAAGTTGCAGAAGGCAAAGGCAGGGACTGGGAGAATGAAGAACCACCCACTGTGGGAGAAGATCAGGTTTGAGACCATCTAAGGAACCTGAAGGTGCACAAGTCCATGGGACCTGATGAGATGCATTCGCGAGTCCTGAGGGAACTGGCGGATGAAGTGGCTAAGCCACTATCCATCATATTTGAGAAGTCATGGCAGTCCGGTGAAGTTCCCACCGACTGGAAAAGGGGAAACATAACGCCCATTTTTAAAAAGGGAAAAAAGGAAGACCCGGGGAACTACAGGCCAGTCAGTCTCACCTCTGTGCCTGGCAAGATCATGGAGAGGATCCTCCTGGAAACTATGCTAAGGCACATGGAAAATAAGGAGGGGATTGGTGACAGCCAACATGGCTTCACTAAGGGCAAATCATGACTGACAAATTTGGTGGCCTTCTATGACAGGGTTACAGCATTGGTGGATAAGGGAAGAGCAACGGACGTCATCTACCTGGACTTGTGCAAAGCATTTGACACTGTCCCGCACAACATCCTTGTCTCTAACTTGGAGAGGCATGGATTTGATGGATGGACCACCCGATGGATAAGGAATTGGCTGGATGGTCGCTCTCAAAGATTTGCAGTCAACGGCTCAATGTCCAGGTGGAGACCAGTGACGAGTGGCATTCCTCATGGATCGGTATTGGGACCAGTGCTGTTTAACATCTTTGTCAGCGACATGGACGGTGGGATTGAGTGCACCCTCAGCAAGTTTGCCAACAGCACCAAGCTGTGTGGTTTGGTTGACACGCTGGAGGGAAGGGATGCCATCCAGAGGGACCTTGACAGGCTTGAGAGGTGGGCCTGTGCGAACCTCATGAAGTTCAACAAGGTCCTGCACATGGGTCAGGGCAATCCCAAGCACAAATACAGGCTGGGCGGAGAATGGATTGGAGGAGGAGCCCTAAGGAGAAGGACCTGGGGGTGTTGATTGATGAGAAGCTCCACAGGACCCAGCAATGTGTGTCTGCAGCCCAGAAAGCCAACCGTATCCTGGGCTGCACCAAAAGAAGCATGACCAGCAGGTCGAAGGAGGTGATTCTCCCCCTCTACTCTGCTCTCCTGAGACCCCACCTGGAGTACTGCCTTCAGCTCTGGGGCCCCCAACGTAAGAAGGACATGGACCTGTTGGAGCAAGTCCAGAGGAGGGTCACAAAGATGATCAGCGGAATGGAGCCCCTCTCCTATGAAGACAGGCTGAGAGAGTTGAGGTTGTTCAGCCTGGAGAAGAGAAGGCTCCAGGGAGACCTTATAGCAGCTTTCCAGTACTTAAGGGGGCCTACAAGAAAGCTAGAGAGGGACTTTTTACAAGGGCATGTAGTGATAGGACAAGGGACAACGGCTTTAAACTGAAAGAGGGTAGATTTAGATTAGATGTAAGGAAGAAATTCTTCACTATGAGGGTAGTGAAGCACTGGAACAGGTTGCCCAGAGAAGTTGTGGATGCGCCATCCCTAGAAGTGTTCAAGGCCAGGTTGGATGGGGCTTTGAGCAACCTGGTCTAGTGGATGGTGCCCCTGCCCATGGCAGGGGGGTTGGAACTAGATGATCTTTAAGGTCCCTTCCAACCCAAATCATTCTATGATTCTATGATACTATGATTTATTCTACAGCTATTGCTGTAGTTAGTATTTTTAATCACTGAGAATACCAATATTTCCTTTAAAATCTCTCTAAAGTAGTAATATATCATGTTCTGTACTCTTCATGCCATGAGGGTCAAAATAAACCTATTAGGCAACATTTTTGATGCAGCCTTACATCAATAGAAAAAGTTGAAATTACCACTTGGGAGACCTGGAATAGTTCATGTATCCAATCCTTCTGGCTATCTTTAGTTAAATGCAATTTCTTTACAAAATAAAAAGTTAATAAATGAGGGATAAAGAAAATTTTGAGTGGAATGAGTGGAAAAGAGAAAGAGAGAGGTGGCGGGGGGCGGGGGGGGTAGGAGAGAAGGATGTACCACTGCAGTGGAAATGAACTGCTTAATTATACATTAACAACTCTTCTTATTTTCACCATGACTGAAATATCTCAGATGAGCTAATAAAGATTCAGGTATGGTTAAATATTAGATTTCTAAAAATAACATTATCTTTGAAAACTGACAAGTTATAGTAAAGCTAAATTGATATAGTCAACATTTGCATTTTATTGGAAGATTTAGTCATTCTTACATTAAAATTTGTTTTCAGGTATATCTATTGCTTTTTATCTGACAAGCATGAGTTTTCTTGGGGTTTTAATCTACCTTTCCTCACAATATTCTACACACGCCCATCTGCTTCAGGGCAACTAAAGCCGTTTTGCAGTCAGTGCCTAGTAAATGCAAAGGAATTATCTCAAATGCAAGACAAAATGTAACTAAAAATCTGCTGAGCTGTATTTTAAAAGTACTTTTTGAAAACTATAATGTCAACCACTTACTGAAGACATATGAAGAAAAGCAGAAAAAATATCTTAAGAAGGTTTAATGTGAAAGTAGAAGACAGTCAATGCAAGAATGGAAGAGTAAACTAAAGAAAATAGGTCTATTTGGGAAACCCAAATATTTGAGATCTTCAACATGAAAGAAAACTTAAATGAAAATTTAATATTTTAAAATGAAGATAGACCACTGTTTTCCAAGGAGATGGTATTCATTGTATAAAGCATTGCTTGCTACAACCCCATGACAAAAACCAGACCAACTCTTACTCTAGAACATGACAACTGAAATCACCAGATGGCTGATTGACCTACATTGTCAGACAAAGATGCAAAATTATGCAATATTTTTCACCATTGAACTATTCTTAACTGAGCTTGAGTTATGTCAGCCGTACTTCAGACACTAGATAAGATATAAAGATATCGGAGATTTAGATGTCAAATTACAGAGCATAGAAAATAAACTCACAATAAAAGGACTAACAGCAAGCAAGCTTTTCTTCCAGAATTTCTTGCATCAATTAGGAAAATTAGGTTAAAAAATAAAACAAGAATTCAGATGCTTCAGTGGGCCTTGTCCGCAATTAGCACGATAGTGTTTCTACCATGTTTGCTACAAAAATTAAAAAAAAACCCCAACCTAACACCAAATAAATTCGGAGTGCATTGTCATTTACGGATAAAATGGTAAATCCCAATCAGAACATGAAAAAGGATCATTTTGGCCAAATAGTTGTGACTTGCCAAAAGTAAAAATATAATACTGATTTAAAGGAAACCAAATGTACATCCACTAGGAGAAAATATTCTCTAACAGACTTCCCGAAACTTGAAAAATTAAAAAGAAGAAACAACTTCTAAGCTTCACAGAGTTTCTCAGCCTGCAGAGGTGCCAAATTTTAGCAGAACAATGTGGCTGCAAGGTTTCCCAAAGATACTTTAAACTGAGCAGCTTCTAAGAATCATTCTAGGATGGGCATGCTTAGTGCATTGAAGCCTCCTCATGCACATCCAGTTGTGCTTCTCAAAGCTCAGCATGAAACTTAAAAGTTATATTTAAAAATTCAAAAAGGAGGTGGACATCTCTGCTTTACAGAGATGAACTGAAAAGTAATTCTGTAAAGGAAAGAGTGAATTTAAGTGAAGATAACTAAAGGTGCTGCAACAATGCCATTTTAAGTCAGCAAGAGGCTGAAAAGAAAGTGTTGGAAAAGAGTCTGAGAAGCAGTATGTAATTGATTTTTAGAAGAGAATACTGAAAAGATGTGAGAACCCACAGCCTCACATTACAAAAAGACTGCATGTAAATATAGTCAGAGGAAATTAAACTGCTGTTGTAAAGGCTTCATAAAAATGAGACAAGTTACTATCCAGCTCTCTTAGTCATGTCTAACATCAATGTGTATCCTCAAAAAAACTAAGCAACAGTTTTAGCAAACTCAGCCTTGTTTCACAGTTTATTTCTCAAGGACTCATGGAAGCTGATACATATAGTGCATAGACTTCTGCTTGTAAAACAATTGCACTTCATATAGCACAGGAGACATACAGGCGTAGGCAGAATAAGAGAACACCAGTGCACATACCTGTACCTCTGCTTCCTCACCATCCTCACCTGCTCTTTCTGCTCACATTAGATTTCTTAATGAAGTCCAGAGTCGTTCTCTTCCATTTTCCTTCTCATCTCTCACCTCCTGCTCTTTCACCAAATCTTGCTTTTTTTCTGTTTTATGTATGGGTCTTTCTTAGGGTTTTTGTTTGGGTTTTTTGTTTATTTGTTTGTTTCATTTTGGTTTGGGGGGTTTGGGTTTTTTGTGATTTTTTTGTGTGTGTGGTTTTTTTGTTCTGTTTTTTTTGTGCCTCTGTCTCTATTGCTTTAAAAGAACCGGAGAAAGACCATTTCCTTCATAACTGCATGACTGGCCTTGTTTTCTTGATCCTCTTCCCCATGCTGATATATTATTTAGTTATTTCAGTGTGCAAAGCAGTTTTGAATAACATGGTTTGCACTGGTGTGGTGGGTTAAACTTGGTTGGCTGCCAGGCACCCACCAAGCCACTCTATCACTCCACTCCTCAGCGGGACAGGGGGAGAAAATAAGATGAAAAACTCATGGGCTGAGATAAAGGTATTTTAATAAAGGCCACATGTGGCCTTTAATAAAGGCAAAGGCCATGCATGGAAGCAACGGAAACAAAAGAAAATTTTATTCTTTGCTTCCCATCAGCCAGCAATGTCCCACTTCCTGGGAAGCAGGGCCTCAGTATGCTTAGTGGTTGCTTTGGAAGACAAACACCTTAATAACAAATGCCCCCTCTCCTCCTTTCTCTTAGCTTTTTATTGCTGAGCATGATGTCAAATGGTATGGAATTTCTCTTTGTTCAGTTTGGGTCAGCTGTCCTGGCTATGTCCCCTCCCAGCCTCTTGCCTAGTCCCAGCCTACTGGCCTTTGGCTGTGGGGTTGGAGAGACAGCCTTGATGCTGTGTGAGCACTGCTCAGCAGTAGCCAAAACACTGGTGTGTTATCAACACCCTTCTAGCTACAAATACAAAGCACAGCACAATGAAGGCTGGTATGCGGAAGGTTAACTCCATCCCAGCCAGACTCAATACAAAAATGCAATTCTTTGTCCACACAGCCATTAAGGTTTTGTAATGATCATCACCCCTTGGGACAACAATCTAGACAGAGCAGAAAGAAAACAAGCGTTTTGCAACTTGCTCAGCTATGGATAAAGTCACCCATGCTGCTTTTAGAAAGAAGTTTCAGGAGTAAAAGTGAGCATGATGTTTTCTAAGTCAGTTCATTTCCTTTTTACGTAAGGATCTTTTAAAAAAAAAAATTCACTTTTAAGCTTCATGTTGGGGTTTGAGAAGCACCATGGATGTGCATGTGGAGGCTGCCATGCACTGAAGGTGCACACCCACCCTAGGTTGATGCTGTTTGTTTTCCCGTGCCATGCACTGAGCTGTGTATTGGTAGTTCAGCACTATTTTAAAACATCAGGCATCACAGGATGCCACATATTTCAGGTTTTCACATAGTGAAGCAGAGTCCTCAGGAAGCAGCAAGAGCAGGCTGGGCCACAGGGTTTGGGGAGCGGGGAGCTGGGGGTGGTATCATGGCCAGTAGGGCAGTGCCCTCACCCACACGGGTGCAGTCTGTGGTACCCCAGCAAGAAGAGGCAAGCTCTGCCATGCCTGTCCTGGCCTCGGGCACAGACAGCCAGGGCCCTGGGTGGGAGAAGCTGCAGAGCCAGGTGGTGCATGCAGGGCCCTGACTTTCAGCAAAAAAACCCTTGTAATCATTACAATACTGTTTTGCACAAAAGATAAAACATGAAATGCATGTTCAGCTCTGAATAAAGAAGGAATGGTAGAAGTCCCATCACAACATCCACCCTGAGCTGCATTTCTGCCGAGTTAGTCTACAATGCAAGTTATTTGAATGGAGAAAGCCTTTTTACTTGCCAGAAAACTGATAAGCATATGCAGTATTCTACAAAATATGGTTCATTTTTTCATTAAGAGCAAATGAAGGGTGATTTCCAAGCTTGCATAAAAATATTTTTATTTTCTATTTTGTCTGTTTTTCTGCTCAGATTTCTCTGCACTTCTAATACAGAAAATATGCAATTCTCCTCCCATGTTCACAGGCACACATATATAATATCCCTGAGTGAAATTTTCACCTTTTCAAAAGAGTCGTTGCAGAACCTGTTCAGGCTTGTCCTTCCAGACTTTTAGTCTAGTTTTTTATGAAAAAGATTTTCAACATATTGCCAGACCTGACAATGGTTATAAAATTTATCTATATTTTTCAATACAAATCTTTTGATTTAGGGTGTAAAAAATCACTGTCCTAATAGACTCTCAAAAAAAACCCAACCAACCAAAAAAACAACAAAAAACCTTAGAGTAACCACATCTATATTAGCAGAAAAGGCCTTTGGCTAATATATTTGATTCCATTTGAAGAGCTAGCTTAAGCTAATGCTCTACTAGTTTATCTACAGAAGCAATCTCTTTAAGTGTGGGCAAGACTGGATTATTCATATCCCTTGTCTTGTTAAAGGCACATTCTAAAAGAAGTTCAGTATCAGTAACTTTAGAATAATTACTAATTTTAATTGCCTACTAATTTAAAATTTACCTGTTTCCCATGGTGTATTTAAGTATATTTCTACCTCAAGTTCTTTGCCCTCTGCTATCTTTCCACTAAGAGGTCTATCACATACATTTATATCCACTGAGGGAATACAAGTTAGCACAGCCCCATTCCCTGCCAATAAAAATAATGTCAGCACCAATGATATAAATTTAAACATGTGAAAAGCTAGTTATGTTGACCCTGGTTTGAAAAGAGTCATAAAAAAAAAAAAAATCATTTATTGCTAACTGTTAAAAACACCCCAGCCAATATAATGAGAGAAAATATTAGGCTTTTCAGAAAAAAATAGTAAGATGAACTAACCCTTCTATGAATTATAGAAAAACAGGTATCAATCTGCTGCCAAGTTTTGAATCCTAATTTCATGTATGGTATTCTTTACATGTTCCTATCCTTAGAGGGAAGTTGTGGTTGTAAGGGTGCAGATGACAAGACCGCTGTTCTCTCTCTGGCAGAAATATGTCTAGGGAGCTAAAGCTAAAGACTTACTAAGGCATGAATTACTGCTGGGCACAGGGAACAAATCTTAAATAACCAAACAATTTATTTTAGTAATATTATGAATATTATAAAATCCAATGAAGAGCAGTTTGTTTGAAGCCTCCTGTGCTGGATCATGGCTCTATCGTTTTGCTCTGCTGAAAACTCTTTTTCAAACTAATGCAAACACTATCTTGCAGACAGGTATAATTTCATTGCCTATGCCCAGAAGCACAAACAAAGCAGCAGAATACTACGGGCGTTGAATTTGCCATCCCACAGAGAATGGTCTGAATTTCAGGCACTGCTCAAAGAAACAAAACAGTTTGAAAGCATGAGTTTAGTTGAATTTTTATATTTGGGTAGCAGAGGGTGTGGGACAGAAATAGTGTATCACACCACTTGTACGTTCTGCACTGATTCATAATGTCTCACATGAATGATGAATGTGGGAATGTTTTTTGAAAAGTTATACTTCTTCCATTATCTCCGTTTCCCAGTTCTCGAAGATGTTAAGTGTTATGCTTGCATAATGGCTCTTTGCACCATTGCTTCTGGTAGATGTCAGCGCTGCACTCTGAAATCTTACAATGGTTTTCAAAGAACATCAAATATATCTTTCTACATAAAAACTGGAAACCAGTTTTTTCTAGAAAATTAATGTCTTGCTACTTAAAATATCCTAGAAGATAAGGGGGTCCTGGAAATTGTAGGCTTTGAAAGCCCCAAACATCAACTTGAAATATGTGTCTAGAGAAAATAAGATGTTACTCTCTAGTTTCTGCAGGGATATTCACTGGAGAGAAAACAAATAATAAATAGTTTTGCCAAAATGCTTCCCAGTACCGTTCTTAATCGTATGAACTCCCACTAAATGACAGTTAAGAGCAAGAAAAAGAAGAACAGTAGTTCAAAATACAGAAGGGGTTTTTTTGGCATTTAAAAAGGCTTTGCATTTAGAATTTTAAGAACACTAGTTCATACGAACTGTTATAAGTCAGATACCTGAAAGGGTATTCCCAAGATGAACAATTAACTAGACTGTTTTCTTTTATTCACAAATCAGTCTAATTGTATGAACCAATGAAACAGATATTAAATATTATGATTAGATCTTTTTTCTTGTAGAATAATGCTGAACATATGAATATGATGTGATGCACCCTGACTGTAGATGTATCATAATATTCTAAAAGCTAACTTTCTTGCCTGTTAGGCAACAATGTTAGGATAATTCTTTTGGATATCGTAATGATTTCCTTTTGCTTCAGAAAATATCTGTACATCTGTACACCTGTAGATTAGTGAGTGAGGTGGAGGCAGCTGTTAGATGTTTGCTGTGTCCTTCAGAGTTCTGCAATCTTTTATTCAGTGTTAACAACTGTCTTCACAGTTTTACAGATAAGGTCATGTGGGAGATGCTCAGATCCTGAATTTTGTCTACCCGCTTTAAAATATCACCAGTCTGACTGATTTCTGATTTTGTCAATGCCTGTTTCACTCAGTATGTTTTGCTCATCTCTGACTGCCTGTGTCCAATGTGACTTTGAAGTATTTGGGAAAGGATATCTTGTTACCTGCATTAAAAAAAAAGGGAGAAAAATCAAACTATTGTTCAACATATTAAAGCATGGGAAGTTGTACATTGTTATCTTGATAGTTGAATGTATTTGGGGTGTAATTCTTTCCAGTATATGCCATACCAATCACGTTTCATAAAAACTCATTGCAAAGAGCAACAGGTTAGTTTATTTATATGTATTCAACATTTTTGGAATACAGACACATACACTAAAAAGTTTTCTTGTCTCTCTGCTAGTTTTCTTTTACCAGTGCTACACCACCAAGGTCATAATTTCATTTGTACTTCCAAACAAGATATTCTCCCTAGTCAAATAGTAGGTGTCTAAAGGGATTTGGATCCTTGTTTTCAGACCATGTAGACAGCATAGCTGGTCTGGAGTACACCTCAGTTCTGGTCCATGTTCATGACTTTTTAAAAAAAAAAAAGAATTAGATGTATGCAATGACATCAAGGAGCTTTTTAACAATTTATACATTTCACTGCTGAGCAGTTCCTCCTGTGGAGAAAGTACAGCCAGAACTACCCCACCAGACTAAAGGTTAAGACCTTGGACTCGAATCGAAGACCTTAAAACTGTTTCAGCTCTAGGCTTCAAATTATAATTCAGACTAACTTTCTGATCATTCTGTTATATTTGGGTATGAATCCATATTAAAGGTCTTTGAACCTGTCTGGAACAAATGGGAATGATGAACAAAGCTTCTGCTCAGCTTTGTTCTTATGAAGCAGTTTATACTGCTTTATCAGTGCCTACCTGTTATTTCTGTCCTTTTGATCTTGTAGGTTTTTCAGGTGTGTTTGCTGAAGGGGTAGAAAAAAGATGTCTCCTTTGCCCTGTTGAACAATTTAGTGGGAGATGGTTTTTGGTGGTGATGATCCTACTCCTTTTCTGCATACTATCACATGCAGCATAAACTGATATTTCAGCTGAAAATGAGGAAATATCTGAGGAAAGGAGAGGAGGAAGAGTCTTTTGGGCTCTAGAGGCAGACATATGATGGAGTGGGAGTTTCTATTTAAGGTATGAAACATTAACAGTGTTAAATGAGGGCCAAGCATCAGCTGTGTAAATGGGGATAAAGGTACATGCATACTTTTAAAACTGTTTTGAAATGTATCAAAAGGCTATTCTGAAAGCTATATGGCAGAAATAAGTCTGTTTTCAAATCTGCTTCCCATACCTTCTGGTTCTATATAGAGTTATTCACACCTGCCTATGCTTGGAAAAGCCTGTGATTGCTAGAGTTCCTGTCATCTGGTCCAACAGCTCCTGATCTTTTCTAATTTTTTTATTATTTTATTTATTTTATTGTTTCATTTTTAAGCTTTTCAGTTAGTCAATACGAACAAAATTGTTTTCTTTTCTCCTGGATAAAGTCATTGTGCTACCTGAAAAAACATACAATTTAATTCACTGGAAAGAAAGTGTGTTTTTATAAGATACACTCCATTATTGTGACTGATACTAATGAACGAAAAGTTCTGAAACATTTAATAAGAACATTTGGTTTGGCTTAAAAATCTTTTGATTATGCTTTGCATATGCTGTGTAATCAACAAAGGTGGCACTACCTATCATAACTGACAGAGGACATTGATAACAAGTAGTTATTAAAATTATCTCCTACAATCTTAAAAGATAATTTTTGTAGTTCTGAGAAAATGAAGCACATAAAGTCTACATATAGAGCAAAGACAACATGATCCAAACTAAAAATAAAGATATTAAACATTCAATTTCAGTTTTAAAAAACATTATGCACAACTATTCACAAAAAGCTTAAGCAAAAAAAAAAAAAAATGCTGGTTTACAGTCGTTCCTAAAATAGTTAATTTTCAGTATTCATGGTACATAATTCACTCAGGTTTGATTATTTTCTTTATGTTCTGTTTCTTCTTTGGAATTTATTATCTTTTTATGTTATCTATATCTTGTCTTTCACAGCAACACTTTCAATATCTTCATAATGTTGTTCAGTGAAGGAGCAGAATACCGTTATCTTACTTTGGTGAATAATACAGCATGAATGGTGAACATATATTTATGTATACATTTTGCAATGCTCTGAATCAATATACAACTGTGACCACCATATATGTTCTTGATCAGATACTATACGTAACTATACAGCCTATGATTTCAGTGGAAATTCAAAATGCTGAGAAATATATGCCCTCTGGTTATGTCAGTAAACTGAAACTATATTTTTAAAATGTATTTTAAAATAGCATTTTAACATGAGAAGAGACAGAGCTTTGACGTTTTCATTTTGTATTTTCCTGTTTAAAGAAATGGACAGATAACAGGAAAAGAGTATTTGTAAACATTTCTCTAAAGAAAATCTGTTCATCTGATTTTATGGTATTTTCCAGACTTTTTATTTTATGCTGTTTGTGAACATTTGTGTGCCTGATTTCTAAGAACTGTTGTGGAAAGAGAACAAACAGCAAGATGAGCAAGAATATGACCTGACAAACAATGTTGTTAATATGAATTTGTTCGAGTGTTCTGTCAAGATATTAAGATGTCCTTCTCGAATCCCTTTATTGGTTTAGAAAATTTTCTGTCTTGGAGAAGAAACAATATTCTCTGACTTGGTTAAGCCTCACACAGAATAAAGAGCAAATTATAAAAATATAACTTTCAAGAAAGAATAATTACTGCAGGAAGTTTACAAGCAATCCACAGAGACCAAGATGCTATTGCATGAGTTTAATCAATCCTCAGCATTTGTGACAATCAAAGTAAACTGGCAATTTATAAAGAAAAGGAGAGATTAACTGAGTAATTATAATTATTTTTAGTTGTTTTTATAGAATTTTCTCATTCCATTATGTATAATTTTAAACAAAAGTATAAATGCTCACCAAAAAGTAATGCACTTTAGGAAAATGACTGAAGATCCTGGAGTAAGTGGACCAAAGATATGTCCTAATAGCTTCTCTTTGTTATCGGGTTTAGACTAGTCTGCCTCTGAAAGGAACATCAGAAATGCGCAGTATCAGGTGCAATGTATTTTATCAGCCAACACGTGCTGAATGAATAGACTTAGACGGTAATAGCTGTAATGCTTGCAACAACACCATCTGCACTGTTTTTTTCTGTAGACCTCCTTGATAAAAGAGCAGCAACTATGTAACTGTATCTACTGAGCTTTTGATTGAGGAATGCATTAGCAAGTGCTAAAATTATTAGGGACTTAAAATCCCAGGGATTTCAACTGTACTTTAACATATTCCTAAGTGCTTTAAGGAAACTACAGGGAAAGTGCAAAAAGAACACCTAGTATAAAAAAGTATAAGTGTGTGCCACCTGAACAAACATGTCTAGCATCACTCCAAATATTTTTAAATACCAGATAATTCACTTGGAAGGAAATCCACGCAAATACGTCAACCACAGGAGAAAAAAAAATAGAAAAAAAAATGAGCAGTTGTTTTCATTCATTGCTGAGATTCAAAACTACAGGAGACTGCTTTACTCATTCTGGTGCTCATATAGCTGACTTTGGTTCAGTTTTCAAAGAACAGATTCCCTGACAATTTTGACATTCTAGAAGACAAGTTGTATGACAGAAAATAGTTACAGAATGCCTGTTGAAGGGGAATAAGGTTATTAAAAGTAAAATATAAGGAAAAGTTTAAAAAGTATCCTTTTATATATAAAGTGCTGTTTAATCAAAAAAAAAACCCAAAACCCAGAACTTGTCAAACAGATCAAATGTCCACCTATTTCAGATTTTGTAGTGTAGATGCCTTCAGGGATTCTAGGAGAAAGTTCTTACTAGACAAATATGGATTATTGTTCTACAGAGAAAGTCTTCGGTAAAAGTTTGTCTTCTACGTTTTACAGCAGATAGTTTTATTTTGTCCACATTGTATTTAATACATTTTGGCCTTAAAGATCAAGTTTGGCAATGAATTTCAAAGTTCGTTTTGTATTCAGTAAATCAGTTTTTGTCTTTTTTTCTTTTTTTCTTTTTAATGTTATTGGATGTTCTCTTCTCCTGGTGTGTGAACAGGAAAAAAATAGGCACCCATCTCACTGTCTGTTCATGTCTTGTAATTCAGTAGTTTCATACCTGCTTGCATCTCAGATGATTATGCTCAGGCACTTCACTTATCTCAAAATATTCATCCAAATATTTTTGCCTTCTATCCATAACTGCTCCTGTTCATCCAAAAACATATCCAAATATTTTTTTCTGTTATTCATATGTAATCTTTGTTTCTTCACTTTTTGAGGGGTACGGATTAAATACCTGCCCCTTCAGGTTTACATGGCAACATTTTCATCAGACTTTGATAATGTTTTCATAGCACAGAACTTTGGTTTTGCAACATCATGGAGGAAGACGGTCAGTCAAATATAAACATTGATGAAGGCCCCTTAAACTTTCTAATTGTGAAAGCTGCCGTAAGGCTAAAGTTGGATAATTTCCCCAACATAGATGGAACAGAAGAGGAAGGATGAGAAGGGGAAGGGGAGAAGCAGGTCAGAGATAACACTCATGTCATTCCTCGATGGCAAATCCCAAAACTTCTAAACCACATCAGGGAACAACCTGGCAACATTATCCACATATTCTCTATGACTAGGGTCACTAGGATGATTCTGTACTATTCATCTATTTGATGACTTAATAATATCTTCAAGATCACTTTCAGAACATTAAAATTTGATACTGTTTGGTACTGCCAAGATACACTGAAGAAAGTTTTTAACTGAAATGCCATCCAAGTCTTCTTTCAGACAATGAAGAGGTGATTTAGAGCCAGCAATGTGGGTTCACATTTGAAGTACTTTTTTCCAATAGTCATTGCTCTACATTCATTGTCAGCAATTATTTTATGAAGTCCAGTAAAGTACTTTCCTGTTAAATTTTATTAGTAATAATTAGACAACTGTAGGTTTGCTTTTTCCCCCCCATGTTTTCCAAGAACAGATAAATAACTCACAGTCTGCTGATCTCTAGAGAGGAAATTTGAGGTGGTCTGCTTCAATATTAAAGGAAGATTATCTCTTTTGGATTTGGATAGTTAGCTGCACAGCTTCTATTTACCTTATGAAAATGCAAAAAAAATGTAGATACCAATATTATGAGGAAAAAATTCTTTTTCGCTCTACGTTTCCATAAGGTGTTGTACTGCAGTAATTTCATTGTTCTTCAATATGTATTCTTTTACTCCTGTGTAACTTTAGGATGAAGATGTCAAAATCTGACCCTGTCCCCAGATCTGAATTTTTGTCTTCAAAAGTAGGTCAACAATATTAGTAAAAGCATAGCTATATTTGTCAGATTTGGAAACAAACAGTGATTATTATACTGTTGTTGGGTGAGTAAAACTTCAAGTTTGGAAGGCATAAGAGTGCATTTGAACCATACAATCAATCAGTAGATTAATCATACATATCAACCCTGTATCCTCTTGATGAGCTCCAGTATTGCAGAGGTTTTGCAGCCAGCTCCTGAATTATCAAATAGTTTCCTTTCAACTCGTTTGACCACACACAGTACATGAAGGAGCCAAAAGAAGAGCATCAGAAGTCAGTCATGAAATTTGCAATATAAGCTGTCACTATGCCCACTAATATGGCCACAGCAAGTTAATTGAGATCATATGGAATGATACAATGCTACCCTGTAAAGCATTTCTGCCATAATAAAAAACCCTGCTATTGCATAAGCACTCAGGCTTTATCAAAAACAGATAAGTGAAGGAGTTAAAATGAATCCTCTGAACATGTATTCATAAGTGCCTACTGAAAATGCATTGCAACTTCCATCAGCTCTCTCTGCCAAACTCAATAATCAAAACAATGTGGTATGGTCAATTTGTGCACGAGACAGCTGTTTTGTGGAGTACTTATTATGCCTGCAGGGAGCTGAGTGACCGCAGCTACCAATCAACAGTAGATGTAATATAACATTCTAACATTGCTTTCCTCTACAGCAAGACTTAACATGCTACAGACAATACTAGCAAGATCGCTAGGTTTTCTCTGAATTGTTCCAAAAATGTCTGTTAAAATTGAATGTAAGCAGAAAAAATGTCAGTGGAAATACATGAATGAAATGTTGCATTACTCTTTCATTTTTAGCTAATCTGTCAAATTGTTTTCATCCTGTGCCAGTCTAATTCAACCAAAAAAAGATTATAGGACCCAAATTCCTGAATATATATTTATTTGTTCTTACTAAGCATGCACTTCTTGGTTCTCCTTTGAAAATCAGTCCAAACCACATCTCGTGTATACAGACCCCACCATACAGACTTGTTCAGCCCTGATAATGACAAGAAGAAAAGGTCTCACAGAGCTCAAAAAAGGATTTAGGAGGAAAAGATAATTGTTGACAGAGGAACACAGACTTAACGTTTACCTCATGAACCAGAAATTTCTTTCAGAAATGCAGGATTTTTCTGTCTCACTGCTGCCAAATTTCACTTCTTCACAGTTTTCATTTTATTTTCACTTCAGATAGACTATTTAGATAGAGTGTTGCTTACTTAGTCTGTTTAGATAGTATGTTCACATTTTAAAAACAGTAACATCGTGAATTTTAAAATCATGAAAAATAAACTACTTAGATTTTCTCTCAGAAATTTCCTACTTCTTGTAGATGATATGCTTAAGACTTGTCTGATTGTATTTGTAGTATTTTTAAATAATTTAGGAGAAAAAATGGAATGCAAAAAACTATGCTTCTTGGCATGCAAGAAATAGTAATACTACCTTGCCACCGCTTGGGGCATAATTGAGGATTATAGCTCCAAGATAACACAGCCTTAACATGGCTTGGCTCTGGTTTGTTTGCTTTAGCTCATTTGAATGTGTTTTTGTTTTTCATGTTCCTTTTTTCCCCACATCTTAACTTTCAAAGAGGAAATACTTCAGTAAGAAATATGGCAATTTCAATGTGATTGGCTGCAGATTGGCTAGTACCATTTCTATACCTTTTGCAGTTGCCGTGTCATGCTTGTCTTTTCTTATTGTGCCTCTGCTACCAATCCTGTCTCTCCTTTCTCTCCTAACACTTTCTTTAGAAGCATGAGGTGAGACAGGTAGAAAGAGCTTTCCCAACCAGATAAATCTGTAAAAAGTTTAACTTAATTGACTTATTATATGTTACTTTTGATTTTTAGAAAGTTTACTACATATTTCAGTCCTTCCATGGAACTGGATTGTTTGGGTTTTACAAACTGAGAGTATCTCCATAGGTTTAGGAGAATATCTTCATAACTTTAGAACAAAACAAATCAGAAAAGGGATATCAGAAAGGTTCATACCTCTCTTGTTTTTGACAGACTTGGCGATACATGTGACACACCTCTGCAGATATTTGTCCGGTTTTCTTCAAGATGTCTAAAGCCAGAAGCTTCAGAAACCCATTCTTCACAAAAGAACCACCCTCTGCTTCTCCAAATGAGGGCTGGCTGGACGTAGTACAGAACAGGAGTCATTACCAGCAGCAATCAGAAGGGACAATTATTACAGCAGAAGATAAAATGTAATCCCCCATGATGTTATCCAGAGTGTTACTGGAACTGCTGTGTGATGTTTATATAATCCTGATGAATATAATTTAAAGAAAGTCATGTCGTTATATTTTAAATAGTACGGGGAGTCTTGAGTGTAAAGTAAATGTCATTATTTTCAGTGGTGTCCTTCCAAACTGAAAAGCCTGCACAATATGTGTTCAAACAGCAAACTATTCTTCTTCTTCAGTTATGTAATTTTCAAATGGCTGGACACCAAAATTCCCTTTTCTAATCTTCTAACTTTTGTGCCAAGTTTCAATAGTCTGCAAATTTTTAGAACCTAGAATAACAGGGTTTATAATGGAAACTCTGACACTCTTGTAGCTATAGATGTGCCAGCTACTGCTGTAATAATCAGTAGATAATTACTTTTAGCTTTCCACTCAGTGAATTAGGACAGATGAAATTTTTCATTAAAAGATGAGTTTTGCTGTAAGAAAGTTCATTTCAGGACATGTTCACAATAATATACTAACTGCAGCTTGCTCTGTGATTTCTCAATATTTTTCGTTGTTGGTTAGTTTTTAATTCAGGAGGACTAGCATGAATGAAAATATTCAGAATGAAAGGCCAGATAGCTAACCTCAACTCACTTGTCCATTAAACACAACCCATCTGTGTAGCGTGCACAGGTCAATGTGAAGACCTGAAGTGATGAATCAGCTCATGTGGAGAGGAGCCTGCAGATGTTCTCAAGAAGCTCTAAGGGGAGCTTCATATCTAGTACCTTCCTACTGAACTTCAGCATGGATTTCCATTTAGGAAAAAAAAAATTCCAAACCATACTGTATGTCTGACAGCATGAAAATCACCCAACGTACTTTATTTTATAGAAATACTGATTTTTAGTCATTTTATTTTTATTAGGAATGAAAATAGCTAACCCACCACCACAACAAAAACAGTGATTATCAAGATCACACTATGGATTCTAATTTTCAAAACATTTCACTATAGTTAAGTAGTCAATATTATGGTAAATTATATCAGAAGGAATGGATTTAGCAAAATATCTTCTATTGCTACCATTTACTACTACTTTCATTAATCAATCAGTGCTCAGAATATTTTCTTCTGGGTGTTACTTTGAACCGCAGAATAATATCCATTTAAACTGTGCCAGGTGGTGACTTCTTTCATCATGAGAGTAGTTCAATATTTTATCTAGATAAAGTTTCTTTTTAATAAAATTTTCAGAGAGCAGACATGAAATCATTAGATAATTCTTTATTATTGTTGTGTTTCCCACTGCTGTTTTCTAACTTAATTTGACCCTTTGAAAGCCTCCAGGAATGTTAGGGTCAGGGAAAAAAGAAGAAATAGGCAAATGCTATATATTCACATCTACTATTTTCTGCTTTCTTATGTACTGATACTAGATGGCATGCAGCAGCCTAGAGCTACTTAAAAAAATAGTTACAGTAGATACAGATAAGATCGTCTTGCAATTTCACTAGTTTAGGAATGAAATTCTATATTTACTAGCAAATTTATATTAATTTATATTGAGTTCCTATCTGTGAATTCAAAACCATATACAATTTAAATCACTTAGATTTAAATTTCAGAAGTCTCAAAATGCAAAAAAGAACAGCTGCTCCTATTATCATCTAGTTTTATTTCTCTTCCTCCCTCCAAACAAAATAAAAAAGAATTCTCCATCTCCTCAAATCCCACACATCGCTTTTTCAATTAATGTTTATTAAAATAAGATATGGTCACAGTGACTGGAAAACCATTGCAATGACTTCAGGAATCAGATTAAGTCAAATTGGGATTGCTAGATGAAGGACTCAAGAAATGGTGGTAACAGAATGGGAAAACTGACTGACCTGTCAATATACAGCTGAGACTGAAAGTTACTATGCCATTCAGTTCACTAATTAATCATATCTTCAGTCACACTGCCCTCGGCCTCGGTTTCCATTTTCCTCTTTTCATTTTGTGGATACAATGTGCTCTCCTGCAAGGTGTCAAGTAGGTTTTTAAAAGGCTATAATTCCATCGTTAACTTTTCAGTTACACAGTCCCTCATGACTCATTCTTTTCGGGTTTTTTTCCCCTTTTCCTCCTCACTTGCTCTGCTCTACTGAACCTCCAACCTATAAAGTTATATATATATGAGAAAAGTTCTCTTATCTAGACACTCAAATTGGAAAAGAAAAATTTTTCAGAGTTCTTTAAATCACGGATATTATAACCATTATTAAAAAGCAAAAAAAAAGAACAAAATGTCTAGCTCTTAAAAACAGAATAGAAATTTCACTCTTTCCTTTTCCCTCTTACACTAATTCACTGGAAATCAAATTAACTTTTTTAATCCATGTGTGGGTCTGAACGTTTTTAACTACATCATATGAAGCCTGGATAAAATACTCTACTTCCACAAAATGGATAGAGTAAATTTAGGATTATATACTCTCTCTAGTATAAAGAGAAATATATACATGCAACAGGAAATTTTCAAGATGGGCAAAGAACTTTCTTCCTGAGAGAAAAATAATTTTTCTTTTTAGACAGTACTCTTTCTATAATATTGGAGCAGCACAAGCCACCCTTCATTGGTAAAAAAGGAATAGGACCAATATATGTGTTTCAAATGAGTGAATGAGCTGCCACAGGAGTGCTATTAGCTTTTGCTAGGTGTGTATTTCACCCTATTTAATTTAACTGGAAGGTTAATTTGTAAACTAGCTTCGTCCAGACATAGAAAGAGTCTGGGAAAGAGCATGAGATATTTCCCCTTTCTGTTGCTTATGAAATACCTTGAGAAGAATGAGTCATTTGAGATTATGTTCTTTCAAGTTATCTGCATGAGATACTAGTTGTTTTTTCATTAAGTTATCATTTCATCAAGGCAATTACCTGCCCCAGACAAGCAGATAAAGGTCCTATTGCTGCCTTTCGTTTGTTCGCTTGTTATAGTTGAAAAAGTAGATCATGGGGTCACCACACAACCTACTGCCCATGAGATCCTTTCTCACTCTACTAGACCACGGGGAGCCATTAATGTTGGCTTGTCCAGTTTGTCAGAGAAAGAATGATAATTGCCCACATTCTTTGCTTGCTCTGTGTTTTTCCTGATGGATCACTGAAGTTGATCCCTGATATTTTAACTGAGGTAATCAAATTGTACTGATGTTCTCCTCACATATATGTAAGTGATTCCTGTGGCTTATGGACTAAAACCAGAATGTAACCTGATTTTCATAAAATGGTAAGTGTATTGACCTGCTGATTAAGAAGCTCCAATTTTGCTATGGAAGTTAAGAAATACTGTGTTTTAAATGTTCTAAAGCACCTGAAAATAAAAAGGGGAATGGCAAACTTTTTCTAAGTAAGTCTTTTGTCAGACTCCAGAGAGATTTATTATGCTTAATGTCTAAGGAACACAGTCCATAAACTAAGATATAATACTTAATAATATTAGGATGAGCTATGTCTCTGTGCACATTTTCTTAACTCTGCAGTAGCCTAAAGATCATGCTTATAGTGATAAAGCATCATTAAACTAATCGAATTTCCAATCAAACCATTTGTGTAAATTGAGTGATTTTTGGCAAGCAAAATACTATACTTCTTGAAAGATTATATTTGGTCAAATCATTTCACATTTGTCATCTCTTTAACTGCAAATATGTAACACCTATGGGGGTTTACAATAGTTTTGTGACTTATGTTGAAGTTGATATGTGCCAAACTGAATTTATTCATTTGTATTAAGTTTAACTTATGAGCACAGTGCAATGAACACATATGCTGGGTATTACATAGATTATCGGATATACACAGTTTCTAAAACGCAGTGTAAAATCTTTATCTTGAGGGCATTTGATTTTCCATTTAACTCAAAGATGTATGCATAGATGCCTTTCTCCTTTTGCACTAATGTGAACAGTAACATTTCAACTGATACTGGCATGGAAAGGATCAGACATCTAATGAAACTTAAACTATCAGGCTGTCACACAACATTTCATCTTTCTCTGTGATAAAACAGCATATTAAAGCTGAAAGCGGAGGTGGAAATAATACAGAAAATTACCCTAAGTTTACTACATTTAACCATTGTTGCTAACTCAACTCTTCTGCAAATAAAATAAATTAAAACCAAAGCAAGTGTTGCTATCAAACATTTGGAATCTCAATGGATAAAAATAGTTCTTAAAGGTTAATAAAGACTGCTTGTAATGGAAAGTGATACTATGCAATTGTTATTCAGCAGTGGCTAAAAATGAAACAGATATAAACCAATAACATACAGAGTATCCTATTGCATTTTCATAATGCAGCTTAATTTTGCAGTCCTTCAACAATAAAAGAAAGTGATTCAAGTTTAATAGAAAAAATTGGAGTCACAGTGAATGAAATATCTTACTTTTACAGCCATGGGAACAATTCATAACGTAGCAAATGCAAGTGCAATAATAAGTTATGAGAGCAAGACTGACAGGAAAGAAATCATTTTATAGTGTTAAGATTGTACAAAAAATAGAACTGAATTAAACTCATTAGTGGAATAGCATCAGCCTATTCTTGAAATCACATTAACAAAATGATTTATATGCTGAATTAACATTACAAATTATTTTTTTTTCCTTCTCTCTCTCATATATGTATGTGTATTGGATTTACATGGCAAGGTTTTGGTAGTGAGAGGGGCTGGAGGAGTGGCTTCTGTGAGAAGAGACCAGGAGTTGCCCCCATGTCAGACAGAGATGCTTCCAGCCGGCTCCAAAATGGACCCGCTGCTGCCCAAAGCTGAGCCCCTCAGTGACGCTGGTGGCACCTCTGGGATAACATATTTAAGAAAGGGTAAAAACCGCTGCACAGTAGCTGTGAGAGAGAGAGGAGTAAGACAAATGTGACAGAAACAGCCCTGCAGACACCAAGGTCAGTGAGGAAGGAGGGGGAGGAGGTGCTCCAGGCGCCAGAGCAGAGATTCCCCTGCAGTGCACGGTGAAGACCATGGTGAGGCAGGCTGTCCCCCTGCAGCCCATGGAGGGCCATGTTGGAGCAGATATTCACACTGCAGCCAGTGGAGGACCCCACGGTGGAGCAGGTGGATGCGCCCTGAAGGAAGCTGCAGTCCATGGAGACCCCATGCCAGAGCAGGCTCCTGGCAGGAGCTGCGGCCCATGGAAAGGAGACCACGCAGGAGCAGGTTTTCTGGCAGGATTTGTGGCCTGTGGGGGACCCACGCTGGAGCAGTCTGTTCCTGAAGGACTGCACCCTGTGGAAAGGATGCATACTGAAGCAGTTCATGAAGAACTGTGGCCTGTGGGAAGGACCCATGTTGGAGCAGTTGATGAAGGACTGTCTCCTGTGGGAGGGACCCCACACTGGAGCAGGGGAAGAGCGTGAGGAGGAAGGAGGGGCAGAGACTAAACATTATGAACTGACCACAACCCCCATTCCCCATGCCCCTGCACCTCTTGGAAGGAGGAGGTAGAAGAGTTGAAGGAGTGAAGTTGAGCTTGGGAAGAACGAATGATGGGAAGAAGATGGTTTAGTTTTGTCTTTGTTTCTCACTATCCTACTCTATTTTTCATTGGCAATAAATTAAATCAGTTTTCCCCAGGTCGAGTCTGTTTTGCCTCTGATGGTAACTGTTGAGTGATCTTCCTGTCTATATCTCAGCCCATGAGCTTTTCCATCTTATTTTCTCCCTCTGTCCTGTTAAGAAGAGGGAGTGAGAGAGTGGCTGGGTGGGGGATTTGGCATCCAGCCAAGGTTAACTCACCACAGTATAGTTGTTGCTTTATTCTCTGTACCCTTAATAAGTGGTCAATAAATGTCTGGACATGGTACAAAGCCCATTGATAATGCAGAGAATGAAAAGCAGCAGTTCTCTGAATTGTTTGGATAGGGTACTATCAGGACAAGACCCTGATTATGCTGGTTGTGGACTGAACAGTGTTTTCAGCATCCACTGATGTTCCTAAAGGATAAGGATGCTTTATGTGTCGTAACACCAGGGAGCCCCCTTTAGACATAAATGGCTTTTGCATGAATTGCTGAGTCAGCCCCAATCTTCTGTAGCTGAAGATGACTTTGCAGAATTTACACAGATGAACAGCAGCACACCTTTATGCAAATGCTCAGTTGTCCAGTATGGCAAGCACAAAAGTATTAAAGTCCTTCCACCTACATTTAAATGAGTTAAGGAGTAGATACAGAGACTAATTTCTATGAGGAAATGTTTCAAAAGGGTGAACTAAATACACAAAGGGGAAGTTAGGATATACTAGAATTCTGAAAATTAGTTTCTCCAGCCAGAAAACTATCTAAAGCTTCCTGCTGGTCTGTTTTAGCCTTCAAGATTTTCAGGAAACTACTGTCACAAAATGCTTTGGATCTCGTTCAAAAATATCCACTCAACTTGTCGGTTCACTGTAACTCTAGGTGGCTATCTTCTGAGTTTAAAGATCAATTCTAAATTAAAGTTTAAGCCAAAAATTCAACACTAACTCCTTGATTCTTTTTGTGCCCCATGGTGACATGTGTCGTGGTTTAACCCCAGCCAGCAACTAAGCACCATGCAGCTGCTTCCCCCTCCCCCTCTCAGTGGGATGGGGAGGAGGATCAGGGAAAAAAAAGGTAAAACTTATGGGTTGAAATAAAAACAGTTTAATAACTAAAGTAAAATAAAATATAATACTAACAATAATAATAATAATAATTGTAGTGAAAAGGAATATAACAAAAAAAAAGAAATAAAACCCAAGAAAAGACAAATTATGTACAATGCAATTGCTCACCACGTGCTGATCAATGCTCCAGCAGCAATCCGCCCCTCCCAGTCAACTCTCCCCAGTTTATATACTGAGCATGACATTCTATGGCATGGAATATCCCTTTGGCTAGGTTGGGTCAGCTGCCCTGGCTATGCTCCCTCCCAGCTTCTTGTACACCTGTTTGCTGGCAGAGCATGGGAAACTGAAAATCCTTAACTTAAGATAAGCGCTACTTAGCAACAACTAAAACATCAGCATGTTACCAACTTTATTCTCACACTAAATCCAAAACACAGCACTGTACCAGCTACTAAGAAGAAAATTATCTCAGCCAAAACCAGGACACATGTCAACTCTTCAGTTAGTGCAGTCAGTGGAAAAATGCAGATTTGCTCTGGCACAACTAATTTCATTCCAAATTCCATGTGGAATTTGAAACATTTTACAACTAACAAATCCAGAGATTCTTAAACTTCTGTACGGTTCCTGGAAGCCACAGCCTGTATCAGGCATGGTAAAATAAGTAAGTGTTCTGGACAGAAAATCAGTGGTAGTAGTAGAATTACATTCTTAAGCACAACAAATATGTCTTCTGTATACACCTACCTGGCTAAATGAAAGATAAAAAATAAAGAAGGGAAGTGGGGCAAGCTTGGGTGCTGTATGTCAGCTTATCCAAACCGCTTAATTTTTGCTCCAGGGCTCTTGTTTATACCACTGCAACGAGATGTCTTCATAACAAAACTCAGGCATGACTCTTGGCATGACTGTAGCTCTCTACAAGAACTTCTTCCAAAAGGCGGTACTAGTGATGTAGCACCATACTGGGCTGCTTGAACAGTTTTCTAGCACTCTTCCAGCAGGCTTTGACACTGTTCACATCTTGAATGATGCTACATCTTCAAATTAGTGCCATAAAGCACTAGTCTGGCACATTCTTGCAGTCACTTGGAGTGAGAAAAAACAAACAAAAATTACTATTTGTGTCTTAGGTCCACAGGACCCAGAGACAAAAACAATGTTGTGTGACATAACCAGCTCACACCAGCCATAGAGTGAAAGTCAGTACGTGCTAGCTGGACTTTTGTATTTACTTGTTAGGCCAATTAGGAACAGCCTTTGTGCTCATTTCACATGTACTCAAAATGTCTGAAAGCATGTCAGTGCATTAGTGGCTGCCAGATCTGCTCCATCACACACATTGTTTGGAACCTGTTCTGGGTGTGAATTAAAGCACCCAGGGCCTCATAGGCTCCACTGATCTACTCCCTCAAGCTCTGCTCTCCTAGCTGCTGTAGGAATGAGAAGCAATGCAGGAAACAGTGAGAGAGAGAAGGGGGAAGGAGATTCCTCTCGTCTCCTTTCTTCCTGGTTGGCAGCATTATGCTTGTTTGGGCATTACTGAATTTGTGTATTTGGCAGTGGCAGAAAGTCAGCCTGACTGGTGCTGTGCGGATAGCTAGTGTGATCAAAGGCATCTAGTACTGCTGCCAAGGAACTTGCTTGGTCTCAGTTCTTTAGGAAAAGCCACACTCAGGGAGCGGCCCTGAAGTTACTGCAGAACTAAACTTTGCTGATTCATGAACTGAGGACAAAAAAAAGGAATTTTAGCTACTTTGCAGAGACTCATTTAATCAACTCTATGAAGTCTAAAAGAGCAAAAAATATTTGCAAGCGCAAGACCTAGTTTTTAGCCAAGTATCTCATGCTATCTAAAATATTAGCTCTGCGTGGCTCATCTACTAATAAAAGCATGGTAAAACACTTGTTTCATCTGTCAGACATACGGATAACAAGAAGTTTTGCTCGTGAAGGGAAGACCAATATGCCATCGCTAATATGCAGAGGAACTTGGATGGAGTGCTCTGATGAACTGCTCTTTTTCCCTACAGATATCATTGCAGGGATGCAATGTTGTCTCAGCTTCTAGAGTTTAGTGCTCTTGCTTTATCCATACCATAGCTTCTACTCAGAACATCAGATGCTGGTCTCAGTGGCAAAGAACATAAATTATCTATTCCCAGTTATGCTGCTACAGTGAAAGCACAATCGAACATGATGGTATAAACATCTCTGTAGAATAAAAATCTGCGCAAAATCTTGTCTAATTTCCTTTTGTCTTCCAGAAACCACTTAAAGCAAAGAATTCAAAAATGATATAACAGTTACTTGGGCCTTAACTTATTTAAACCTGAAATCTGTAGGTTTTATATATATATATATATAAAAAAAATTGAACAAGCCATCACGTTTTAATGTTTTCTAGTTCAGCCTTCCCACGCCCTGAGTTTGCAGGATCAGAAACCATCTTTCTTTTAATCAATCTTTATCCTCCTGAGAGATTTTTGAACCTCTCTTGACATCTCTGGATTAAACCGTTATTAACTCCTCCTTTTGCAGTCACATGAAAAGTCATTGTTTTATACCATGCTATTTTATCAATATGCTGGAATTTCTGTATTTTGAATAAGTAAAAAGATATGGATTTGCATTTTTATACTATTTACATTTTGGAAAATATTTTTATTTTCTGTAAAGTATCATTTTTTCCTTCCACTGTAAAGATAATAACCTCTAACTTCCTAATATATTTGGTAGATGTATCTAAAGAACTTTATAAAATGGGAAATGTAATATGTTTTGTCAGATTTTCTCAATATTCTTCAATATTTTGATATATCAGAATAAAACAGAGATTAAAATGTGCATTCATTATTTCAGTCCCTTTCTCATTATTCTAAACAGATATTCTTGCTGCTCTGTTGCCTTCTGATTTAAACCTTTCTGAATTGTGCAAACTCATCTGCCAAGGTGTATACAGCTTGCCTACTGCAACATTTACCCAAATGCACATATATTGTAGGCATTCTTTATGAAATTAAATATCAGACCCTCTGTAAGAGGGGAAAAATTCTAAATGGTGATCGGGCGAAAGGAATATAGATTCTGTTCTGTGGGATTACTATTCACTGATGTCTCGATGTACAAAAACTGATGGCTGTTAATGACACTTCAAAGAGACTGAAAATTTTCCAGGATCTAGCCACGTAAGGTTATCAGAGGACCATAAATAAGCCTGTGACTGAGATGCTTTATCAATTTCAAGATCCATCATCTTATTCAACTAAGAGCAACATCAGATGCCTTTGGGAGGAAAATTTCTGCACCGTTGTAATTCTTTCCATTTCAGAATATCTTCTTGTGCTCTTTCCTTTCACTTTCCACCTCTCAGAACAGTATGTATTTATCACTTCTCCCCTACTTTAGATTTTCTGGGTCTTGATTTAAGGATAAAATTTTACTCCATGGATATTCATATTGCTAGGTTATTATCACCTGGGTTTACAGGTGATTCCAGACTTATTCATTAGTCCTACAAGCACTGTTGAACTCAAGCACTTGATTTCTCTCAACAAAAATGTGATAAAAATGAGATATTAACTCTGGTTTTTACCTTCTCTGCAGTATAATAAAGCATTATGCAATACATACATTTTAGTAGCATATAAAACTCTGTAATAATATCATTTTTGAATACCTCTAATTCTTCAGTGCTACCTTTTACATTGTGGATATACATATGGGGACAAACTTTTTAGCAGGGCCTGTAGTGATAGGACAAGGGGTAATGTTTTTAAACTAAAAGAGTATAGATTTAGACTAGATATAAGGAACAAATTTTTTGCAATGAGGGTGGTGAAACACTGGAAAAGGCTGCCCAGAGAGGCTGTAGATGCCCCATCCCTGGAAACATTCAAAGTCAGGTTGGACGGGGCTCTGAGCAACCTGATCTAGTTGAAGATGTCCCTGCTCATTGCAGGGGGAGATTGGACTAGATGACCTTTAAAGGTCCCTTCCAACCCAAATCATTCTATGATTCTATGATTCTGTGATACATAACCTATACTCTCTACCTGACCACCTGGGCTAAAACTTGCTTTTCAACAGGAGTGCAGTGAACTTCCTGCATTTCAAACTCACATACGTGCACGTGCTTATCAGTTCCCTTTTTTTCTGTAAAGGGTACAGTAATGAGATATGGGGATCTTGCATGCATCTAGTTTTCTTTCTAGAGGAAGGACACATTCTGTAGCACTACACAAAAATGGGCCCCTCTTATTTTTTGTAGGTGCTTTTGTAGCCCTAAGGTTCGGATCACTTTAAGTGTCATAGGCATTTCATAATTCTCCTCCCCCTCTAAAAAGACATAAAACAATGGAAAAAAAATCTGTCAGATGCAGTACTGTGTCAATAAACAATGTATCCTTCTTAGATGACAAACTAGCTAAATATAAAAATGAAGATATTGTGACAAACATTTCAGAAAGGAAAAAAACCAACAAGTTGTCATATTTCTGCCATGTCAGACTTGTACCCTTCCCTGGCTGGCTTAATTTCAACAGTAAGGTTTTTATATGTTCACATATAACAAAAATGCCCTAGCTGAATTAAATTTTCACATTGCTCCACCCAAATTAAGGCAGCAGAATTCATTACAGACTGGAGCCAGCTCAGCTTCTGTGTATAACTTTTCACCTTGGTGATGTATTGTTCATCTCTAATATTAACCTATTTATTATTTGTGCTGCTACAACAGACCACTCTATTACAGACTTTTTGTTTCTATGCTTTAATAAAGGATTTCACAATAATGACCTGGAATATAATGGCCTAGAATTAGAGGGTTTTTTTGCCAGGCTATGGGTCTATGAATATGTTTTAACATTTCGGTTTTTAACATATGTGAATAGGAAATCTACATTTCTACAAAACAGTTGCTTATGTTTAATCCATGACACCTGATTTTGATATATAAAATGACAGCCTTTGAAGTTTTATTAACAAAACTGTTATTTATATTTGGTTTTGATTCTGGCTTGCCTGTGACACATTTACTTTGGTATAAACTTGGTATTTGAGTTCTTTCACTGCAGCAAGCATTTTCAATGTAACTGATAGTTGCAACTCCCTTTCCTCACCCTTGAAGGTTCTAACCCTTGCAAAGTCAAGTCTATTCCATACAACAACTTTATTTTGGTCAGGATTTCAGTAAATTGACAGTGCCTCCAACAACATTTATTGTTTGTTAACATTCTAATTCACACAATGTGCATTCAGAGTGCAGAACAATGATCTTGGTCTGCTCTTAGTGTTTTATCAAGACAAAAACTTTTCCCGAGCCACAGGCTTACACAGCTCAAATAATTATTTAAATTTATAGGGATTTTCCTGCCTAGTATATTTCAGTTCCTTTTGTGCTCCAACTGCAAAGTGCAATACTTGGAAATTCTTCAGAAACCTCCTTTCTGCCCATGCACTAAAAAATGTTTGGGGTTTACTTTACTTTGTTACTGCCTTGGTTATTTCTGATAGCATGCATTAGGGAATGTTGGTAAGAAATTGGATCTAATTTTCTGGACCTGGAGACTTTACTGCCTCTGATGGAATGCTGTTACACCTTTGTCTCATCATGTAAATCAGTATTCACTGATTTCAGAAGATACATTTGCCATTTGACACATGGGTCAAATATCCCTTCCACTTAGACATGTATACAGCTAGCCAGGGTGCTCGTTGCCTTTTCAAAATAAAGATAAAAGCCTTCCTGCAGTTCAGCTAGCCCATCTCGTCTGTGCCATCAATACGGTTTAGTAACACTCACATGATTAACTCTGCTTCACAGCCTAGATTATTTTCTTCCTCTTGGCTCTCATTAGCAAGGGCAAGTTTCCAGCCTATGTGGTAGATCTACGATTTGCAAAGTAAAGAAAACAAACAGCATTGTTTCCAAACTATATTCCTACAGTCACACCACCTACTTCTATGGAAATATAATGCAACTGTTATTGCACTTAGTTTTCTTTCTTTCTTTCTCTTTCTTTCTTTGTTTTTTTTTCTTTCTTTCTTTCTTTCTATTTTTGATATCTTAATTACTTATATAGATGACATTTCAAAACTATAGTTCTGTTCTTGCTACTGTGTATATCAGTAAAGAATAAAGTCCAATATAAAGCCATGGTATTTTGGAATTAAGGTATGGAAATCACCTTTTAAAAGAGCAACAAGTTGTATTTATTTTTCCAGATGTACTATATTAATAAATTTTGAAATTACAACTCAGCCCAGTTGAAATACCAACTAATTTAAAGTACTGAATCACTTTCTTCACTTTAGTTTTCTTATAGTATGCAAATTTTTATTTATCCTGAGATATTTAGTTTTATGTCTTACAAGAAAAAAACAAGATACAAGATGTAACTTCCATATACAAATTAATAATACTTTTGTGTGTACTCATAATATGTTATTATTGCTAATGGTGGACTGTTCCTGACAGTGAAACAGATATGAAATAAACAAAAGCTGGAGGTAAACGTAAGGGCCTGCTTCCATCTAGTTGTTTCTGTGAACACAAGTTTAAAAATGCCACACAGTTTTGAATCCAGGTACAGCAAATGATATGTTCCCCTCAACATTAAGGAAAGTCGTTTTTAAGTGACAAAGGGATATTTGGAAACTCACTCTGACTTTATTCAGTGCACATTTGTAACAGCGTTATGTCTTATCTGAAGGACTCTCTAGATGAAAATCAGTTATTGAAAATGAGAAATTACTGAAAATTCATTTTCAGAAAAGATCAAATATAGAGAAGTGCAAATAACTAAAAGCCTATTGGTCTATTTGCTTAGCCTTTTTATTTTCTTATGTAGTAATTCTAGCAATAGAAGGCATGAATTTGAGGGAGCTGCAGTGGAGTTGTGGCAGTAATATTCCTGTGACTATTGAAAATATCCCAAACTTAAACTTAATATCTTTTTTAGGATGTATTCAAAAGCAACTGAAATGGAGAAACCTTTCTTTGCCATTGCTCCTGCTGCTATTCTGACATTCCTTTCTTGTTGCAGACAGCATATGTAGGATCAACATATTTTATAAGGATTTGATCTGCAGTATATCTACTGAGCATATTTGAGTTGCTCAGTCCAGCAATCATGTGAAGTCCCGTGTGTATATGAGCATATGTATAGCAATGCCAAACCTGTTGCAAACAGAGAATGTTGTGGGTGGAAGAGCAACCCAGGAGAGCAGCAAGCAATAGAAAGAGCAGTAAGAGCCCTGAGGGAAAAAGATACAGGCAGCACCGGAGAGGTTACAGAGAGAAACTGGACTATCAGCTGCATGGCTGGATAATGGCAACATAAAAAGAGGGAAAGAGCAATTCATAACCGAAAGGACCATTGGGAGAATAAAAGGCATCGATAAAGCTCTTTTTTTTTTATCATTTTCTCTGCAAAATGGTCCAGAGTACAAAGGAGAGTACTTCTGAGATACACGGCCTCAAGAGATAAGATTTAAATGGAGACTTGGGAGTCATATATGGGACTCCCTGACATATGATAGGCTGACTGGGAATAAATTTCTTTGAGCTTAGTTTTAAACTGTTCTCTAGGTTTGCCAGGCTCATAAACAGACTTGTTTACTGAAATTCAATGGAGCATGTTAAAGTCAGACTGAAAAACAGAGTCTGTTTCAGCACAGGGGAGGACAGAGTGGGCTGATGTCACTCATCACTGCCTCTCAAGGTGATCAGGAAAGCTGTAAGGAAAGTGTGTAGGGAGCCTCAAGACCACGCAGCCTCGTCTGAGGGAGGCAGCATCTCCCTGACTCTTCATGGCAAAGGCTGTGATATCTTCATGGCTTCCTATGCCCCATGGCTTGGGTCTGTCAGGGAAAAAGTTATCAAAAAAGTATGTCTGAGGATTACTTAAAAGTATAATCTATTAAGATTTTTGTGGAACTTGTCCTACTCAGTTACTAAAGGGATGGCAGGCAATCAAAATTTTAGTGTAGGCAAGCCCAGATAAAAGCACTTTTAAGTTTAAACTAACAAAGAGTGCCAAATTCTGCCAGCTTTACACTTGTAAATTTGAAAATTATGCATTACATGTGTGGGTCTCAAATTACATGAGTGTTGCTGTTTCATACAGGGCTCTCACTTTTTGTAGGTATTTCCTCCATGCTATGTTTACATATACACGTACATGCACTTATGCAGACCGACTATCTGCCACCAACAAAAATTCTCATACTTACACTTCAATCCGTCTCCCTTCAACAACCTGTAAAAAAACTGACCCTGACTCTGACCAAATTAAACTTCTCACCCCAATTTCCAGTGCCTAGATAGCTCTATGAAGCCTTGGTAAGAAATCCCGTGTGTGCCTGTGCATGATGTGCCAACAAGGGCTTATTTCAGTCCCTGTGGCAGCTTCAAGCACACAGACATTTAGCTTGAAAAGGTATGTTTTTCCATCGCTAACATTTCTGAATCTACACTCAAGCCTGAGATCTTGCTTTGGACTTATTTCTCTTGTCCTCAGTTTCATGGGTCCTAAGAACATACTGCTCTCTTCAGAAGGACAGAATGCTCAGAAAGAGAAAAAGAAATAAGAAATGGAAAGGGAGAAAAGACGGATGGGAATTTTTTGTAGCTTTTTTAGCGGCTCCCCATTTCTCACTATCTTGAGAACCACACAACCACATCAAGCTGCTGTGTTGAAAAGTACCTTATTCTGAGAGGAGGATTATTGATTCAGTCTATTTGCATTAAGATCTTCTTTGCATTTCCATATCTCCTATTCTTAATTCCAACGAGATTTTAAAAGCATAATGTGTCATAATTAATCACTATAAGATTTTGTGTGTGGAGGAAGATTTTGCCTTTTGAAAGCCATTTCTGAGCACATGAAGGAGAAAATGGTGTTTGGGAATAGCAAACATAGGCTGATCAAGGGTTAATCTTGCCAGACGAACCTGGTCACCTTTTATGAGATGACTGTGGATGAGAGAAGAGCAGTGGATGTTGTTTATCTCAGCTATAGCAGGACTTTCCTCATAGTCTCCTACAGCATCCCTGTATCCAAGTTAGGACGTTATGATCTTAGATAAGGGAACTACTAGACGGGTGAAAATCTGGCTGGGTTGTCAGACTCAAAGTGTAGTGGTTAATGGTTTGTATTTTGCCAGTTAGCAGAGTTCCTCAGGGGTCAATTCTGGGACTGTTCAATATCTTTTATTCTGTTCAATATCTTTAACCTAGAAGAGGAGATGGGGTGCACCCTAATCAATTCTGCGTACAACCCCAAACTGGGGATGCAGAAGAGCCATTCAGAAGGACTTAAACAGACTGGAGGAATGGGCTGATATGAACCTCATGAAATTCAACATGGACTAAAGCAAAGTCCTGTACCTGGGATGAAATAATCTTCTTCAGGAAACTGCAGCCAGTATATTGAAGGACATGATGATTCCCCTCTGAGAGGGATCACATGTGAAATATTGCATTCACTTTTAGGAGCTCCAGGGCAATAACGGTTTTGATAAATGGAAGCAAGTTGATCTGGTCAGGGGCTGTAGCATTCATCCTGTGAGGAGAGGCTGAGAAAAAGGGACTTATTAAGCCTGGAGAAGAAACAGCTTTGAGTGGACCTAACAGCAGTCCTCCCATATTTACAGCGAGGTCATCAACAAGATGGGACCAGGCTCTTTACTGAGGTGAAAATGAAGTCGGCAAGAGAATGAGAGATAGTGATCATAAATTGCAATGGGAACATTCCAATTGGATATAAGGAAAATTTGTCACCCTGAAGATAACTAAGCATTCAAGCAGGTTGTCCACAGAATTTATGGAATGGAGGTCCTCGGAGGTTTTCAAGACCTGTGTGGTCAAAGCTCTGAGAAGCTTAGTAGTTGAGTGTTGACCCTGCTTGGAGTAGGAGGCTGCACTAGGGACGCCCTGAGATCCCTTCTGACCAGAATAATTCCACAATTCTAAGGTCTACAGATTGTTCCTGAGACCTCAGAACTGTTGTAAAGCAGTAGGAAGTCTGTTATTCTCATTTTGTTCATATTGTGGGGTTGACATGTTGCTGAAGCTGTTCCCTGAGAATGTTTATCTGCCTCTTTTTCTCCAATTTTGTATTTGGGAAAGGGCAGCCTATAGCTCCATAAGTTGTGCTTAAATGGTGAAATTCTTATTTGACTGTAGAACTATTCTGTGTGATTTTTCTTCTGCTTGTAGCCGTAGTGGCATTATTTTAATGAACTGATGGTAGATCCTTCAATCCCAAATCAGATTAATGTTTTGTCTTACCTTATATTTCTATCTGCAAGTCCCCAGTGATTCTAACATCAGATTTCTAACATTGAAACCACTCTTATTTTTAGCTTTGTTGAACAATATGTTGACAACTAATGGTTCTTAGTTCATTGATTCTGTTTCTTAACGTCAGTGTTAAAAACTAATCAGAGCTTTAGTCCACAGACTTGTTAGCAAATTCTCTCTCTGACTGAGGTTTCTAATTATCTGCGAGACCAGGCGTTACGAATGCTATTAGTGATGTGCTTAAACTCCTACTTCTCTGAAAGTTACATGAATTGATGTTTTGTGAAGTATGATTCGTGTTCAGAAGTTTGGTATGTTGGCATGTTGACTTTTCACAAGATTTTGGCTTGATAGGTTTGATATATGTTAACTTTTCTTTCACTGAAGCATTTTCAAGTGAGACTAGCTCAAGGAAGTGAGAATAATAATGTAGAAGAAGTACAAAGCTTTTTTATTCCCCCCACAGACCTCATATAATCTGTATTGTGTTTGTTTCAAGGAGATAAATTTTTCTGCACTATCAATATAGGTTCTTTTATTCGACCTACTCTGTAGTTTCAACAGGTTTTAATAGGTTCTTTGATGTCTGTATTAATTTTAGACCAGTATAAGAAACCTTTGGCCCTTCCTTTTTAGATTTTTCATTCTGCAAGTGACCTACTTGTGTTGCCTTTTTAGTTATTATTTCCCATAACTTCTTAATCACATTCTTATGTTTTAGAGCAAGACCTGGTATTGAGAGAATCTGTAAACATTCTCGACAAGTGGACTTGTCAACAAGAGGACATACTCGAAAGTACAGACTTGACCATCCTGTGATAACAATCTTAATTGTTTTCTGCCAGTACTGGTTCTCATGCCTCCTTACAGCAGAATGCGTATCTGTCCACGTGTGCTAAGAAATGGACTTGAATTTAAACTAGGAACTAGTCACATTGTTTGAAATATTTTAACACTGCTGAGGTACAACATACACTAGAAAAACCTTCACGGTATTAAGAAGGAGGCAGGGTAAAGATCAAAATCAAGGGCATTTTAGTAGCTCAGTTCTATTTAAGGGAAATATAACAAGAAATCAATCCTCATCTACCATTTATGAGATTTCTTAGAAGCTGTTCCTTTAACTCCAGTTCACTGCTCTGTTTCTTGCCTTTCTTCCTTTTTTTCTCCCCTTAATTTCTTTCCTATTTTGGTTGAAAATGCTCTGGAAGTATGTATTTATTGATGGGGCAACTCTTGACTCGTGATGTCAGAGGGACAGTCTGGCTCCAAGCACATTTGAAGAGCTATCTAATGGCAGCCCTAATGGTCCTAGTCCTTGACGATAACCTCATCTGAAGCTTTACTTAGCCATTCTTGTCCCATAAAACCCATTATACTACTTCCTTCACATACTCTTGTCCAGGTTTTGGCTATTATTTTTCTTTTGCATTGTACGGGTGTTTCAGAAAGAGAAAAATGAAATCTAAAAAGGCAAGGTCCTGATACTGCCAAATTGTTTTACATAAGTTTCAGTATAGTCTGTGAGTGTTTTGTCATTGATGACACTGGGAGAAGAATTGGGCTCTACACGCTCATTGTAATTCAGTGGCTCAGTTGAAGAGTGCACGGTGTCACTAATAAGTTCCCATAAGAGAACAGTAACGGGAAACTGGTTTCCTGGCACCAGCTGTGTACCTTACTGTGCCTTGCTACCGTTGAAAATGAAAATGACATATGAATTCTACTGATCAGAACATATTATGGCAACATGCAGAAAGGAGCAGGTTTCATTTTCCACAACAGAAAGGAAGATACACTGTAAAGGCTGAATGTTCCAAAGGACAGGTATCCTGGGTATATTCTGGGTAAAGGATAGGTGTCCTGGGGACACTTTGTATTAAAGAGAGCTGAATGTCTGACAGCAAAGCAGGAACAGTCAGATGAACAAAACTGCCTGAAACATTAAAGAAAAAAGCTAATTACATGTTTAACTGAACTGATGATAAACATTAGATTGCTAAGATTTCTTTATTGTTGTTTTGGTTTTGTTTTGCTTTGTTGTTGTTGTTGTTTTAGTTTTGGTTTTATTTTTTTAACTGATTGATAGGCAGAGTCTTGGTCCTGAAAGGACAATCTTATTATTCATCTCAATCTATACCTTTCACACAAGATGAAATCTCAGATGCGGGCATAGCTGTAAGCACTCTTTTCAGTGCCTCTGTAGGCTGCCTTTTGAAGGTTAGGTGAGCACCAAAATGTTACCTTTTGTTTTCTTTTTTAATTTTTCTGTGTACCACAAGATTACATGTCTTCCCTTTTGAAGCTTATGCTGTCTGTTTCTTCTGTGTTGCCTGTATCCCCTTCTAGTCCTCCTTGCTTTTTCTATCTCTCAGCTTTCCTCGGCTCTTCGAGCTTTATCTGTGCAATTCCTTGGAGCTTCATGCTGAAGAGACATGACTTGACTGCAAGCTTTCAAGAGTCACAAATGAAATGAGCTTAAGAACTCTGTGTCTTTTGATGCCAAGTGCAAAAAACTTTCCTAAATGCTGAAGTTTTGCCAGTCAGTTACTGAAGCCTGTGAGAAAAGAATGGAGTAGTAAAATTATGGGCAATATTGAAAGGAAAACCAGAAAGTAGAAACAGTCTTGATTTAATGGCGAGAAGCATTATTGATTCCTGCCCTCCACAACAGAGCTTAAAAGCAAATAAAATCCATTACTTTCAATGGCAGACATTTTAAAAGCCACTGTCTGTGTAATGTTTCAAAACATACTGCACTGAAGTTGCATTGTCTCTTTATACCACAAGCAAAGCTTTGCCATTACACCATTACAAGAACTAATTTCCCAATGACTACAATCAGTATCTCCATAGATCCAATTGCACCTGAGTTACCAGCTTGTCAAATCTTCTCAGGCAAACAGGATCCAGCACTTCAAAATAAAATCTCCAAGGAAATCCTAGACCTTGCAGGAAATTGTTTTGGACACTTGGAAATCCCTGACTTTGATTCAGCATCACTTTCAACCACCAATGTGTAGCTAGGGAGAACCATGATCTTTGAAATGTCTCTGTTTCAACTAAATAAGACAAGATCACCTGAGCTCCTTCAAAAGCTATGGTTACTTGGGATCATGTTGTCATCAGTTCTGGTTTCCTTCTTTCTTCCACTTATTCGTTGCATTTTCAGCAACATTGGAAGTACCTCCCCATGAAAGGTCCTTGCTGAATCAAATCTTGGAAAAATGCTGTACATTACCTTCACTCATTCTTCACCTTCATTTTTAAAATGGCCTCTGTTTCTTCCTGCAGTAAAAGATGCGGTAGAAACTGCTGTGCTTTAGTAGCAGAAGAATGTCAGCCAGCTTTCACCCCCACATTCCTCACCTGAAGAGAAAGTACTGCCGTACTGCCTTTGGTCCAATGCTATAGGATTCTCTTGGGTAGAAGAATTTATAACCATGGGGTATTATCTTCCTGTTCTCTTTCTTCTTCTCCTCCTCCCTTTTATCTTTTTTTGTTTGTTTGTTTTATTTTGTTTTGTCTTTTTGTTTGTTTGTTTTTCTCCTCTAGATCTTGGAGCATTATTTATAATGTAGCCTATACTTACTCGTTTTTTATGGGGAAAAAAAAAAAAGAACAAGAAAAAATGCAATCTTTCAGTGTAAAAACTGATGCAAACTGGACTGCCTTGCTACTTTGGATTATTGAAGCAAAGAACTGCTTGGATTTACCAGAGAACCCATGCAGCTTTTACTCCTGCATTAGTCAGTCAGCATGATATGAGCGTTCTCAATCATTTGACAGAGAGATGGCTGTGCAGCTGCACAACTGCTATCTGCATTATAACTATATCTAACTTTGCATACATATATGCTGGAGATATACGTCCTTGTGTACTCCCATACAGCACTATTCGCAGATCTGTTATTTTCAATTATAGCAGATTTTTTTGTATTTTACAAGACTGCATGCAAGGAAGAATGCTGTTTAACCTGACAAAAGGAGAAATCAAATTCCTCTCTGCCCTCTCACTGGAAGTTTGACCAGTGAGAGGAGCTTGTCATCCTTCCTGAAGGATCAGTACCAGAACAGGCTGTTCAAGAAGACAACTAAATTTATATAGTACTTGTCTGATCTAGCCCTTCCACAACTTGCTTACTCCTGCCGACCTTTGAGGACCAATGAGACATCTCATAGGCCTCTATCAGAACAAGTTTGTGAATAACTTTGCATATCATTACCTATTACTAGAGGCTTTCTGCAGGGAATTATTAGACAGGCACTCTGTTCCATGTAACAAATAAAACGGAATAAGCTGCACCACATACCTCCTTCTCCATAGTATATTACAACTTCATGGTAAAGCCACTGGCATTAGTTTACTTGAAATCCTCTTTGCAGACACTTGCTCTATTTTCCCCCCACTGGCCTATTCTTATTTTCATTCTTATTTTTTTGTCTTAACTGAAGAACCTGTAGCTATGAGAAATATTGCTTTTGGAACTGGGCATTACATTTTGTGACATACACTATTTTCCTCAGTAGTTATTAGAAACCAGAGCTGGTGCTTGTAACTGATAATTCTTTACAGCAAAACAATTAAGCTATGGGAAGGCTTATGGACTGCTAACATTAACTTCCTCTAAGCACAACTAGTCTTGTTTTCAGAAATCCTAGTTTCTAGGCTTCACAAGCCTTCTACAAGTGTCAGTTACCCCTATGGCCACTTATGTAAGGCAGCGCAAATTGTCTTCTCAGGATGCATCCACTGAGCATCAAGTCATCTGTTTCAGATCTTTGTTGGGAGCTTTTCATAAGAGCTATTACTCTTTTTCTAACTCTAATTTTCTGACTTTTTGATCAGTGCCTTTTCCAAGTTCTGTCTTTAAATGACGAACTGTCAAAAATCAGAAGTCTTTCCTCACGTAAACTCTATTTTCTTCTCTACCTTTTTTAAAATTCTGTTTCAGATGGAAGCTTAATGATAACAACTTGGGAGTGACATACATGAGTGACCTGCAGAAAACAATTACTCTCAGTGTAAGATTTATGAAGAATATAATTCAGTGGACTATCAACAGCTGGTCCCTTTCTAGCATCTCAGAACTGGAAAGAGCTGACTCCGAATGTTTTTAACTTCTAACATTAATTAAATGTTCACAAGACTTTCTAATTAATTATATATACTGGTTTTCAGGTTTTTGAGTGACCTTTCAAACATTTTGTTCTGCAGAAATTAAGAACGTCTATTCTTCTATATTTTATGCAAAATGGAGACCATTTATGTAAATGAAGAATAAGAACATTTAACATTATTGTGAACAAATAAATGTATAAATTTATGTAAATGTAAACACACACATCACTCATATATACACATATATATGTATATAATCCAAATGTGCATTCTTTCTCCTAGCTCTCTGCTTGGCATCCTAATTTATAAATCAATAAACCCACTGTAGGTAACAAAAATCCATTCTTTTAGTTAGAACATCACCCTCCCTACCACTGATATGCAAATGCATATTTGTACAATTTATCTTTTTTGTTTTGAAATAACAGAGACACAAACCAGCTTGACAGATGCATTTCAAAATAGATCTCTTGTAGATCTGGATTAAAACAAAAACAAAATCTTAAAATAAATAAACCAAAAATTCATGGAAATTCTCCAATAATAATACAGATTTTGTCCATTCTGCTACCTAAAAGTATCAGAGTTTTTAACCAGGTCTAATGTGTACATTAATGGTGATGCTGGTCTTCTGTTTAAAATCTCCCTAATTTAGACTTTTCTCTCTGTACAGAACAGATCTTTTAACTTTGTCCTCCATGTAGAAAATAACGTCTGTTGTTGGAGATTCTTTTAGGACTGTTACACTCTGATGTATCTAGGGTAACCTGAAAGCGTAACTCATGAGCATTAGCAACAGCCTCTAGTCAATCGCTCTCAAGATCTTTGAGCAAGAAGCTTAACGGCCCTGATTAAAATATCCATCTACCAAGTGTTCTTGACAGCTGAGCTTGAAAAATGTGCTATAGAAAAGATAACATTAGGAATGCTTTAAATGGGCCTACACTTCTAATCAATTTGTCAGTTAGAACCATATAGAGGCTTAGATCATTTTAGTGTTTATATACAATTACCTTATTAGAGCCATACTGGATGGATACAGCATGGGTGTTTTTGTGATTACATGTATGTACTGCGTCTTTGATGAGCTTTGCAATCACTATGCTTATAAGTATCCATTACTTCATTTCCTGTGGTAGGAGAGGTTCTTGTTTTCTCTCTTTTCATTCTTAAAGCTGCTTTATAGCAATATTTTTATAATCTGTGCAGAAGAAGTAAGATATACTTCCCTGGAACCTTTTAATTGTGACAACACTTTGCACAGCAGGCCAAAATAGAAGGATTTAAGCTTCCAAATCCACAAGGGATTTGGAATTACACTGAAAGTTTCTGGTTTTGTTCCATGGGGTGCGATGACACAAACCTTATATATAAAATCTCACCTTAGGCAGCAATTTCTACTCTTTAATCCTTGCTTCTAGTTCATTTCTGTAGGTCTCTTCCCGAAATTAATCATCTAGACAAGATAAGTTCAGGTTGTGACCAAAATATCCAAAAAGCTTTCTACAGTCCACTGTACCCCACAACATTTACAGTTAATGAGGTTAGTACCAGTGATACCAACCTTTATTTTATCAGTATTTGTATGTTTTTAATTAGAGATTTTATATGATTTTTCACTGGTTTTAATGCTCTAATAGTTTTCTATTTTCTTGCTGTTCAAATAAATTTGATCTCTTCTTCTGCCTCAGTAATGTGTTATGTAAGTCATCATTTTTACTTGCAATTAATTTGTTTTATGCTATTAATTTTACTTGCAGCCAAGTTGCTCTAACTGTAAAAAAAATCCTTATATTTATTTCACACATTTAAAAAATAGCATTGATCTTGGAGGACTTTAATTCCTTTTTGCATGGCTTGTTCCTTTTTTCAAATAACTAGACAATAGATTCCTCTCCTGTATCTCCACTACAATGGATTATAAAACCCAGTGTAACAATTAGAGTTTTCACTCTCAAATGACAGTGTATATGTATTTTGTAGAAGTGTTGACTTGTACAGGTCTTTTCCAGTCTAAGGAAACAAGCCATCTGATTTCATTTGGAAAATTTTTACAAAGTAAATGAATCTGTTTTCATGTTCCAGATTCCATATAATTCAATATGGTTATAATGACAAAGTAATATATGATAATAAAGTGATAGATATATGATCATAAAGAAATATTAGTAAGATCAAGTCTTTATCTGCTGGCTTCAGCCCCATATACTTGTAGGTAACCAGTGCTCAGAGGGCTACTGCTGCTGACTGCAGTCACTGCAATGAATACCTTATTCTCATGCTCTCTTTAAATAAATAATTTTGTAAAAAACCTCTGTGCTTCCTGATATTGGAAACAAAATTATATTAAATGCTGGAGTTAGGAATCTGTTGTGTTTTGGTTTGGTTTTTTTTTTATAAATATGATTTTAGATCTCTTTTTATGGAAAAGTGTTGTCCTCTGGGGAATAATTTCTCACTGCTGCTGATAAATCAAGAGGTGTAATTGACAAAGGGGAAAAAGAATCTTCATTGGGTTCAAGAAAGGAATTCTCCTTGGTGGTGCTAGTACTAATGGAGGAAAAAAAACAAGCTCACTGAAAAATTTATATTCTATCAACTTCTTAGTATACAGCAAATTATCAGCTTAAGGCTTTTGGGATTCCAAATGTAGGTTTGCTAACATTAACAGCGTGTTAGAGATGTGTTCATATGAAAGGGTTCAGTGATAACTGGTTATATATTTTGTCAGGAACTTCAAATTGGAAGCAAATGCAGTACACTCATGTATTAAGGCCTGACATTATTACACTGCCTTAAAATAAAAATTGCTTTGTGAGATACTGTTCTAATCAAAACAAAAAAATCAAGGAAATACTCACATATTCCCTCCAAGGGATCCCATGAGGCAAAATAATGGAAACATATATGAATGGCTGCACAAGTTTAACTTCTAACAAATATTGTCATTAGCTCTCTACAGTGAAATCTATGAGGCTCTACACCAAAGTTTTCTAGCCGGCTTCACTGTCAGATCATGAGACTGTAGGGAAGTGAGAAAGTACTTCAGCATTAAACAGTACGGGAATTGGCACCTGGAAATTTCCACTACTATACAACAGTGCAAGAACACAAAATTTTGTTTGACTAGATAAAAGAAAATAAATAATTTTTGTGTATTTGTAGCTATTCGTAGCTCTAAAAAAGTGAGAAAAGATCTGCACAGTAGTTCCCAATTCAGCCATTAGGGAACAGACCAAAGCATGAGAATAATCCTGACTTATAAGATTCTTCAAGTAGTATTCTTGAAAATTTCTTCCCCTTGTATGCAGGTCAAGTCTGATAAACAAGTTGATGAGAAGAAAAAAGGCCAAAAAATGTCTACTAAACATTCTTTAGAAAGCAAGAAAATGTTGATATGTGATTTTAAGAACTTAAATTTAAGCTCCTGTTTTTGAAAATGCTATCTGAGATGGAGAAGGCTGGCAGAGAGATTGTCTTTATTGAAATTGCCACTGGTGTCTTTTTAAAATGTTCCCTAGTGAACCTTTCTTATGCAAGACAGTCAAAAAGTGAAACTTGGGAAAGATCACAAAGCAAACTGAGGGAATTGAATCCTCATAGATCAAAATTGAAAGTAGGGTCTGCTGAAGGACTAATGAAGCAAAGACACTGTGCCTTGCTCTATTTTTATCACAATAGCTAACCAGAATCCTAAACATTAGAGCAAAATAGCCACAGTTCAGCAATGCATGTATGTCTATATCCTCCCCCGCCCTCCAAAATAATGGATTTCCCTATCGAGATGTCTGTTTAGCAATCATAGGAGAAAAGCCACAGACCATGAATAAATCATGAAGTTTTCTCATGTTTCTACTTCCGTTAGTTTTCTACTACCTTGTATGAACTGGATGTTTACGTACACGCTTTACATGTGTATTTTCAAAACCAAATCGGGGTGAGGAAGGTAACATCAGTAAAACAAGCAGGCATGAAACATGTACGTTTTCTCGAAGTTAAGGATTGTCAAATCAGTATTTGGAGGTTGCTTGGGAGTTTTTCTAAACAATTCCAAGAGCCACAGGGTGTAAGAATACCCACATCAATATGGTCATTCTTTTGACATTGATTTTCAAAATACATGCACTGTGTACTGTACAAATGCCAGTCAGAGATAGAAAGACGGCCACAAGGGATGACAGTGTTAAAATGTTGCATAGTATCAAAATCCTAGCTTTGGTGGAAAAAAGATCAGCAACAGAAAAGTCAGGATTCTAATAAGAACCAAGGGAGTCATAATTAAAGAGGGTAAACTTGACTCTTTCTCCTCCTTACCTCAGCTCATACTCCCCCCACAAATTCTTTGAAATACAGATTTAGTGACAAAATTGAGTTAACAAACACTAACAGTCTCCTAGGTCCCATCTATTCCTCTTTTATACATTTCTACCTATGGAAAGAAACTGTCATGATGCAAAACCACCAAATGGATTTTCCCATGTTGTCAATCAGAGGGAAACAGATGCTTCTGAAGAACATGACCTTACAAAATATCAACGTTTGGTTGCAGTAGGTAAACAAGATCAAGGTCTTTGGAGACCTAGATTCAAATGCACTTCAATCTTAGATGCAGTAAATTTGTCTTATGATTTGTAGACATATATGAAGGTTCATTTGGTAAAAAAACATGACCCTTGATCAAGAACAAATTAAAACTAGCAAATTACAAATTTATATGGAAAGCAAGCCAGAAAAAGATATGTTTGGGGTTTTTTTAATTTTCAATCCATGCCATGTTAGCCTCTAGACAGAACTTCCAGTTTCCCAGATCTGCACTTTAATGAATTTCTGTTTCAATGGAAACTAGAAATAACGAAAACTGTAGTTCATTTTTGAATAATGCAGTTAGATATAGCCCTGCAGTGCCAAGGTTCAATAAACAAAGCAGTAGTATCCAGTCATGTAGTCATTACATTTCTAAAGTGTACAAATGAATGATTTCAAACATACACACACACACTATATGTAGAAAGAGATAACATGCATACATACATAAAAAGAGCATATGCAAATATTTTAAAACATTCTTCAGGTCTTTCCAAGAGGCAGTGTCAGCTATTCATAAATATGCATGTATTTTAGTGTTTACATAAAATTATATAACTAGAGAAAGCACACAAATATAAACATGTATACATGTATACATAAATACAATTTGCATGTACTGACAGGGCAAATCTTTTATCTGGTTGTTTTTTTTTTTTATTTTTAGAAATATGGAATTATAACCATAAATGGAAAGTTATCTATGGCTGTACAATAGCATTTCAGTAATCAGACACATGGAAAATTTTGGTTTAATGAAGAATACAATATCATTGGCCCTTCTGCATTTCTCTTGATATGGTAAGCTTTCTAATATTTTAGTGAAGGAAGTAAATACAGTTTTGACAGATATTGAATTTATGGCCATTACTTGTTGTCGTGGTTTAGGCCCAGCCAGCAACAAAGCACCACGCAGCTGCTCGCTCACTCCTCCCCTGAGGTGGGATGGGGAGAAGAAAATACAACAAAAAGCTCGTGGGTCGAGACAAGGACAGGGAGGGATCACTCATCACTTATGGGCACAGGCAAAACAGACTTGACTTGGGGGGGGGGGAAAAATCAATTTAATTTGTTACCAATCAAATCAGAGTAGGATGATGAGAAATAGAACCATGTCTTAAAAACACACCTTCCCCCCACCCCTCCCTTCTTCCGGGGCTCAGCTTTGCTCCTGATTCCTCTGCCTCCTCCCCCTCAGCAGCACAGGGGGAAAGGAATGGGAATGTGGGTTGCGGTCAGTTCATCACACGTTGTTTCTGCTGCTCCTTCCTTCTCGGGGCAGGGGGAAGGCCTCCTCACACTCTTCCCCTGCTCCAGTGTGGGGTCCCTCTCACGGAGGTCAGCCCTCCACGAGCTTCTCCAACGCGAGTCCTTTCCACACGCTGCAGTCCTCCACAAACTGCTCCAGTGTGGGCTTTCCCACGGAGTCATGGCCTTCTCTGAGCCCAGCCACCTGCTCCGGCATGGGGTTCTACACGGGCTGCAGGGGAATTTCTGCTCCACCGTTAACCTCCATGGGCTGCAGGGGGACAGCCTGCCGTCTCACCATGGGCTGCAGGGCAATCTCTGCTCCCCCGCACCTCCTCCCTCTCCTTCTTCACTGACCTCGGTGTCTGCATGGCTTTTTCTCTCACATCCCACTCCTCTTTTCGCTGCGGTCTTTTTTCCAACATTCTTTTTCCCTTCTTAAATATGCTATCACAGAGTTCACTACCACTGTCGCTGATGGGCTCGGCCTTGGCCAGAGGCAGGCCTGACTTGGAGCCGGGGAAGCTTCTAGCAACTTCTCACAGGAGCTACCCCTGTAGCCCCTCCCCTGCTACACAAACCCAACACACTTACCAAGTTCATTGTTTAACTCCATCTTTAGTCGTAAAATTTTGTGCCAATCTTGTAAGGGGAATGAAAGAACAGTCTGTGGATTCCCATTTGAAGTAGCAGTCTAATGTATATTGCATTCATTGAATGGCCTTAAGATTAGATTTGTGTTTAAATGCAACAACTGTTTACACTCTTCAATCCATTCAGGACATTTTGGAGCGGACCACGCAGGAAACTGTTGGAATATATGATGCCTGAAGTCTTGGACAGAGCATTTATCAGCACACTCTGACTGCCCAAACTATTTCCATCTGTCCTTAATATGGCATCATAATGGGAATGCTGGGCAGAAAAGGCAGGGCAGGGTCATTGCCAGAAGAGCTCTGAAGCCATCTGCCCCAAGAGCAGATGGAAATTGAAGCCAGCTGTAGCTGAGGTTGCACAGAAGGGTAATATTCAGCCCAGTTGTGGAATCACCTGGAGCTTTTTATCCTCTCTGAAATGGCTCACATAAGGCTGAGTATAGAAGCTGTAACTGCACAGACACCTTGCTGTTTGCAGTGAGATTGTAAGCTGAAGATTTATGAACAACTAAAGGGTTTATAAGAACAGCTTTCTTTGAAGAACAGCAAATCCCATTCTCTTCTCAAAAACTATGTGGAAATACATTTCCTCCCCTCTTTATAGCTATTTACGGGTACATATATTTATAAAATTTTTGCAATCATTAAATCAATGCAATATATTGATGCAAATCATTCATATCAGTTTACAAGGCAAGTGAAAGTGTATATATATAATGTATATACATATATGTATTGTATACATATATACAATCAAAAAGTTGCCTTTGTTCTGTATTACATGAATTATGCTCTGGTAATATTTTCCAAAATAAGCCACATCATTAGAAAATTCACTCCTTGCATATGTATCAGAGCCAGTTCTAAATACTTATCTTGGTCTTATGCTAGTTGAAATCCATTCATTTAAGTTGATTTACATTAGTGTAAGACTGGTAGAATATGAGATAGAAAGAAAGAATCAGGTCAACATTTTTTAATCAGAATTTTAATATTCACACAGTCAGTGCGGTATGTAGGTTAACTTCATAACAGCTCCATAAAGTGAATTGATACACAATACTGTATCATGCCAACATAGCATTACAATGTATAATTTAAAACTTTTCCTTTGAAACTAGCTAAATACAGATTAAGAAGATAGATGGAAAGAGCCTCAATATCTATCAAGTAAATAAAACTATACATCAATGAACATGCGTAGGTATTCTTCTTTGTCATCTCCTGTGCTCTGTGTGAGTAATACATTCTTGATTAGCTGAGAAACTTCTGTAGACTTTTACATTTTTATGTATTTCATATATTCCATGGAGTAACATAAATTGATGTTTAATTATACTGACTGCATGCCATAAGAACCATCATTGTCGATTTCTTCACAGAACAATGAATTGGTGCTATAATTCTTAAATGCTTGGTAATCAAATTTCTCCACTTCTCAGCAGGAAAACAAAGTATCAAATACACTAGTTTTGGAGATGATGTTGTGTAGGTGTTTGTCATATATTTTCAAAGCAAAGGGCTATTGCTAACATTTTTTCATGTTTTCTTCTGTTCTGGAAAACAAAAGTTGCTCTAGACATTGGAATGTATCAAAATCTGATTGATTTTTTTTTTTTTTTAAAGTCAGAAAAGATTGAACACTTTGGTCTGGTTTTGATCAATGATAGAATAGTTCCCATGCAGAATCCATGTGTGTGAGATTAAGTACTGACGGTTTATCTCTTAACTTATGCTGAGATGATTGGTATTTCCTGGAACTGGGGCAACAAATGGACTCATGAGCATCTTATTGGATGCTAAAGAAAAATACATGCAGATGCCTTACCTTCTTTCCACTTTGTTCACGTTTCTTGTTCATGTCCCCTGTTCATGCTTACATGCTCAGCTGTCCCAAGGGAGTCACTCCATATTCAAAATGACCATTCAAATTCAGTATCCATATTTCCAAGGCATTCCTTGCTTTCTTCTTTCACCATATTTGCCCTCTCACCCTGAAAAAAGAGTCTTGGCTTGAGTTCTGCTTTTTTCATGACTCATCTCATATTTCAATGCTACGTAACTATCATCTCCATCTCTGCTCCCAGTGGGCTTAGTACAGTGTATCTATCTCCCCATTTCATCAGTCAGTAACAGTGAGCATGTATGTAAGAAATGATATTGATGAGCCAGGAAAGAAAGCAGCCTGCTTATCTGACTACCGTTTTCTTTTAAGTGGTGAAATAAAGCATTCCAAATGAAGAAAAATAACTTTCTGTGGTTTACCAGAAAATGCTGGCTCTGTCCTTGTGATAAATATGTGAGGTACAAAGTTTATGAGGACTGCAGCTAACTATTTTATCAACCTTCTTTTTACAGTGTGAGAAGTTTTCTAAGCAGGAGACTAGCTGATCTGTTTTCACACTTTTTGCAGGGGTCTGTAACTTTCACATCCTTTTCCTGGACAGTGCTGCAGAGATCCTAAGAAGAACCACTGTCATAGACATCTGTCTATGTTGTCAATTATAACTATTATGTACCTGTTTATACCAGGCAACATTTCCTTTCATTTCAGCTTAGAAAAATACTAATGTATTGGGTGTAAATTGCAAGATTTTGGTAGCGTTGGGTGGTCTGCAGTGGTGGCCTCTCTGGGAGGAGGCCAGGGACTGCCCTGTGCCAGACACAGGTGGTTCCAGCTGGCTCCAAAATGGGTCCACCACAGGACACAGCCAATCCCACCAGCAAAGCTGGTGGCACCTCTGTGATAACATATTTAAGAAAACATCAGTGAGGAAGACAAGGAGAGAACAAAATAGTGAGAAACAACAGAGGGAACAACGAGGGCAGCGGAGGAGGATGTGCTCCATGGCAGAGTAAGCACACACCTGAAGGGAATGTCGTCCGTGGAAGACCCATGCTGGAGCACAGGAAAAGGGCGATAAGGAAAGGTCAGCAGAGAGAAACCACTATGCACTGATAGTTGCCTAGTTGAAGGGACCGAGTATAACCTGCAGCAATAACACTGGGGAAGGAGAGGTGTCTGAAGTGGAGTTAAGCCTGGCAAAGGGGGAGGAAAGCTATTTTGCAAGTATCTAAATGTTTGTCTTTTTGTTTCCTGGTACATGAATCAATAATTTAATGTTTATGTTAACTGGCAAGTTAAATTCCCCAAGTCCAGACTGCTTTGCCCATAACAGCAGCTAGTAAGTGATCTCCCTGTCTTTAATTTGACCCATGAGTTTTCTCTCTCCTGTTCTCCCTGTTTTCTCCCCTGTCCCGCTGCAGGCGGAGGAGTGAGCGAGCAGCTGTGTGGGTGCTTGGCTGCTGGCTGCGGCCAGCCCACAACAGTTAGATAGCCAAGTGGTTACCAAGATCCTTCTAAGTGAGTATCTTACCAATCTTATCAAATTAAGGACTTCTATCTGTTATGCACCAAGTTGATTGTTTCTAGGATGTTTTAGGTTAAATGTAACATCGTGCCTATACTTATATACTTTTTATCTCAATACAGTTTTAACTGTGGAATGGCCATTAAAAGTTCCATGATATTAATTTAATTGCAGAAGAGGTTAAAACACAGACTGACTTGAAATATTAGACTAAAAAGGAAAAGAATTCAAGTTAGTGAAAGAAATAAAATATAAGCTGCTGTCAATATTGCCATCAAATCATCAAATGCATCTGAAGAGACAAATGGCATCAGGTGACAAATAGTTCTCTAATGAAAACCAAATGTCAAAAACATATGACATTTCATCACTTTCTTTCAAAAAATCTGCTAGAAAGAGCTGCAGCACAAATCACCATCTGTTGAAATGTCTATGACATCAAAATTCAGTCTTTTGATAATGATTTTTCAATATCATCTTTTGAAAAGCAACTTGACCATTATTGTTCTTTAAACTCAGTTAAATACTATGCTATTCTTTAATGTCCATGCTAGCTTTACACAGTAAAAATCGTCCTTCTATTTCCCCTGTTTTTAAAAATTGGCTTAGCAAAGATAACCTCCCACAGTACTTTGCTAAGCCAAACACTGTTTTTTTGGATGTAGGGGATATACATTCCCTTTAAATACTTATTTAAAAAAACACAAACACTGATATAAAGGTAAATCTTCACTAACACCTACATCCTTGAAATAGCTTGTATTTGTCCAAAGGAATAGAGTTACAGTCCTACCTGCATTATAACATTTAACATTAAATAGCAAACATAGCCTATATCATTTATTCAGGGAAAGGACTCTTATTCCCAGTATAGATGAATATCTTTTCCAACATTGGTTGTTATTTGACTGAATAAAGATGTTTAATAAAGTTTCAGTGTTAATTTCAGTAGAAATTTGTAAGAGTCATTATTTAATTTCCACCTTTTTCAGACTTTATAGAATGGATGTATTTTATATTCTTCAGGTTTTTGTTTTGTTTTGTTTTGTTTTCAGTTGTGCAGAGCTACAACCAGACTCTTCTGTCCAAAATTTTTAGAAAAAAACCTCAGAAAGCATTATTGCATGCTTCTTATGTATTTTGACCACCAGGAGGGAGTTGCAATAGTCTCAAATTCTTTCCTTTGATTCTGTTTTTTTAGGCTCCACTTTTCTGTACAAAAAAGAAAGTGTCTTAATCAATGACACATTTACCTCTTAGATATTTTCCATTTCTCCTGCTGTCATTTGAAGAGGATCAATTGTTGATCTATGTTTTTCCTCTCCATTCTGCACCACATACCTTCTACTCTTGTGATTCTGACTGTAATAGACTCAATCTTCAACTCCAGTTTCACAAGTGAGTAGTAGATTTTAGGGATTTTTTTTTTAGATTTACAAAAGAAGTGAATTTATTGTAAAAGTTTCTTCTGCTCTGCTACATTAATAGCAACGTGAAATTCAGGATTCTTGACTTCTTACATTCCTTCCTATGAGGAAATTCTATGCCTTTATTTCATACACACTCGTATAGGGAGGAGAGCTCTAAGTAAAACACATTGACTCCAATGCTTAGGTGCACCTTAAGTATAGTTTGCATTCCTAATGCATGTGCACACATGCACAAAAGCCTGGCTTTAATTATAGGTGAACTACGTACTTGTCTATGGGAGCCAAATGCAGCTACAGTTCGGCTACTTGCTCTGGCTGAGAAACTAAAAGACATGTTGATTGCCACTTTTGCTGCTTCTAAAGAGGGACACTGGCCACAGCCACTGCTTAAGATGGCCCCAGCAGCAGCAGGAATGGAATAAGGAACAGCAAGCTCATCTCTGCTGAAATTTCTTCCCAGCATCATTTCATTTCCTCATATCGACCTTTCCCAAGAGCATCTTGTCTTGGGGGGCTGGGCAAGTGAACTCAGATAGCTTATTGTTGGGACAACAAAATACAAGTCCTGAGATAGTTCTGTGCAAATACAAACATGCATAGTTCACCAGTTATTTTGAGAGGGAAAATTCTGCTATTCTGGAAGCACTTGAAAACAGAGCTTCCTATAATCTTTTTTTTAGTTCAGAATCACTGTGGCACAATATATTCCTGCTACTCTGTTAGTGTGATTCTGGACCATGCATCACACAAAAAAGATTAGCTGTATTAGGTGACTCTGCAAGAGTTACAGAATTTCTGCATATTCGACACATCTCTTGAAGCGTGATACTCTGTGTAGAGAAAAAAAAAAAGAAGCATGTTCTGATCAACAATATTAAATGCATTACATTTATTTAGCACAAATACTAGAAAGGGATACAGGTCATAGAATGCAGTTAAATGTATTTCATATGCATTTGTTAAAAGAAAATATTTTCAAGAACAATATATACTGTATATTTGCATGAACTTAAGGATAACTACAGGGTTATTCAGTGACAGTGTATCGTACACTACAATTAAAGATTGGAAAAACTGAAATAATGGAAAGAAGAGGAAGAATTGAAGTGGTCTGGAATATTCTCTGATATTACTTCTTATTATTGTAATGTGATATTTAGCAAAGACTGAATCAAAACTGACCCAATTTCAAATAGAATAACCAGTCTAAATATTTATTTTCTTGGTGAAAGTCTCTTGTTAAGCATTCCATAAAAAGTGTTGAATTCTTCTGAAATTCACCACTTCTATCCTAAACAAGAATTCATTTAAAGGTAGAAGACATCATACCTGTTCTAAGCTCAGACTAGATGTCTATATTCAACACATCCTGTGGTACACTGACATGAGCGATACATTGCCGTGTGCCTCAAGATCCTCTGTTCAGAGAGCCCGGAGAAACTGGGATGAGCACTATATGTGCAGCATGTAGTTTCATTCTTTACCCATAACATCTTAGCTTGGCTTGTGGGTACAGAGAGAGGGAAATATGAGACATGATATCTAAATGCAGTTTTGTGATTTAATTGAGATGTACCGATTTGGATTGCTAAGTTGTCATATCTTATAACCTCAAAGCTTTGTGATGTGATTAATGCATCTTGACTTTATGTATGAGGGAAAAAAAAATATCTCTGTGATTAATTGAAAAACTTGCCTTTGCAATTTATTTCTGGGCAGATAGCTTGGGTCTTAAATATTTGGAAGGCATTTTAATAAGTTCTCAGATGCCATGAAATAGCCAAATTCTATGGCAGAGATCTCAGGTACAGACATTAGGACATTATCCTTTTCTCTTCCACAGCAGAGTACGATTATGCTCAAGGGAGTAATTGGCTGATGTGGATAAAGTAGACCAATTTGAGTTCTTCAGGCAGTCTCTGTTCTTCACATTGGCAGCCAAGTGCCCTCCCTGGGCACAAGAAGGAAAGGTTTGCAAACTCTGTTCTGGATTCCTGACAAGTGACTCCACTATCTGCTAAAAAAAACCCCATTACTAGTTTCTCTGCTGTCCTATCCATGTATTTATGTTTTAGATTATACTGTGTTGATTGCAACTATATGTGCCTTCTCAGCAGACAGCCAGACAAGCCTTGTCTTCTCAGCCATAAATTTCTGGTTTTAAATATAAGTGGAAAATAAACTTTCCCCCTCCAAAAGAACCAGGGGTCATATTTGGCCTGCAGTTTACAATGCTTTTCTCTGATACAATGTGTTAGAAAACCTGCCATTGAGGCAAGAAATCTACACTTACATGTGTATTATAAAGAGTACATTTTGTATGTATATACCACATGCTTAGGCACAGAGGAGACTTTCATCCATGGTCACAGTCAAGACACAGTCCTGGTGTCCTTGTCTTTTTTAATTACCGGTAGACCATGATGCAACTTGTTATCCTTGATATTGTGGTTTATACTTCTATTCTCAATTTTAACCATATATGTAAAATCACAAAATATGTATAAGCATCAACACATATACAGCTCATCTTTATTTTCATTTTTTTAATACAAAAAATGATTTTTTAAATACAATATTTACTGGAAACATTTAATTCTGCCCTATTCACTAAGCCCACCTGCACAGCAGTTATTCCATATTCTACTTATCCACACACTCTTTTTTATAGTATTCCCCTCAGGAAAAGCCTCAGAGGGTAGGTAGGCTTTGCAGCATAACTTGTACATCAATCAATAGAAGCTCCAAAAGACTGAGGCAGGAAATGAATCTCAGTCTTAAAGGTGCTGATTGTGTGCTGATGCCCGTTGTTTCCATGGGTGGATTCAGAGGGACAACAAAGAAAAAAAGGAAAAAAAACCCCAAACCCTCAAAAAACTCCTTCCCTCTTGTTTATATGAAATGGAAAATGAACAAGTGACCTTTAAAATGGCTAGAAATTTCCAGCTCTTTTAGTGCTCCAGAAGTGAATGCCAGTACCTTGAATTAAACTATGGGATGAATGCAAGACAGCAGAGACTAAAAGTCACATGGATTACTCTGCAATTTTAGCTTAATGAAACAAGCTCCAGACTCTCCAAAAAAAGCACAGAATGTTATTATTATATATTTTTCTATTTCTTTAACTTGAAACACTTTACACCCATCTGTCATCATTTTGCAGAGACAAGAGCAGGATCAGCCATCTGAAATCCATTCTTGTTACACTATGTTTGGTTTACTTTTATGAATAATCTCAGTCAGTGATGAGCCATATACATTAATAAATAATATTTGCATGTTTGTGTACAGTACAAAACATTATTAATATCCATGTTTTTGTGGAATATGATGTTCAGCATGTGTAAGAGTATCCCACTCAGATCTGTGTGGTGCCTCAGGAACAGAAAATTTTCTCACTGGTCTACTGATTTGCCAATTATTTCGTCAGGCATAGGAAATATCTGAATGTGCTTAACAAGTGTTTCCAAGGAGGTGAGGATTATCAAAATATCAGGACTATTTCCTTATATTTTCATGACAAAGAAGTAGCACTGAAGGAGATGACTTGAATTTGAATGAACTTTAACAAACCCCAAGCAAAGGTGTGGGCATAGAGGTTAGTGCCCTCTCAATAGAGACGATGACCTTTAAGACTGCAGCTCAGTATTCTTGCTGTGTCCAGCATCCCAAAACATTTTCTCAGGATGTTCAAAGGGTGACACTGTGGGTGAGCTTGGGAGCTAGTAATAAGGTCTGCATGAACAAAGTTTCTTCCAGAGACTAACAAGTACCATATATATTTCTTGGCAACAGCATGGTAATACAAAGAATCCTTGAGGAGTTTTTGTCTCCCTCTTCATCCCACCCCAATTAAGGGTATTAATATCTCATTTTCTATAATTTCACATTACAAAAACATTGTTCTACACTATCTCCATCTGTCTGCTGTACAGAAATAAAATCTCTCATAAAATGTCCCTGCCACCTACATGGTCTCTGTGCATTATCTTACTACATACGTAGGTGTTAAAAATCAGAGCAGATAATTTCAGGATGTCCTGGTTTCAGCTGGGATAGAGTTAATTTTCTTCCTAGTAGCTGGTATAGAGCTGTGTTTTGGATTTAGTGTGAGAATGATGTTGATAACACTCTGATGTTTTAGTTGTTGTTAAGTAGCACTTATCCTAAGTCAAGGATTTTTCAGTTTCCCATGCTCTGCCAGCAAGCAGGTGTGCAAGAAGCTGGGAGGGAGCAGAGCCAGGACAGCTGACCTGAACTAGCCAAAGGGATATTCCATACCACAGAACGTCATGCCCAGTATATAAACAGGGGGGAGCTGGCCGGGAGGGGTGGATCGCTGCTGGGGCATCAGTCAGCGGGTGGTGAGCAATTGCATTGTGCATCACTTGTCTTTTCTTGGGTGTTATTTCCTTTTTTTTTTGTTATACTCCTTTTCATTACAATTATTACTATTATATTATTACTATTATTCTCACTTAGTAGTGTATTTTATTTTACTTTTTAGTTATTAAACTGTTCTTATCTCAACCCACGAGTTTTACTTTCTTTTTCCTGATCCTCCTCCCCACCCCACTGGGAAGGGGGAGGGGGAAGCAGCTGCATGGTGCTTAGTTGCTGGCTGGGGTTAAATCACGACAAGGAAATAACATCAGAACATGACTCTAGTAATTTTTGAAAAATATCTTTTTTCTATGAGGGAAGGGCTATCTTCAGCAGGATTTGAAGGAATTACTGTTTTAGATTGGACATAAGCTTCTATGAGTTTCTAGAGTTCTGACTGTTCTAGCATGCTTTTAGTAGCTGGGTGTTTTAAGGTGTATTTCCTGCATTTTGCTCCATCTTAGTGATAAAATGTAGACACTTTGGAAAATGTGGTTTAGCTGTGTGTTTGTATAATGCCTTTTACATGTCTCTTGTTTAGAAGAGCCAAATTTTACCTTCATCAGGACTCCTGGATGAAGTTCTCGAGTCATATTCTTAGCTTAAGGAAGGTATTCCTATGACATATGGAACTGGCAAAGTTAATGAGAAATGGGAAGCATGTAAAGCATCCTAAATGACAAAGTAATCATTATTTTATCGCTATGTCATCTACACTGACACAGATAACTGACAACTGTATTTAATTGTAGACAACCCCTCAACTTTAGGAAACTTTTCCATCAAACGGAAAGAGTTAGTTTAAGATCAACGTCAACACCAGATAAAGTAGAAGAAGATTCCTTGGTAGCTGTTATAGTCATGTGCAGACAGTGCAACAGAGTGAATGACTTAAAAAACACAACACAAATTAACCACCACTAAAATGGCCAATGGAGGTTCCACAAGCCAGTGTTCTTTATCCTGGATCCCTAGTTCTTTATTCTGGATCCTTCTGCTCCCACCTACAAGTATCAGTCCTTTGAATTGCGAACACTTCTACAGAGCTCGTTTTGATGTCATAGCGTCACAGAGTCACAGAGTGGCTGAGGCCGGAAGGAACCTCTGGAGGTCATGTGATCCAACCCTCCTGCTCAAGCAGGGCCACCTACAGCCAGCTGCCCAGGACCATGTCCAGACAGTTTTTTAATTTCTTCAAGGAGGGAGCCTCCACAACCTCTCTGTGCCACCTGTGCCAGTGCTCAGTCACCCTCACAGTAAAAAAGAGTTTGCTGATGTTCAGACGGAACCTCCTGTGTTTCAGTCTGTGCCCACTGCCTCTGATCCTGTCACTGGATAACACTGAAAGGAGCGTGGCTCTGTCCTTTTGGCACCCTCTCTTCAGGTATTGATAAGATCCTCTCTGAGCCTTCTCTTCTCCAGGCTAAACAATCCCAGCTCTCTCAGCCTCTCCTCAGATGAGAGATATGAGGACTCATATGAGTCCTTCCTACCTTCATCTTCACTCACTTATCACACCTTATAAAGCCACAGTGGCCTTTCCATCCAGTCAAAGCTATGTCTAAATATTTGCAGCTACAAATTTGATTAGAGTGCTCATTATTATGTAAGTCAGACATGCAAGCACAGTGAATCATTCCTTGAATATAGGCTATGGACTTAGTCAACTGGACTTGGGACACTATTTCAACAGGTTTACAATTTAACCAAAACAATTTTCACTCGAGCTAATGGATACTAGTGAAAACTCTCACCATGGACAACTTTACCTTTCAAATTCCAGCCAATATAGTTATAGAACTATTTTAAAAATATGAGATTATTTATTTCCTTTAAATAATCCTTTTTTCACCTTTGACTAGAAACAGTAGAACTGCTCTTCCTTCCAAAGTGAAAAGAATTCACTGTGAGGCAGAGATTCAAAACAGAAAATAAAAGCCCAAAACCTTCAACAACTAAATTGTGAGTGATGGAAACGGTAGATAAAATAGAAAACATTATGAAAGCCTACCAAGCATGTATAACCTTTCTTATTACAAGGATCATGCTACCCATCACTGTAACACAGTCTTTTCAATGAATGTTCAGAAACAGAGGACAGCAAGTTATAACTTGCTGCGAATGATTTTACAAGTGAATGTTTCTATATTTAGGAAAAACTACAAAGGATATTTTAAGGTGGGAAACATTCAATAAGGTAAAAAAATTATTATTAATAGCTTCACTTTTGGAAAAAAACAGTGCCTTAGAGCTGAGGAATTCAAATTTATTTGTGTAAAATTTGTGCTTACATAAATTTTGAACTTTCTTAAAGAAAATAATTTGTCAAAGGTTTTCTTAGTAAACTTTAAAAAATTCTCCTAAAGTTCAGTTGTCTCAGACAGAGTGTAATTACCACTTGCTGTCACCCCCTGGTCACAGAATTCTTTGGACTGTTAGTGGCTGGGAATGCTTGCTTTGAATAAAAGCTGTACAGTTATTTCTTAGCAACAGCATAAAAATTCCTACTTTTTAACTGCCTGAGATACATATAAACCAGTCAGCGCAGAGAAATATACTTAATCCTCCTGTGGTTACTCCTTAATCACCCTGTTACAAAGGTACAAACTATGATGATCTGAATGGCTGGCTCAACCACAGGTCTTGAGTTTTTTCCAAGGTGTTCAAACTCAATTATGCACCAAAGAGGTGGGCAAGGCACAGGAAAGAAACACTGAAAATTAATCTTTTGGAAATGCAAAATTTACCCCCTTTTTTTTAGAAGTTAAGGCTTTAAATTGATAATGTCTTTTAAGTGGATATGCTTTATTTTCCTTTCTCCCCATATTTTCACTCTTATAATTTGTCCAGGCCCCCTACTACAAAAATTACTACCTACCTATTTCATTAAGTTAAGTGTTGTTCTAGGAGTAGTGACATCTCTCCAGCCTTTCATCACATGCATCTATAGATCATGACCTACCCTAACTCAAATGTAGGGAAGGCTGTTCTCCGTGGAGGTCTTTCGCAACTGACTAGGTAATTGATGTATTAAACTACTGTCTTCTAACGTCACAAGAGGCTGAAGAATCTGAGGATAACTGCAGCTCAGAAGATCTGGGACATAATTTTTTCTAATTGGGTGCACTTTCTCCCTGGTTCAGAGCTCACTGAAGAGCTAAAAGCTACCTTTATATTTGGAGGAGCACCTCCGCCAATGCAAGTTAAAGATCCTTACGGACAGGCGAGCAGACATAGGAAAGGGTTTTGGTGGAGACAGTATGTAAAAGATGAAGGAAATTCAATGTCCAAAACATTTTTTTTTCTGTTTTTCCTAAAGCCAGGTTTAGCAATTTTAATTTCTTTCTTCTGCTTAGCTAGGTACTTAATGGGGAAAGGAAAAGAGCAACTGTATGGAGAAGGATAGGAAAAGGCATAGCCTGGAGACAATTCTTGCTTGATCAACAACAGCTATAATAGTAATTTCTTTACCCCTTTGCATCCTCAGTTATTCAGAACAAGGAATGTCTAGCACCTCATAAGAAGGAAACATATTCAGACCATGGCAATAAATAGCTGATGCTTGCAGCTGACTTCAGTGAGTCTATTCATGTGATAACAGATCAATAGTTTGCATAAGGGTTGTATAACAGGCTCACATGACTGCCTATAAAAGCAGAAAGAAACCCTGTTCACTGCTAGGGGAGATAGGTATAGGAATGAGTACTGCTAATGAGTAGGAAGGAAGACTGAGCTCATACATTTTACAAATAGTGCCCCAGATCATGGTGGCGATAATGAGTGCCATTGAAAAAATATGTGACACATTAGTACAGCAGGAGGAAGAAATCCATATTGCTGCTACTTATGCTGTACCTGTCATGTGGATAAATACAGCAAAGAACTTCTGTTTTGCAAGGCTGCCAGTCTAGCAACTTTACTGAGTACTAAATTTCAAAGGAAAAAATAGCATTTTATTACTTCACTTATCTTCTCCCTGTGGTATAAATTGCCACAGAGTTACCTGGGGTTTCAGCTGCCCGGCTTCTATTGACTTTAATGACAAAAACATGGCTAAAACCCTATGCATCTCTATAAAAATCCTAATCATATCTGCTTAGTTTACTGACAAAAACAACTTGTTATTACTGTCAGTTCAGCACAACCAATATAACTGTTAAAGAGCAAACTGAATTGCACTCTGCCTCGCGTATTATCGACAAAATTGTCAGCCAGATTTTGATTCCAGAGATTTTACTGCTAGTGATGATTAGTGTTGTGCACAGCTAAATGACCAGGCAGCTTAGTTTGTTCTGGATGAAGCCCCAAAAGTTCAAACGGTTCTCTGAACCTTTTCCAAATCCCATGGTTCTGCAAAACTGAGCTGGCATTCTTGTGAGCACTGTGCGCCCAGATACCTTACAAGTTCACTAGTACTTCATGTTGCAGGTGAGTTGGAAAACACCGTGAACATCACTTTTATCAGAGTCATTCTGACTCTACTATCAGTGTTGTTTGCAGCAAGGATGTGAGGAGGTTCACAAGCATGGATTTCATATCAAAACATGTATATGTAATATTTATTCCTGAAAAATAAATTCTATTTGATCTGGAATAGAAGCATTGTCCTCAGCAAAGCCACAGAGAGAGTTCTCAGAAGCAGTAGGAACATACTCAATTCATGGGAAGTGTGGGTGGGAAGATGAGCAGGGAGTCAATAAGGTACCTCTGTAAGTTTTCTCTACTAGAATGGAGTAGCAATTCTGTCGGATGACTAAAGGGTTATAAAGGAGATCCTCACAGTCCTCATTAAGGCTTTTTGACTTAGTAAAATGGTCTTTTCCCTGTATCTCATCCTCCTGATTCGTAAAGGTGGTTTTCCTGGGGCCTCAGAACTAAAGCAATAACTGAGTTTCATCCACCAACAGTGCTCTGTGGAAATTACAATAGGATGACAGCTTTCTTGCTGATATCTCACATGTTGTTAAAAACAAAACAAAATAAAAAAACACTTTGAGGGTGTTTGTCTGAATGTGTAAAATCTCAAAGCATTTACATATATACACTTCATAAAAGTACGATGAAAAAAACTAGTATTGACCCAATTTTACCAACACAGCTTTCAATCCAGATCAAAAATTAAGAGCAATAAATTATATAGGCAGTTTCTCTTTCTCATTTTGAAGTTTGTACTTCTTGTTCTTTCATATTGCTACTAGATAGCGTGACAGAAATGTCTGGAACAGGAAGACTACCTTAAAAAAATCAACCTTAAAAATTAGACTACACTTTAAACCTGTGTCTGTCATGAGTCTTGTAATGCCTAACAAGGAAATACAGAGCTAGCAACAGAGCTACAACATCTAAAAGAAATTAGAATTGTCACCTTAACATTTGTGTTTGCTTTTATGATGTTATATGTGTGTGTTTGTGCAGTAAGGGCAGAAAGGTTGTTTAAAACAAGTTACACAAAAAAAGCCCTTCTTTTTTCTTCCTAAGATCTCACAATTATGAAAGAGAAAAAAATGACAAACAAGAGATTGATGAGGAATGAGAAAGGAAAAAGCTATGTGCTCCAACAGTGATATGCACTGTTACATGCACATCTTGTCAGTTATTTGCTTTTATTTTAATTAGATTTTTTTGGTAAAATATTCTGTCATCAGAGGAGATGCAAATCATGGGTGTTGTCAGAAGACAACAGGGAAGTCAAGAAAGGAAGGCCAAGGCAAACACAGTGCTCTAAGAGACATTTCTGACATAGGAAGCAGGATGAGGTTGCTTTTGGGAAAAGGCAACAAGATGAGGTGACAGCAGCACATCCGTTCTTCCCAGGCCTGATGGTGGTGTCAGTGGGGTGACTCACATCAAAAAGCTCAGAGAAGTACCCCCCTTACTGTTTCTTTTACACGTGCTATTTTTTCTGGAGTTCCTGCCAAATTCCCTACTTGTTTTTTCAGGCTTTCCTATGCCTAAAATGGACCCGCTCTGAGCCAGATTTTCCCTAGCTTTTTTTGGAGTGTGCAACAGCAGAGATATGAAATGAACATAAGCATCAGGCAAGATTGTACTCTCTGGATGTGACACAAATACACCTGTATCCTTGTTTTTTTTACAGCTCACGCAACCAGGTTTCAAGGTGGTCCCTGGGATAGCACCCAGCATCTATGACTGGATGTACAGTGGGCTGCAATGAGTCTTATAAACAGGCAGATTCTGAGGAAATTTCTTTCTGCCTTTCCATGGGGTCCAAGTGAATTGCAGCCTCCTGTTGCCTTTGCTCAAGTGACATCACCCATCCCTCCAGAAACAATGTTTGTCCATATTTATTCCTTGGCTACTAGCAATTCAGATCACGTCTGTCTTTTTATACTAATTATGTCAGCTTTCAACAAGGAAATCTGGCCTTCTGTTCCTTTCTCCTGTAAAAATAAATAAATACATAAATATATCTTGGAAAATGTGCAAAGATGGACTTGAAGTTAACGGAGGATGGAGTACTTGAAAATGCAGGTCTGTAACATAAAGTAGCTTATCAAAATCTATTTCTTGAGCTAGAGCTTCAATTTAATGAGCATGCTAACATTTCAGCAGTCATTATACATTGAAAAAAGTTTCCAATAATTAAGGATAATTGGCAATGGAAATAAAAAGAACAGATGATAATGGCTCTGCAGCAGACTTCAGCAGCTTGCTCTTTCAGCGTGCGTTGACTAAGACAGCAGAGGCAAAGGTTTTAAGTGGCAATCCAAACTGGTCAACTGTGTCTTGATTGTTATTCACCTAAATTTTTATACTCTGTGCCTCTGCCTCCATTTTTCAGTCACTTTGCAAGTTGTTGTTCTTTCTTTTTTTTTTTCCTGGGCTGCCCACAACATAATATTCCAGGGTTAATTACCAGCCAAATTAGGTCTATATTTAATGATTATACAGTGTCAAAATCTAAGCTTCTATTAGCTTTCCCTCTAATGTCAGCACGCATAAAACAAGTCACTTTCAACACCCTGACTAACCTGTAGTGCCAGCTTTTATTAGGTTTTCAGATTAAATAGCTTTAATATATAATAATGTTGTTGAATATGTAGGGATTGTAACAGTCTGCATAGAATTTTCCACAGCTTACTGACTCTTTTTTATGGTGGAGCAGGGGAAGAACAGGAGGACTCTTCATAACATTAGAGTAAATGCACTTTGTATCATGGCTGTGCCTACTAGCTCCACTGTGGTTAAAGTATTTCCACAATATTACCTTCCATTTTCATTAATTTAAAACTTGGCTGTTAAAGGTTTGTTGTAGAATGGAAAAGGAATACAAAAGGGACAAATTCAAGGACTGCAATCACAGCCTTTACAGTATTTGTTTTGAAACTAAGATATTCAATCACCCTTAAATCTCCCTCATGATGCCGCCTATGGCAAAATGATGACTTTATTAAAAAAAAAGAAATGCTTCCTTTTTGCTTCAACCTCAGAAACCATGTATCTGAACACGATTGTCTATTCCATCCTGCTGTCAATCAAAATGACGCCAAAGAAATCCCACAGTTACACATGCATACAGCAAAAATAGTGAATGACCTGATCTGTTTATAACACCATAGTGTGCCGAATCTAAAAATCAAAGAAGTCTCTGCCTAATTTCAGTGGGAATTTGTAAGATGGTGATCTGGGAATATCACTTTATTCTTGAGCAAGAAAGCTTCAAATTACTTATGCAGGTCATTAAAAAGTGACAAGAGAGCTTTGCAATTGCAAGGTTTCCTTATGTGTCTGAATATACTACCTATGTGTGCTGGTTTTGGCTGGGATAGAGTTAATTTTCTTCACAGTAGCTAGGATGGGGCTACGTTGTGGATTTATGCTGGAAACAGTGTTGATAACACAGGGATGTTTTCATTATTGCTGAGCAGTGCTTACACAGAGGAGTCAAGGCCTTTTCTGCTTCTCACCCCACCCCACCAGCAAGTAGGCTGGGGGTGCACAAGAAGCTGGGAGGGGACACAGCCGGGACAGCTGACCCCAACTGACCAAAGGGATATTCCATACCATATGATGTCATGCTCAGCATATACAGCTGGGGGAAAAGAAAGAAGAGGGGAAAGTTTGGAGTGATGGTGTTTGTCTTCCCAAGTAATCATTATGCATGATGGAGCCCTGCTTTCCTGGAGATGGCTGAACACCTGCCTGCCAATGGGAAGTGGTGAATGAATTCCTTGTTTTGCTTTGCTTGTGTGTACGGCTTTTGCTTTACCTGTTAAACTGTCCTTATCTCAACCCATGAATTTTCTCACTTTTACCCTTCCGATTCTCTTCCCCATCCCGACACGGGGGGAGTGAGCAAGTGGCTGTGTGGTGCTTAGTTGCTGGCTGAGGTTAAACCACGACAGTCCTTTTTGGTGCCCAACGTGGGGCTCGAAGGGTTCGAGATAACAACAGATTTGATTGGAATGTGCTAGATCGAATTTATAGCTGTTATGGCTGTTTAGCTATTAATCAGCAGGCTTCTGTGCTTGCCATGGGACTTGCTTGCCTCACTGTATACTGGAGTCTAGCGCTCGTTAGTAGCTGCTTTTTGCTTTTGCTGCTTGCTGTACTGCTGTGCTGCTTATCACCTTACTCTGCTGTGCCTGGGAACATTTTGATAACAGCAATGGTGATGCGCCTGGGCTGGCAGGTGGCCAGAGCATCGCTGCCATTTCTGTGCTGCTGTACTGGACAAGCTGGAACTCCAGTGTAAACTCAAGTCAAAGGGACTGTGACCTGTGGATGAGTCCACATGGGATCAGGACACCCTGAAGCATCTGTGGCTGTGAATAAACCCATACCACAGCAGGTACATCTTGAAGCATCTGTGGCCGCAGTTATGTCTGTGCCACAGCAGGTATACCTCTCAAGGGATTGTGGCCCAAGGGTAAGTCCACGCTGGAGAAGGTACACCTCAAAGCATCTGTGGCTGTGGATAAGTCCATGCTACAGCAGGTACACCCTGAAGCATCAGTGGCTGTGCAGGAGGTCATGCAGGAGCAGCTCAACGCATGTAGCCATGGATAAGTCCACAACACTATGTTACAAAAAATGAATTTAAACATTCTAGAGAGAGTTTTCAATTTTTTAATTGAAAGGTTTTTTTTATTTGCATCAATTCATAAAGCCAGGAACTTTAGTTACCTTGAGACCTCTGCATAAAACTCAGAAAGAGAAAAATGTATTTTCTGTTCATAATATGTCATAATCCTAAAGTCCAGCCTCATGAGCCCCAAAAGGGATAACAAATTCAATGAATCTCCATTTCTGAAAAGGATAAATCTTCCACAGCACAGTAGAGCGTCAATATCCAGTTTAAAGTAGCTTTTAGCCCTAAAATACTGACACTAGGTCTGAATCACTTCTGCTTGGCCAGTTGTAGACACATTAATGAGATGGGAATTTTCATATTTCAGGGAAGAGGAAAACAAGTATTTGGGAGATTTTCTGTTTTAAATATAACAATTATTTCAGTTTGCTTGAGGGGATTGCCTGTGGAATAAACAAACTGTTGAGCAGTGCAGAGGAGAAGCTGTGAAAAGTGAGGGATAGATACGTTAATTTTGATCTCATTAATTCATTGTTACCTTTTGATAATCTCACTACCTATATGGCAAACTGTGAACCATATTCAAACCTGTAATGATTCTGAAGAAGGATTTCGTTTTGGTGAAGCTGGATATTGGAATTATACATGAGAGATTTCCTCATTGGCTTAACCAAGCATTAAACAGTAATAAAAGAATAGAAGTTCTGGTTTCTATTTCAGGGAAATGAGGATATACAGTGGAAAATTATGCATCAAGTGATTCAGTGTGGGAATATAAAACATAATCAACAAATTTCTGTTTAATAGGTATCTATGCACACAAGCATTAAGTATTAGGTATACAAGTACACAAAAAGTTTTCTGGGTACACAAATATTTGGTTTTAGTTGGTCATTTCAAGTTAAATCTTGCAGTTTTCTCTGGAGCTATTTTATGTATGAGTTCCAAATGAATTCATTGTCTGTGAGATTTTTCTTAAATACACAGTTTGTGGCTTGAACAGAAAGAAAAAAAAAAAAGAACCAATCCTTTGTTAACTGTACCTATTCACCCTTGAGTAGTATGGAGAATTGGCTGAGCCAGGTTTCCATTAGAACATAATTCTTCTTTTCAGTGTTAGTTAGCACAGGCGAGCATTCATATTGCAACCGGGCATTGCACATTATAAAGTCCTTCACATGGTACAAGTAGCAGAGTTCAGGCCAAATTGTAACGGCAAACCAGAAGACAAACCTCCAAATTTCTTTTACTGGTGTAGTAGACACAAGAACAGTAAACACAAGGATCTAAGTTTACACAGTGGAAAGAATGTGGATAATATTTTGTTCGATTGGTGACACCATCTTCCATGAAATATAAATGTTATCTGCTGTATCAATACGAATGATTTTACTGTTCAGTGTTCTACAGTTAGGTTTTAACATAACTTTTTAATGTTGATTTATAATACATGTAGCTTGCTATAGGTTTATAAGATAATCCAAGTTGGAAGGAACCTCAGGGTCTCTAGTCTAATTCCCATTTCAAAGCAGGGTCAGCTGTGGGATCAAGTGAGGTTGTTCAGGGGATCAAACCAGGTTACTCAGGGCTTTGTCCAGTCTGATCTTGAAAACCTCCAAAGATGGAGACTTCACAGCCTCCCTGGGCTGCCTGTACCGCTACTTTACTACTTTACTGTCTGTTGCTGAAAAGGTTTCTCCTTATATCTAGTCTGAAACTCTCTTGTTACAGTTTATGAGTTTTTCCTCTTGTCCTCCAACCATGTACCACTGTGAAGGGACTGGCTCCATCTTCTCCCCACAGGTACTGGGAAGGCTGCTGTTAGGTGCACTCAAATCCATCTTGTCTTCAGGCTGAAGGAGCCCCAGTTCCTCAGTTTCTCCTCCCATGACAAGTGCTCCACTCCCTGTCCATCTTGGTGGCCTTCCACTGAACTCTGTGCATGGCAATTAAGTACTCTGTAAATTGCTTATGTCTAGCAATAGAAAGAAACAAAGTAATTGACGTACATGCAGAAGTTCCATGCATCAGCTTTGGGCAAAAAATCCACCCAATTACATCTTTAGAGAGGCTTATACTGAGGATGTAAAAGAAAAGGTGATATTTACAGATATGTTAGATTCTTGTCTGTGCATGCTCTATATTCCAAGAAATATGGAATAAACCAATACTGGCTTCAGAGGTGGTACAACATGAATTTTCACTTATGCTATTTTTTTCTCTTGCTAGGGATACGCCATTTTGTTTACTTGAATAGACATACCATGGTGAGTTACTTTCCAGCAATGAACCTACTTGTTTTACCAAAGCCCATTCTACTATAATTAGATAATGTCAGACAGAAAGTCATACAAACAAAATTACTTTAATCCTTGTTTTCTCCTAAAAGAATTATGTCAAAGTGATGGCTAAGGAGTCTTGCATTAGCTTATGCCACAAAGATTTTGCCCCTGAGTCTTACTTGTCAAAACTCGGTCTTCTCATGGAACTCATTTTTCCTCTTGCCATGCCTGTCCCTACTGTACTAAACCTTCTGACTGGGACTGCTTGATTAGGGTATTTCCAATCTCTTTCACTGGACAGCCAGTATACCCATTACAATAATATATTGTCTACTTTATGGTCATCTCTGAATATGAAAAAAAATGATTTTATGGTATGACATAAATAATATTTCACTCTCTAATGCCATTTTCCATTCTATTCAGTCTCTGGCCATACTAATATGAGTGTTTACATAACCACCATTTAATTTATGTGTGTCACTACTTTGTAATTATCACATTAAGAATGTACTTTCGTTTCAGGACAGTTGACTTTGTACCTTGGCTATACTTAGAAGAATAATTACAGAAGTCTGACCTTGACATTCAGAAGAAGGCTCAGATATCAGAGGAAGTGATGGTTTTCTTGTATTTAAAGTCTTCAAGTAGTCAATGGACACACAAATGCAGTTGCAAAATAAACTCTCTTAACATATGAGTTACCTTACCTGTCTTTCTGCACTGACTGTAAAGAGACCTGAGGAAAAGCAGACTGCTAACACAGAATACAGGACTTAAAATCCTTTCTCACCTTAAAATCAGTGAAAATCATTTAATCAAATTCAATGCAGGCAATGAAGAGAATACTGTATTTTCCTACCCAAGTGGTGCTCTATGAAAGCCTTGAGAACTACTGGAGGAGTTCCAAAGTGCTCGAAAGGCTTTAGGCAAACATCATAGTTTTAACTGCAGAGGAGCTCATTTTTTCTTTCAGATTTCAAAGAGAAGGGCTCTCTGAAAACAGAGCCACCACTCTGCTCACAGATTATTGATAAAATCAAATGGCAAAATGGAAATCGCTCTTTAACTTTTTAGAAAATAAGTACATAAAAATCCAAATTTGAAGGGGATACTGACATGGAAATACTTACTCAAATAAGTAAAATCAACAGGAGCTGCTCCATAGTTTAGAATGAAAGGATTGACATGAAGAAGGCAAAGGTGTGTTTTTGTTAATTACTCCAATTTATAAATGATCAGTTCAATTAATCCCAAAAGTTTATGACTGAATTCTCATTTACATTAAGTCCTCTTTATACCCCTTCACAAGTGCATAGGGGCTTTGAAATGCATGTAACTGTAATTGATGCCAGAACAATGTAAAGTGGCTGTAGTGCAGTTGAGAATAAGGCCCTTAATTTGGAATGTTTCAGATGTGTTAAACTAACTTAAAAATGCTAGAATATTTTCATATTTTAAAGTGTTTAAAAGAATATAATTCAAAGGCAGATTTAATTTTAAAAAACCCTAAATGTGAAGTGATTAGTTTGCAATATCCACTAATTTCTTCTTGTAATTTCTCTAAAAGTTTAATAAGGATTTTTACTATATTGCATAAAGCCTAATGTTCCTTACGTACGTTTACAACATTCAATGCAATGGCTCTGAAAGAGTTGGTATAGTTTGTTATAAACAAAACAACTCCCTTGGCCCTTAGATAGAATCAATCTAAATGTAGAAACTCAGCTTTCAGATTTGAAATATTAGAACAAATTAGCAACATGCTTAAGGATGCTCATGGAAATCTTATAACCTTAATGTGGTGTCTATCTATCAAGTAGTAATTCACTGATACATTCACCTAGCACCAGATTAGCAACAGGACCCAGTCACTGTGAAACAGTTTATTTCAAATTAAGCACCAAACTGTGGATGTGGAAGTCACATTGCAGAGGTTGGTTCCCATGACTGGGACTGGCAGGACCAATGTGCTGAACACTTTGTTTGGATTCTGGATCTCCTCAGTGCAGCCTTTAGTGTGGTAACTTTATGGGTGTTGGGCATTTTACACCCTGACACTTTGCCTTGAGGAACATGATATGTGGCTGGATATGTAGCACTCCTTTAATTGAAAGGACAGTGCTATCTTTCCTCCCTTCTGTGTATAACAGAATGATTAGAACATTTGACCAAGAAAATAGAGATGGGTTCATTTTATTAGCCCAAGAGCCCTTCCCATTCCTAAGAAAGAACTCTAGCTATCAAGTTATAGACTAGATCACATACAAGTTATCTTTCTTATTGGAGCTTGGCTGCTGTCCAGATATGAATGCAGGAATCACAGGACAAGAAAGAAAGCAAGCAAAAATCCCGCCCTGCTAGAGGCAGAAGGTGGACTGTTCAGCCTCAATAACTGTAGTCTGTCTATATCAGTAGTCTTACTTGGTATAACTTTATTGGAAGAGATTTCATGGTTAGAACTTCCAAGCAGATAAACGAGTTTTCTTACCTGTTATCTTAGAGTAATTCTGCATCCCTCATCCAGCCTAAATTTCACTTCTTGGTGCCTATGTTCTTTTGGAGCTTGTCCTCAGCCTTTGCACATTTCAGCAAGTGTACAGCTAGTTTGAATGATTTAAAATACTTGCTGAAAAGACCAAGGATATATAAGAGCGTTTATTCTTGTTTACAAGAGTGTAAATTTTCTGGATTACTGAACAGAAGAAGATGGAGAGTAACTTCATTGGTACATCAAAAGATCTTTGATTAAAATGAAAGATTTTAGAGCTTCAGCTGTAATAAGATGTCTAGACTAGTAGATACTGCAGTAGGCTCAGGTACTAGGTACTCAGCCAGTTTGCAACAAAAGCAGAAGCTGATCAAACATGGTCCATGTTCCACTTTGCTGCCACAAAAAGAAGCATAGTCTGATCACTCCATCTTTTATACCATACCTCTTCATATGGGAAAGCATAAGATGGCATGATACAGATCCTCAAAAGGTCACTTACACTGGGATCACCACTAACAGGTACTCTAGTAAACATCCCTGATATTACATGATTTAACAAGAAGCGAGCTTTGGTAAAGAGGTAGTAATTAAAATGTCACATGAAAGCAAATATACTGTTTTGGCTCACTAGTGCAAGCTTTGAGACTTTAACAATTAATTCTCTTTTCAGGAGTGTAAGATTCTTTATCATTGTCTATCAAGTTGGACTGTATATTTCATAGATACCAAGTTTTGTGTCAAGCAATGCATGATATTCATAAAAATATTTCAATTAAATTTTTTGCAGAGTTGCAAATAAGTATAGCTCCCTACATAAAAACAAATGCATGGATTTTGTTCTGTTCACCAGACTTTAGGCCCTTCCTTTTTCATTTACTGCCACTTAAACACAGAACTGGGAACCCAATTTTTCTACCACATAGCCCATGGTTCACTTTGACTGCCTGCACCAGATGATGGGAAAAGAATCTGTAACCCAGATTCTGAGATTGAGATGTTAAGCAACAGAGTTAGGACTCTAGACTTTAGGACCACAGACTTCAGTAAATTGCTGGCCAGGGTCCCCTGGGAGACCATGAAGGGGAGCAGAGTTGCTCTGGATGCCTGCAGGATTTAAAAAAATAATAATAATTATTAGCACTCGGGAACAAAATATCCTGTTCTACAGAAAGAGAAGACATTTTGGCAGGAGGCTAAGCAGGAAATTCTTAAAGAACTAAATTGCAAAGAGAGAGCATACATGAAGTGGATTCAAGGACAGGCAATGAAAGAGAAGTGGAACAACATTTCTTAGGCTTTCAGGAGTGAACACAGAAAAGTCAAAGCCCAGCTGGACTGAGCCAAGCTATTTTCATTAGTGGCAGATGATAAAACAAAAGGCAACAGCTACAAGTTAGGGCTTGGGATCTTCAGACTGACATGAGGAAAAACTTCTTCATTATAAAGTTAGGGCAGCAGAGAAACATTGCCCATAGAGGTCCTTCCAAGACTCCACTGGACAAAGCAACAGTTGAGCCAACCTAGTATTGAATGTAGTCCTGATTCAAGTGGGGCGGGTGCCTAGATGACTGTTAAACGTCCTTCCAGCCAATATTTCTATGATTCTGAAAATTTGTATGTATAAAAACCTTTTTGAAGACTGTTTCAGAATCAAAATTAATCACACTAACATTACCAGAACAATGGCGTACAATCTGTTTGCTCTTTGCTATGTGCAAGGTCATCTTCCTTTTCACTGATCACTCTTCCTTACATTCTTTCACTGACCCTTCTTTTTTTCCATCACATCTAGTTCATCTACTTGCTCTTACTTTTCATGCTTTTCAAAGCTCTGAGTGTCCCTACCTATTTGTTCTCTGACTCTAATGAGTTGCTCTTTGACATTTCCACTCCATCAGTGATAGTAGCCCAAACTATTCACTTGACAGTTTTTGCCACAGAAGTCTTAGCACTTTTACAGATAGAGTACACTCCTTGAATTAGTGCATAAAGCCATTAACCTCTCATCTTTCGATTCCCATCTTGAGGCCCACAGGATCTGGAAACAGCCAACTGATAATGGCTAGATAAAAGGCCAGTGGGGACTGCTGATACCTATTTTAAAAGTTTACAATGACATAGAACCATCAGGTTCAAAAATACCATAATAGATAACCTTTATTATAATTATTATAATCTTATTATGGCTCCTGTCCTCATCTTCTGTCTCGCTGTAGATTTGCTGCCTACCTACATACATTTTGTCTTACCTTGCAAGCTCTGCAAGCTAGGCAGCACACTTTCCATGGTCTTGACATAGCACTTCACAAAAAAGGTCCATATCCTTTTTAATCTCATATAAACTTATGAGTAGAATAAGCCTCAGTGTCACTATTTGTGTTTAAGTAAGTTATTTAATCTTAACGGTGTTGTTTCAGAAATGAGGAATCATTCCAATAACTATGGACATAATTTAAAAACAATTCTTATGGTTCAACAAAGCAGCTGAAATTTCCAGCTGCTTTTTATGGAGAGAAATCCATTTTTATTTAGAAAATAATTTCTTTCATGACAAAGTCATCCAAAGGACCAACAAGTTATCATATACATAAAAGGGAAGGCAAATAAAACACAGTATAAACCAAATTGAATATTAATATAAAATCCAAATCTACATAAATGCAGTAAGCTTGGATAAGACATTCACAGCATGTTGGACTTGTTATTTGAGGACTGAACTGAGATTACATCAAACTCATTACCAGTCTTAGATGACAGGAAGATAAAAAAGGACCTGCACACTTGTCAGTAAAAATGTTATAAATTGGAGTGTAACTTGGCTGTCTATCCTGAACAGCAGCAGTTCAAGGCAACGGTACCCCAGGACACCAGAGAAAAAATTGTGGCTTGGAGGTCACAGTCTTTCCTGGATTTCTCTTTGCTCTGATGGAGATGTAAGTCACTTCATTCTTCCACATAAATCATCTTATTCCTTTTAGAGCATAAGTTCAGCTATATAGGGATTTTTTGGCTCCCAAACTTCCTGCTCCCTGCTGATGTGCCTGCATGTAGAAAAATTGGGTGCAGAGTCCTTTTTGTCTCCTCTGAGGAAAGTCCATGCAAACAGATATCTTTCTTTTGAATGAAAGAGTTTATTCCCCATAAAAAGTAGATTCTATGGCAGGAACTTTCATTATCAGCTTACAAGGAAACTACAGCGAAGGTCTAAGCAGCAGAACAACCATGCTTATCAACTGTTAATGGCATTTCCTTATGCCCAATGAGTAAAAAAAAAAATATTTCAATAAACATAAAAAAGGACCATATGGAAATGCAATTGTTTGTGCAGCTAATTATTGTGAGAGGCAACAAGTTGTAGAAACAGGGAGCTAGGAAACTTTATATTTTCTTCGACATTCTCTTTTCTGTAATTTTGACTATTTTCCCATTCTGTCTTTGTTTTCTCATTTATAACATGGGAATAGTAACAATTAGCGGAGATTTTTTAAAAATAAAAAAAAAAGAGAAAGAAAGCGCAACAATTTAGCTTTTCTTCCTGAGAAAAAAAATGGATAAATATTCCTTTCATATTTGTAGATTTCAGAATGGGTTTGTGAAACAGTTACAAGTATTTGTTGAGGTTTTCCAAAGGAGTAAATACTATTCTCATTTGATTACGCAGGAAATGCAAGAAGCAGCAGATACACAATACTTCCTGTTTCATTAATAAAAGGAGCTACTGTAAATATCTTTCTTATGTTATGATTATTAGAACAGGATTTTACAGTCAGGTCAATCACATGATGTTCTCTCTCTATTTTCCTTTTTACCCAAACCTTAGCAAAGAGTTTGCAAAACTGCTTTCCACATGTTTGTAAAACCGGGTGAGAACTGAGGTGTGAAGCCTAGGTCTTCAGAAGCAGCTACTATAATTGTCTCAGACACATTGTAAAACTGCACATAAAAGAACAAGCAAGTTGCAGAGCTGGAGAATGTCACCCATTTCTATAGCTTTTGTCATTCTTCAGCTCCTCAACTGAGCTTTGTGCAGAAGGTGTAGTTCATCAAGTTTCTCTGTGGCGTATCTCTGATCCAAAGGCGTGTGGGGAGGGTTCAGCTTGCTGCTTCTTTTAATCTCATTGAAGAAAAAGCCAGCAGCAGACAACAGCGGTGGTAGCAGTTCTTTGACTGCCTGGTCACAGGAGTTAAAAAAATGAGGGAGTTCAATGCTGATCCTAAGATCTCTAAAAAACTGTCTTCCAAAATCAATGCTCAAGATGCACAATCTAAGCCTTTGTTATATTATCAGATAATGTGCATTCAAGTGCTTTCCCACCTTTTTTCCTGTGTGAGTAGGGTCTATCTGGTGGGAAGGACATGTTTACTATACTTAAAATACAATTAATTAGTTCATATGTATCTTATAAAGTGTCACATATCATTACTTACACCAGTTATGCACAAGACTGATTCTGCAGCTGTGTCAGGATTTATCTCCTATACTTGTCCATCAGCATTGTATTATATATACTAGTTCAGTCCTAAGCTTCATAGCTCGGTATCTTGTTTCCAACAGTGGCTATAAGGAAATTTCTAGAGAAAAGCAAAACCAAGTCAAGCATCTTGACATTTTACCTTAGCACAGATACTTTCAGCTCAGAAACTTGGGATGGCATCACTCATGATGTGATTGCCTTCATTGCTTTGCAGCCTACGCTATGAAAAGTTTGAGAATCCCCTGGCTTAAGAATACAGTGACTGTTCGTGAAAAATACATACAGGTAATGCTGAGAAATCGTTTAGTTTTATCTCTTGCTAAGGTTGGACAGATTATGAAAGCATGGAGAAAAGGTCAGGCAAAATATGGTTTTACCTACATACATCCTATTCTGATCATTTGTTAATGAGTGCCATTAATGTGTGGCTTTGTGGGATTTATAGTGGTGGAAGAGAAAGTTCACAAGGTTCAGCATCGTAAACTTATACAATTTCATGTAATGGGTCTTCCTCCTCGAACTGTCACTGCACATCTTATAAGTCTTACATACAGCCCATAGTTTTAAGAAAAAAACCAAGAGCATAATTTACAGAATAAAAACGAATCAACTCAGTAAATCTTCCAAAGCCATGAAGGATTCTCTTTTGATCATTTCAAAATGATGGGGAGAACTGACTAGCTACAGTTTCAATCACCTAATGTCCTCAAGACCCATATTAACGTGCTGAGTGTTATTAAGACAGATGTCTGTAGCTGTGTAAATTCTCTGTGATGAAAAAGTATCTGAATAAGCAGGAAATTAGTCCTGAAATGTTGTAAAATCCTGCACTGTTAATATACCCTGAGGAGGATGTTACAGCTGAGGTTTAGATGTACTTATATAAAGCTCCCTATCTTGGAGCTAATGAAGAGATACTGACAGTTTTGCTGCAGTGTCTGTGAAGTGTTTTAATGACTACAGATTAATCAGTTTCTAAAGCAGCATTCCCTGGTGGTTCCCCACCCCAAAAATCATAACCCAAACCAAGCAACTGAATGTCATTAATAATTAAAAAATAAAGAAATAAAACAACAAGGGAAAAACAAAACAAAACCCCCAGCCCCTCACCTCTTCATGCCATGAAAGCTGGAAGCATTTATAGTCACATTCTCCACAAGAAAAAAAGCCAGAGATGACACTGGATTTAGTGGAGCAGTCAGTTAATTGTTACGGTGAGGGTTTTAATTTTCTTCTCAATGTAAATCACAATTGAGGAAAGCATCTGCCACCTCTGATATTTCCTGTGCAGTAAATTTAAGTGGATTAATCACCCTACTTGTTCTGAAGTTCTGAAGAATGATGGGCACTTGCCAATGGGCTGTGGAGTCCCTGGCTCATTGATTTTTAGCTGTCTGGGGGGAATTGGTGGGGCTATGGAATGATTTAAATAGAAATTAAAAAATAAATCATGCTCAAACATTTTATGCCCACCCTTTTCTACGCCCTATCATCAGAAAATGATTAAAATATTTTCCTGGAGACTGAGCGGGTTTGATAGCAGACTATCAGGATAGGATTGTACTTGATTACAGTCATATGAGGATTGTAATGTTGGCTTTGCGCAGGAACATTTTTACCGGTCCAATAGAATTCCTTAATGTAGTGGTTGATACAAAATGTCTCAGTCAATGGCCATTTTTCCCAATAACTTCAGTGAGTTTTGTATTCTACCCGGAATGTGTAACCTCCCACTCTGGAGTTCATGGAAATCTGGCAACTTGCAGAGCCCACATGAACCCGTTCATGGACAACTGTCTTGTCACATGGTGCCTTTCTCTTTCTTTACAATTGCTAAATCTCATTAAAAAAGAGGGGGGGGGGGGGCGGGGCGGGGAGCCAGCTTTCAGAGTCTGCCCAGTGCTCATCTTGCAGGTAAACAATGTCTGTAGCTGCAATGGGGTCTTACACAGTTCTAAATGTGAGAGAAGATGGTACAAGAAACAATCTCTCATTTAAGAAACCTGCTGCACTGCTTAAGAGAAGATCCTGATCCACAGAAAGACAGAAAATAAGAAGCTGGGAGCTAGAAAACATGTTATGATTCACTTGTAAGAAACCCTTTGCTTTTCTAAAGAGGGTACATCATTCTTTTGTGCTTCTGGTCTTTTTTCATCCTTTTAGAAAATGTCTTGTCTTTGTGTTCTTCATTTCTTTTCATTTCTTTTCCTTTTTTTAATTTATTTTTGCATTTCCCTGCCTTACAGCGTATTTCAGAAAGATAATATACATTTATCCATTCATTATTTTATCAAAAAATCACTGTTCTATCAAGAGACATTTTCTAGTATTTCCATGTAGTTATTAAAGTGAAGAGATTTTTTTCCCTGTTTTTTCTATGCCTGAGCTAAAATTAATCATACTGAAGGTCTATAAACCATTCAAAAACAAATGCTGCCAAAACTCATCAGCCTCGCGGAACTGAAATGATGGGAGGATAAATAGTTGCTTTGGTGAGATTAGTTGTATATTTGTATGAAAGAGAAAAAAATCATGTGAGGTTACGTCATGAATGTATGGCTGAAATCTCTTCTGCTTTGATTTTCTAACTGAAGCATTGATTTAAGCAGCCTGTGAAATAGCAGGAAGTAGATAACTGCTTTGGCTGTACAAATTAGCCACTTTTAAAGGTATTAATGTCTATGTAGGTATGATAAAGAACATCTTTTGCCTAAGGATCTCAATGTGCCTCATGTATATTCACTAATTAAGCTTCACAATAAGCTTGCAAGTTAAATAAAGAGTATGAAGCGATTTTTCCACGCACAAAGCCATACCAGATTGGAAGACAGTAGCTATTTCTGAATGTAAACCAATATTTTTCAAAAATGCAGAGGCAATTCAACTTTTTAATGAATTTAAAATGGATGTGAGCACCTTTATGAAGTCTTAGAAAAGTTGCCATGAAGAGTGTAATCACCATAGGATTCAGATTCCTATCTATGTCCCAAGCAAAAAAAGCCCTCCTTTGCAGGAGCATCATTTCATCAACATCATGCTCTCTTTGCCATGCTCAGATAAATCAGGGGTGATTCACAGGAAGGACAGCCAACCGCTGCCTTTTCCTATCCCAGTGCCAACACAGATATGCAGCTTCTTATTCAGGTTGGAAGTACAGCTAAAAAAAATATGTGGTTGTTTGAACACAGAATTTATAATTTACAACATGGTGGAAGGTTATAAACTACTTTGATTTTTCTACTGAGTCAGTACATGGAATAAAGCAAAGAGCAACAGTCTCCGTGCCAGTAGTGTATTATTTAATCCAGACAACATAAAGACTGGATGATCAGACTATGATGATGTTTCTAAGCAATAACAAAAACTTCTTTTTTTTTTTTTTCCTCAGAAATCCTCCTCTAAAAAAAGTTGGAAAAAGATCATCTTTTCTCTCAGTGATACATTTGGTCTGACCAACTCTTTCCTTCCAGTGGTGGACAAGCAATGACATTTTCTTCTCAGAAGGTATTTTGAGGTGGGATTTAAATGAGAAGAGATACAGGATTTGTCAGACAAAGGAATGGTGGGAGACTGAAGGGCAAAGAAAGGATTGGAGAACACACAGAAAGAGGAATGTGATTTGTCTGTCTACAAAGGTGACAGGTACAAAATATCCACATGTGCTTCCCTATAGAAAGCATGGGATTATTGAAACAGGTAAAAATAGTCTTGGGGAAAAAAAAATCACAGCAATAATAAAACAAACAAACAAACAAACAAACAAAACCCAACCAAGCACCTCTTGCTGGGAAATTATCCAGAGAGTTAGGTTTCATATGTAATCAATGTATTAAGTGAATCTGGGTTATTCTGTACAGTTGGTTTTGAATACAATTGTTTGCCTATCTTCCTGCTCAGGTGCCTGTCTGGACAGGTGTATGACACACACCTACATGAATCATTGATGAGGTAAACAATACATGCTAACAATATGAGTCTGAATTATCTGGATTCAGGCAGCCACAGAATTTTATCCCGTTTGTGTCAGCCAGGCCCCAGTAGCTCGTGACTGCCATGCCACATACAGCTGAACCTGTCATGTGAGTAGGGATAGGTCTGAGATCCAGGCAGCCCATTTCACCTCTTTTCTCCCCAGTTCTGTGGAGGAAGATGGATCCCTCCAGACCTGAGGTAGAGTGAGCATCAACATACAAACAGCAGCTAATCGTTCAAGGGAAAGGCTGGTTGTGCTAAAGGGAGAGCTTGAGCCAGGCGTCCTGGGCCGTACTTTCTCATATGCATAATATAAATATATTTATACTACTGTGTATATACACCTGTGATAATTCTAGGTGGGCAATAACTAAGTATATGGTAGTTATTTGTGAATTTATCACCAAGAAAGCTGGAGAGAGAAGCTGGGAGTATACAGCCATATAGCTCAGTCTGATTTTATTTAGACAAAGAGAGCAATGGGGAACAATATAAAAATCCACTGGCAGAGGGCAAGGATTTGGGAATGCTACAGGCAACGTTATTAAGACAATATAACCTAAATTTTCTCTTAAGTGGATTACAAAAGGATAAAAGACAGCTACAGTGGTTTTGCGAGGAAAAGATCAAAGATGTAAGGAGGAAAACTAAAGGAATTGAAAAAAAGGGAAGCCAAGGCTAAGGGATCTGTGACTGGTCTTCTGATTTGTGTATTTCCTTTCACAGCACAGCTGTAGAAACTTGAAAAGCTTTGAGGCCTCAGTATCAGGCCAGGTTTCATTTTGCTCCTGTTTTTCAGGCTGTGAGAGGAAGATGCCATTGTCAAGCCTCTGCTGAGACCCTCAGCAAGGTCTGGCCTAGGGGGTACTAAGATCTGCAGGGTAATAGGACATGTCACAGCTCCTACTCACCCACTTTCCTAAAGGACTGACACCAGATGGTGCTAACCATTTCTGCCCATGTTTGGTGGTCACCAGATGAGGCATCCAGCATCTTTGTTTGATGTCTCTCTTTCTTTGTTTCTTCTGCTCGCATCAGAAAGAAGCAGCCAGGAAGGGGAGTTCCTAAGCAGAAGGTATGCATTGCTTTTGCAAAGCTATGCTGGTGCACATGGTACTTCTGCTTGCTTTCTTTCTAAGCTCCTCGTGTGACTAATACAGTTAGGAACCATCTAACCCTTACTCTGTAGGCTCTTTGGCACTTTGAGTGTCTTTTATTCTCTTGTTGTGCACATAACACAATGTATCTCTGATTTTGATGCTCCCAAAGCTTCTGCTGTAGAAATAAATAATAATAATTACAGCAATTTGTCTCCAAGAAATTACTCTTTTAAAAGTAAAATATGTGTTCATTTCAAAGAGTTTCTTATTATACAAATATGGCACCTGTTTTCAACTAAGAGCAGGATCACAAATGCTGTGATTCAGGGAGCAGAGCAGAGACTCAGGAAGTTAATAAAATGTGTTGATTGCTTTATGAAGAAGTTGCAAGCTTATGAATCCTTAACACTGTGCAATTAGTGACTACCAGTGAAAACACACCCTCCTCAGGACATCAGCAAATCCATGAATTTCAATAAAGTAACAACTAAACCAATTAACAAGTGAACACAAAATCAATTATTGTGAAACAGGCTAGAACAAAACAGTAACAAATGCTAGTTTTAAAACAAGAACAGAAGAAAACAAATTAGCATTTCAAACGTAAGTAGTAACAGTCTACACGTATTAATACATATAAGAATGATATATCTCATACAAAGATTTGCTTGTGCACACAAAACACATCTAAAAATACAGCATTTAAAACAAAACCCGCAACCAATCCTACGTATATACATTAGAAGACAATTGCTCTTTGATCTTCTTAGGTAGTACGAAAGATCTTAAATTTGTGGCTTAAACCAAAGAAATACTAATGACAGGAATATAATTAGACATAGAAAAAATGTTTTCTTTATCTTATAAGTCTTTTAATTTCAGCTTTTCATAACAGCAGCCCAATTTACAGAGGAAGCCAGCCGTGAGAGTATATGATGTACTGCAGAGATCATAATCCTTCCATAAAGGATAGCACACAGAAGCCTGCTGGCTTTTTAATTTTTATAATGAGGGGTTTCACAGCAACGTCTCACATATGCAGCCTCTGAACATCTGAGTATATGATGTCACTAGCTCCACATATATACAGTCTTGCTCTTGAGAATGATGCCAGAGGACTCTGTCCATGGTCAAGCTGCTGTGACTTCACAGAAAAGAGTCCTCTTAGATGCCTGATAATTAGGGAGCTGATGGAGACATTCAGAGACTCACTGCTTTGTATCAGATGGCTCCTGTTGATTGCGTTTCAAAGGCTAGATGGCAGCATTGTCAACTCTCATGATTTTTATCATAAGTTTCCTGATATTTGGTATTTTCCTTAAAATGCCAGCTGTCAGAATACCAAGTTTCCCTGAAAAATCTCAGTGTTTCTTTAAAGTTATGTTTTTAGTTGTTTGATGGTCAGAAACATGGCTGGAGCTCAAAAAAGAGGGATGATAAAACTGGGGGGGTCGGGTCTAAGGACAATTTTATGCAGCTGACAACTAATAGCATAATTTAAATCACTAAATAAATCACTTACAACACTGAGCAAAATGATAATGAGAACAAAAGAATCCTCCAGTTCCCCTCTCAGAAATAAGAGGCAAAGCCCAGTGCAGGTAGAGAAAAGTATTTCCCTCTTTTATTCTCAGAATTAATGGTTATTTTTAGGATATCAACTAGAGACAGTCTTCTTAGATTTCCAAAGAGCTTTATCAACTTATCAGTTCTTATCCTTTCTCCACTTTGCCCTATTGTCATTTTATATAAGATCCTCAAGTCAGAGATCATCTATTTTTATATCACTGCCAAATGCCAGATGCAACTCCAAAGTGAAATAAATAAATAATTACAGTATTAATAATGTCAAGTGTTCATTAAAAACACTATCACAACAACCTTCCAGGAGTAAATTCTTTTTATACTTGTAATCAGTTATGAAATATTCATTTGTTGATGATCCTGTATACTGCAGTTAATTTGTCAGTAATTATATGAAGAAAGTTACTAAAATTACATAGTGCTTAAATACTTATGCTGCTACCAAACCCATAGTTGGATTATGAGATATCCACTACTTAATATATTTTAGCTTTCAGCTGAATATCTCATTTAGATCACATTACCTGTATTTTTCAATTTCTTTAAATGGCATTAACCTTTCTTATACCTATATTAAATTTCTTCACTTATTTCAAATACATGAAACTCATTACGTGGTAAAATAATTCATGGTATAATTTATTGATATAAACTCTAAGTAGGACTGTTCAGCCTTGCTTGAATTTACTGTAGAAGAATAATTCTGCCCAATCTTATAGTGGAATTCTAACTAGTCTGTATTCTCTTTGGATGTGCTTTGGAATATTTTCAAATATAGTGGATTTTTGCCCCCTTTTCACATTCAACTTGCAACTGCAGATTGTGTATTTCATCCTTTGCACGATGACTCTAGGATTGTGTTTTTCAGTCTTCAGCCTGTAGACACCTAAAAACATTTGCAAGCAAGGTGTGGATCCTAGTATAATTTAAACCTGTTATGTATTCATTTCACTAAATTCCTTTCTCAGAGGCCCATGGGCTAAGCATGTACAGGCACTGAGTTTTAGAAACATTAATGTCAATGACCTCTCTTTATGAAGAAATTAAATTGAGTAAACCTTTAGTTCTGGCCACTCTTTATACAATTTAGAGCAAACACTTGCTACAACTGCTATTCTTTAAAAATATACTGTATATGTTTTCTATGGAAAAGCCAAAGGATTTGACAGTTGGCAAGGAATTTACACTCAAAAAAAGTTTTTCTTCAGAAAATGTAGTTTCCATTATATATAAGTAAACACATAAACCAATATAATACGTATATGTAGGTATATACAAGTTTTTTTAATCTGATACAATTTTGTCCGCAGATTTAGATTTTCTGTCAGGCAAATTTAAATGGCAGATTTAATTTCAAGGTGTTCTGACCAAAAGCAAAATGGTTCAGTTTTTTAATTAAGTTTACTATGGTGTTTCAAATCATCTGACAAACCAGTAAGCTGTATCAGCCTATGAGTACATCGCACCATGGACACTGCTCTTATAGACCAAACTCTAACAGAGTCAATACATTCCTATAGTGAAGTCTGAATTTTCCCCCAATTAAGCTTTTTGGCACATTGTGAAAGGCATGGTATTCTGAATGAATGCTGTGAATTCCGGAAAATGTTAGAACAATGCATAGATTTTAGGTGTAGATTTCCATAAGACAGTAACTCTTTTCCTACTGCAGCTGAGATAAGGGGCAATAAAAATATTATAATTATAGTCCAATTGTCCAAACGGTTCATAAACTATCTCTTATAAAGATAGGTGTAAACTACAAATCATGTTCAATTACCTGGTCTAATGTAACAGTAAAGGAAGAATTGTTTGGTTTGATTTTAACCTGCATAAAAGCAGATATGCAAGGTATTAGACTTTTTTCCCCCAACAAGTAATTAACTTTAGCTAGTTTAAAATATAAATATAGGTTATTAAAAAAAAAAAAAAAAGAGAAATGTGAAAATCTTAAAAAAATCTTTCCATTAAACTTAGGATCCTCTGTGCCTAATGGATTATTGGAAATGAGACTTGAGCTTGTTTGTTCAACCTGTTTACCTAATTTTTCTTTGAAAGCAAAAAAAAGTGTGGCTGAGTGAAAAAAAAGTGTCCTGAGCCAGATTCCTCTCCATCCTCAGGTAGCGTCCTGGAAGTCTTCCTAGAAATGTCAGGTTCATGTAATATCCCATCTAATGATATCCAGCTATTGCGTGCTAAAACAGTGTTGAGGTTACTCTGGACTCAACTTCTGGAAGACACCCAGCCTGGAAAAGGCAGATGTCTCCCTTACTGCAGTCTTTTTTTCCCTTCAGTATAACAAGCACTGACCATATGCATGTTGCAGATGAAGATACATACTTCTATGCTTAAATTGAGATGGATTTTAGAAATTTTAATCTGCTACCTCAAATAGCTCTCTGCTGAGCCAGTCACTAAATATCAGCCACCCAAACCCAAGCATGCACCAGGGAGCAGTGGGCCCAGCTGCACTGCAGGGTCCAGGGAGCTGGGAGCAGGGAGCCGGGGTGGTAGCACGGCCGGCAGGGCAGTGCCCTCACCCACATGGGACGCAGCCCCATGGAACCCCTGTAAGAAGAGCAGAGCAGGTCCGGCGACGGTACCCAGGGCCACCCACAGCCTAGCTCACCAGGCAGGACCATAACGATGGGGCAGGTCCCCAGGTCAAGTCAAGAGACCAGGATCAGGAGGGCACAATGATAGGAACAGACACATCTGCAATGTTGCTCAGGCAATGATCAAGTGCAAGGGCCTGAGCTTAAATGAAGCTTCTAAGCAAAAAGGGGCTGGGAGAGAGGAGGGAGGTGGTCCTTCCTCTCAGCCCCACAAGACAGCTGTTTCCACACAGCTCAGTGTTACACAGCTGCACACCTGAGATCTAGCTTTGAACATCGGTAGCTGAAATCAGGGCCTTGACAGTATCACTGGTATTGAAAAGCATTCAGTTCAACAGATGTACTATAATACTTGCTGATCTCTAATATCAGAATGAATAATTATAAAAAAAAAAACTCAGGAGCTAATGATCTAAAGTCTATGTAATGAAATACATGACAAGGAGTAATAACAATAGAATTGTGGTTGATGACAATGGACATTCAGTTAAAAGTGAATATGTAAGGAAGAAATCATTACCACTTCAGCTATCTCAGTACAAACACCATGCCTTTATAAAAGACTTCACCAAGCCTGCACAGAGCTATCAGCCATACCTATATGATATAATTTTGCGTGGTTCTCCAGAAAAGTGGTGTTCTCTTAGTGGGTGTTATTCAGCATCAAAACTGAAGGGGTTAGTCTTTGAGGAAAAGTAAAATGAATCAGATATATTTAGCTTCCCTACACAATAGGAAGACCTATAGGAAAGACACATACTTTTCTTTCTTGGAGGTGGAGTGTAATGAGGCCCATGTCTTGCTAAATTCAGGTAGTCCACTGCACTGCCTGTGATTCCGATCACTCTTGAGACAAATATAAAGATCAGTAAAAGGCTTGTAAGAGATGAAAGGAAGAAAAGAGTATAGAGCCTGAATATCAGCACCAACTGCCTAATAGTCAGGACATTAAAAGGTTTCAAGTTTTTATTTTGTACATTAAACCAATGGGATTTTTAAGCAGCACATAGAGATTGCTCAGGGGTTTCAGCTTCATTGCATGTGTCACTGGGCACCCCAGGACAAAACAGTTCAGAGAATACTGCTGGGAACAACTTAGCATTGGGAGATGAGAATGATTTTGTAACCTAACTCTTATGGCTCCCTTATATTCTGGGTTCTTTGTGCCAGTGGCAACTTGCCTGAGTAAAAAGGGTGTAAGACCCATGGGATTTGGTCTCATTCTCCTCTGTAGCTGTCATTTTCCAATCCAGTGTGAGTCATCACAGTGTCTCTCAAAAACTATTACACTTCATATACCCCCAGGAAATGCATATTAAGACCGTTATTTTTAACTATGTTCTCAGGTCTCGGGAAGACATTGATTTAATTTTGTGCTCTTTTCTTCCTCTCCCCCAATTTCTACTGAGCTGTCCTGGTTTCGGCCAGGATAGAGTTAATTTTCTTCCTAGTAGCTGGTATAGTGCTGTGTTTTGGATTTAGTATGAGAATAATGTTGATACCACACTGATGTTTTTAGTTGTTGCTAAGTAGTGTTTATACTAAGTCAAGGACTTTTCAGCTTCTCATGCCCAGCCAGCAAGAAGGGTGGAGGGGCACAAGAATTTGGGAGGAGACACAGCCAGGACAGCTGACTGAAAACTGGCCAAAGGAATATTCCATACCATATGATGTCATGCCTAGTATATAAACTGGGGAGAAGGCTGGCCTGGATCTGCTGCTCAGGAACTAACTGGGCATCGGTCAGCGAGTGGTGAGCAATTGCATTGTGCATCACTTGTTTTGTATATTCTGATTCTTTTAGCAGTATTATTGTCATTTTATTATTATTAACATCATTATTATTTTCTTCTTTTTCTGTCCTATTAAACTGTCTTTATCTCAACCCACGAGTTTTACTTTTTTTTGATTCTCTTCCTCATTCCACTGGGTGGGGGGAGTGAGCGAGCGGCTGCCTGGTGCTTAGTTGCCAGCTGGCGTTAAACCACAACATGAGCTCAGCTTCTATTTTCCATCCATATTTTAACAAGCCAGCTCACTTGTTTGAAGCTGAAGTAAGGAATTTGGACAATGAAGCCCTTCTTCCTTTCTTCCTCAAACTTTCATTTAAAAGGAGAAAAAAAAATGTATTCTGCACTTGATAAAAATCATATTTTGATGGCCTTGAACACAGAGGAGACAGCTGCATGTTATATGAAGTTGAACCATTACCCATAAACGGTCACAAATGAAGCAAAATAAGCAAACAACGGAGTGATACTGAGGAGACCTGGAAATCCTGAGAGTGATCTACTGCTTGGCAATGCATTACCTCCCTGTTTGTAGTCAGAGACCAGAAGTCATTTACTATTCGTTTAAAGCACATGTGTGGTATATACAATTTTGGCTTTTGATTTCTATGGTCATAATATTGAGCTGATAAAAAGAAATGGCTAAGCTTAAACCATAGCTTTAGGCATGAAACATTGCCTCAAAAATTGCATTACCTTCTAAGTGTATCTAGGTTATCAAATGACAGCACTTTAATAAGCACCTAAACAAAAATTTCTCCTAAAAAGTTAAAAAACTCAGTCAGCAGTTGCTAAAACTTGTTTGTCTTTTTTTTTTTTTTTCCCCCTCTTCTGACAAACATTTCCTACTTCTGTTGACTGCGTGGGTGATGTCTGCCAAAGACAAGTTTTTGACTATCATTTCACTGATACTGGAGGTGTGATCAGCTCATTTTGGAGCTTCTCATTGCTACCTTGGCACATCTGTCAAGGTGTTTCCTTTAAAAGCAGCTTTTTCCTCTGTGAAGAAAATGTTCCTTCCTTGTAAGGAGATTCATAATTTTTCCCAAACAGACCATATCACTCTAATAATTTGAGCATGGGACTGAAAATGGATTTGAAGCTTCTTGAAATCCTACTCAGTTGGCAAGTCCTTTCTATCTCAAGATCAGACAAAGGTTCACTTATCTTCTCAATATAATTGATATTTTAAGAACATTTATTATAAAAATACCATTTTCCTAATTACATGTTCAGGTGTTTATCTTCTGGTTGGATTGAAATCTCTGAATACACGTATTTCTGCAGAAGAAATTAGTCATATATGCAGAGAGAAGACAATAGCCCAATTCCTTTTACAAAATTGTATCAGTATGGCTTTGAACTTTCCTCACATTTTCCAAAATGCTAAGAAGATGATAACATTTCAGTGATCTACATAATATCACTTCTCACTTTAGCAGCTCTTAATAGTTCCTCTGCATGCAGCAGTTTGAATTTCCTGATGGCTTGCTGACATGTTTTTGGCCATTATTGCAGAGGCTTGATTCACTCAAGAGCCTGATAAACACTGAGGCTTTACAATGAAGAATGAAATTATCAAGCAAGCTGAAGAAGGTCTGCAGACAATTTGGTTCAGTCTTACATTACTCCGAAAAACAGGAGCCTGGAGCAAACCTGATTTACAATTTCCAAACTATATGTAAATTTACCAATCAAAACAGAACAAATCACACGGGACATAGAAAGAAGAGTGGGTCCTGGTAAAAAAGGCGCCTACTAGTACCTAGTAAAAAAGATCCAGGTTATGGAGATATAATAATAGGGTAGAAAGCTGGTTCTATTTCTGTTATAAACATGTGTCATGTCAAAAAGAAGGAGAAAATTCAATGGAGTTTATGGGGTGTTTTGCATATCTCACATTAGACAAGTGATAACCATATGGTGTAATCTGGAAAAGAAAAGCCCTGAAAACATGCTTGCTTAATTTTTAAACCATGGTTTTACACTGAAAGAAATATTATTAGTTAAAATAATAATAATCATGGAGTTATTTTTCCTATGGATTTAACTACAGTAAATGCTTTCTATACAAATGTGTTGTACAGAATAGCTTGCTTTTTTTTTCCCCTCAATGGCAGTGTAAGTATAGAGAGAGGAATTTTTCCTCACTTGCAATCATTTTTCTTTATCATTAGTAAAGATTCTGCCTTGGGTCTTTCAAATAATTCTGACAAGGCAGCAGTGGCCAGAATAGAAACCAACTACTTCTTATTTTCTGTGCTTTAGCAGTTCCACATTACAATGGGAAATACTAGAAATTACTTCTTTGCTCAGAAGGAAATCTAACTCCTTCAAATTGAACTGGGTCTAGAGAGAGAAGCCAGGTGTGTTACACAGCTTAGCCCCCATCTGACCCGGTTTCAAAACATAAAATTGAGTTTCTGATCAATTAGTACCCAGTGCATAACTCTATTTACGTGGTTAAACGAAAAGGGAAGAAACGTTACTAAAAAGTGTGCTGTTATTAAAACTACTATTTTTTTTTTTATTCATACAAACGGACAAAGAGCACTAGGGATCGCGAAACTGAGTAACAAACTGCAGATGTAAATATACACATTCTTATATCTCAAGTAGGTCAGGTCTCAACCTAGACTTGATTTTTCCTATTGGAATGAATATTAGTGAAGTGAAATATGAGGTGGGTCCTTTCCTTACGCAGGTGCAGACTAAAGAAAGAATGCAGCTCTGTACAGAATAGAGAATTTTCCCCAAAGTCCCCCAGGATACCTAAATTCCTTCCATGCCCTTGACCCTCCATTAGTAGAGGGCTAGGAATTCTTGAAAGTTTTTGAAGAGTATTGAATGGGAGTCAAATAATAAAAGTCATTGGGCAGAGACATTTAGCGAGAACTTTGACCATCTGAAGATGGTCCCTGGTTTCTGAAGATCCATGTGGCGAGCAGGAAGGAGCCTCTTTACACCCACAAAGAGGAAAAGCTAAATTCCATCAATGGAAACAGCACTGAGCACGGAGTCCTCCTCAGTGGTCTGATGCAATATGCGTCTTCGTGCTCCAGCTGTCCACTCCTTTCTGTGAGCTTTGTGCAACACGTGTAGTCTGTCCTTTTGATGTTTCATTAAAAATCCCACAAGTTAAGTGGCAGCCTCCCTAGAAAGTGAAATCAAAGCAGTCAGTATGTTGGGGTGGAGGAAGAGTCTGAAAATATTTTTTAAGCTCGTGAAATGATGCTGAACTTGATTCTTATTTTTGGTAATAGCTTTTTCTTCATAGCAATGCCAAGGTGAGCTAGGAATAAGGGTTATTAGAAGTTTACCACCTCTTTGCTGACCAGCTTTAATGCATGTTATTTTTATTGCACTAATATTTAAATAGAAAACATTTTATGTCTAAGTTATTGGTACTGGTAAGTCGAGAAGTTTCTATTTTGGCAAGTATTTTGCAAATCTGATTTCATTCCACCTTAGAGCTGTAAAGGAAAATAGTGGTTCTTAGGTTCAATTGCTTTTTTATCTTGAAAAATATAGATTTATACAAAGCATTGTTATACAAAGTACTTTTTCACAAAAATAAAGATTTTGTGTCATTTTAAACTTTTTGAGTAATACAGATAAGAATCCAAGCAAGGTTGAGTATGACAAAAATCACCAAAACCTCAAATTTTAAAAGTGAAAAATGGAAATGTTTAATATAAAAAAACCAAGGTAGCCTATTTTTATAGTATACAGATTTTTTTTTTTTTTTAATTCCAGTGGAGCCCTTTTAGGATTCATTTGATTTAGATAGGACCACAGATATTTCATGCGCAACTACTACTGTTTACTTTGTTTATGATCTGTTGGAAATATATTAGTAGCATTTTAAGATGGGTCAATTCAAACTAGAAAGGGAAACAACCAGTTCTCCATCTCCATCTTATTTCTCCAAATGTCATGATTCAACATAATAGACAGGTTAACATCACGGACACATTCTGCTGAATTTTCTTCAATTAGCTCTACTTAATTTATTTGGTATGTTCACTTACACCTGTGCTGAGTTTCTGTTTGTACCCAAGGATATCCCAGCATAGTCTATAATAGTTCACATGACTGTGAGAGTAACCCATTATACTGAAGCAAGAGCTAGGGTCCATATCTTCAGTATTGAAGATCATCCACCATGTGCACCATCCTTCAACTAGTGCTTTGAAACCAGTTTGGAGTTTTAAGGACTCTCAGTCTGTGCCAGCTTAGTGCAGCTATCTGTGGACTAGAATCAAGGAACTACATTATGCAAGAAACTGCAATAGAAGAACAAAAGACACCTGGAAATGCGGAAGGTTTGAAGAACTACGGTTCAGTGCCTACAAACCTATCTGCCTTTGCAGAAGGCTATTTTGAGGCCTTTCTAGGAATGGTGTTGCACTGTGTTATTTTATCCATGTTTCTCATATGGAGGTGTAATTTACAGAAACACCTTGGCCAGGCACAGTAGGCTTAGCCGATCCATTTCCCAGGTGAATGTGCATGGTGACCTAAACCAAGAGGAAACAAAAGCCTGATATTCCATCCTGTTCTTTGCTAACCTTCTTGTTCACAAAGCAGTGAAGCTTACCCCAAATCAGTACCCATTTGAATGGGTACACAAAACAGATGCACACATAGAGCGTTTTGGAAGTCTTATTTCTAGATCCTAAAAAATCCTGGTTGGATGTTCAGAAGTGACAGTGACTGCAGCTGATGTTAATGGCTTTTATAAACAACAGGTCTGTCCTGAAATTTAAACATGTCAAATTGCTGGTGTTAATTGTGAAATGAATTTCTCATCAGCAAATATGCACCTGTTATGCCCAGAAGCAAAAAGCTCAGCAAACGATTATGATCATAGAGGAATACTGCTGTGATTCACAGCTACTCCTGTTTACTTTTGCTTATTATCTGCTAAAAACATATTAAGAAAATTTAAAACAAGCTGGCTGAAACTGGAAAGGGAAATTTTAGTCCTCCATCTTAGTTCTCTGAAATTGATTTAACATAGCATACAGTTTTAAATATGACGAAAAATGATAGCTTAATCTTTGAGACATTTTGCCATGTGCAGTAAACCTGGGATTACCCACTGCAGAACTGAAGTCTGAGTCCTTTGGCAGGAGAAAGCATCTTGCTCCTCACCTGCTTCAAGATTAATAATATCACTCCAGCGAGATTAGAGCCATTACTCTTCCTGACCTGACCCAAATGGTACAAATGGGATTTTAAAGACAGTGTCTACTGAAAGATCCAGCAGAATGATGAGGTGCACAGAACAGCTACCATGAGGAATCAGCAGTGATAGACTGTTAGTGTTATAAAGAAGATACCCTATTAGGTTTAGCTATTATCCCAGAAGAAGATTATGGTCATAGATCCTGACCTTTAATTAAATGGACAGCACAAAGAGAGAGAGAAAGATAAACAAACTTGTGCAAAAAAGTGGCAACTTTTACTGCCTTGGTAGCAAGTCTGTGAAGTGGAAAAGGGACAGTGACCAATGGGAGATTTTACGGATTGCTTTTTCTCTCGTTTGGTGAAGAGGTAAAAAGTGGTGATGACATAGAACAAAAAGTCATGAAAAGTTCTGCTTTATTGGCTAAACAGCAAAATAACTCTGGATTTCCACAATTAGGAAAGGAAGACAGGAAGAGAAGAGAAGGAGAAGGAGAAGAGAAGGAGAAGAGAAGGAGAAGGAGAAGGAGAAGGAGAAGGAGAGGAAGAGGAGAGGAGAGGAGAGGAGAAGGAAAGGAAAGGAAAGGAAAGGAAAGGAAAGGAAAGGAAAGGAAAGGAAAAAAAAAAAAAAAAAAAAAAAAAAAAAAAAAAAGGAAAGGAAAGGAAAGGAAAGGAAAAAAAGGAAAGGAAAGGAAAGGAAAAGGAAAGGAAAGGAAAGGAAAGGAAAGGAAAGGAAAGGAAAGGAAAGGAAAGGAAAAAAAAAGGAAAGGAAAGGAAAGGAAAGGAAAAGGAAAGGAAAGGAAAGGAAAGGAAAGGAAAGGAAAGGAAAAGGAAAGGAAAGGAAGGAAAGGAAAGGAAAGGAAAGGAAAGGAAGGAGAGGAGAGGAAAGGAAGGAGAGGAAAGGAGAGGAAAGGAGAGGAGAGGAAAGGAGAGGAGAGGAGAGGAGAGGAGAGGAGAGGAGAGGAGAGGAGAGGAGAGGAGAGGAGAGGAGAGGAGAGGAGAGGAGAGGAGAGGAGAGGAGAGGAGAGGAGAGGAGAGGAGAGGAGAGGAGAGCCATTGTTTAAATTGGACCAGCATATATTTTGAAGGTGTCTTTGTTTTTACTCTGTAGAAAACTGGTTCACTTGCTGCTGAATACGAATGAACACTGGATAAGCTTTGGCATTCACTTGTCCTGAATGTCACTTCCCTTGGGCCGCAGTATGGCAGGATAGTAATGCCCATCATCTTCTTACCTCACATTTTCTAAATACTGAAAAAGATACACAATGAGAAAAAATGTTGGTGACTTCTGAGGGTGACATGAAGAAAAAATATTTGCCTATGTGCTTGGGGTAAGTTTATTTCTTAAACTTTCATTATCCAAGGACACTCCCATAGAGTAGTATATGTCTGAATCTAGTTCTAAGATATTCGTGCTTATTCGGACTGAACTATACCTTACTTCATGATCAATCCTAGGGTAATGTTCTACTTGCAGAATAAGCCCATGTAAGCATGAGCATCTCACAGCACAAGCTAATCTGTCAATTATTTGTAAACAATGTGACAAGAATTGCTGAGTTCTCATAATCAGTCAGTTCTTGAGAAAAGACAAAACTGTTTCATTTAATAACACTTAAAATCATGACAGATTCAGGTTCTATTGGAATGTTCCCAGTTGATTTCAAACAGGTTCCACAAAAACTAAAAAAACTCAACCAAGCAAAACCACATTATATACATTAATGGCAGGTCTTATTGCACTTATCAAACATATTCTGTTTAATATTTTATATTTATCAGGAAAGTGTAAAGTAATTCACTGTAACTTATTTTAACTATTTGAATTTGAGAAGATTCCCCAGGCATTGTGGTGGAAGCACACGTTTCAAAACTGATTCATAGCTGAATGAGTAATAGGGTTTTTCTTTTCCAACAATAAAAGCAACTGCTACCTGAAGCAACCTGGAAGTTGCTGCCACATATACCAAGATCTAGCACAATGGTGGGTTCTTGCATTTCTGGGTTCAGCTGTAACACATGGTGCAGTGAGTGGTTCCTCTTGCTCTGCATGTAGAGTCATGTTAGTATAGCAAAGTGTGGGGGTCAGTCCTGTAGCTCCAGCTGTAGTACCCAATGCTTTTATCAGCTGAAGACTCAATTTTCAATTCCAGGTCATGACAAAGGTGGCAGTTGTCACATAATACAACTGCTTATTATAGCAACCTAGTGACTTTCATCTGAATAAGAAAACATTTATGGAGTTTGAAATGAAATAACAGCAAAGACACATGATATAATAATTTAATGGAATTTGTGTTCACCTCTGGAAGCCTAACTGTAACTCCTGAACTGGTCAACTGAATCATCCATTATAACAAGTCCCTGGTGATTTATTTCATTTATTTCTCAGTGAATGATAGTTTTCTTCAAAAAATTGCAACATACTGGCAGCCTTTACATAACAGAATCAGAGATCTGGAATAACAGAAACACTTACCCTTAAGGATTAAGATATTTGAATATCTAGGTAGATTGGCAAAATATCTGCCTGAAATGTTCACTCTTCAAAGTGTTTCCCTTTAGTATATATCAAATATACATACACATGTTCTAATTCACATGATGTTAAATGACACTGACAGGCAGCTTCCATTTTCCACGGTTAAAAAAGTTTATCAATAACCATTTTAAGAGGCAACAAAATTTCAAATCATGTTGCACAAAAATTTTAGTTTTGAAAATAATTATATTTAACACCTATAGACCCCTCCACAGATACAACTAATTTTAAACTAACCCCAAAGAAAAGAAAACAATTAAAGAAGGCTACTAAGACAGGGATGAGGTGTCTGAAATATAAGAATTTACCCATGCAAACTCTTATTCATGTGAATAATCACATTGGCCTTCATCAAAGTACTCACACAAGTAAAGCTTTGCAAGATCAAGCTATTATCTTGCTGACTATCCTTAAAATCAAGGACATTCAAGAAATGAGGGGCACAGAACAATGATTCCACAGTATTAAACATTAAATCAAGGATCAAATATTAGATGGAGGATTACAGAAAACAACTAAGAAGCATTGCTCTTAATTGTGTAAGTTAGGGACCCAATTGCTGGTTTCATTTGCAAAAGGGAAATCATTTACAAGGTTAATTGCAGTGTCACCTCACAGCCTCCAGGTTTTTTTCATGTTGTGCAAAGCAAGTGTGAGCAGATGGACAAGAAGAACATCTGGCAGAGAGAAGCGGGATCAATGCTGCTGACAGTCTTGACTGATTTCCTTTGGTGTGCACACAAAATAATTGGTGACAGAAAGGGCAGTCAGAAGTAAAGTTCCAAGCCTAAAGTGAATCTTTGCTGATGCTATTAGGGAACAAACTAACTTCTGTAGCCCTCCCTGCCAAAGTCTGGAAGACCTTAAATATCTTCCAAAAAATGTGTTGATAATTGGCTTTTGTACAATATACGTCCCTAAAATGAGTGACACTCTCATGCAGTTTTCTTCACTCACATTTACTTTGATCTCTAAAACTACCAGGTTCTAGTTCAAGCTTCATTTGTGGAAAGGTGTGCCTGTGAACCAACTGTAAAGTTCTTCCTTTTTATCCACATATCACTGTGTCAAAATATGGTAGATCCTATGAACCACAGGTCTGCAAAAAGCGTCCAAGACTGCTAAAGCAAACTTGTAGGATGTACAATATTATACTGCAAGTTCTTTCAATTATTCAGTATTACTGTTAAACTCTTCTTTTAATGTTGTTGTAAAATACGGACTTAGTTGATGTAATTTCAAAACCACTCTCCAATATCTTGGAGGGGTTGTAGCAATGAGGGAGGGTCCCTGGTTTGTACAAAAGCACAAACGTAACACCTGTCTTCAACAAATGCCAGAAGAAAGATCTGGGGAATTACAGTCTAGACAGCCTCACCTCAGTTCCTGGGAACATGTCCTCATGGAAGCCATTTCCAGGCAAAAGAAAGAAAAAATGTTAGGTGGAAACTAATAGCACGGACTTCCTATGGGGAAATCATTCTTATCAGCTTGATTATCTTTTATCATAAAATAACTGGATCTATGGGCAAGGGGAAGGCAGTGGGTATCATTTATCTTGACTTTAACAATGCTTTCAACATAGCAGGAAGATAGTGTTCAGAGTGACCTTGATAAATTTGAGGAATTGTCCAAGAGACACCAGATAAAGTTCAACACAGACAAATGCAAAGACCAGCCTGCAACCTGGAATGGAAGAACCCCAGGCACTGGCACAGGCTGGAGACCTGTGCTGCACTGTCAGAGAAGGACCTAGGAGTTCTGGTGAATAGAAAGTTGAACATGAGTCAGTTGTGTGTCATTGTGAGAAGTAACCACATTCATAGCCAGTGGATCAAAGGAAGTGATTGTTTCCCTCTACCTGGCACTTGATGAGGCTGCATCTGGAATACCGCATAAAGCTCTGGACACAGGAAAGAGTTCAATAACCTGGAAAGAGTCTGGGGCAGGTTCCTAAAAAGCTTAGGTAGCTGGAGCATATAACATAGAAGGAGAGACTGAGAATAGGGTTTGTTTAACTTGGAGAAGGCTAACAGGGAATCTGTTTGATGTTTTTCATTCCCAGAAGGGAGGTTATAGAGAACATGGAGCCAGAACCTTCTCAGAGATGCACAATTAAAGGACAAGAGGCAACAGTCACAAGTTGCAACAAGGAAAACTTACTAGTCATGAAGAAAAATTAAAAATCTTTATCATGAGACTGGTTAAGTACAGGTTGCCCAGAGATGCTGTGGAGTCTCCATTTTCAAAAAGAAACAAGGGAATGGTATTCTTAAGGAGGACAGGGCTTACTACTCAGATCAAGAAGAGCAGGACACCTGTACTTATGGAAGAATTTTAAATCTTTTTCATCTTCCTCTCCTTGTCCCTCACTGAAAATGTCTGACTTCCTGTGTTCCTGCATCAGACAACCCAGTCTCTTACTACCTCCCACTATGAAATCAGGACTGAGCCTGTCCATATATGAGGAGTCTCTTGTTGTAACTAGAAAAATCACTGTTATAGAAGAGACTTAATTGTTTGATTCCGATTTCCAACTGTGAAGAACTTGAGGGGTGGCAGGGAGAGGTTACATCCTTTAGAGATCATAGAATAATTCAAGTTAGAAGGGACTTCCGGGGTCTTTAGTGCAACCTCCTGTTCCAAGCATGGTCAACACTGAATTCAGACCAGGTTGTTCAAGGTTTTGTTCACAAAGATCTTGAAAACCTCAAAGAATGGAGACTGCACAACCTCTCAGGGTAACCTTCTCCAAAGCTTAATTTTCCTACCAGTGACAATTTTTTTCCTTATAACCAGTCAGAACATCCCCTCTTACAATTTATGACCATTGTCTGACCTCACCAGAGAGCCTTACCTCATCTTCTCAGTAACCTCCCCATATGCACCGGCAAGATACTGCTAGGGCCCCTCCAAAGCTGTCTCATCTCCAGGATAAACAAGTCCCAGTCCTTCAGCGTCTCCTTAAAGGGCAAATGCTCCAGCCCCTCCTCCCCAGCCCTGATCATCTTGGTAGCCCTCCACTGAACTAACCAATTCTGCAAAAAGATGAATCATCAAGTCTCTTGATCTACTGGCTGCACTCTTGTTGACATAGCCCAGGGTGCTATTAGCTTTCTTTCCTGCCAGGGCACACTGCTGTCTGCTGTGCAGCCCACTGTCCACCAGGACCCCCAGAAACTGTTCAGCAGGGCTGTTCCTCAGCTGTCAGTCCCCAGATCATACTTTTTCAGGCATTGGTCCATCCCAGGTGCAAGAATTCACATTTGTTTGTGTTGAATTTCATGAAGTTGCCCTTCACCTCTTTCCTCCAGCCTGTCTGAATATCAGACCCACTCTTCGGTTTATCAGCTGCACCCCCAGTCTGGCATAATTTAGAAACCTGATGAGGGTGCGCTCCATCTCTTCTGGCTTGTTTATAAAGATATTGTACATGACAGGTCACAGGACAGATCCTTGAGGTACTCCACTTAGAATGGGCCTCCAGGCAGGATATGAAACATTAACCACTTCCCTTTGATCCCAACAATCCAGCCAGTTTTCACCCATCCACTGGACCACTCATGTAGACCATAGCATCCCAACTTGGTTACAAGGATACTCTGGCTTCTTTTTTCATACCCTGACATGAAAGAATATATTTTGTTAATAATTTGTTTCTGATCTTGACTTATTTGAAGAGGTCTTGTGGTATAATCAATTCAGAGATTCATCTGGACTATACTGGCTCTAGGTTGTACTCTGCAAGCTGATATAACTTAAAAAAAACCCACAGCCGATTATTTTGGATATCTCCATCATTGGCTCGTAAAGGAAATTGCTTTTCAGATTTTCAAAGTGACCAATCACTTGTCTGTTTATATATATAATACTTCATATGAATGCACTCAGATTTTTACAACAAAACCATGAAATCAAGCAAATCATTAAAACCTTTCTTAGGTCAAATTTCTGTTGCTGAAATTGTTAGCTGATTCCCTACTCTGCAAATAACAAGAATATTATTAAATGCCTTTTACACTTCTGTCTTTAGATCCCGAGGTCCCAAGAAGATTACAGTGGCTAAAGTTCACTCCTTTCAGTCCACCTGCTCTTCTGACTCCTGTCTGGTTTTGCTTTGTGTCGTGGTTTAACCCCAGTCAGCAATTAAGCTTCCCCCCCTCTTTGGGGGGAAAGAAAAAAAAACCAGTGATGTACAATGTAATTGCTCACCACCCGCTGACCAATGCCCAGTTAGTTCCCGAGCCGTGATCCGCGCCTCCCAGCCAACTCCCCCCTGTTTATATACTGGGCATGACATTCCATGGTATGGAATACCCCTTTGGCTAGTTCAGGTCAGCTGCCCCGGCTCTGCTCCCTCCCAGCTTCTTGCACACCTGCTTGCTGGCAGAGCATGGGAAACTGAACAATCCTTGGCTTAAGATAAGCGCTACTTAGCAACAACTAAAACATCAGCATTTTATCAACGTCATTCTCACACTACATCCAAAACACAGCACTGTACCAGCTACTAAAAAGAAAGTTAACTCTGTCCCAGCCAAAACCAGGACACTTTGTTAATCCTTAAAACTGACTCACTACCAGATTAAAATCTCTCTTTCTTCATACTACTGTGCCTTTATGGTAACAGGAGAGATACATCTGCACATTTACTTTTTTTGGTATTTTGTGTTTAGTCTTCTCTTTTCCTATCTTTTCTCAAGGTAGGGAATAATTTCCCAATTATCAATCACAATGCAGAGTGCGCCCTATGCACATGACACATTGAAGAGGAAGTTCAGGCATGAGCTCTCACCTGGTCCTAGCATTCCCTCTACAAAGTACAAATAAAGTTGTTTCTGTCTTGTCAAAGTAGAAAACATTATACATAACACGTGTAATTAATTATCACCAACATTGTTATCACTGGAATCCAGCCAGTTACAAAAGAGCTTCTCCTTGTTATGTTGCTTCACCATATACCCTTTCCCCTCTGATGGAGATCCAGAAGGGGGCTTCTATGTTTTCAGCTATGGATGGGAGCTGTTCCCAAACAGTTTATTCTTTTCCTCTGACATTGGTTGTCATATTTTTTCTCACATTTTTTAAATCAGCTCATCAATTCTGATTAGTTGCAGACAAATCTATATGTATGAGAGGCAATACACAATATAGATGATTTTCCTATATTTGCATACACGTTTGTGACAATCAGTGCTGTGTAAATAAAAATGATACAAAAAGAAAAAAAAAAACTTCGCAGAAGAAATGTGAACCTGCTTATTTTTATAACTTGCAGCAGAGGAGAATGGGTGCATATAGGAAGGTAAGCTTCACAAGTTGAAGGAATGGGTTAGATGCTGCCGTATTTGCTGAAGACAGACTGAGGATGGCAACAGTCAGAAGTTTCTGCTACTGTGTTTCCACTCTGTGGTAACAACAGACAATATCCATTTGGCTCTTTCACCATAGTACCAGTTACTATGATAATACTAAATCTTTTGGGCAGTAGCTGATAGAAATTCCTAGTTTCTCTTTCTCTTCTCTCCCTCTCTGTTTCCTCATACTGCTATGATATTACTAGGGCAGCAGCGTTTTTTCCCATGCTGGAAACTACAGAACAATGTTGGAGTAGGAACTTGAATTCCCATGTGATTTTCTCAGGACCATATTGGCTTTCCTCCTGGGACCCGCAGGATCTCACCTGCAGAGCTTTGGCTCTTTGCAGGGGAAGACAGAACATGCAGCAGCCAGGAAAAAACTTGACTCCCATCCTTCTTGGCTCCCTGTAGTTTCTGTGGAGAGGTCATGTGGGTGGCAATGGAGAAGAAAAACACATTAAGAGGTTTAGAATAGGTCTGTATGTCCTGCAAAACAGTTCAGGTTTAGCACCAGATTCCTATCAGGAGTGCTGTTAGTGGTGTTTAATGATGTAATTATTTGCTTTCTTGTAAGCTTGAAAAAATAGTCTTTGTTGGTATCAATATTCTGCTTATTACTCTTGTGAAATTTCTCCCTTTTCTGTCTGATTATTATAAGCAGATAGTTTTCTAAGGAGGTCCCCAAACCAATCCATAAAGACCAGATTTGCTGGTCAACCAACCTGAGACAGGGAGCCTCTAAGTGTGGTTCTAGACACAGCTAAAAGCATCTTTCTAAAGCCTGTGAGACTCTATCAGCTCTAGCCCTCTCAGTGAGATATTATGGCATTTGTATTTTGATATAGGGAGGTGAAAAAACAGAAAAAGTAAGCCCTTCTTGAAGACAGGAACATGTGTGGGACCACTGCCTGTATCATGTATGGGACTGAAAAGAAGGAGAATGAGTCTTGGCAAGATAATGGAAAAAACATGGAAGATGTTAATGCTTCATAAGAACTCAGAAAAGCTTTACAGGGAAAGGAATTTCTACAGGAAAAAATGTGTTACAGGAAAAAAATGTGTAACGGCAAAATGGCCATTTGCTGACACTGTGCTGACACTAAGAGTCTTTGAGTATTTTTTTCTTTATACCTAAAATGCAGGGGAATGTAAAACAGTGGAAAGAACACTCTGTTTAAGATAATGAATATCAGAATCCCCTCAGAAAAATGCTGCATTCTCTGAATATGAATAAGAAGGAAGCTCTAAATTATGGGTAGAAAATACTGAAGAAAAACATTAAGAAATATTAGACAGTATTTAAGACACATAAAAATAGACAGACATATATGAAATGTGTATGTACCTCTTTACAAATGGTCAGAATCTAAAAAATAAATAGGTTAATGAAAATCTCAGGATTAAATTGGAAATATAACAGATTTCTCCAAAGTTTGATGAAAGCAAGATGATAAATAGGAAGGTAAAAATTATTTGTGACTAAGAGATAATCATGCCAGAAGAGACATAGTGCCTTATGTTAACAAAGCTTTAAGTCAGATGTGTGTAATGCATTGAGGATATCACAAAAGACAACAAAAAATAAAGCTGAGGGGCAACTACAATATCAGGGGTTTACTATAAGTCATCTAACATGATAACAATAAGTATGAAAAGTAAGAGAAATTTGAAAGGATGTAAGTGTACAAAACAGGATATTTTGATGACTTTATGTGCATTGGGTCAATTTCATAATGCACCGTGGTGCAATGATAACATTTTTGACACCATCAATGGACATTTCTTGAACCAGTCAGTTAGTGACTTATAGATCTGGGACAGTCTTTGGTTATGTCTTGAGAATTGTTGAGATCACTATTCAAGATAAAACTGCCAAAGGGAAGCTCTATAGTAGTGGCAATAACACAGTGAAATTCTAATCCTTATAGGAAAAAAAGGAAAAAATATCATGTAGTAAATGTCTAATTTTAAAAGGGGAATGAATGAAATGAGGAAGAAGAAAATCAAAAGACACAGCCAAAAAGTAAAAGACCTGTATGGCACACAGAGAATGATCATTTCTGCCATACCGAATCAGTGATATAAACCACAAATTAAGTATGACTTTAAAAGAACTCAAGACACTCCCTGTCTTAACAGGGAAAGCTGAAAAGAACAAACTTTGACAACTTAAAAGTAAAAGTATAATAAGGTGCATGAGAAAAGATTTTTATAGGAAGCTTCCTCATCCCAACACACTTTAAAACACCATAGAAGCATAAGTTGAAAGTATAAAGCACTAGGTTGTGAAGCTTGTAAATTATGATGCTATAAAAGGAAACTGAAGCCTTTGCAAGACTAATTAACATTTTTCATTGGTTTACACAGAAGTATTTTGGGAGGTTCTCACACTGATGATTTCTCTCTGTACTTACGATGAACTGTGTAAAATTGAAATGTTGATAGAAATGGTTTTACAACAAATTGCTAAACTGTATAGCAAGAAATTGCCAAGTATTTTTGAGAAACTAATGTAAGATTAAAAAAGCTCTCTATAGTGCATAATCTGCTGTTTAACTTGGCTTTAGCATCAGGGGAATAGAAGTTAGTTTTTAAAAAAAGCTTACATTTAGAAAGGCTACCATAGCCAATGCAACAGATGAGTGAGATCCTCACAGAGGGAAAGCTGGAAAGATGAAAGTCATGACCATAAAATTACTGAGAGTCATAAAAGTATTAAAAGTGACTACAAAGCTCTGGGGGCAGTAGTCAAGGTGGATTGAGGCGGTCTGCTCAATCCTGCCAGTGAGGGGAAAGGGTGTGAGAGAAGGGCAGTAACAGAACAAGTTAATAATTGGCTGCAGAACTGGTGTTGGCAGCAGGGTTTTGGGTTCTACAGCCATGTGACCTTGTTTGCAAAGCAGTGTCTGCTTGGGAGAGATGGGTAGCACCTTACTAAGCAGGGCAAAACTATTTTTGCCAATAGGATGGCTGACCTCATTAGGAGGATTTTAAACTAGGAATGATGGTGGGGAGGGCAACCAGCAGGCCTGTGAAGGATTGCTGAGAAAAGGGCATGGGGTGTTGTGATGGGAGGGAACACAAAGTCAATAAAACAGGGCTTGGGTGGGGTCACCTCCAGCACCTGCACATGGTCAAGGAGGTGCCTACAAGGTACCATTGTGGACAAATCCCCCAAACCATCTCCGGGAACCCAACGTGGTGCGGTGCCCTGCTTAAGTGCCTGTATGCTAATGCACTCAGTATGGGGAATAAACATGATGAGTTAGAGATCCACATGCAGTTGCAGAGCTATGATGTTGTTGGGATCACGGAGACATGGTGGGATGGCTCCCATGACTGGAGTGTTGCAATGAAGGAACACAGTCTCTATAGGAAGGACAGGAAGGGAAGACGAGGAGTGGGAGTTGCCCTTTATGTGAGAAAGCAGCTGGAGTGCATGGAGCTCTCCCTGGGGATGGACAAGGAGCCAACAGAGAGCTTATTGGTTAGGATTAAAGAGAGGACAGGCAAAGGTGACATGATAATGGGTGTCTGCTATAGGCCATCTGACCAGGAAAAACAAGTGGATGAGGCAGAGAGGTAGGAGCAGAGTCACGTTCATAGGCCCTGATCAACCATCCGATATCTGCTGGAGGAACAACACAGCAGGGCATTAGGAATCCAGGAGGTTCTTGGAGTGCATTGATGATAACTTCCAGCTCCAAGTGATTGAGGAGCCAATGAGAACAGCTCTGTTGGACCTCATACTCACCAAAAATGAGAGGCTTGTTGGCGATATGAAGACCAAAGGCAATCTTGGCTGCAGTGGCCATGAGATTGTGGAGTTCAGGATCCTGGGGGCAAGGAGGAGGGTGAAAAGCAAGCTCACAACCCTGGACTTCAGGAGAGAAGTCTTTGGTCTCTTCAAAGATCTGCTTGGAAGAGACCCATGAGATAAGGCCCTGGAGGGAAAGGGAGCCCAAGAAAGCTGGTTAATATTCAAGGATCACCTCCTCCAAGCTCAAGGGAGCTCCATCCCAATGAATAAGAAGTCAGGCAAAAATGCCAGGAGGCCTGCACGGATGAACAAGGAGCTCCTTAGACAAAGTCAAACACAAAAAGGAAGCATTCAGAAGGTGGAAGCAAGGACAGGGAACCTTGGAGGAATACAGAAACATTGTCTGGGCACCCAGGGAGGAAGTTAAGAAAGCTAGAGCCCAAATGGGATTGAATCTAGCCAGGCATGTCAAAGATGAGAAGGGTTTCTATAAGTACATAGGCAACAAAAGGAGAACTAGGGAAAATGTAGGCCCATTGTGAAATGAGACAGGGGACCTGGTTACACAAGAAGCGGAAAAGGAGGAAGTACTGAATGCCTTCTTTGCCTCAGTCTTTACTAACAAGACTGGCCTTCAGGATTCCCAAGTCTCAGAGATTAGGGGGAAAGGTTGGAATAAAGAAGATGTACCCCTGGTGGAAGAGGATCAAGTCAGGGAATACTTAAGCAAACCAGGCGTACATAAGTCTATGGGCCCTGATGGAATGCACTACAAGTGCTGAGGGAGATGGCAGATGTCGTTGCAAGGCCACTCTCAACAATCTTTGATCAATCATGGTGACTGGGAGAAGTGCCGAAAGACTGGAAGAAAGCAAATGTCACCCCCATCTGCAAGAAGTAAGACCCAGGGAACTACAGGCTAGTCAGCCTCACCTCAATCCCTGGGAAAGTGATGGAGCAGCTAATCCTGGAAACCGTTCTTCAGGTACATGAACAGCAAGAAAATCATTAGGAGTAGTCAGCGTGGCTTCACCAAGGGGAAGTCATGCTTGACCAACTTGATAAAATTCTACAATGAAATGACTGACTTGGTATGTGAGGAGAGAGCAGTAGACATTGTCTACCTGGACCTCAATAAGGCCTTTCACTCTGTATCCCTTAAGACCCTTATAGAGAAGCTGTTGACGTACAGGCTGGATGAGCAAACAGTGACGTGGATTGAAAACTGGCTGAAAGGCCAGGCCCAGAGGGTGGTGATCAGCAGCTCAAAGTCTGGTTGGAGGCCAGTGACTAGCAGTGTACCTGAATACTGGGTCCATTCCTGTTTAACATCTTCAGTTATCTGGATGATGGGACAGAGTGTACCCTCAGAAAGTTTGTTGATGACACAAAAATGGAATAAGTAGCTGATATACCAGAGGGCCATGCTGCCATCCAGAGGGACCTTGACAGGCTGGAGAAATGGGCCAACAGGAACCTCATGAAGTTCAACAATGGAAATGCAAAGTCCTGCACCTGGGGAAGAACAACCCCATGCACCAATATATGCTGGGAACCACCCAGCTGGAAAGCAGTGTGGCAGAAAAGGCCCTGGGGGTCCTGGTGGACACCAGGTTGAACATGAGCCAGCAATGTGCCCTTGTGGCCAAGAAGGTAGCCTGGGCTGCATTAGGAGGAGTGTTGTCAGCAAGTCGAGAGAAGTGATCCTTTCCCTCTACTCAGCACTGCTGAGGCCACACCTGGAGTACTGTGTCCAGTTCTGGGCACCTCAGTACAGTACATGGACATACTGGAGAGAGTTCAACAAAGGGCCACAAAGATGATTTAGGGACTGGAGCACCTCACATATAAGGAAAGGCTGAGAAAGCTGGGACTGTTCAGCCTGGAGAAGAGAAGGCTCAGGAGGATCTTACCAATGTATATAAATACCTGAAGAGAGGGTACAAAAAGGACAGAGTCAGGCTGTTTTCAGTGGTGCCCAGTGACAGGACCAGAGGCAGTGGGCACAGACTGAAACATAGGAGGTTCCATCTGAACGTCAGGAAACACTTTTTTACTGTGAGGGTGACTGAGCAACGGTACAGGTTGCCCAGGAAGGTTCCAGAGTTTCCCTCCTTAGAGACTCTGGAACCCTCCTTAGGTTCCAGAGTCTTCACTGTGGCTCTAGGTGGCCCTGCTTGAGCAGAGGGGTTGGACAAGACGACCTCCAGAGGTCCCTTCCAACCTCAACCATTCTGTGATTCTGTGAAAAGGTTCTCTACTAGGACAGGTAAACAAATTCACAAGTGATCAGTGAAGGGATGAACAGTCATATGACAAAGCTTATAACAATACTGAATTATTTCGAGTTCAGCTAAAACAGATGGCAAGGTCTTGCAGAAAGATCTTAAATGATACTGTGGCTGAGTGACATTATGATGAAGTAAAAACTGTTTATTCCTGTTCGTATGAGGGACAGGTTACTGAGCTAGGTGGACTTTTCATTTAACCCTATGTAAACATTACTATCTTCTAGGCAGTTTACTAGGATCAGAATGTACAAATGGAATGTATATGGATTCTTCAAACATTTTCTCATGGACTGCTTTTAACATCACTAGTGGGACAAGACAGGCAGGAAAATGCCCACAGTCATTCACACAACCACCAGCCCCTTCAGGCAGGCCAGAAGTGCCCGAAAAAATTGAACACTAATTCTTTGGATAGCAGTGCCTTTGGGTGAAACCTCCAGTGACTGCAGGACTGGCTTGTTTATGAACCTGATTTCTAGTGAAATCAATGCAAATGCAAGAAGAAATATCTGTTCATAAGGCCATCACCTACATGGCACCAGCCAATGAAACTAGGGCTAACATGCTTTATGAGCAATTGCCCTAAATGTAATCAATTACACAGATTGTAACCCTCAGTTTTTCATGACCTAAAAGGCTGAATCCTTCTCTCTCCAGCTTTAGTTTTGGTAAACAAAATGTTATTTTCTGTGGATATTTTCGCTTCAGCTTGTGATACCAAGTGCTACAGCAAGTAGCAAGATAAAATCCTCAAGATACAGCAGTAAGTACCAAGTGGCACCAGCTTGTTAGAGTGAAATCTGTTATAGAAAAACATAATTTTGGAAGAGATTTTGTAGAAGAGACATGTTTGCTTCATTAATTTGGGGGCTACTGCCAAGAATCTGTTCAGTGCAGAAAAATACTAGGAAATAGGCTAGAGGATCTTTAGTACTATATAGATGGGGGATTGACACATTTGCTACTACGTATCTACCAGCCTTTTCATATGTATCATCCTAACATAGACTGACCAAGATTTTTTGTCTGCTTATTTTTGCTATCATGATATAGTGGGCTAAAAGAAAAAGGTGTTTTGCTTTCACAGAGCATAATTTTTGTCAGATGACAAATGATGCTGTAGCCTGCTGATTTTGAATCCCACTTCACAGGGACTGCGTCATCCTTCCCTGGTTTGTCCAAGTGAGTAAGTATTCCTACTAAACTGTCTAGGACTTTGCAGCCTCAGTTAAACCAGGATGCCAAATGTTACACACACAGAGTGTGACTGGATCCTTTCAGTAAATACAAGAGCAGTTAAAGATTCATTGCTGTAGGTAGCATTGTGCTGAACAAGTGAATAGAGAATAATTACATAGCCTGTCAATAAGATGTGTTCTAGAAAAAAAAGAAGTTTAAAAAAAAATAAAATTCAACTTTCCAGTAGAGGCCATTTTAAATGACATAGATACTCTATTGAAGCAGCCAGTAGCACAGACCCAATACTCTCGTTTATGAAATGAAAGTCTAAAAGGAGGTAAGGACTTGTCTATTGTTTATAAAACGTGCTCACTTATCCAATTCAGAACAGGAAATCTGGATACTTTATACTTTGACATATCAAGGTAAAAGTAATTTGCCAGTGGGAATCCACAAACATTTCTCGCAAAGTTCTGGCAGCACAACAATTACAGTGACAGGTAATATGGTATTCTGGAGCCTTCTCAGGAAAAGAATTTCCACTCAGTGTCAAATGGACACTTGTCAAGCCAAGACGAGTGTACATACATTCATAAAAGAATGTTGTCCATCTAGCTTGACAACTTCTGTAGGCAGAACAAATTCAATGTGCCTCAGATATGATAGTTCAAGTAAATGTGTGAAGCACCATATGGAAGAAGTGAACACCTGCTGCAAGGTGTCACCTAGCAATATTGCATGTGTCTGATAGAAGATTGCTGACATAATTCACAGAAGGGACAGAGTTTGTCCCCTACAGATGAAGAAATGATGGTAATGTGACTCACAGGGGACTTGAAAAAAGAGCAGATCCAAAATCTGTCACTTTTAGTAATGTACCTCAACAACTGCAGTTGCCATTTTTTGCAAGGTGCTTTTTTTAACCATTATCAGCTGTGTGGTCTTCTTTTGCCCTTTGGTTTACACAGTTGGTTTATGGGGTGAAGGACATAATTTTCCTATAGCATATGATCAGGCACTTTAGAAATTACGTTGAGGACTTCCCAGTACAGTCTTTCTTTTCCTTGCTTATACAGTCTCACTACATTCACATTTATATGACAAAGAACTGTTATGATAGAGAATGTAGGATGATGCCGTATTTTATGAATTGTTTAGGGAAGGCTCTGTGTTCCTGGAAAGTAGTAGGAACACAAAAACCTCTCTGCACAATATAACAACATTGACTAAAATGAAAGTGTTATCACATAGGAACATCAAAGATATAAATATACCTGGGGTCAAAAGGACATAGAGGACATAGAGGTCTCTGGAGCGAGGAAGTAGAGGGAGGGATAAATAACACTGTTCACTCAGGGTATCTTATTCTGAGAGGATGACCAACAAAGGAAAGTTGGCTGAGAAGCCCAAGATGTGCAGCTGTGGTGGGTTGACCCTGGCTGGATGCCAGGTGCCCACCAAAGCTACTCTATCACTCCCCCTCCTCAGCTGGACAGGGGAGAGAAAATAAAATGAAAGGCTCGTGGGTCAAGATAAGGACAGGGAGATCACTCAGCAATTACCGTCATGGGCAAAACAGACTTGACTTGGGGAAAAATTAGTTCAATTTATTATTAGTCAAATCAGAGCAGGATAATGAGAAATAAAAGCAAATCTTAAAACACCTTCCCCCCACCCCTCCCTTCTTCCCAGGCTTAACTTTACTCCCGATTTTCTCTACCTCCTCCCCCCCAAGTGGCACAGGGGGATGGGGAATGGGGGTTTGGGTCAGTTCATCACACATTGTTTCTGCTGCTCCTTCCTCCTCAGCGGGAGGACTCCTCATACTCTTCCCCTGCTCCAGCGTGGGGTTCCTCCCACGGGAGACAGTCCTCCATGAACTTCTCCAATGTGAGTCCTTCCCACGGGCTGCAGTTCTTCATGAACTGCTCCAGCATGGGTCCCATCCACGGGGTGCAGTCCTTCAGGAACAGACTGCTCCAGCGTGGGTCCCCACAGGGTCACAAGTCCTGCCAGCAAACCTGCTTCAGCGTGGGCTACTCTCTCCACAGGGCCACGGGTGCACAGGTCCTGCCAGGAGCCTGCTCCAGCACGGGCTTCCCACGGGGTCACAGCCTCCTTCGGGCATTCACCTGCTCCGGCGTGGCGTCCTCCATGGGCTGCAGGTGGATATCTGCTCCACTGTGGACCTCCATGGGCTGCAGGGGGACAGCCTGCCTCACCATGGTCTTCACCACAGGCTGCAGGGGAATCTCTGCTCCGGCGCCTGGAGCACCTCCTCCCCCTCCTTCTTCGCTGACCTTGGTGTCTGCAGAGTTGTTTCTCTCACATCTTCTCACTCCTCTCTCTGGCTGCAACTGCTACCCCCTGTAACTTCTTTTCCCTTTCTTAAATATGTTATCACAGAGGCGCTACCACTGTTGCTGATGGGCTCGGCCTTGGCCAGTGGTGGGTCCGTCTTGGAACCTGCTGGCATTAACTTTATCAGACATAGGGGAAGCTTCTAGCAGCTTCTCACAGAAGCCACCCCTGTAGCCTCCCCCCGCTACCAAAACCTTGCCACGCAAACCCAATACAGCAGCACATTGAGTGGATAATTACTACTCCTGTAATAGTTACAGGGAAAAAGAAGATTACTATTTGTTAAAATAAGTAGGAAAAAGAAAAGTTTTCTGGCAGTGTTTTTGAGGAAGAACATTTACACATAGGGCAAAGCACAGTCCAGCATTTAGACTAGCATCTGAACATTGTTTCCATGTGATGGTTTATGGGGAGGATTTTTCTTTCTTTTAGCTAAGCATATCAAGCTTGATGAGAATTTATGTGAGTGCAAGTAAAGAAAAAAGCATAGGCTGCAGGAAGATGACAAAGGCAAATGATGCTCCCACTATTCATTCCAGGTTTTGTTCTTTATTTAGTTAGATTTATGTCATGAAAAAGAATGCTGTACATAAAGCTCTAGGCTCTCCTACTTAATCTTTCAATGGTATTCTACATCCAGCAGGATTAAAGAAACAAACATTCAGCATGAACAAATCAACTCAGGTTAGCTAGCCAGTGAATAACATAAAACCCAGTATTTTCACTCACTATTGTCTCCTAAAAAATAACGTTACCTTTCTCCAAAAAATCCTTATACACAAATGGCTTTGGCTGTGTTCCTGGACTGTTCCTGAGTAAAACGAAGTCACAGAGAATCAGGAGTACTTACAAAGCATATCCTGCTGGCAGTATGTATCCTGGTAGGGGACAGAGAAGCTTTTAGATAATCAGGTCTCTGACTTAGGACTAGAAAGACAATGACCAGCAACTATGAATATTCAGCATAGATCCCCCTAGACAAGCACCCTGCTTGGTCTTTTGTCTTCTATGCATGACTAACTTTAATCTGTAGTGATAAATTATGCATTGTAATAACCTAATGTTTAAAAGGCTTTGGACAGCAGGGGCCAGATCTAAAAGCAAAGCTAATGTAACTCTGCAGCAGCTAGTGATACAAAGCTGACTCTCATACTTTTTAGTGTGATCACCATCAACTGGCACCTGAGTATCAACAGTCTAACGGCCCCAAAATTCTGTGATCTAAAACTGAACGAATGATCAACAGCCAAAGAGCTGTTTATAAGGAAACAGTTGGACATTGCCCTGCCATTTCCTAACTATTGCTACGTTGACCACTTTTACCTACTATATCGTATGACCATTTTCTTTAAATTCTTTTTCTTCTTATTGAAAAACCCTAGATTAGATTAATTAATTCTCAGACTTTTTCATGCATGATTGTACGTGTGTTTGTATATATGCATATATGTCTGTCAGAAGAAATTACTGTGAGGTAAATATGCATGACTGCTTAATTCCAGGGAAATAACCTGTGCATCATCTGGCAAGGCATAAGTGCACATAGGTTATTATGAACCCTGCAGCTACATTAATTTAGCAAAGTTTCCATAAACGTGTGGCTACATTAACAAGGAAACTATTTCTTTCCCCTCTGTCTTGCTTTTGTTTTGCAATTGCATCCCTTCTGTGTCTACGTAACGAAGAAGGTCCATTTATACAAAGAATGAAAAGGTGCAATGAGTCATCAAAATAGGGTAATTTTATAAAGAAAAGGTTGTTCTGTAATAATTTGTTGCAAATTTGGAAATAATTGGGAGCAATGTTCTGAACACTTTCCATAAATATGGCATTCTGGGTAAAGGAATTATTGTTATTTTGGAAATTAATCTAATTTTTGTCTGCACGTTGTCATTTATGTGAATAGGACTTGTCAGCTTGATTTGTTACAATGCCTGAATTGCTTGCTTAATCCCCAAAATATAAATAAAACATTTAATTGCTTTAACTGGGAATGTTAACCTTTTCAGTACTGCTCTCTGAGTGTGCATCTCAGGAGCAAGTTTTATTATTGCACTTACACATTTCAAAATATGATCTCAATAAGGTTATTGGAAAAGTATGAAAAAGAGCCATTTAAAGAATGGCTCACTAAAGAATCCTAGGGTGTGGGGAGCAATACTGCATAGAGAGTGAGTCCCTTTCAGACCAAACTCATCCAGGAGATGTACAAAGACCACATGATTTTTTCAGGTCAGCTCCATTAGCTACAGTGGACTAACCGCAGAGGTCAAACTTACAGATAGGGGAAGGTTATCAGATAATCCTAGTCAAGGAGTCTGGGAGTTTTACGTTAAGCTCTGTGTTTTGTGCTGTCCCTGTGCTTTGTGTGAAGCACAAAGAGGAATAATTCAGATTAACGGTACTTCCAGTTGGAATGTTGTCCAGGTAGAAGCACTAAAGACTGAGACAGAATAAGTACTTTATGCAGCTTTTTGCCAGTAAACGAGAAGCACCCAGCGTGCTAGCCCTGCCCTCTGAAATAGAAAAACAGGAGTGATCTTCAGAGACTATTCTGCCTTCATGCTCAAGCAATTCTGAGAGCAAATAAATAAAAGATGGGGTGGAGCAACCATATTTTACACTGATATTCACAGTTGTTCAGCATCAGTAGAGCTACTTTATTAGTACACTGGCAGCTGTTGCAGGAGAACTAGTAAATGAGAAGCAAAAAACTCAGGAGAGTTATCAGTTGAACTACAGCTTAAGAAAACCTACAGGCTATCTAGATTTGTCAGTGAAAAATACTGAAGTGTGAGCACTCAAGTTTAACTTCTCTGAGAAGTAAGAATGGTGTGTACAGCCAGAATGTTAGTGATATTTGAAATTTTGATTTATGATGTTATATTGAGCAAAACCTATGATCTTATTTGATTATTTCATCTTAAAAGAATTCTCATGTATAATCCAGATGTGCAGTGGCAAACAAAAAAGCTTGGTACAATTACTCAACTGCTTTTGGAGAACCAAAGACTGCCCAAATATTAACTAAATTTCTTTTTCCTTTGCTTGCTTCTGGCTATACTGCTGGAATAACTCCACATATTTGTTCAAAACATAGGAAATCAGTGTTAGTTATGACTCAAGTAGTCCCATTTACACTCCACTTGATAGCACAAGGTTTTTTTTGTTGCAGCAATCCGTAGAAAAACTAAATGGCTCTGATTGACTTTATTTCTCATTACATTTACATTGCTGAATGGCATAAACTGTAATTTAGAATCATTTTTATGCAAGATTTCTCTGCTAAAGCCATGTGAAAAAAACCACTGTAAATTAATACCATATACTAAATACTGTTTCATTGCTGACTGGTAGTAACATTTCAGGAAAGACTGAGCTTAAGAACATTTGTAGCTGTAATGCTAATATATGGCAGTGCAACTTTATCTTATCAATATTTCATTTTGTTAGAGAAGATGTTAAGGCTGTCTATGTGCAGACTTGGCTTTCAGAAAGGACTCATATCCCTACACTTTATTCATTTTACTTCTTTTCTGAATTACTTCCAAAACCAGAAACCTTATTCTACAGGAGTTGGACTGTTGGAAAAATTCTGTGAACAGCTACATTGTAGTATTTTTAGGCTGGCAAATTGTACCACCAGTTAAGTTGCCATATATCTAGTGGAAATTACTTTCTCAAGTTCAAAGTGTTCTGCTTGAAGGTTGTAACTGTGTAAACAGCACATAAAGATCAAGGAAAATATAATATAATTGTTCTGCAAAAGTCATGCCAGCTTAATTCATTTTACAATTTTATAGCATGCTTATGGCATGGACCTTAATGATGTTGAACTATTGGCTAGCCAGATCAATTAAATATTAGTGATATATTGTAATAGCACATATCTCTTTAAAAACCGCCTACTAAAACCTTTATTTGTATCTTTAGGAGCTAGAAATGCCTTGAAAATCCCACAGAACACAGTCAATTTTATTTGCTTTTAGGAGTAGTGTTTGTTATGTTTGTGAGCCTAAGGGAAGGTTAATTAAAGTCAATAGAGACATCTGAAAAACAGGAAATATTAAGGCAACGTACTTTCTTCCTACTCCAAAAACTAGTGAGAGTAAAGTGGGGGCTAACCTGCCAATGGTCCTGTTCTCAGTCTACACTGACTGAAGGTACTTGCATGTGTCTTATTATCATGCAGACGAAGTGGAGTGGCCTGGAGTAAGACTCAAAGGACTGCAGGAGCTGCAGTTCCCAGGTGCCTCTTCCTAATCTTGTGATTCTTGTACTTGGAGGGTGCAAACGCAGTAGCACCCCCACTATTCTGTTTCTTTCCTTCCCCTCTTTGTAGATCAAAGCTGCTGGCAGGTAAAGGCTGGCTAGCACTGGTCAGGGGGCAGCTCTTTGAGGGAAGACAAGCCACAGCACAAGTAGGGGTGATGCTCCCTCCAAAAAGGGCACCACCCCTGGGCACCCGAGTAGGGCCATCAGGGCAGGGCTCCTGGCAATGACAGGTCCCGCCGACAGCCAGTGACCAGCAGACAAGCAGGAGGGGGTGGGCAGGTCACAGGTCAATGCAGAAGGGCAGGCAGCAAGCCAGGAGCAGCCTGGGACAGCACTGGCCCCCACCTGCCTTTGGCATAGCTCAGCTGAGGCTGGGGACTCAGGCCTGAGCTTCAGTGGGGCTCCTGCACAGGGGCGCAGGGGTGGAGGTCCCAGGAGAGGTGGTCAGAAAAAATAAGGACCAATGGTGCACTCAGAGGCCTGACCTTCTGTGACTAATCTGGTTGTTATTTCAGAAAAACATTATTTCCTTTAGTAGGAAAATAATTTTAAGTGTTTCATTTTGCCACGTTGTTTGGCTGATTCCTCTGGTGCATCCTTCTGCAGGCACACTGGCTGATGTGGAAGAAGAGCCTGGGAGAAGTTTAAAGTGAGGAGAACAGCTTAATGTAGATTGCTCCTTCACCTATTTGCTGAGCTGCTGAGTCCTGTGAGCAAGGATTTAATTCCTCCTTTAAGCGAACATGTTGACTCTTGCTTCAATGTGTGTGTATGCCTTCCCTTCATTATGTGATTACCTAAGCTAAATCTGCTTGTTAATACTGGTTGAAATATGGAAGAACTTCCCAAAGCCAGCAAAATCCCAGACTGCTACTGGAGTAAATCAGGAGAATTTAGTTAAACATCCTTTTCCAAACTGAGCACACCCAACAGTTTAGATTTTACTTTAACATTTTTGCTTTTTTTTTTTTTTAATTAAATAAAATGTAATAGCAACTGCATCTGTCATATAGAGAGATCTTCAAGGTCTCATTCTACTAGAAGCTTTCTAGAGAGAAAGAAACAGGCATGAACTTCAGGCAGTGCCCGATAAAAGAAATTTTCTTTTTTCCCTCTGGTTATGATTCAGTGCTGCTGATGCCCTGATCTACTTCATGAGGAGGTCTCTTTGCCTGAATTATTCTCTAGCAACACTGGATAGAGTCGCAAAGGAAGTATCACGGTATCATGCTTTGCTAAGTCAACTTAAATTGATAGTATAACACAGAATGAAAATGCAGAGTTAAAGGCTGAAACTCATTAATTCACTCCATGTTGTTAAGTGAACAGTGCAAGAGTGGGATTGTGCATACATGGCAGTAAGGATTTCATATATTTTCCCTGGTTATTAATGATTCGTTGCTGTCATTATTAACCTGCTGTGTTAATATGTGAAAGTCATTTCACCTCCTCATGAGTCTCTCATTTTCTTGGTTTTACCTTATGTTTGTCTTACCTGGCAAAATTGTAAGCAGCATGGGAACCACCTCTCAGTCCTTGTCCACAAGCAGACTTTACACAGGTGTAACTACTTCAGTGAGGAGTTAAATTTGCATATATAATTCTTTTCTTACAGGATTAAGATAGATTGGTCTAAGCATTTTTATGCCCATTTAATGTTTTCATGCCATGCAGCTCATAGGGTTTACGTTCAGTTTAAACAACACAACTGTTGCATGCGTATTAAGGTTTTCTATGTTCTGTATGGTATTTAGTGCATTGGGGACTTCTTCAATGCAGCTGCAAGGCAACTAACAACAATTATTATTAGGAATAAAAGCAATTGCTAAGCACTTTGTACATTTGTAATACTGCATAGAAATTAGAAACCCCTATTCCCTACCCCAAATGGCAATTTATCCCTAGCCACAAAGAGTATTAGTCTTAACCATGCACATCTATAGTATCACTTTTACAGAGCTATTTTAATGCATGGTTCCTCTACTATAGAATTGCAATAGAGGTTTACATGAAATAAAAAAATAATTCCTCCTAGAAGTTTATGAGAGTTGACTGTTCCATTGGAGCCATTATGGTTTATCATGTATTTAAGGCCTTCTAAAATATGAATTATTGATAGACTCCAAGGAGCAATGTTTCTTTATCATTTATAAATATTTATTTGCTGAGTTTCAGAATGGGTATTATTGACCTCATATAGACCGTAATGGCTCCAAGTGGTCTATTACGCAACACAATAAGACATCTTTTCAAATTCTAGCTCCTATTTGATGTCCTGGAAGCATAATTAAGTGCTATTAAAATCCAAGGAAGGGGGTAACTTTGGTTATGAAGCAGTTATACTTGCAACCTGTTTTCAATGCACAAAAATAAAGTCTCAAATTAAGCTGCTTAATAATTTCAGGTATTTCCACTATCAACACATTCACTGACACTTCCCTAGCTTGCACACATCTCAGAATCTGCTTTTTCACTTTGACCTCACTGAACACACTCCTTCTTCTTATATTTGCTGTTGTGTTAATGTATGTGACAGGAGGTGTCTGTGACATCGAAGGGCAAATTGTGAGCAAAAAGGTAGTTAAAATAGCATGAGAGTGGCTTGAAATCTGAGGGTGAATGTTCTGACATGCAGTCTGCATATTACACTAGGTCAGGAGCCTCTCTGTTCAGAAGTTTTTAATTTTTTTTTTTTTTTTTTGTGGTTGGGACTGATCGCTTATGTTCTTTCTCTGTGCTACTGAGTTAAATTATTTTTTTAAAATGCAACTAGCAGTTCATATGTTAGAAACCCATCTCCTTTCTAATTTGTCCCTACCAATCCTAACAAGCCTTTTTTCTCAGTGTGAAGTAATGTTAATAAACTGAAACTTCTGAATAAACTTCTGAAATGTAGACTTGAATACGCTTATTTCTTTTAAGTCCACATGCTGTATATCACATTTCTTCCTACAGGAAGCAAGGCTCAGTGTGAGGGTTTCATATACTTTTTACTTTGCATGGTTATAATATTAAAAAAATATTGGGTACATTAGTCGCTAGAGCTATGTAAGTGAAAAGAGGGTCTGGCATGACGCTTATGTGGTGACAAACAGAAGAGACTTATTGATTTATTTAGGAGATCAGACATTTCGAGGAACTTTGATGCTGGGCATCATTTTCTTAATACCAAGACAACATGGTGTATATATAACAACAATAAAAAATATCTCTTGGAATCTGAAAATGTGGTTTTATTCTTTTTCAGATTCAAGGGAAAACTGTAGACCATTATGACGAATCCAAGAAAGTCTATTAGATATCACACCTGCCATGCAGTGTGTTTGAATTATAAAATAGTTCTGCTCAGATGGATTTTCAGTAGTATTTATAATAATTTATAAAACAGTAGAATTTCTATTGAGGAAAAAAATAAAATGGAATAATTGGTGTGTCCAAGCTATAAATCTCAGATTAGAAGAGCTGGAGTAGGTCACAGCTGAATGTATGTATTCCCCTTAGTTTAGCTAATAAACAAGGTAGCTGGATAAATGCTGCCACTTAGTGAGATAAACATGTTAAAAATATAGGGACCATATTCTGCCATCTCACTCAGAATAGGCAGGATGTAATTCCAGTACAACTTCTATGATTTTCTTGTGACTTCTTACTTCTTCTGACTTCTTATTGAGGCTAGTACTATACAATGTGAACAGATGCGCCATAATTAGCCCTTAATAATATCATCTTCTTTAAGGAAAACATTCAGATTAGAGATTATGCTTCCCACCATGTGCTGTTATTTTTTTTTTTTTTGAGATTTTGAGTAATTGTGCATTCATGATCTAAAGAAGACCAGATGCTTCATATTGCTTATTATTCCAAAATCCAAAGTAGGTATCACTGGCAATGTAAAACAAGAAACACTTGTAGCATTACCCTTATTGGCATTTTAAAATGTGAAGTGTGACAAACTCAGGAAACAGAATTTCTGAGTGTGTGTTTATGCAGTGTGTGATGGAAACAAACCTCTTCCCAGCCCCTGTTCTACTGAAAAGCTGAAAATATCTCTCCTTCTTAAGCAGTAAAAAAATGCCCTAGAAGGCTCTTTTCAAGCAGTTAAGAGTGTGAGACATCTTAAATTATGTTCTTTCAGGATCTAATATGGAAAAGCTTCTTGAAGAATATTGTTTGAAGTAAAGGTTTCATTTCTGAGTCATCAGGTTTTTGGGGATGAACTCAGCAGCTTTCAGCTGATTTGATTGGAAGTCTAGCTACTGCCACAGTTTGCTCATTTCTGTGACTTTTCACTTACGCGAGTTAGTTATACAGCGAAGAAACAATTCTGAGATTGTAGAAGAGGTCCAGGGGAAGAAATAGAAGAAAAGACTTTTGAGATTTGTTTGTTTACTTGTTTAAGTAGGACGGCACAGGACGTCATATGTAGTAGAGAGGTGAATAATAAAAATAATTAATAAAATTAATAATAAATGTTATGAAACAATTGGCAGCAAAAGAGTCAAGAAAATAATTCTGAGGGTGAATCAGAGCATCCAGAGTTCATGTCCTTGGTTTTAATTTCAGAGAAAATAATGAAATGCACAAGTAATGTAAAAATAAATAGCTTGCCTGTAGCAGCAAATAGAAGAGCCACTAATAATGGAAACATAATTGTAGAAGGAAGGTGAAGTTAAATAAACAGAGCACTGTTACTTCTTCCATTCATTGTCAATAGTGTTTGAAATCAAATAAAAAATTACAGAGAAACACAATGTAATGGGAAACAAGTTTGCCTATTTTTAGCTTTCAACAATACATAATAATAAGGATATTTGCTTGTCAAGGTTTTACTTTCTTTACAGTAGGATCTTCATGATCCAGGTTCCTAGCAGTATGTTTCTGTAAACATGGGCAGAGTTGCCAAATGTTCAGAAGGTGTAAATTAGTAGATCTTTGTTAAAGTCAATGGTGGTGCAGGAAAACTGGTTATTTTGCTGGTTTGTATTACTTTCACAGTATAAAGTGTCTGTATACATTGGATATTTAAAGGATCCATTAAACTGAGCTTACAGCTGCATTGATGAAGTAGTACATATAGCCAAAGACCGCGGGGCAATAAGGCTTAATAATTTTTAGGCAGATAGTTAACATCTCTGCCCAAATGAAATTAACTGTGTAAAAAGAGAAGGGAAAATTCTTTATTCTAGGTTTTGCAAACTTCCCAGCATTTCTGTTTCAGAGAGAAAGCAAGTAAGTAGCTAAATGAGTGTGCATAAAGCCCCTAATTCTGACATAGCTGTGTGCAGTTGGGAACTATTTTAAACTGTTTTTACCTGTTTGTCACTAATAGTTTATGCAATAATGATAGATGTTCTGTTAGTCAATTATCTGTAGAACATCATGTAACTAAGAAAAAATCACAGTCTTCTGGTTCTGATCAACTCTTTTACAGGTAAACAAAGAAGCATCATAGCTTTCATGCTGAACTTGATTCATCAGTTTCAGTCGTTCCGGGATAAAACTGAGTTTTTTAACACATATGACCAGATATGCAGCTTAATAACTTTTTTTAATGTAATGATTTTTTACTTCTCCTAATTTAAAATTGTCAGTGTTTAATGTTGACAGTTATTTGGTCAAAAGGTATCCCAGTAACTTCAACTAGCTGCCTTCCTACTCTTTTTTCATGACTGGTACATGCTATATACATATTTCACAGGGAATGGCATTCATTTCTAGTTGAATGTTGGGGGAAGGTTTTGCCATTTATGGTCTAACTTTTTTCATTTCTTAGAGAGTTCTTTCTCTCTCTCCTTTGTTCTGCACACTGACAGGTAGAATAAACTGGGATTCTCAGACTGACAGTTCCCATATTTATTTATTTCAGCTGAAATTTTATAATGTCGCTGGAGAACCTTCATCACTGTAATTTATTTTTCTGCAGTTTGACTGCACCTGCTTCCTTCAAGTCATATTATAGGGTCTGTTTATTTGTTTAAGCTTTTATCTGTTGGGTGGGCCAAAGGTTTGGTTTTGCTGACTCAAATCAGGAGTGTGCCAAAAAAAAAGGATCAAGGAACCCTTAAAGGTCTCTAGACCCTAAATAGATTGAGAACAGAGGAGATAAAGATAATATTAATACAACTGTATTAACAAACAATCCTCTTTTAAAAAATTGAGTACAACTTTTACCCCATGTTTCTTTTTTTTGTCAGGCAGAAGGTACACATGGTTTATGTGTTCTCTAATGCTGCCAGTTTGTTTTGGACAGGCTAATTTTAGCTCAGGAACTGAGGCAAAGAAATCTGTTTATAAGCCTGATGTTAGCAACCTGCTAAGGGTAAGAACACCCGAGCGAAGCCAGGGCTGGGTTATGTGGGGCGGCGGAGAGTTCACGCGGCGCTACATCCCACCAGACAGACAGAAAGGCTACTTGTCTCCCGAGGCTTTTTGAAATACTAGCAGGACCAATATCTAACCCAGAGAAAATAGTAAGACAAGCTTAACATCAGTCTAGCGCTCTGTTGTTCCCCAAGGCTGTGAAGTGGTTTTTTTTTAGAAGCATGCAGTATAGAATCTTAGCTATTGTGTTTAGGAAATAAGAATCCATAATCCATAAGAGGATTTTTGGATGTAGCTGTCTAGAATCCTATTTTATTTATTTCTATGCTGCCCATCTTAATATCCTTTCTTCAGAAGTCAAAAGACAATAACAAACACATAGCTGAACAAGTCCAAGCAGCATTCAGGGCACTTAATGCATAGACAGAAACAAAGCAAGTGGAAGAACAAGGAACAGCTAAAGAAAAAGAAAATTCCACTGCTGAAGTAGAAAAGCTTTACACTGGCATTCATTTTCTGGTAAGGTTTTCAACATTTTATTTAACTGCCATTAATTGGCAGGTGTCACTTCTGGCTGGCACATTGAAGTCAGTGCATTCAAAACTGACCTGAGCAGCACTGAGATTAGATGAGGTCCTTTAAACTGACCAAAACATCACTGATTCCAGCCACAAAGAATACACTTTATTTGAGTAGTAGGCAGAAATTCTCTGCCTTTTTCTTAACAGTTGAAGAAATTTTCATATCAGAATATCATTCTGATTTGAACAAGCAAAATAGAGTTAAATGTCCAAGCAGTAAAGAAATTTTCTTTTAACCACACTAACTCTTCCAAGCAGAAGTGCCCATCTTTTTTTGAAACTACACTTTGGATAGGGATAGTTCAGAAGCTGTTTCATTTGATTCTGTCTATAAAAAAACTGGAATAGTTCAAAATGCTAGCACTAAAAAAAGCAGACATTGCATATAGTTCAGTCTGTATCTCTCTGGCTGTCATGCCAAGAAATCAATGTCATTAACCATAACAATAACACATAGCACTGTGTCTCTCTTATTTATCAAGAAATCTAAGAGCTTTGCAAAAAGTCCTGATAACAGCTCTTGGTAATTGGAACATGCAGCATCAGCTTGTCTTTGTTAGATCACTTCTTAATGCCACTCCACTGTACAGAGATATTTTCCCAGAAATCTCTAACCTTCACAGGCATTGTCTGATTTGAAACTTTAATGCAGTCTGGGGATTTTCATACAGAGTTACAGAGAATGCAAGGAAAAGTTCTGATAAGTTTTCACTGTTGCTGTGGTTATCTCCAATTCTATCTCTGTATCAGTTCACAGGAGAAAATTGAGTCTGTTTTGCTACTCTTTCATTTCCCCTCATTTGCCCCTCATTTGGGAGTGATTTTAATTTCCTTTAGTAAGCCTGAATCAAAACCAAACTTTATATCAAGCATCACAATATTTAGTTAACATTAAAAAAAAAAAAAAATCACTGTTTTTCATTATTGGACATTTCTACACTTCTGAGTTCTGGATGAGCAAAACAGTTTGTATTTTGCACTAACTAGAGGTAGTCTCTACAAGAAAGCTCTGGAGAAATTCTGTCTGTGTGAATTGCAATGACATTTTTCCTGATACCAAAAACATTTACAGTATAGAATTTTAAAAAGAAACCTTCTGTATACTTTGAGTGCTCATGTGGATCTAACAGAAAATAGAAAACTCTTATGGAACCCCTATCTTACCCAGTTTAACTTAAAAAGTTCCACTGCTTTTAATACAGTTATACTATTTAACACTAGTCGTGGATCTGCTCCTGTTAAACTCCTGAGTACACTTAATAAATCTGAATTACAGACTTGAATTTTGATTTTTCAGTTCATTGAGCCACTTCTATAGAATGAGCTAACTTCACAGTGAAGTTAGTTACAGTGGTCTAAAATTATTGTCACAGATTAATGAAACAATCCCAGTTTGACTACTCAAACCAGTATTTGGTGAAGACTCTAGTGTAAGTTGTTCTCTGTTTTATATGTCTTTTAAATAAATTGGGTCTATGTCTATTGTTACTTACTCAAGCGTAAACCAGGAGCAACTCCATTAGTGTCAGTATAGTTATATCAGTTTAAAATTGTCATGACAGCAGAATCCTTTGTGGAAGTCATAAAACCAGCAGAGTGCCACCTAGCATCAGGCTGCAGATGTGATTTTTAAAGGGAGATGGGTTGTTACATAAAAAGATTCATCCTTGTATCAAAAGGTGACCTGATAGACCTTGTGAGTCAGAAGAGGTGAGAAAACACCAGTAATCTGACAAGAGAAGAGAGGATTAAATCATACTTCGTACAAGGAAGAGTGAACATGTAGAGGCTGAGAGCAAAGGAGTGTTTATGGCCACTACATATGGCTAAGAAGTTTTTTAGCTCAGATATTTGTCTATGCAGCTTGGTGCTCAGAATAAACTGTGTTCAAAAAGCACCAGTGTCATTCCAAAGGCTAGCAGTAAGGCTGATATTTTGATAAAGACACCAGCACTAAGCTGCCTTTTGGGTTTTTTTGAAGTGGTGAAACACGCACATGCATGTGCGCACACACACACGTATATAGAAGAACTATGACCTCTTGGGACACATATAAAAGCCTGACAAGGAAATAACTTTTCCTTTGAGCAATGTCTTGCACTGAATATGTTTACGAAGCATCAAACAGCGTTTCCTCGTCCAGCTGAGAAAGGATTAATTCAAATACTTGTATGTGCCAGAAGTTTAAAATCGTGTTCTTAGATGAAACAAACACCATTCCTCACACAAAATCATATTTTAAGAAGGCATAAAAAACCCACACTGCAGCTAATACATGCTAATAATCTACAGCTTTGTTCTTCACTGAGCAGTGAGACAGAGAAAGCAGCAGAGAGCGGATGAACAAGGGGCAAAGACTTTTGAGCAAAGCAGAGGGAGCAGGAGGTGCACAGAGGGCCCCGTCCCCTCCGTGCTGCAGCCCTCTTCTGTGGCAGTCCCTCACCTCTGTGCAGCAAAGGCCCATTTCTCTGAATGGCCTACACTGGTTAGACATTTTTCTATCCCACTGATGCTATAGGGTAATTAGCCTCTTTAGCTGCAATGATATTCATGTATGCTCCCCTCTCTCTTATGAAGGAGTGGCAGAAGGATGTGTGGCCACCCCTGCACACCTTTGGGCAGAGGGTGCTGTGATATTAGAAGAGCTACCACACAGGAGGCTTTGAGACAGTGTGCTGTAACTTAAGCTGCTTTTCCCACAGATCTGTGTGTTTTTCAGGTCCTCATGACGTTTCGTTTATCTGCTTCTTGTTCCCTCAAATGTCTCATGAGGGAAGCATACTCTGAAAATGCCTCAAGCTGAACCTCTCAGTCTTCCTTGGATACGCTTTCCTTGCTGAAAGTATATAATGTTTATTGCTAAAAAAACAAAATGTAACGTTAGCGTAAGGAAAGCAATATAAATCCATAAAACAATTGTGCCTCTTTTTCTCTGATTTACTGTAGGACTCCTACTGTGAACCTAAAGAGCTACAACTATGGCATAAATATAAGTAGATTGGAAATTACAGTCAAATCAAATTTAATTTATCCCAAATTGTGAATTAAATAATCTACTGAAAAAAAAAAATTGGATTGAATTTCCCTTTATTTCCTATTCAGATACACACAGACCTTAGTACTATTGAAACAAAGGGAATTCTTAGGAGAAAAAATATTGTGTAGTTTTTCATATTGATACGCAAAAGAATGTTGTGATTCAAATTGTCTTAGCCATGAAAATCACAGCTTTTCATCAGCTGTGGAAATGAATACTCTCAATAGTGAACGAAAGGCATCCAATCTCCTATTTCCCTAAAGACGAAGAACACAGAAAGATAGGTGAGGCTTGAGGATGCCTGCCAACGCTGCCTGCATTCGGTTCTGCATTATATCCCTATTCGCTGAGTTCGATTACATAAACATTGCTGTCCTGAGCCTGTTCCAATTTCAATGTATATAATCGGATGTGAAATATGATGGGAGTAATTTCAGAACACACATGTATTCATTATGATGCACTGATGCTAGAGGTCATCTATTTTCACGCCACTCAAAGTTGAGGCTATTATCACTGTGTAGCTGGTCTAGGTTCAATACTACAGAGCATTCCTGATGAACAAGAGGATCATTGCAAAAACAGGGCATGAAGTAATAGCACGTGAAGGCTGCTGATCCTCTAACAGGAGAGCTTGAAAGGCACTCCTTTTCTCAGCTAGCAGTGTTAAAAGAAGTGCTGTGAAAGGGCCTGAAGGCCAAGCCATATATTTTAGGAAAGGTCTCCCTGGTTCATCCTCTTCTGTTGACTGAAGGAAGTTCTTTCTGATAGGGTATTAATATTAATATGTATCTTTCAGCTGTTTCTGCTTTTAATTAACTCAAAGAGCAGCAAAGTCCAAAATCAATCTTAATGAAAGTTTTATATCTTAACCTTTCTCCAAGAGTGATCAAGATTTTTTACCCTTACAGCTGATTTTTATGCTCTTGTCTGAAATCTTCAATGCAGAGATAATGCAGATGAGCAAGCCCTACCCCTATCTAGTTCGAGTTGTGAAAAAATAATTTCTGAAGCTGAGTTTGATTAGAACTCATCACCCTGTAGTTAGGGGAGGAGATTCCTGTTCCCAGAGGAGCTTCCTCCACCTGGGAGCACAATGAATGCTAGGCAGTGTACCATGGTGAAGTAGGCTGCATTATGTTTTACCGTATGATAAGGTACATAAACCAAGTACTTAGGAAGGAGATAAATGAACATTTCTCCTTCTCACTTCTACACATTATAATCACAATCACAAATGTGCCATGTTTACAGTTTCTAACACCTTTCTACATAATATCTAATGGTGGATAGTTGTTTAGAAAAATCCCTTGTCTTTTAAACCAAAGCAGCATTTATTTTCCTGCACTCCTAGCCTTAAGTCAAGACAATATTTGAGTGTGAAAGGTTCTGTTATTTAACAGACAAAAAAATAATAAGACAAAAATTAAAAGTAAATGCTAAACAAATTTAGGATTGGAAAAAACTGTTGGTTTGATTGGAAGCATGGTAAGGCTTGAAATATTTTACAAAGATCTGTGTGGATTCTCTGTAATGTGAGCCTTTAAAGTGAAGACAGAATATTTTCTGAAAAACAGTGTTTCCTTTCAGACATTATTTACTTTCTTTTCTGTGAGAACTACTTAGAGCAGTTCTATGGCCTCTATTGCTCAAGAGGCCCTAATGGTGTCTTTGGGCCAAAAATCTTACAAACCTATAAATACAACGAGAAGACCTCCAAGAGTACCTATGAGTATCTGTGAGTCATTACTCAATAACTAATTTGCCTGTTCCTGCCAAACTCTTGCTGCCAGCTATTACTTAATCACATACACACACATAACACGTGCATAAAAAAAATCTACTTAGGATGTTGACACACCACAGCTCTGCAGCATGAATTATGAGTTCTTCAGTATCAACGTTACATACGATGCTAAATGGAGATATTCAGTGACTGCGAATCTTTTCTTACTTTTTGCACTTAATCGACTTAGTGCAGTTTTGCTGTGAAGCTTGAGTCTTAATCAATTTCTCTGTGCCCAACTGGTTGCTTTTAATAACACAGAAGTTCCTGCAATGACTGTACATTTTTATACAAATAGCTAGTACAAAGTAAGGGATTTGACTCAAGTAAAGCTTTGCATACATGGTGCTTAACCTAGAGCCCTTAAGGCTTTCCAAAGGAGTAATCTGGTACCAGTGGAGGATTAGTGAAGAAGGTACTACTTTTGTGCTAAAGATGGCAAGTTCAGCTCTGAAGTTGCAGAAGCATTTACTGACTTTCTTGATTGCAAGACAGGCAAACCAGAATTCCTTAAACAGGATGCTACATCCACTACGCATCTGTTGCTAGTTTAGAGATTTGTAAAGATGTTAGAAAACTTCTTTTATTTTCCTTTCTTAGTTTAGACATTCTGAGATGTAGCTAATACTGTATCTGTGTATTCCATTATGAACGCTGAAATATGCACTGAACAGATAGCAGATCTGTGGAACTCTACACCAAGGGATGCTATGGATGCTAAAAATTTGTGTGGCTTAAAGAGGAAACTGGACAAATACATGCCGGAGAATCTATTGAGAATTACCAAATACTACCATACCTGACACAGGAAGATACCTAAGCTGAAATTTTTGGAGATTGGAAGAGCATGAGGGGAAAGTATCATGTAGGCTTAGCCTGCCTTTTCTCTGCCTTAGGTATTTCCTCTCAGGAACAGGATCACGGGCGAGAGCAACAGGACCCAGCCGGACGTATCTCGTGTTCTTATGTACAGCAGCATCACCATCTTTCAAAAATACTTAGCAAGGCCCTGAAGGATCATTAAAGCCTGTTTCTTTCATAACTATCCCCACTTCTGTTGCAGAGGTATATAACTGCAGTAAGTCACTGAAGAAAGTATTCAGTTGTAATACTTTCTTAGCATTCTTGCCTTTGAAATATACAAAAGGAAGGCACATCACACTCTTCCCAGAATCACCTTTTTTTCTTTCAGATTCTCTATATCCAGAAATTCTTAGAGTCAAAAGCACCTCATTCAAACTAGGGAGCCTTCTTGGAAGAGTAAATGGCCTCTTGGAGACTACATTATTCATTCTCCAGGGGACTAGGTAAGGCCATCTCTCATCTTGCATATAAAGCAGTCCCCGCTGACAATTCTGGCTACACAAAGGTATATTTATTTGTGACAAAGAAATTCAGGCACAGAAGCCAGCATTCTGACAGAATATGATAGAAACATAATATCTGGGGCCTAACCTAATTAAAAAGAGGCATATTTGGTCTTGGAATTATTCCATGTGACTCTCCAGAGAGAAAACTAGTTTATGAGATCTGACAGTTTCAAAACCCATATGTTTTCTTCCTCATTGATATGAATGATGGTGAAGGAAAAATATTCAGGTTTGATAACAGCCCTTTGATATGTGCTGATAAAAATAATGCAGAATAACCTAGAGAGATGCATGTTCCTTCTTTCTCAGTGGCGAGAAAAAACAGTTTTACTACACAGCACAACACTTTACCCTACTGTGTGATTCTTCACCAAATTTGCAAAGTGAAAGGATGGCATAGAGAAACTCGTTCATGAACTTGCGCATGTTGCTACATGTGTCAGAAAGCTTAAAAAACAAGAAAAGGCTAAGAGGCAGGGTTAGACTACCACTGCACTGCACTGCACTCTTTTTGGCACAAAAAAGTGATTTCTGGAAACATCCACACTTTACTGTCAACTAGAATCTTATCTTGATTAGGCTACTAAAGGCAAAGTCCAAACTGCTTTTCTCCCATAGCTATGTTCCAGTGTTGAGCTTGTCTGGACTAAAAAAATGAAAAAGAAAAAAAAAGAAAAGAAGAAAAGTAGTGTGAAAGTTCTGATTTGATGAAATGAGCAAACACCTCGGTTATGTTAAAAGGCAATCACAATATTGTCTTTATGTAGATCCTTCAGCACTTAAAAGGCTAAAGGAGGTTTACTGATATTGGCAATGGAGGCATCCTAAGTCTCTTTGCTATTTACAGAAGATTCCTAACACAGGCAATTCTTACCATGCTTGTTTACATGAAGAGTACTTACCTAGAGCTATTCCCTGTCTCTTTGAACAAATATTTACACTTGCAAGTAGCTTTACATGTGTGAGTAGTCTCATGTGTGATTTCAGTAGGGCTATTGACATGCTTGCAAAATTAGAGCAAGCTTTTGTAGGCTGTGAAAAATCTGTACATTTTCTACCTATTTCTCAACTTGCTAAAACTCTTCCTATGCACTCTAGTGTTTGAGCAAGCCCTGAAACTATCCTGTATAGACATATAGACATATATTTATATATTTTAAAGCAACCTAGAAAATATAGATGGAGTGTATCTGGTTTAGAAAATCTGGTTTTGCATTTTTTCTATTGTGTAGCTGATTGCTTATTATTACAAATGTCAGCAGTAAACCAATATTCAAATATGCAATTTAATGGTATTTATCATATGAAAGAAAACTCTTATTTTTTCATGTTGTCACATACTTAGAACAAGAAGACAATTTGTAGTGACTGCATTGCCATTCCATGGAATAATGTTCTCTGCCCCTGCACATTCCTGAATCTGCCAGCAATCAGACGGATTTTTGAATAGAAGATAAAACAGGCACTGCCATTCCACAACAAATTCAAACAAGACATGCATTGCTGAAATATTTGAAAAGAATCCATGAAATATAATGCTAAAGATGTTAAGAGTCAAATATATTCAACAAATTATTTCAGCTTTCATAGAGCAACTTGAAGTCTGCCTGCCAGATGTACAGGATGCATTTTCTCATGCAGAAAAAAGACTCTTTCAAAAAACAGAAGAAAAACTATTGTGTTGTATTCACATGCATATAGAATTTAAGAGTGTCAAATCATTAAGTTCCATGTAATTTTAGTTTCTCTTTCTTTAACTGATGTTAGGAAATACTGTATCTGATTTTCTCACATTTACAGCAACAACTGGATCTGTACAGACATTTTAATGTCAGACTATACACCTTATGGCCTTGGCAGTTTCACTAGCTCTTTGAAGAATAAAAGGAAGGAATTCAAGCCTCCCTCTGCTGGACCAGCAGAAAACAGCTACCTGGTTACTTTAACTGAATCTTCAGATTTGGCTAGATATTAAACTAGACACAATAAGTCCTACTTGTTACTGAAAATTAATCATAATACCTTGACGAGTTAAATAGGCTTAGGTTACCCTTAGTTTTCATATCCTAGTCCAGCATATACCGTTACTGTGAAACCGTGTAAGTCTGTCAAAGTTTTGTTTTGCTTGTTGATGGCAAATCTTTAATAAATTTTTCCTGTGTGTGCAACTGCAATGAAAGAACCTGGATGAGGTACACATGAGGTCTGAATTAGATCAAGTAATTATCTAGGGAATCACAGAATAATAGGTCTGGATAAAGCCTCAGGAGGTCATTCAACTTGTCCCTTTGTCCTGAGGTAAAATCAACTACGTGTGTGCCATTTCTGTCCTCAATTACCTCTGAGTCTTAGATGTTCTTAAAGCTTTGTAGTTTTCACACTCCTCCCCATCACTAAAGTATTCAGAGAATTATTTCTTTTCATTTGAATGACTTCTAATAACATCTTATTTTGTCCTCAGATATTTTGTTTGTTTTTTTTTTTCCCCAAGATCACACCTTCCAAAGATAAAAGAATGCAGAAAGAAAAGCTTTAGAAAATGTAGGGTAATAAGACAGTTATTGCCTAAGATAAACTCCTATTAGTTTCAGTGACTACCTGCTAATATAGCAGGATTCTGTGAACAGTAATTCTGTATTCTTCTCATACATTGCCTTCATGATTTTGTACACCTTGATCACATCCTCACCCTCCAAACTGATGATTCCCTGCATTTTAGCTCTTCTTCATGTGTGTGTACTCCATCCCTTTAGCCATTTTATCTACTTTTCTCTGTGTGTTCACTAACTCTGTTATAGCCTTCTTGAAATACAGGCACCGGAACAGCACACAGTACTCAAGATGTAGAAGATGCCTTCTCTCTTGCTCTCAGTAGTCTTCCTGATGCTGTCCAACATTTGGTTGGCTATTTTGGCTGCCATTGAACATTGAGATGGTGGTTTTGGAGAACTGTCAATGAGGACTCCAAGTTGTCCTTCCTAAGCTGTAACTGCCTGTAGATAAGAAAAGATTAATCATGTAAATAATGTCTTTTCAGGGATGTCTTATACTTCTAGCTACTCAGACAAGGTCAGAGTGGTACTAAAGCACAGTAATTGTGTGCACCAATTCAATTTTCTGTATATTCCGAAGTGTTTTTGTAGAACGAATAATTCTAGACCTCCAAAGTGATTGAAAAAATGGGTGTATTTTTAAATAGCAGAATGTGAGAACATACTATTAAGAAAAAAAAAGGCTTCTGAAGTTAAAGTTTTGTGCTCTTACTAAGAAAATGAATCTCATAAAGGCAAGCACTGAAGCTCAAGAAGGAAATTAAAATGTCATGTTTTGTTCAGTCAGCTTCTTTGCTTTGAGATTCTATTTCTCATATAAATGGTGATTCAACGCTATTGCTAATGCTCACGACAAGAGCCTATATTTTACTTCTTAAGAACTTTATGTTTCATTTTTTAAGAAGAATTAAGAGTCTCAGCTATGTCTCCTCTTTGAAATAGGAAGAAGACCAGGAAATCTAGCATTATTTGGCGTATTTGGAGAAGTACCTTGTATGATGTAGGTGTGGATAGTGCATCTGTTAGCCAGTGAATCATGCAATAGCATATTCCTTGTTTTTGATTTTTAAGATGATTATTGTGCCAAGACACATCAAAAAAATGAACGTATCTATAAGAAGAAAAGTTCACACTGTAATGTCATTTACTCAGCGATTGAGTGGCAATGGAAGGGAAAGAGCATGGGATGACTGTAGTCCTGGGACTACTCCCATAGCACAAAAGTGATATGCAGTTATTCAGGTTGCGTAAAAGTAGGTGCTGAAATAAACAATATTCACAGAGTATGAGTATTCTCAAAGGATAACTCTGAGAGTTTAGTGCCTCTTAGAGGTCTGGTATATTGTCTCTAATGGATGTTGAAAGTGGTCTGTCACCCTCAGTGCTGATGGTCAAACTCTTTTCATTCTCATTGGCAGGGAAATTTGGGGTAGCGGAGAGTAGGTTTCCTGGCAGATGCAGAGCACATTTACATAGTGTAAGCAGCATCTAGGGAAATTGTCAAAGCTCTTTCATCTAAAAGTAGTAACTGTTGGTCTATCATTGGTATCTGACTACAATTCTCCAGAGGTTATGCCACAGGACTCCTTTTAAAACCTTACATCTGCCACTGGTTCTTTAAATCACAGTCACATGATACAGTATGTAAGAGTTTTATGATGGTATTAGTTTTATTGAGCTAATTTAATAAAACGCAACATGCCAGAAGTGCTAATAAAAAGAAACATCCCTTTTGGATTTGCTGCCTTGAATAACCTTTGCTACAAAATCCAAAATGCAGACTGCAACGTGAGCTAATTATTGCATCTGAATAAGTACATAATATACCGTGGTTCATTTTTGATGACACAAGTCAGTGCCATTTTGCCCAAGACAACTGCTAATGGTGGCTCGTAGTAAATTGCAATTAGAAGGCTTTGGTATGTCATGACTTTTGCAGTATGTCTGATCCATGGATGCAAGAAAGGAACAGTGAACCATATACTCTACAGCACTCCATTTCTTTTTGGCACAGAGTCAGGCAAGCCACTTAGTTTATCTAGCAGAATTTTGCATATGTAAGGAAAATTGTGTTGCATTTAACATTTTTGTACATCTATGTTGAGCTACCAGTCACCAAAATTGGAAGAGAGTTTTGTTAAAAGCAAGTATATCACCTGATAAAAACATGTGTCTGGTCGAAAAAGGAGCACACCAAATGAAAAAGTTCAAGAATGATTCCTGAAACAGATTTGCACACTGTCAAATCCAAGAATGTAGCCCAGCTAGTGAGGTTCAGACTAGGTATAAAATTAACATTTTGAAGTAAATAATTTGAACAACTTGCTAACAATGTTGTTGCATTCTTTTTCAGCGGCAGTCTTTAATGAGAGCTGGATAGCTTTCTAAAAGAAACACAAGGCTCAACCAGAAGTCAGGAATTGATAACGAATTATTGTTCTATCACTGAATGTGTAATGGAGGTCCCGCTTTCGTGTATTATCTGAATTTGGGGGGAAAAAAAAAGAAAAAGAAAAAAAAAGAAAAAAGAAAAAAAAGAAAAATAAGTTGATCTATATTTAAATAGATATTTTTGTGGGTTCAGTTTGGGAAACTGTAAAGTTTAAAGATTATCTAATATTAACCTTTTTAAAGAGATAGATCTTAATAAAGGAAGCAAGTAGTGAAATAATAAATATCCATTAAGCAAACCTTTTCAATAAAAATATTGTCTATTCTGCTAACTGGTTTTCAACAGCTCACTTTAAGATTGCCCTGGGATATAGTTGTAGCTGGAAGAGTCTCATTCTAAACTTCAGTTCTATGCCAGAATAATTCCATTACTTCCAACAGCTGCTCCCAAAATACAACAGTAGAAATGAGCATACTACTGAATTACTAGCATGATGGTAATAAAAATTTTCTACCATCTTATCAATCTATTATTTATTTAAAATATTATTTCACAAAGGATGAACTAATCTAGTGTTCAATTAGTTGACTAGCCAGTCACTTAACTGATACCTATTCAGGCAAAAAACCCACCCAAGATTATACAAATACCTGTCAAGGGACTCTATTAATAAGATGTAGACGCATTCTTTATTGTCTAAATTCTAAATTTTCGTTACTCAGTTAGGACGTACAGGCTTTGAGCTTGAAGCATCATTTGTCTTCTAACTAGGGTAGATGCAAAGGGCCGGATATACTTTTAGTGTGAAGCTCTAGTTTGCAGGTTGGTGCACAGACACTTTATTTGAGGATAAGCTTTGGGGCAGAAAAGCTGTGCTTTATATTTTTATGCTTTATAAAGCATTTATGTATATACACTTTATGTTGTGTATTGGAGCTATAATTTTGTTCAGATGACTACTGCTGCTGCATTTAGGAAGTCCTGGCTGAGCAAGCAAGTGGAACCAAGCCAGCGTGACTGCTCAACAGGTATTGGCTTCTCAGAAACAGAAGAAAAGAGAAAAATAACAACTGATTTCAGCCTGAGACCTTTTAGCAGCTATTTCCTAGCTGGGTCCAGAGATTATCATTATGAATGCCCCTTATTCTCTTCCATAATTAATAGTGGAAAGGTGGTTAAGACCAGATTCTTGAACTGTCTTTCAGCTGTGATTTTTTTCCTGCTCTAACAGTATCAGAGTGCTTGCCATGGTCTGCATGTTTTTCTGTGACTGAAGGTGAGCCTTGTTGCCCTGAGAACCTGAACTGTTTGTGTAGAAGTTGTCTAACATAGGATAGAGGTTTAAGAGCTGAAACAGGAAAACAGTGAAGCCTCTATCTCTAACAGGGAAGTAGAGCTTATTTTGCACAGTTCCTCTTTTAATCCTTTGTAGATTATGAATAACATTTCAGTTCAGGCAACTTTGAATCATCCTCAGGCAGCAACTACCTGTCTCCCTTGACTTTTTGTAGCGTTCAGCCTCATATTTTTAGATGCTCTGGCTTGCATCTAAGCTATCTAACTAAAGTAAATGGAAGATACAGTCACTCAGCATGTCCAATGAGCACACAGCTTAGTGCCAGGACTGTGACCAATGGTTAGCTATGTAGGCTCTCAGGTTGACATTACATTAATAGCAATCATTGTGCTTTTCAGATTTCACTTTCCCCTCCAAAAACAAGACAGGGAGTTGAAATTTTGCATCAATCACACCTTGGCTGCAAAACATTAGAGATTATTGAATCGGGATTTACAGATTTATGGGGGCTTAGGGTGAGAGGAATTATTTGAGGGGTTTTTCTAAATAATGCTTTTCAAACTTGAGAAAACAGTGTATATTTCTAATCAGAAGCTGTGGAGAGAGGTAAGGAGGTAAGAGATTTACCTGGCATTTTGTTAAGAAGGACAAAGAATATCACAGTTTTTCCTGATACTTTGCATAAGACTTTAATTTAATGTTGTTAAGAGAAACTACTAACAATGTGCATGCTGTGCTTCTCATAGACACACAGCAATAAAACCAGCAGGGAGTGGGGCTTTTTAAAATATTGTTCTTTTGCAAGACAGTTGGAGTGCAATGGAATTTAAGATAAAATCCTTTACACAAGTAAATACGCCACCATATGTACATGCTGTTAAAAAGAGACATGCTTTATTTTGCATCAAGTGTACCCTTTAAATTTCTCAAAATAAAAGACCTTCATTGCCAAAATTTGGGCTTTATCTGGCATGTTGTTGACTTGCATCCCCTAATGTTTCAACACATTTGTTACTTAGACTGAAATGTTCTCCTGGCTGTTTGAGATTAAGGGTTTGGATTTGGGAAGAGGAGGTTTCAACACCAAGCGGAAGAAGCCTAAGCTACTGTCATGTTAGTGAAGATGCTGTTTCTAACTGTACAGAAATGCTTGTTTGCTAGTAAATTTGTTAGAAAGAGGCTTCCAGAATTAAGCAGCTATCAGTTCAGGGGTTTTTTAAATTTGTTTTCTTTTGGGGTTTTGGGAGCAGGGAGGTGTGTTTATTTGGTTTTTGCTGTTTTGTTGGATTTTTTGTTGTTGTTTGGTTGGGTTGGGGCTTTTTGTTGTTTGGTTGTGTTTTTTTTTTAATTAGAGTTTATTTCTTGATATTGTGAATTCCTGAACTACCAGTCATGGAAGATTTCAAGTCATTTAGTTGTATAGCTATATTTTTTTTTTTTCTTATATATAATCTTTTTAATCTATTTGCTTGATGTTGAATAGTATCTCCTGATTGCAGTATAAAAGCATTTCTACAGAAATTCAATTACTGCTTCCTTTTTCTCATACCAGTATTGTATTCTGGCTCCAGTTTGCCAGCTATAGTGGTTTCAGTGGTAGGAAGCTCAGATACACACTCAGCGTCATTTGTTTTGTCAACACATGTACCAGTTCTGGAACACATCGTCACTACTGGTAATCTCTTCTTTCAGAAATCTCAGTCCACACAGTAACGTCCAGAGAGAAACTCTGCCTCAGGAATTGAATCTAATCAGAGACCAAGCCAGAGAACAAATTCTCCTGCTGCTCACACAGCTATTTCTAAATGCAGAAGCTTACGTGACAAAACCAGCTACAAAACAACATATTTTTCAAAGTCTGATCACATGCTAAGGAAAATAACTTGGAGGAATATGTAGAAAAGCCTTGCTGCTGCTTGTTATTGTACTGTAAGCACTGAATCTTGTTGCCAGGATTATGTACTGTAAGAAATGTCAAACTGTGAAAAAGCCTAGAAACCAAATGAGAAAACATTCACATAGTATAAGGGACATTTCAATAGTGAGAATAACGTTGTCTCTATTTTCCAGGCTGGCGATACTGTATTTGCATTTCATAGACCTTTTTTGTGTTCTCTTGGTCTCTCATAGAGTCTCTGTAACAGTATTTTGTGCGTGGTATGGTTGTTTCAAGGATTCCAAACTTTGATCAGCTTATAGCACTGTGACATGCTATTGCCTTTTAGCGCTGGGGAATTAAGGGCCACTGGAGTACAAACCATAACTGTAATCAGCATCCTTTTTCCTCTGGCTTATACAATACCTATAATCACCGCATGTGAGTTTATGACGTCATCCTCATCTTTCTGCCCAATTTAAAGGGCTTCCACTAGAAGTGGAATCTTCTGTCAAGTAAAGGCCCACTGCATTCACGTTTAAAATTTCAAATTCAAATTAATCTCTAGTATGCTGCTACCAGTGTCCAAGCTTACAGTTTCTTTTCATGGAAATCTTCTCCTGAGCAACTGATTATCAAGGATTATCAAGGATATCCCACCTGTCTGGTCGCTAAATTTTAAAGAGGAGACAAATATAAAGAAACCTCAGTTACATACATAGGTATACATCCATAATTTATGTATACACATATATATGAGAGGATATGTATATGCTTATATAATATGTGGATTTCCTAATATGAACTCTTATCTGTTTGCTCAACTATGTCATTGATAATGCAAAGTGAATTTGAGCCTTCTGGGCTATATAGATAATGATTCCATTTTGACATCAAAAATCTCAGGACAGAAGGTATTTTCAGACTCCTTAAATGATTATGCCTTGGTTGAGGTAATTTTATTAAAAGTCATTTAAGTAAAAACCCAGAATATGAGCTTTATCATTTAGAAACTTATTTAAAATTTAGATAATAACAATTCAAAGGAAAGGAGAAATGGCCAGCTGGGAGTTCTAAAATTCTTTTTATTCAAGGGAGGATTTTCTGTCCTGGAGGGTAAATTCTAGAGGATACTCTGAAAACTTGTAAAAAAAAGAGCATTCTTGTACTGATGCATTTCCTGCTTCTTGCAGCATTCTTAGAAATGACATATAATGAGAAAGGAAGACAATCTTGGTAAGGGGTTTCAAATCCTCCAAAGAAGGATTTTCTTGCTTCCTAATTTCTTATATTTTTCATTTTATATGCTCTGATTGTTATTTTTTAAACTTTATTGCAGTCTCCAACTTAATGTCTACAAAGAAAGAAAAGATTCTGAAGTGGACAAAACCCAAAGTTCACAGATAGAGGCATAAATATTCCCATGAATATCTTTTCATCAAATTTCATTCACTTTCTCTGTATTCTAATAGCATATCAGAATGTCACACTTGCAATAGAAGATTGGCACCATCTGAAATTAAAATTTTTATAATAATGTAAGACATAGTTTGCACAATTTTTAAACAAAAAGAAACCCATATTAACCAAATAAAAAAATCCATTGTCTCGATGAAGGACACTATTTCAGAGCACAATAATTATCCTGATAACAAAAAATACTGTATACAAGAACGTGATCAGAAAATGCAGATTATCAGTAGTAGAAGCAGTAATAGTAGTAGTAGCAGTAGTAGCAGTAGTAGCAGTAGTAGTAGTAGTAGTAGTAGTAGTAGTAGTTTTAAATGATAATTTGATTAGCCAACAGTTACATCTAAAAAAAAAAAAAAAAGGGTGACAAAGTAGTGAGTAGATTTGCACTAAGTTACGCAAGTGAAGCACTAGATGATTTCTTTATGGAACTGTCCCTACGATTTCTAAGCAGTGGATAGTAATGACGACAGCCAAGTCTCAGTTGTAGATGACTTGAGTCAGCAGCCGTTCCCTAAAACCTCTTCTGTTCTCTTCTTGCAGGCAACTCAGCTGATGCAGACTCAGGAATGCTATCGGGCAAACAGCTGCCTGTCAACTCTTAAATACTGAAGGTGAGTATCTGTACACCAGCTTGTGTCTCACACTCCCCATCTGCCAGGCTTTTGCCTCACTCCTTTGCTGTGCTGCACTGAGGTATTGCTCGCTCTGTCACTCCACATGTCAGGCATCCTGAGACCAGGTCCATCTGACACTTAGGTCAGTTAATGGAAGAGGGATGTGGGGTTGCAGCTAGGGGTTTGCTACCTAATGGGAGAGTACAGTCCGAAGATCCTTGGAGAGGGTCAAGACAGCAGTATCCCAGACCCACCAGGTAACCTACCTGAGTTTCACCTCTCATTATGTGGCCCAGTGCTGGGGTCTCAAAGGTTCAGAGAAGAGAAATTAGGATATCTTGAAAGTGTGTGCTGCAGGTAATTCCTCTGAGAAGTACTGAAGTGACAGATAGGACAGCATACTCTTGTAACTTTAGAAGCAATATGTTTAAATATTTCCATGAAGCAGTTTGCAGATTACCAGTTTAACACTTTCAAACATGATTTTTTAAATTGCTGATGCTTCTTATTTTGTTGTGTCAGTCCCACTTTTTCCTATACAGTGTTACAAAGTGATTTTTTTTAGTTTTGCTTTTTATATTGGGCCTCAGCCTGGACAAAGTACACTACAGAATCAGAACATGTTTTTACAATGATCGCAACCTATAAAACTGGACATTTGCAAATACTTTTGGAGGCAGGACTTGAGTTCTAATCCAGTCTCATCACTGACTGTCTGTGAGATTTATTCATGGGTATTCACATATCTGGGTTACTGGTACTTCTATCAGTATTGTCTGTTTACGACAGAAGCTCTCTAGAAGAATGATTACATCTCTGATTCAAATCTCCTTAACTTTAATAGATTCCATCTGGAGGGACTACATGCTTGTAAAAGCTCTAGTACAATTGGGAGGACCCTTTGTGCGGGTACTTTAATGTAGCCTTCTGAAATCTTTAAATGTTTCCAAGACAGGTCTCTATTCCATTCACTTTCAAATGAGTTATTCATTTCAGTGAGATTACTTCAAGCCTTGCAGCATCTTTTGCATGACAAAATCTAAGCTAGGAATCCAGATAGGATCCACATCACGAAACAGCATAATGTTTGGTCTAATGATTAGGCTAAGAGCCAGAAGGAGCTGGTTATGCAAGCTCAGAGAAAATGAGCTCTCACTATTCAGCATCCCACTTCTTCCACTGATTCATAGCAATATTTCTGTGACTATGCAGCCCTTGATTTTGAGTATTGCCATTAAATTTCTCTTTAAAGTTGGGCAACAATTTCTGTTAGTTTACTGCAGATGGGGTTATTGCATGTGCAACCTTGCTGCTGCATATCCTAGATCCTGAATAAAGTATTGACTTCATAACCACACTGTTCTCTTATACACTATATCTCTATAAAAGTGAGCTTCTTATCTTAGGACACTAAATAACTTGAGAGATACTTAACCTTCCTCAGTTCCTTGAGGGTTTGATTACTTAGTGCATCACAAGAAGGATCAAGTCCAAGACAAGAAAATCTAAAAGCAGAGAAACCATACAAAGACAGCACTGTAGCAATATAAAGATACTAAAAAATAACTCTTACTCTCTGAAGTAAGAGCTGAAGATTTTTCCTGTGATAAATAAATAAATAACTAAATATGTCTGTAATCCAAATATCTGAAGAGCCTTACTCAGACCTATAATTTTTTAACTCACGTATTTGACAATTACTTTTAAAGAGTTCTACTTAAATAGAGTGTTATGATCCTCAAAAGAATTTTTGATTAAGTACTTCCCGCCTGATTTTATTTTTTTCTTATAACTAGCACGTTGCATTCTATCTGTAGCTCAAGTGAGCTCTTCAGATTTAGAAGTGTCAGAATTTAAATAAAATCATTCATTTCTGTTTTATTCTCTCCCAACAGCACAAACAGGTATTCAGTGTCAACGTATGTGGATGAAAAGATCTTCACAGGTAGTAGTGAACCCTGGCTGAGCTGAAAGAGCCTGGAGTTGCAGAGGAAATCACATCAGTTCAGAACACCTAGGGTTTGCAAAGTACAGCCAGGCTCTACATACTTCTGGAGTCCTGACTTGTGATCTTCCAAGCCAGGAACCTTCTCAGTCATACTGTGACTTCTGTCCAACTCTTTTCTGCAAAGAGAAGGAGTATGTGAACAGAAGGACTGGCAGGCATGCTGGTATTAAATGGATATGGAGCTGGGTCTTGTCCAGGGTGTATACCCAGTTCAGGTTCTCAGCCTTTTGGAGCCAGCCAAAGTCTAGAACTGAAATCACCAGTCCCTGAATACTTGTGTTGCTTGTTCATGACACACTTAGATGATCCCAAGCATGTGCCAAGGACTGTTTCATTCATGGCATCCTCCTGCAACAGAAGGGGTCGCTCAGAATACAAGACTGAATGAAAGATTACTAATATTGGAGATTGCAGCCTGATGTAGAAAAAATTGTCATGAAATGCCTAGTCCCTCTTTGGCTGTGTTTTACCTATCAAGTTTTTTCTGTGAGATTATGATGGTTAGCTTTAAAAATGTGTGTTTATATACGCTGTGAAGTATGTGTTTTGATCAACATTCAGTAATGTTGAAAAACAATGATTGCCTGTGATACTGTAGCCTCACTGACTCTCTGTCCAGTCATAAGCTAACAGCTATTCTGGCTACTGTTAAACACGAGCTCAGTTTCACTGGTGTCTTCCAGTAATTGCCTTTCTGAAATCTCTAATAAACAGTACAATCAACGTTTTGTATAGTATTACCACAACTCTAAAAATTTTGGGAACCATTGCTTTGATTTTTTGTCTTGACAACTAGAACCATATATTTCTACCTTATAAACAAGTCACTAAAAGTGACATCTGTGTAAATGTTTTCTAAAATTTAAGGAGAATTGAAGGAATTGTCCTTGATAGAATTCTTTTGTGCAACCACAGGAGTAAATGTGGTCTTTACTGCACTAAGAAACATCACAACTATTGCCCTGTGTGGGGGAAGTGTTCAAGTAACATTTATGGATACAGATAGACATACACATAAACACACATATATAAATCCATATTCCAGCTACATATATATATATATATATATGTAGTATGTACACACACACACACACACAAAATCTGGTTTTGCAGAAAACATCTGTTGCTGATTGTGGTTTGACTTGCTTCCACGAAGCATTAAGTTCCTTTATCATAACCATCTGTCATTTTTGCCGTGTACACTGAATTAATTACAGAATTTTAAACAGCTCATTTCAAACAAACCACAAACAAAATTACTATCTGGTGAGAGTATTTTATGAATAATATGTGTATTCCTACTGTGAGGACAGTAGCCACTGTTAAGATTTAGTCATTCAACTCATCTCACAACTTTTAGGGATATAATATTAAGTCCTGTAATGTAAAGAAGCTCATGCTGTTATGAGCAAACCCCAAATCCTTCAGAATTGCAGAACTACACAAAATCAATGTAAAGGGAAAATGAATTTAATCCTTAAACTCCATTTCTTCATGCAACAGTGGGAGATCAAACTTTTGAATGGTGCTTTGATGACAAATTAACTTTTGGCATAAGTAGGAACAACCCTCTGAGTCAACAGAAGTATATCATTTACGTTTGCTGATGTAGAGACCTGGATTTACTTTAAGTCTCCTTTTTCAGCACAGGTACAGGAGGCTTGCTTTTAGAAAGCTTTCCTATCTTAAACCTCTGTACATTTCAGGGTGATTTTCAGTCTTTTTTATTATCTCTATCAATGCTATAATTTTGTGGGGGAAAGAGGTATATTGGCCCCTGTACAACACTTTCTCATTCCAGTTTCATGCAGGACAAAATGGGAGCAAATGCAAAAACTGTGACCCTCTCTTCTATGTCTGGACATTCTTGACTAACCTGTGTAATAAATACTAGAAATGGTCAAGCTATTTTGTTAAGAAAGAAGGCATATCATTCTACATTAATTATTTCTGAGAGAGTACACAGTGGAAATACTTGGGTAAGTGCTTGCCAAGAGTCGGGGTTGAACAGTCTAACTCATTATACTAATTGTGTTCTTTATTCCTTTGTTTTTATAGTCTGTACCAATTATAGAGACATTAGTAAGATTAGATGTCCCCAGTTGTACCAATTATGCAACAGTACATCCTGATTTTTGATATGAATATGGTTTCAGTTGAAGAATATATCTAGTGGCTATTACCCTTCCACTTTTCAAGACATAGCCTCTGACAGACTATAAACATGTGGTTGTGCTACTTTACGTCTTTATTTGCTCTCTTATAAAAGCTCTCCACCTTCCCACAAATTGCTAAACAATTACTTTGCTTATCATCTGCAATGTGCATTATAATTTCATCACTTTCAATCTGAATTTTTGCTGAAGATCATGGGTTCCTTTGATCTTTGAGATAAAAGTAAAATTCTCAGTAAGTATGCCTTTACTGGCATCTTTCCAGCTTTCTTTTCTTGTTCTCTATAACCAAACAACGGCATCCCAACATTTTAAAATACAGAGCTGTCACTATTTTAAGTACTCAGTCCCATTTGCTCTTAATTATTGCACATTTAAACTGAAAATTCTCCATTTCTAAAGATGATACAGGCTTGTATATATTCTAATTAGGCAAACTAAATTCATTTTGACTACATAATAAAGTAAACTAAACAAAAAAAAGCTAAAGTAGGAAATAAGTGCACAGAAAAAGCTACGTTAAGAACTTTTAATTTAATACTAGAAAGTTAGGAAATGTCATAATTGAAGCTACCTATTCAACAAATGATTTATGATAGTCTTTAATTGCATGACCTTACAGTACTTTTTGTGCAACTGTGGGAAACACACGTCCTGAAGACATTACTCTGATTCATCTGTAGAAAAGGCCTGGTGCTGTTTATTCAGTGATGCAAGCATATTTTGGAAAAAAAAAGAATAGTGTGACCATGTAATTAAAAATTATATCATGAAGTGTACCACAAAAGCACAATCCTAATTTAAACACCTCCTTTTTTGAATGACTTCATAACCCTGACAGCTGTCATTAACAGCTTTATGCTGGTACGTACTGTCTTTATTTAAGACTCCCCTTTTCAAGACTGATACCAAATTCTGTCATATAAAGTTCTATATGGGTTACAGGAATAGTGTGAACTTTTATAACCATTTAAACTATGGTGGCTGATGACATATAAGGGTGTCATTGTCTGTGTAGGACACGACCAGATTTAGGCAGAAGGTGTCAGAAATATTTGCTCAATAGAGAGGAATTACACTGTTTTTTCTTATACTGTTTACTTATAGTACCTTTATCAGCACATAGAGGCCAAGTTCTCTTGCTGGCCCAGTCAGTCTAGGTCTTAAGGCTCACTCAGCAGTGTCATGAAAGGAACCTAACTGCTCCACCTGAACCTCCTGACTGGTGCACTGTGCCATCCTGTGCAGCCCCATAGGCTTCACGGGTGTGTCCACACTCAGGAGTGATGCCAGCAGGAGTTTTCCTGGGCTGTCCACACTTATCTCAGGAAGCAGGTTTGTGAGGTTTACAACACCTCATCTTTACACTTCAGCTTCTTTGAGTACATGGCCCTGATTTATCTGCAAAACAGGCCAGCTTCCAATGCCATCAAAAGCTCCCCAGCACAAGCAGCACCCCCAGACCTTCCCCTTTTCTACCCTGCCTCTGCTGTCATGACAGCTACAGGTTTCTGCTCTCCAAAACTCTTCCACATGACACCCGCTAAAGAAGGGGACACACATACCCACAGCAGAGGCCAGAATATTTGTAATCCCTCTCCCTGTGGTTTCACTTTTTTGCACTGCTTTCATCTGGAGCCTGTGGTCTGACATTGCCCTTGAGCACTTTAACCACAAATGCCAAGAGATCCAAATTTACCAGGCAACACTGGTCAGAGACAGTATACTGTGCCAGACAGCATCATACACAAATGCTACAGTCCTTATGCCAGATACCACTGAGACCCACGGCAGCTACTCTGCAGTTCCTGCTGTACCTGCCCAAGCCCAGTCTCTCCCTGCTAGTAGATACTGAACAGCCCAGATGCACTAAATTTTAACAAGCAACAGCCCATACCTGCAACAGGGACCCCCTCTCCCTCACCAGAAATGCAAGTAGAGAATGGTCTAATGAAAAGCAGGAAGACAACTCCTTCCAGAGTGTAGAGGCACTGCTGCCAAAAGCCCAATCCTATGCTAACAATGCTAATGCGAGCAATCCTGTGCTAACAGTTCTGCTAATACAAGGAGTCAGGGAGAGTCCTGAGGTGGCACAGGAGTAGCTGGGTGAACGCTGAATACCGTAAGAGGCTCAGGCAGGTTCAGGAAGGCTGAAATTTCCACAGATTTGAGCACATAAAAGGCAGCCAAAATATAGACTAAACATTTTCTGAAATGCAAAACTCTCCTGTCTGACTATTACAGATGAAAGAGACTCTAGCTTGAAAGAGAGCACCTCCAAGGAAGTTGAAAACCTGACTGACTCCATCTCTCTGTGTTGTGCAAGACTGAAAAGACCCTTCTTTCAGATAAGGGCAGCCACAGTACAGTCGTGTGCATGTGGAGCATATAGTGAGCTATAAAAGCCAGTGGGAATGGAGCCTTTTAACCAACAGGTCATTATCTGTGCACATAATTAACGTGATCTCTATTAACTGTATATTAATATAACCACCATGTCAGTGGGTTGTTGTTACTGAAGAAATATTTGTGTTTTTAACTGAGAGATAAGTAGTGAAGGTCTTCACTTAGAACTGATTTTATTTTTCATGTTCTATTTATTTATAATTCTGTTGAGAAATATACTGCATAATGACTTTACATTTTGCTCTCAGAGAAATATATTATGAGGCTGCACACTGACATTTGTACAATTTTATACCACATGGCACATACAGAATAGACTAGGGAAATTAGTCTCAGATTTATAAACAAAACTTCTTACACAAGTGACTCATTTTAGTTGAATGTGGATGGTCCTTAATGGGAACACATATGTTTATGCTAAATAACCTGTAATACTAACTGAGGTGGCACAATTCTCTCCGCCATTAGGAAGATTGATTTTGCCTTGGAGTGCCTCTACTCAACAGAAGTACCCTTCAGGTAAGTTGAAAAAGTTATCAGGCGTGTAGGTAAATGAGCAGTGGAGATTCTGGAGACGGAGGAAAACTGTAGTGTGTCATTAAAAAACATTTTCTGTTCCCTAAGATGTTAAACATTCATCCATTAAAAAAATATAAAAAAATAATATGTAACTGTGATAACTAAATATTTCTTATAAATTGCCTAACAATTAAGGCATGGAAGAAGAATTCTGAAGTTGGAGGGGAAAAAAAACAACCCCCAGAAATACTGACATTAAACCTTTCAAACCATAAAGAATAGAAAATACTTAATGACAGGTATAGGCAACCATTGGACAAGATTAATTCTGCTAAATTGCTAGCAATACTCCACTGTAAATCTGCTGTGAGATCAGATTAAATTTAGGTTAAATATAGGGTAGCTGTCAACATGGAGGAGCTTGGAAGATGATTTTTGGTTAACAAAATGCCTAAGTGAATATGGCAAATTTGACAACATTATTTTTTTGGAGTTGTTTTCAAACACTGTAATCTAGTTGCAAACAAGACACCTAATAATCATGCAAGGACAAAAATGCTAATGAAAACCACAGGAAGGGAGGGCAGAAGGAGAAAGAAGGAAGGAATATTGTACAATTTGTTTTGACTTTTATATATTTAAATTAAGTTATTGGATTCTAGTTCTTGTAACTATTTCCTCAAAATTATGACTCCTATGTCCAATCTTGTCTCTCTCAGAGGTTTTGTGAATCCAAAGAAGGATGAAGTGTAGATACCCAGAGGGACTAGATATATATTTATACATACGTATAAAACGTATCTTTGCTATATAAATGTATTCCACAGGGGTGAATTATGCATTTCAGTATGGAGTTATCAGCACTTGGATTCAGTAAACTCTAAGAATATCTCTGTCAAGAGGTATGTCTGAAGTTTTATTTATTTATTTATTTATTTACTTTTACCCTATAATGTATGCATAAATTAAAATGCTAATTTTATCTCCCTGCTCTGTTTAATTTAGGTCCATGAGGTGCTGGGCGAGGAGAATGGAGGAGCACTTGAAGAGGTAACAATCATGCTCAGGCATTAAGTTGTTCAGACCAAACAAGGTGTCATCTGCTCTTTCAGAAAACAGTCTGTTGTTTTAGGAGAAAACATTAGATTCATTTTTTTTCCCCTCTGTTCTAAATTTTTGAAATTGTTTTGATTTATGCCAAAACTAAGTGGTAGGATAATAAAATACTCCACAGGTCTGTCACATTCCAAGAGAGGAATTCAATTCTGTGGAGGCATTTTTTTAGTTTTCTTGAGACATACAAACCATGTATTTATCCCATTGCAAAAAAAAAATTCCCTTTGCTCCTTGTTTTTCCAAGTATTCTCATGGAAAGAAAAGGGGGGGTGGGGGGGAGGAGGGGTAAAGAATGGGAAACTTGATGTAATCACACAGCTGTCCAACACAAAAATAAAAATCTACTGTCCCAGGCCAGTTCAGTAAAACCTTATTAATTGTTGAAGATGGACTGTAAAGTCTACCTGTTATGAGACAGATCTCGAAACTGAATCTAAGTCATGACAGCCTCCATAAACCATTTATCATACATTGAAGAGGATGATTATTAGTTCAGAGACACTAAATCCACTTATTGTTTTGAAATGTGAAGGGTAGGAGAAGAAAGGTCCTCTAAGCAACCAGGAAGCAAACCATATCAGATGTTGAAGCTCAGTTGTCAAGCTTTGGAATAATAATAATAATAATAATAGTAATAATAGTAATAATAATATAATAAACAACTTCATAACGTGTCATTGTAGTCTTTGAATGGTGGTGTAACATATTCCTTATGCTAATGCCTGTAAAATGCTGACTGCTAGTCATCATAGTGTCATTGGCACGTCCATTTAGGACACAGACGTATAGGACAAGGGCAACAGCTCCTAAGCCAGGAATGGGGACTGTTTATATAGGGTAAAAAATAAACATAACAGAAGGACAGATTTTTTAAAAAATCTTATTTATTTGTGTTAAAGGGGAGCAATCTTTTCCAGACATGGAGGTCTTCACACTATACTGCTGATAGTTATTTATCTATCTATTTATTTATTTATTTATTTATTTAAATCAAAGTGTGGCTTTGGACCTAAAACATACCTGCACCCAAACTGTCTGCAAGTTTCACATGCAAAGAAGATTTTTCATTTCTAAAAGGGCAAAGTAGTCAGGATATTATCAATAATTTGCTGCACAGCACCACTGCTCTCTTCTGCACTCTTTGCTGAAGCACACACCAGAGCTCTGCCCTTTTGGAACTATTCAAAGAACTGTTCACAGAATTGAATCTGTATGTAACCGTAGTCAGTCATATAAGTAGCTGCCTGACATCTTCAATGAGTGAATACCATACAATACATTTGTTATTTCTCATGGAGACTTCACCTCTCATATTCTAAGGTGATTACTCACATTTTTACACAGAACAAGACAAGATCTGTAGGTAGGAGTACGATCTTTTCAACATGCAAGCTTCATCTTATATTTATTCAGATACAAACAAGTCTTCAGAGCCCAGTGGAGCATTGCTTTAGAGACCTCTGAGCAAGCTGGTATGTCTACACAGTGAACTGGGGTGCTGAACGTGCATATTGTCCAAAACAGCACAGCAGGATCAGCACAGTGATACGTCCCAGGTAAGTAGATTTGCCTGTTAGCGGGGCTTATTAGCTCTGAGCAATCACAGGCATCTATGCATTTATACATCTTCCAGCTCTGGAATTTAAACATCTTCTGCTAGCTTGGGGACCTCTGCACTGCAACCTGCTGTGGAGAGTAAACGCACCAATCTCTGTGGTACGGCCATAGAGCTCTCGTACAGAGCCTGCAGAACTCAAAAGGCAGAAGCACCTCAAACCTTCCAAGCTTATTTCCCCTGCCAAAAAAAGCAATTTAAAGAGCTCCGTGATTAGTGAACTCCAAAGACTCAGGTTAGCAAGTTACTTGGTTAGTTAGTTAGCAGGTCCTGAAGTTACCTGCAAAACAGCCAGTATTTTGCAGCGTATATCAGAAGTGCTACCAGTATTGAGATCTACACATAAGATGGCAATCTGCTAGACTATTATAACATTCTATCCCTGTGAGACATGGTTTCTCCATACACTGAGAAAATGTTTGATAAAAATGTGCAGATATCTACTGTAAACAGCTCTACACTGATTGTGTCTAGAGAGAATTCTACCTTTAATAATTATCCTGTATATAAATGTTAGTTCTAAAGCTCTGCTTAGCATCAGAGAGGACCTTGGGTCCTCCCACAATTTTTCTTCTGCGTCCATAAAATATGGATCTAATATAAAATGCATTAGAAAAGTCATATCTCCTGACTTTATTCGGCTGACTTTTACTAATAAGTTAAAACTTTTTTACCCTTAGCACTTTTGGTTCAGCTTTTGGAAGATAACATGATGTACTTACTGTTAACATTGCTTAGTGTGAAAAACTTACTCTGCAATTTCAGAGGCAGCTATTGAACATATCAATTAATGTGCACATTTTATGTCTGTATATTTCTGGGTCTTTCTAGCTGATTTATTCAGGCTGCACTCTGCATATCTGCAGGGAAATTATTTTTCAACAAAGACATGCACCCTGATTCTCTAAACAACTGCAGTGCAAAGGATGTGCGTTAACAAACAAGGAGCTTCGATACACAGTTGCCAGATGTGCAAGGATTTTCAAACACAACTGCTGCACTTTCACTCCTTGTTAGAAAATTATCTCAGAAATCTGCACTAGTATTTATCAAAGAAATGTAGCACCTTTCATTCAGTGTTTTTTTCTGTATCCATGGAGTAGGACTAGACAGATACTGAAATATTCAACTTCTCTTGCTGCCTGAGTAGTTTTACAAATACATAACCCAGACACAAGAGCAGTACACTATTTTTCTTCCTGAGAGCACTGCCTCTGAAAGATATCACTTGCAGAAATAATGTAGAGAGAATGGGAAATGTGTTCTGCTTCAACTACCAGCTCTAATTCAGGTTTCTAGAGCTATTGCTTTGATACTGCATTGGGATGGCACTGGGGTGCTGAGCCCAAGTCCCCTTACTGCTAACGGGAGACATTACTGTGGCAAGATGGTATTCAGTTTTGCTCAAAAACAGCATAATGAAATTGAACTATTGGAAGGCCATACGGACAACATGAATGCTGATGAGTAGAGGTAAAGACTGCAAACTAGATATTTCTCAGGGAAAGGTGAATCTATAAGACTGCATTTACACTTCTTCCAAAACTAGAATGGAACAAATTGAAGGAGTTCCTAAAAGTTTATTCCAGAAACATAAATCCAGTGTTCAAAGTGGCTATTCAACTCTTTTGTCAGAGGATATAATAGAAAGACCTGCACATTAAAATACCATCTTCAGTTTCAGCAGAAAATGTTCTAAAGAGAATTAAGTATTTGAAAGAATTTTCAGTCGTTGAAAGTAAAAAAGATGCTGAAGCCAACTATGGCAATATTTTTACTTCTCTGTCTTGCTTAAAGCTCTTCTCATCTTCATCTACTGGCATGTTCCTTTGGGCCTCTGTGAATCTCTACTGATTTAAGTGACAGGCACAGAAGTCCATGCTAGCAGATCCAGAGGCAAGATCAGGGCACAAGGTGGTTCATAAATAAATGTAAGAAAGGCAAGTACCTCTTGGGCGTGTGAGATTTGCAGCTACCAGTTTCTCATTTGGGAGAAAAAGGTAAGTCTTAGCTTTCAGTAAAAGTAGGAAGTTAATGTAACTGCTCCTTGCAAAAATGTATGTACACAGCACAGTGATAAAAACTGGCCTTAGTCAGAATGAGCTAATTATATGTCCCAGATACGTTACAGTTGAATGTGAGTCCTGGACATTGAGGCTGTGATCCTTCAGCAGCCACTGTGCTGTAAGGTGCACTAGCCCACCCTCATCCCCCAGGCTTTTTCTGCTCCAGGAGCCCCTGCTCAGTGCCGACACAAGTGTTTGTGCAGCCACAGAATGGATTGGATTGATGAACTAATTTATCCTAAATTATCTCTGCAAAAAATGTTTGAGCTCTTTTACAGCTGGATCAATTCCCCAGTTCACCACATAAACAGCTGGATGCAACTGTGGGTAGCAGCAAACGCAGAAGGCAGCTTGACGGTGGGAAAAAGTGCCTGGCAGTAGGGTGGATATCAGCTTATGCAGCCATGTCACCGAAAGTGAATCTGCAACCTAGAAAAAGAGAAAAGCAGCCTAGGAAATACAAGATAGATTAAGATACTGCTGTGATAGATTTTATAAATTTAGTTATCTTAACTAACTTCTGAAGTTGCAACTTTTTCTGTAAATCTTAAAGCAATTTAGGACTAAGTTGGATTCAGTCATCAGCCATGACTACTACAGTCTGTTTTTTGTCAGGTAATAATGGCTACTCAGCATCATTCAGTAAATACAAATTTAAACATATAAAAGAAGGTTACATTTAAATTACGGTATCTTAGGACATAAATATTTATCTTACTGTTTGTATTTGCTGAATAATGTTACATATAAACACAGTGCATTTGAAAAGAAAAGCAAAAAAGGACAAAAAATCTTCAGTGAGGGAAGCTGTTTATGGTACTTAAGTAGTAATGTGATAATTACCCATGCATAACCACTCAATTATAAATATGGAAATGCTTAATTAATATATTAAATTAATCATAACACAGGAAGATATCAAAGGCTACATTGCAGCATTTAGCTAGAACTTTGAGGTTTGTGTACAGCTGCACTGATCCTGGAAAAGTTTAAGGTCAAATTATAACTAATGGTACTACAGCTTCTTATCAGAATCCTCTGATATAGGAGGACAGTATTTAGGGATTTCTCCCCTCACATACACTTCTAAGATGCTTTATGTCAGTTCTGAAGGGAGATGGGACCTTGGCTTTTCCAGATTCGTTAAGCACATATAACACACTTTTTTTTTCTTTTTTTTCCCCATGTTCCCGACTGTGGGAATGCTGTATTCCTCAAGGTCCTCAAGAAGAGAGAAATTATGGTAAAACCACTCTACATCATCTATACCTCATGATGCTTCTGCAGGGAGATCAGGAGAATGCTATGAATAAGGTATATAAACATTATTTACATTGTTCTTATAATTTAGGTGAAATTGATTGATTTCTGCTCTCAAAAAATCTGCAAATACTCATTTACATCTTGAAATCAATCACTGTGGCTGCACATTAGCCTCATTTGTATCTCTGCTGCTGTTCTAACTAATGATTTTGTTGGCATGAATATTTGTGGAAACTGAGAGTTTTAAGCAAACACTAAGGAAAACTATAAAATTTAACCTTGTATTCATACTTGTATGCTTATCCTGACTATCTGATTCCAGGATTAGTATTGATTCATACCACACAACCTGTCTAAATTGACCAACTAAGAGTTTCACTATCAAGACCTTACAAAGAAACGCCAAAACAGAAGCTGCAGTAAAAGATGTCACTGACAGCTTTTTCTGGTGAAAAATGCTAGATAAGGGTTGTATGTTGTGCTTGATTTGGGCAGTGATGTTCAAGCAGTACTTACATGAGATATTGGCTCTCTAAGCTGAATAGGTTTCCTGAAGCTCAACCAAGGCAAGACTGAGGCAAGAAACCTGAGGCTGGAGAAACAGGTTGGGAGGGAGCAATATTGCCCTCATTGATTTAATAGTGAATTGCCGTGCTGTAGTTACTATCAGGATCTACTACTACTTACAACAGAGGTGTGATTTTAGACTTCCAGCTGGCATTTGAATTGTTATACGAGTGCTCCAGTCAGCTTTTTATCTTCTGCAGTTAGTTTGCGATACAGATTCACTGTTTCACATGTTTTTATTTTCTATGCATTGTACAACGGCTCTGAATAATTATACCATGCATTTAAAACACTCTACCATATAGTTTGTATATTATGCTATTACACATAGCACAAATCAACAGTAGAATACCAAAGTAACAGAAATATGCCAAACAATGTGTCATGGTTTAACCCCAGCCAGCAGCTAAGCATCACGCAGCCGCTTCCCCTTCCCCCCTCCCAGTGGGATGGGGAGGACAATTGGGAAAAAGAAAGTAAAATTTGTGAGTTGAGATAAGAACAGTTTAATAACTAAAGTAAAATAAAATACTCTACTAACTAAGAATAATAATAATATTATTATAATAATATCTGTAATGAAAAAGAATATAACAAAAAAAAAGGAAATAACACCCAAGAAAAGACAAGTGATGCACAATGCAATTGCTCACCACCATCACCGATGCCCTGGCCAGCTCCCCCCTGTCTATATACTGGCCATGGCGTTCTGTGGTATGGAACATCCCTTTGGCTAGTTCGGGTCAGCTGCCCCGGCTCTGCTCCCTCCCAGCTCCTTGCACACCTGCTTGCTGGCAGAGCATGGGAAACTGAAAAATCCTTGGCTTAAGATAAGCGCTACTTAGCAACAACTAAAACATCAGTGTGTTATCAACATTATTCTCACACTAAATTCAAAACACAGCACTGTACCAGCTACTAGGAAGAAAATTAACTCTATCCCAGCCGAAACCAGGACACAATGTCTTTGACTAAAAACCACCCAGCACTATACCGTACCTTAGTACTAATCAAAAGGCAAAGATGTTGAAATGCAAAACAGATGTTCAGAAGTTGTCAATGATTGTCCATTCTTCTTTTCATAGAATTTAAAGACTTGGTTATGATGTATAGCTATTTGAAATGGTCTGAGATTAGTTTATAAGAAAAATCACTTCACTCTCCCTATTCTGTATTACCCATTGGGTCAGCAGAAATGCTTTAAATTATTTTCTTTCTTAATAAAAGAGCAGAAGGTCAGCAGCTGGAGCTTTATGATGCAGACTGTGGAATTTTGAAACTGCCCTCCCTACTTGACCACAGTGATTCCAACGTTGTGATTCTTCAGGAAAAAAAAAAGAAAGAGTTGAAGGTCTGTTTGATGATAAATTATGAAATAAGGATAATGATTTGTGAAGTTCCTATGGAACAGGTCATTTTTTGTCTTCCTGAGATTTAAAGTAATTATACTTATTCCACTCTGACTAACAAGTCTTCACTATTATCGTAAGTAAACAACTCAAAGGCATAAATACTAAAACTTAATTAAAAAAAGTCTTGAGATTTGATGTATTTTTTTAAGCTGCTAAATGATTCAGAATCCTAAATCTTTTCCCGATACTGCTTTCGAGACTTGTTTTCCATGATTTGCAGTAAGATTTATGCCACTAATTGAGTAAGTCACATGTCAGAATAAGACATGGTCCTTTAAGTAAGTCACATAATTTCATTTCTTATCATAACAACTTATGAATTTCAGAAAAGATGACACTGCTCGTTAAAGTCAGAATTTTTCTGTAGTAGCAGTAGTAGCAGCAACCATTGTTATGACAGCAACATTGTCAACTAGCTAATTGAATATCATTTACAGTGTTGCTAACACTGAAATTTTGCAATTAGTTTCATGCTAGTAGGCTGCTACTCTCACTTCAAACCCTTCTGGGCCACCAAGCCGGGGCCAGGGTATGCATAGCTGTGAATCTGCCGAAAGAGTCCCCTTTCCAAAGAAGGATAAGCATGAGTTTCACTTTACACTTATATAGTTGAAAAGGAAAGAAAGAGAGTAACAATCATGTAGAAATAAATGAATTTAATTTGGTTCACAGACCTCAGAAAAGCACTGAGTATGTGATCTTCATTACCATACTGTTCTGATGTTAAGCAAGAGATGAAAGTTATAGTTATCTAATCTGCTGTGTAACACTTTTCAGAGCATTCCCATTTTTACACAGGCCCTTCCTAAGGATGCTGGTTTAATAACATCATTATCTATGATTACTAGAGCTTCAGCTATACATAGAGAGCACTAATAGAATCCTAATATGATATTATAAATCAGGGCAGCTATTTGGAGAACCTGCGCTTTCCTTCAGGAAGAAATGAGTTTATGCATGTGGTGACTGTGTGCCTGTTGGGTCTTGCAGAGAGGCAGGGACCTCAAGGGGACCCAAGATGGTAAGGCATGGATAGGCAGCGATGTCAAGGAAGGATCTGTGGGAGAGCCTAAAGCAACAGTCCTACAGGGGATAATCTCAGGGTCTGTGGCAATCAGATCACTGGAAGCCCTTTGGCACCATCAACTGCCAGTCACCTTTTTCTCTGTCAGGACCTTCACCTCTACTAGGCCAGTACATGGATGGCACTTCATTAGGGCAAGCAGACCAGCTGAAAGTACTTCAGTTGCACCTCCTGTTAGTAAATTTTTACTAGAGGTTCCAGTTGTTTGCAGAAATTGCTTGCTGTCCATAAAATGATATATGCCTGTGACATACATTTCAGGCAGGCATACCTGAGGCAGGATGTCAAAGCTCTATCATTTTTGGTGTTGAAAGGTAACTCTTGAATTGTTAACATAAAAGTTAACAATAAGTTACATTAAAATGCATATATGTTACAATAAAAACCATAAAGACAAATAATTGCCTATGGTAAAAAAAAATCAGTTCTAAAGAGATGAAGTTTATGGAATATTTTCATTGCTACATATTTCTGAAAAACAAGTACAAATTCTCAGTCCACTACATAGGATATTATTGTGGCTTTTGGCCTACATGCAACTTCAGTGCCAGTTTTCAGGCGTTTATACTTCAGTACTTGCTAAATTGGGTTGAAAAATCCAAATTCTTATAATGCTCTATTTTAATTATTTACCAAGAAAAAAAAAAGTCATAAAAACATGCAAATTCCTATGCTTTGCTGTATGTGGATGGCAGTTATTAAAAGAAAACTGCAGTCTCATTACCTTCAAATGATCTTTCTCTAAATAAGTACTCCCAAAAGGAAAGGATTTCAGTAAAAATCACTCTATTTTCACAGTATTTCCTTATATATGTAACTTGTATTATGTGAAACTCATTGAATCCATGTTCAAAGCTATGTTCAGAGCAGCATTCAGAAAAATTAGAATGCTACATGAGAAGATGCAAACTGTACATGCACTAAAAATAAGCAGCCAGTCTGTGGATACTGATGTGACATTTTCTATCGCTTAATGTACAAGCTAGAAATGATAGTAAAAATGAAGGTCAAAATCTGATATTTAAATAAGTCAGCAATATGAAAAGAACACAATTAATATTAAAAAAATTAAATTGGAAAAATTTTTTTACTTATTTTAAAATATTTTAAAAATTGTGTTTCTTGGAAATTACAAGTATTATTGGTTTACAAATTTGTAAGCAAAAAGACCTTCATTTATTCATATTCACGAGAGATAACCAAAGAAATGAAAGCTAATACCAGTTCTTGTACTGAGTTGCCTTAGTGTCATCTCAAAGGTGGAAAGAAATCATCATTTTCTTTATCTCAAAGGATAAGAGTATCAAACAAACACATTTTCTTTGGTTCTTCTCTTATCTGAATAGTACTGGATACCCTTAATGGCATAATATGATATGGTTTGTATGAGATACTTGCCATTCTGCAGTTATTTAAGTGTGTCATTATAACTCTGAAATTAGCTGAATTAATCATATAAATCTTAGAGAATATAACATTGTGATATGTATGTTATGTTATATGGCTATTAGCTTGGAAACAGGGCCAATGACCATTTGCATGGTAATGAAGCATTCTTTCATAAAGGTGTCAAAAACAATCTAAAAGGCTAATGAAATTTTATGCAAACCACCTGCTGGTCACCTTCACTTCAATTAAATGCCTTTGGGGGAAATGGGAGAACCTTTCTTATTAAACACAAATTAGAATGCAGATAAACATAGGGCAAGCAATAAGTAATGAACAGAATGCAACGTGAAGGAATAAGACCACTTGTGCTGTATAGAAGATTAACCATGATTGCCCTATAACAAGAATCACATTTTGTTATTGTTGGAGGATTCAAAGGACAGTAGAGCCACTTCTGTGTGACTTCTGTCAGCAGCATCACTATAGAAATGCCTCAATCCAGAACAATAATGCTGTCATCCTTCTGGATTCTGCGTTTCAAACAGGATTTTTGATTTCTGTAAATGGGTCAATGCCAGATCACAGAAAAGTGTAAAAAGGACAGCAAAAGAAAGAACAACAGAACAAACAAACAAACAACAACAAAAATATTGAGAATTCAACCTTTCCTGTATAAAGAAGAGAGTTTGTTTTCGTGGCTAAAGCATTCTCAAGGACACAGACACTCAGGACTACAGCATCTCATCAAAGCCCATAGGCTAAGAAAAAATGTTGTGTACTTATTGTGTCCTTTTAGAAATATTTAGATTTTAGTAGGCAGCAACATTAATAATTTCCCATTGTCGTATACTACCATCATGAGTCAATTTTCACTCAATATGAATTTTATTTAGGTATTTAGAAGTACAACATATGTTAACACTGAAAAACTTTGGGCAAGATCACTCAGGAAAGATTCTTAAGATTTTGTGCATTAATAGTCAGCTAAAGGACTTGGGAAGAAAGAGGTAAATAAATGATCACTTTTCAGGCACATCCCACAGGGATTTGTGCCTGGACTTTTGCTGTTCACCATATTGAAAAATAATATGTAGAAGGGGATAATGAGTGAGATGACAAAGTTTCCTGGTGATTCAAAATTACTGATGATAATAAAAACAGCTGGCTCTAAAGAGCTACAGAGAATATCATGGTATCAAGAGACTAAGTGATAAAGTGGCAGATGATACTCAAGAATGATAAATTCAAAGTAACACACGTGATGAAAAATAGCCCTAAACATATGCGCTGGGTGACATGCTCTAAGCTACTTACTTTACACAGGAAACAGATTTGAGAGCCATTGTGAACACTGTTAATCCAAAAAATGGTCAAAATGTAGGAATTATTAAGAAAAGAGGAGAGAATTAAACACTATGCATCATTACACAACTGTATAAATCTATGGTGTGCCAGCATCCTGAGTGCTGAGTAGCGAAAGCTTGGTCCCCATCACTCAAAAAAGTTATAGAGGAAATAGTTGCCTTTTCATGAATAAAGATCAGGTTGGAATAGGATGTAGAAAAATAGACTTCAACTTTGAAAAGAAACAATGAAGGGGAAACAACTATATAATCATGGGAGGTGTGCAGAAACGGTGTGATTATGCAATATTTCTGATAATGAAAGCACTAAAATTAATGCAAAGAAATCATTATGCAGAGTTTTAAAACAAAAGTACTTGTTCCATGCTGCAGATATAGACTGTGGAAGAGCCTTGTAGCAAAACAAAGTAGTTAATGTCAAATTATAAATAGATACAAAAAGCAATTAAACATACTAATGAAATAAAAACTATTTAAAGTTTTAAACAAAAAGATAATATCCATAACTTAAGAAGCTTCTAAGCCACAGAGTGCTGGAAGATGAGTAAGCATTACTGTATGTTTTCTATTCTTTGCTTGAGGACTGCTATCAGCTACTGTCATAAAGTAGATAACAGTCTTTCCTGACCCAGAATTACTTACTTACGATTCTTTATACTAACAAGTCATATGCCCTTGAGAAGAGAATTTATATATTCTTGTGGGAAGCAATTGTGAAAGAAAGAAAGAGAAACAAAAGGCCTTAACTTCATAGGATCATGGAAAAACATTTTTCTTCTTTTTGTCATTTACTTTTACATGTTGGCCATTTCAGAATTTTAGCCTGTAATAGCCTTTATGAGTACTTTTAAAGTTTAACATCTATTATTACTGTGTTATTATTATTTATATCTAGAAAAAAATCACATATTTTAAGTCTTAAGTAGTGAAGTACTATAACATTTAGAGAAGCATTTGAGTAAGAACATTTTCCATGTTCTGGCTATGCATTTATGAGTGCAAAATAGATAGCAGGTGATTCAGCTGGTTTACCTGTGTGCTTAAAGGCCTTTTTTTTTTACCTGTAAATACTTCTAGTGAACAGATGTGTATCTGAAATTTGTGTGTGTAATTTGAAGATCCAGAGAAATTGCATATTTGTTCTTTACCTTTTTTAAGTAGTTTGAAAATTGTTTGCCATGAATTTGAAATAATTTACTGTAAACTTTTTCAAGTTATTTCGTTTGCTGCCCCGTTTGAATACATGAAAAGAGACAAAGCATTCCTTAGAATTTGAGAAGGAGCTTAATAAGTGTGTACTTTTATCAAAGGATTCTAGTAATGATATCAGGTATGAGAACAAGATTAAAATAAATGAGAATTTATAAATATTACATATAAAAGGACAAAATCAATCTTTTCATGTTTCTAAGACATCATTAGAATTAACAGAGAATAAAAAAGTGTCAGCTTGTAAAACAAAATGGCTTTTACCTGGAAGCTCGTTCAGTGCTCCTTGAAGGGGAAGGAGAAGGAGAACATCCCTTCTTTTAGGAGTTCTGAAGGCTGGGATCTGCATGAAAATAATACTTGATTTTGCAGGCTGCAAGTAGAAGTTTAGATGTACTGGATTTGGCAAGCTAACATGCCTTGAGATTTTGCCCAGAGTTCAAGCGAAAGTTATCCCAGATTAAAAACATGTTTTAAAATTTCTGATGGGGAAAATAAAAAGAAAACAATGTTTCTTTCTAGCTCTATTAAAGCTAACTTCAGAAGCATGTAAAGACAAGTGTTTAAATCTCCTTTTACCTGTTTCTTAAAGAAGTACTGTCCCAATAACATAGAGATTATAATAAAATTAACATAGTAAATGGCATATTTAGTGAGATAAAGTTTAGCAAATTGGTTCAAATATAATTTCCACTTTTTCTTTGTTTTTTTAAAATTACTTCTAAGCAAACATTTAATATGGTCCAATACTGTGTCCAGGCAGCAGGTTTTGGAGCATTCCCTAAATTCAGGTCTGATCCTGGGACTGAACTACTCATGGGAAATAAGAAGGGATTTTCCCACCATTTCCCTTATCCTGTTCATCTCTGCTGAGGAGTTGCTCGTTAATATTGCTTAGTGTCCTTCCATGGTTAACTGATACACACAGAGACCACCTAAGGCACCAGAATCTAGTTTCCTTTTTCGCAAATATTGTCTCACAGGCTTGTAAAAGTTTCACTACTTAGTGACGTTGCAGCCATATCATTGCCAAGCACAGTCCATTAATACAAAGACCACCAATTTAATTCACTCTATTTGCCCACTATGAAAATGTCACCATAATCATATTGCAATAGCAGAGATATTTACAGAATATCTATCTACACTACAGCCTACAACAGAATGGAAACTTCTCCCTCAAGTGTGGAGAACACTGACCAGAAAATACAGAAATATGTGTGCTCATAGCTTTATAGTTAGTATGGCTGCTCTGTAGAAAAAATGATGTTGTTCCTGTCTGCATTTATCCAGGCATTACAAATGCTTGCTTAAAGCAAAGCAGAAAGAACATAGTAACTTGCTGGACCTGGTAAAAAAAACTCCACAGGATTTATATTGACCTGTAGCACAGCAGCATATCTCGCAACAGTTCAGTTGCAAAATATATAAATTCCAGAAAACAGAAAGTGATTAGGAGATGCCTGGATTACCCACATTATGAGCCTACTGAAAATTACATTAACATAGACACATTGGTGGTGAGGAATATTAATGGATTTACAAAAGAAAAATACTACATATTTCCCCCAATATTTATTCCTCAGTTTAACAGCTCTGAAAGGAGTAAGAGGAAAACATAGACACAATCCATTAAAAACTGATCACAAATATAAAAGAATATTTAACTATAAGCTTCTATCTACCACAAAAGTTTACTGAAAACAAGCCTAATTAACACTGGAAAAGTTTTCTTCCCTAGAGGTTACTTGCATTAATGAAAAAAAGAGAGAGAGATGTGTGCTTATTGTACATGAGTATGCTCCAGAAATTCTGCTCTTATCAAAAGAGTAACAAAATCAAATTATGTTGTGGTTCAGTGACTGCAGAAACTCTTAACTAATCTTTAACATCTGTTTTACCACTGTCTTTTCCAAGGCAGTTTTCAAAGCCTGTTGTGCTCGTTCTGAAAGCTCCTCTGAAAACAACATGAAAGACTCAGTCTTGAATTTATCAGCTGGATCCTCTTCTCTTACCCGTTTTATGTCACTATAACTCTTGTGATTATACTGGGGTTGGTTATGAATTGGAAAAACTCGCAGACCAAACCTACCCTGCTAGATTTTGCATTTTTGTTCGTTTTCTTCCTCATATTTATTACATTACCCCAGGTGAGATGGGACATTTCCTTCTTCTATATGTACGGATAGGGAAGAGACAAACAGTACTCTTAAGATTTTACTGTCTGAGCACATAAAGGGTGCTGGAAAATGTGTTACCAACATTTAACAGTTTTCTATCCAAAGTAGAGATAAGAAGCCAGGTAATTTTTAGTGGCTTACTTCCCACTGATGTTTCAATATTGGAATAATTTTAAATTTGAAATTAAAACTGAACTCAGATTACCTAAGGTCCAGAGCAGTTTCTTCGCTCAATGTTTTAGTCACCAGAAGTTTTCATTAACTAGAATAATGACAGAGTGTATAAAAATACCTTTCATGGTGGAAGTAATTAAGGAAGGAAATAGAAACATTCCAGTTTCTTCATAAACATTAGCTTTTGAAAAATTATGGTTAGGCAGCTAAATTAATTTCTAGAACAGAGAGATAACAAATAGATATAGAAAAGCATTTGAAACTGGCTTTAAAATATTTTTTTTTGTCTGCACTGGATTCACCCCATAAATAGTATCTCCATATCTTACATGTTTTAGAAATGCCAATAAATCTCAGGCTTAGTTGAGTCAGATTTGCGTTCTGTGGTTGTACCTCTGTAATGTACTTCCTTTCAGTACCGAGCACTAACCAATACTTTAAGCCTAAAAAATTGCTGCTGATGATATCATCATTAATCAGGAATGATTCAGTAATCCTGGCACCTTCAGTCACACAACATCATAGATTAAACCAAAAAGGTTAGATACACAGCAGATGAAAAGAAGTATGTTTCCGTTGCATTAGGCAGACACATTATCTACAGTGGCAATAGGCAATATCATTGCCATCTTCACAAGGTAACATACTATGTTCTTACAAAAGCCTGGGAGTTTAATGCTGCCAGTAGTCATTGTTTCCAAGGAAAATAATTGACATCCAGTTACTACAAGCTGGTGTGACCCCAGCTTGTGAAACCACTTGCTGCTTATTGTTTGGGAGGATGATGTATGTCACCACTAAGCATTCAGTTTCTGGTTCACAAAGGAAGGATCTTATACTGTATTCACATACTAGAAAATTACATGTTAAAAACTTGGCTGGCAGCACCTCCCTTTTTGATCATTAATTAATTGTAGTAGCTTTCTTTAATGAAGGCCTCCCACCTGCTTTTTGTTTGTTTCTTTGCTTTCTTGTTTTTTAGCAGAGCAAGAAATTCATTTTTTTCTTTCACTTTCAGGAAACAAAGACTAATCTGCAAGTTAATGTTAAAACAGGCCTCTGTATTTGTACTTGTACAGTGAATGAGAAGAGAGCAACTTTTATCTGCCAGACAGTTTAAGCAGTTCATGCAGCTTAATGCCTGATTATGCCATCATTTACACATTGAAGATCTTAAATTGTGTGTAAGTGGTGACACACAGGTGGGTTGCTACCTTCATGTGAAATCAGTGGGGCTGTGTAGAAGGATCGTTGCTTACCGTGCAGACAAAAAACAGATGCAGACTTGAAGTTTCAATTGTATCAGGGAAAGGGATACAAAATGGAAGCCAGAGTTTGAAAATACAACCCCTGAAGTGAAAAGTCAGTGGGTGCATATACATATACGTATGTGCATGCATGTGTTCATGTGTTTACACAATAATGAGGTGCAGTAAAGCTGACTCTTGCATTATATCGGGTGTGCATTATTTTACTATAATTTACAAACTTCAGTAACATGACGGAAAAAGCAAAAATAGAATCATGTTTCTCTACCATATTAGTGAAGATATAAACTCCATCACAGAATCCTCAGGGACTGCTATCAGCAACAGAAAACTGTTAGCATCCCATTTAAAATATGTTATGCAGGCTTCTTTCTCCTAAGGAGCTCCAGTCAGGGTCTGGCATGACAGAGTAGTATTGGCTTAGCCTGGGCATTGTGGGAAGGCGATCTTCAGGGTTTTCCAGACATATGTCCGTATATGTGTGCTTCTTACAGCGTAGGCTTATGCCTTTCTATCCAGGGCGAAAATCTAAGCTGATAAAAGAGAAGGGTCTTCCCTTTCATAAGCACTCCTAGCATTGACCTCTGACACTGGGAGGCACTTGAGGCAGGACCCTGGCCAGCCCAGTGACTTCCCTGAAATAACGAGGACGCAGAAGGCAATCCCAGCGTAGTACAGTCAGTTGCAGTAGGTCCCTGCGAATCCCATTCTGGTTCAGTCAGCCTCTTCTGTATCCTGGCATGTTTATGTGACCCTGGTGTGATGCCATCCCGCCCTCTTGTCTTCATTATCTGCACAGAAAACCAGCAGATTTCAGATTTCCCACCTCCAGCAGGCAGGATCTAGTGTATGGGTAGAAATGTAGTACTTCAGCTACCCTTTGGCTATGTCCCTGCCCCTATGCCAAAGAGCTCTACACAGTCCAGTACAGCACTGTGCACGAGCTGGATGCTGGCAGAGAGGCAATACACATGCTGTAGAGCTGTTTCACCATGTAAACCTACTGCTTCTTGAGTATGCCAGCCATAGGGTGAACATTTAGGTCCCTTGACTCTACATACAGTAACCATGTAGCATGTAATGGATAGCAGATCAGCTGAAAGCAAACTATTAAACACACAGAGGCCCTGAATGCCTTTGCAACCTTGTGAGAATCCACTTAGGCAAAATGCTCGGATGGAGAAAGAAAAAGCCAAGTACAAGACACTTTTGGTAGCCATACATCATGGGATCATGCTGCTCTCTTGCTCAGTCCTCAAGTATTGCCAAATCCTTCACCAACTTCATGATTTTCTTCTAATTTTAATTAATGCTTTATCACTTAACACACTTTGTAAATGGTATGCTCTATTAGTTAATGTTACTTATTACTGCTTATTACTGTTCAATGGGCAGCATTTTATTAGATGCAATGGACCCAATCCTGCAATTACTATGGCCATCTGAAAGCTAACAAGGGGTTTAAGAAACATGCCTGCAATAATAGAGGTCCTTGGAGGAGCAGGTAGCTATTCTACCTCACCACTTGCAGTTTCTTCCAGTTCACGTAGGTGGAGAAGGTATAACCATGCTATGCTGCACTCCAGCCATCCTAGACAGTAGAAGAGATATTAAGTTATATTTAAAATGCTGTTAAACTTGGAGGTCGATGCAGCTGATCTGAATGGCACTGACAGTCAAATCCTGAAAATTTAGAGGCTCAGTGGTATGTGGGCAAAAAATGGTTTGTGATCACTTACTTAAAAATTGGATATATGTAGAGGATAATAATTTCAATTTGACAGGCAGTCTTAATTCTGAAATTTCCTAGCTTTAAAATATTTTACAACCATAGTGTTCATTTACCATTCTTATCTTTTTGGTAAATTCTCAACATAGCAAGAAATGTTCTAGCCACATATACAATGGCACATGAAAAACTGCAGTACTGAACAATATTCTGCTCTGCTTTGCAGTATACACTCTACTGCGGGAAAGCAGTCAGTGCTCGTTAGCAAGTTCTTAGTTATTTGTAATAGTATCTTAAAGATGAGGAAAAAAAACCCCTACAAAATAACTATCTGCCATGAGATTAAAAATGGCCTGTTCATGAAGAATAATTAAGGCACTTTTCTATTCTTTGTTTCTGTGAAGTCATCTGAAAAAATGAAAGGAGGTATCATGTATAACAACTTACAAGAGATTCTGTTACACTTGCCACAGAGGCACTCCCCAGACAGTCTGGCACCTTCATAAAATCGTGACAAAAACATCTGAATAGCACCTTAAACATAAAAGGATATACCATGTGAACTGGAGCACAGCGGACACAAACACACACGTAGACCTGTGTTCAGAGAAGATGCTGTCTGGAAAATACTTCGAGAGTCACAGGGAAGTCAGTCCAGTCCAATGATTTGACCACTCATTGTGCCCAATTTCTGGAACTGGAATTACCTTTTTGCTGTTCCTCTTGATGTCTTTGTTCCACAGTCCAAACACCTAAGGATTAAAGAGATCAGGAAAATGGGTAATTTCTCTGCAAGTGATTGATGATTTTCTAACATTTAGGTCTGTGATATACACAGTACTATGCTTTTCTTTTTCACCAATATTGGTAAATGAAAATATAATACTCCTTAAAAATTTCATTGTATTCTTTTTGGCATATATCCATTTTTTGTTTTAAATGATTGTTTAAAAATTTTAAAAGGTTAACATTAATTTCTAGGAGTATATTAATCTATTGGAAGCATTGCAGTAAGTAGAATTTTCAGATACTTGCAAGATATCCTGCATCAAATTTTGATGCCACCAGACACATAGCGGTCTGACATTTCCCAGGAAATGGAAAAAAAAATGCTTCTTACTTATAAGTCGGTTTGGGTTTGGTTTTTTTTTTGGAGGAGGGGTTGGATATGTTTCCATGATGTGGAGAAAAGGAGAAGAGAGCTGAGGGAGAAACATACACATCCTTTAGAGTCCCATATGGGCTTCTTTCTTACTGTAGATGATAAATCTGGAAGATTTGTAAATATTGTGAAGTCATTTTCTTTTTTTTTTTTTTCTCTATGGGATAGCTAAATCTTTAATATATCAAAAGTACGTGCACTTTCCCACAAGGAAAGAATCATTAGACTTTGAGTACATTTACAGCCAAAGAATTCAAAAGCCATGACACAGAGGAAGAACAATTATCACGTTAATGATAATGGAGTAGAAAGTTTATCATGTGTCTGTGAGTGGTGGAATTTTAGGACTGACAAACACCCAGTTATCTGCATGAGACTAGCCTCTAAGCCAAATAAATTCCTTTGTATGACTTTACTAATATTACTGGAGTTATATCAACAGTGAACGTGATCCTCTTTATTTAGGTGCCTCAAGGTCAAGAGAAGTGTCCTTATCACGCAGCAGACACAAACATACCGTACTTCCCTTGCTTGTGAAATTTGCGGTTCACTTTTTCTCTGTATTTTAATTCCCTTGCAATCTTTGGATACAGATTCTTATATCAGAGATCCAGCTTTCCTAGGAACTGTACTAAATTCTCTCAAGCTAAGTCATATGGAGCAGTGGAAGTTCAGGCTGAAATGTAGCAGAACAAGCAGGGGAAAATCCAGTAAATAGAATTTTGTAATTACTAGTAAAAGGCCACAGGCTTTCCTGTGCTAAAGGAGTACAGCCTTGTAAACCAGTGACTGTACATGGACACAGTGTGAGGGAGAAGAAACCCCTGTCATATTTCTCCCAGCAAAGGACTCAGGATGTTGATAAGTTGCCATAACTCCCATCCCACTCCTTCTTCTTGAAGCTGTTGACTTTGAGATCTAGAGAGATATTTAAAGGGTGAATTTACACAGGAGGAAAAGACTGGATACTAGAAAGTTTGTGCATAGAAATCTTCAGTGTATTTTTATCTGTAAGAGTCAGTATCATTGTAATTGTGCTAATAATAACTGGTAGGCGATTTAGTTAGACTGTTCAGACCTTATTAGACTAGCTATAAATTCTTGGATAAGATGTGTTCCCTTTCCCCAACACAAGATTAGTAACAACTTCTAAACTCTAATATGCAATAACTATCGTAAAAGAAGAACTCTGAATCATATCAGAGGAAACAGAGGAAGGCAGAGATAATTTAGTGCACCAGAGGTCTTTATTTTGTATAGCAATGATGACAGCAAGAATGACAATTTAGGTATACTTCCACTCTCTATTTCCATCTGGTCCTCCTACTCCTTTCTCAATTACTGTAGTGCTTTTCTGTTTAAGGGTTATTCACCCATTTCCCTAGTTTTAGTTAGTTTTAGTTTAAACAAGATTTCATCAGCTGTTCTCTGGATTATTTTATATAATGTCAGAAGCACCCACAGTGCTGAAGATTATTATGTTCTGTACTTTATGTGTTGAAATTGCATGCTTTTTCACCTGTGCAACTATCTTTAACAATTTTGGCTTGAGAGAAATCACAAAAACTTAAAAAGCTATAAAGACAGCCAGACATTTTTATATTTACACTCCCCTTGAGACAAAGGGGGATTGGAGGAGTCAGAGATATATGAACTCTGGTTGTACCTCCACAAGGGATCCATATCAAATTTGGAACTCCTTAAGTTCCACTCCCAATGGCCTTACCAGGACAGCGAGGCAAGCAGAGATATCAAGGTGGCATGAGAATGAAGAAGAGAGTTTTTAACAGTAAAGGTTTTTATTTTAAGAAACAATGCTGACAGCAAAAATGTCTGCCAGAGTTTGCCAGTGGTAATGGTTATTGCTGCTGCCTGTTATAGCTACAAGTTGGCTGCTTCTCTCCCAGATCTCACACAGTGAAAATAACATCACTTACTTTTATGCTATGTGCACTGCAACTACAAAGGGAATATGGACATAAACGCATGTTCCTTAAAACTCTTTGTGGCTACGATGCTCACAGAAAAGCTAGATGATAGTTATTTGAGTAATTTGCAAGTATTGCTGTTATCAGGGTAATCAGTATTCATGTAATACTTTCTCATGCTCCAGCAATCTGTATTTTATCCATCCTTCGTCAGTCATTTTTGGCTGAAAGCTTTTAGAGTAGGGACTGTCTTTTGATCATTTATTTTCATCGGATCTTGCACAATGAAGGTACTATTATCAATTCAAATAAATGGTAACACATCTTCCACCACTGAAATAGCTGTTACCCATCCAAACGGACTGCAAACAAGTCTTAATGTACCTCAACTGCATATTAATCTACAATTTGGCAGCCTGAAGAATTCTTAGGTTTTTTCTGCTTACTGAAATAATACTAGGTCTATATTAGCTTACTTCATTTCTACTTGGTATTACATGTGAGAAGAAACACCTCTTGATGTTGTTTCTTATGCTTCCTAGCTTAAAGAGGCTCCTGTACAGAACTGCTACATTCTGTTATGCCCACAAATATTAATAAACAGTTATGCCAGCTTTCCTCTTCCCTCATCTCATAGACTGCTCCTCATGGTTAGCAACCACAGTGTCACTGGTGGCTGGTGTCACTGAGGCTGAGGCTAGTCATCCCTTGTACTTCTTTTGCAGAAGCCCGTGTTGATAGCATCAGTGGAAGATTCCACTGAATCCAAAAGGACTCCTCATGTGAACACAGGGCTGAAATAATCACCTAATCTGAGTTTTCCTTAGCTTTACTTTACATAGTGTATTTTCGTTCTTCCATAGAGATGTCACTCACTTAAATAGTTTCTTCTTTAGCTGTCAAAATTCAAATGTGCTATATGTTTTAAAGAAATTAACCAGAGCACCCTCTTCAATTTCCCCAACTGTGTCTCAAGGCTAAAAAAATCTCCAAAAGTGTTCTTTTTTTTTGGTCAAAATTATACTTGTCACTGTTCCCAATAGTTTCTTAACCCAAGCATCATCAAAAATCAGTCAAGATTTGACCAGTAGAGTTTACATGCTGACATATAGAAATAAAACAAATGAGTGCTATAGATGAAGACTTTTACCCAGGTATTTAAAAAGTGTTGAACTCTGAAAGTGAGAAGCTAACCCCTAAATCAAATTTTTACATTTCTGATTTTCCTTTTTTTTTTTTAAATTGTAATACAGATAAATTGCTATCTAATACCCTGACGTCTTTTATATCATATCCGTAAAAACAAAATATTCTTCTCTAAGCAGGTTTTTCAGACGAAAGTGAATGATGGGAACACTTCCATTTTTTTAAGAGCACTTTTGAATTTAAAGAATTCTTAGAAAGGAAGAGACTGTTCCCTCAAAATGCATCTTGCCAAGCTCTATACACACAATCATTTTGTCAGTCAATATTTTCAGTATCCACGCTTTAATTGTGGACAAGACCCTGTTACCAATAATAGTTTATTTTGCAATAGCTGTATTACCCCACATCTATTATTGCATTATACTGTCAAATAAGTACATCATGTCACAAACCCATTTTCAAATTGCAGACAAATTGCTATCTTTTGGACAGCATCACAAGCTCTGTGGCCTGCAGAGACTGCAATTGTGGAAGCAGCAGAATATATGGCTGCATTACCGTCTGCTCTGCTTTTTTTTTTTTTTTTATTCTGTGAGTGCTGATGACATTGAGGCTGAAGTCAAGCAAGCTGCGACTGCCAGCATTGAAGTTTAACCAGTGCTTTGATTCTCTGACTATGACACATGGCATATAAAACAAACATACAATATTAGCTCTTTCAAGCTTTTCAAAGGGTTGTAGAAAGCCAAAAAATGATTGCTGAACAGATTCCAAATATACACAATAAAAGTAAATGAAAATAGAGCTGGGATGAGAATGACTAACAATTTATTCCATTGAGAAAAATGATGTTGAAATAATGTTAAGACCTCTTAGAAAAAAAAAGAAACATAGCTAGAATAAACTTTGATATGCCTGTCTGAACTGCTGCAAGGTTAGAAATCGTAAAAAGAATGGAGTGTAGCCCAGTGCTCTCTGATTCTTCATATTCTTGGTTAAGAACAGAATATTAGGCACCCTATGAGATGTTTTTAAAAGTCTCCATACTGGAGAATATTTCCTTCTCAATAAGAGCTTCACAGCATCTTGCAGTTGTCCTTCATTTTCTAAATAGCAGCTCTTGTTTCATACAGCTACACTACTACCACAGTTGCAGTATAGAAATACTCTAGCTAGGTTTTCTCTAGACAGTTTGGATACAGTATGAAAGCTAGAATCACAAAAAAGAGATGAGTTCATGATACTTTAACATAAATATTTGCAATTTTGAGTCAAGATTGTGTCTTTCACTCTTCTAGGCAGTATCAGTTCTGAGAGGAGACATTGGATACTGCAGTAATACAAAAAAGGACTTCTATATTTAGCTTTTCCTTATGTGAGGGCATTAATAATATTTTTTTGGTCTCCTCAAACCTGCCTTCTATATTCCTGAAACTTACAGAAACTCAGCTTCTTTGAGACTATTATTCTGCTGTGAAATTTGGTTAAAATTAGCAGTTCAATTTTAAAATTATGAAATGCAATGAACAGAATGGCAAACACTTGAGAAGGTAAAGAGCACATCTCTTAGACTTGGCTAGAGCTCCTCAGAATCTGAGGAAGGCAGCTAGTTAAAACTAGCAAAGGGAGGAATATGCTGTGATAACAGATCCTTCAACCAAAAGCACTTTATCTGCTGAGCTGAACACATTAATTAATAAGATGTCAGACAAAGAGCGTTAGCAGGAACAGGACATGTAATTTAGCCTACCCTCGTGTTCTGTGATTTTTAGGAATTTGTCTTTCTGGTGTATTAGCAATGATACATGCTTGTGTTTGCATTATAGAAGAAGAGAATGGGAGTTTGCTAAGAATTCTGGATTTCTGAATAGCAAGCACTCATCTAAAAAGGGGTCTCAAATGTACTACTTCTGAAATACTTAATTATTTAGACTTATAAACTTTAATATCCACAAAAGGTTTTGAAGATGAATGCTGCTTGGCAAGTGAAGCTCTCTATGTATGTTATAGAGCTGAGACAAAAATAGCAATTCATTTTCACAGAGGACTTCAGCATTCCAGAAATCGAGCTTCACGCCAAATCTTAACAAAACCTCTCCAAGATTCCAGAAAGGAATGTCTATTCAGATTTATTTAAACCTTACTTTAGGAAAACCAAACCAAACCAAAAAACAAACATACACATACATACACACACACTCCCCCCGCCACGTTTCGATTGTAATTTCATAATGTAGCACAATGGGGGGGGGGGAAAGCTTCAAAAAAATTTTCCATAACAAACCTCTAAACTCTTTCTTTCTGAGTATGTCACAAAAGGATACTTATCTATGTTTTTTGGCAAATTTGGCATACTTTACAGAACTTTTTACCCTTGAAGAAATGTTCCATCAAAGTAGTCACGAGGAGTTCTAACAAGACGGACCTTTCCTAAAAAACTGCAAGAGAATTTACCCTTACAAACAAAGAGAGATAACCAAACTTAACCACTTTAACTCAGAATTTTCTTTCTAGGTTTAGGACATTTTCCATATAAGTTCAGATCCTACAGTTTTACCAATCCTGTCACTGGAGACAGTTGAAGATACTATTGCATGATAACACTAACCTCAGATTATTCTTATGTTCACCTCAGTAGGTGAGTACTGAAGTAAATGATACATTTCTGGTAAACAATCATGACCTAAAAGAAATAGAACTAAGCTCACTTCCTCTCTTAAACATGTCAACAAGACTAAAGCTGAAAAGGAATGAAGAAGATTGAAGGGCTTTGCTTGTTAAGGCAATGTGTCTTGGAGTGTATGTAGGAAACAAGGCATGATTTATAGGATGACTTTTTTGTTGCAATGTCTAAACTGTATTTTAGAATGGAAGCACAAGAGTATCTGCAAAGAAGCATATCATCCAATACCATCGTTTTACATGCTGGTATGGTCTCTGTAGGCTTGTAGTGAAATCCTTGGAGTGTCATCGTGTCACTTTGGAACCAGTAATGGAACCATCACATTGTCTCTATGGATTTGCTGTGAAAGTATTTTGCTATTGCAGCTTCATATTGTAATGGTTTCATAATGGAATCCCCTTAGAGTGATATTGAAATCATCTTGCCATCATTAGCTCACATCGTAAATGGCACCATAATAGGGTCTCCATTAAAGACTTGCATTAAAATCTTATTGAAAGTGTTACTATGTTATTGTCCCACCAAACTGACTGGGGATGTAGCTTGGAAAACTACTGGTAATGTTCACTAGTTACTTTTCAAAATGACCTTTAATATTTTTAATACAACATATTTTGTTTACTCTTTTTACTCTTTCTGTTATCACTATAATTTTTATTGTTCTCTAGTGTACTTTAAACACTGTCTTTTGTTAAAATAGTAGCGGCTGTGTTTTTAAACGTGTACTTTTTAAGTCTTCTAACTGTAAGATGTTTCTTTAAGAAGCATTGATAACAGTATTTAAGAAGTATAAAGGAGGTTTTAAGAGTACTGTCAGAAAAGCAGATCTCTGTATAATTCTTTCTTCTCATTCATGTGACTGAAAAACGTGACAGTTCAAATCCAGTTCTGCTGAAAGAGAAGAAAAAAATAAAACAGTTCAACAAAGACAACCTCCTGAATCCTAAAATACTGAGTTGCTTGTCTTTATATTGTGGTAGTTGCAATCCTACTCTTATGTTCAAGAGACACCAAATCTCTCTGAACTTTGGAATATTTGAAACACCCTCTGAAAAGAGTGTTACAGCCTTGTTTCTTTTAATGGTGTAACCAATTGAGTAGTAGAGGAGAGCAAGAAAGAACCGTCATTATAGATATAGCTAGCTAAGATACAGCTATGGAGAGAGATAACCTCAGTTACACTACCTACACTACTGCTACTTAAATATAGATTTACTAAAGGTTGAAGTGAGACGTTTACCCACATGCTTTACATACAATGTACGGGTAGATATGCTAGCAGTTTCAGGCCTGGGAACAGAGGGTGCAAGGTCGGGATCACAGTTTTATTTGTAGTCCATGTTCAAGTACATTCAAAACTGTGCTGCTGCCAGGCTGGATGGGTTGGGGTCAGGGCATTCCCCCAACTGTGTCATAGGGCTTCACATGTTTGACAAACCTGATGCAGCTCCACTGGTACTGAAAAACAGGCGTTCTGGTTTTCAGCGTCAAAGAGGCCTAATAGCAGTACCCCACTGGTGTATTATTCAAGATGTGCATTCACGGTTAATATTAATCAGAAATGAGGAATGTCCCAGAGGATCCAGCATTAGACCTGCTTGTGAGGATTAGTTGTGGCAAATTACTCAAGGGATAAATAATGCATTTAAATTACTTTAGGTCTGAGTGGTAGTAGGGAAATCTTAGTTCTGTGTATCGCTGTCTGGAAATACGTAGAATAACCTTCTGACTACTAGATGTATAAGGAGGAAGACACTGGAAAAAATCAGAGATGCTAGTAAGAAAGGCAATGAGCACTACATTATTCAAGTTTTGGTAAAGTTTTATTGTAGGTGGAAATTAATTAATGCTAAATTACAATGGAACTCCCAAGGGATTACATATTACAACCCCATGAATACTGAGAGAATTCATCATGATTACTGGTATTACTGTAAATACCAGAGAAAGGAAGAGCTATTTGTTGCCTGTTGCATAGCATTGCAATATTTCTTTCATTCCATTAGAGGCTTTACTTACGAAAACATACACAGGCATCACACACAAAAATATATGTATATGTATACACATACATATATATATATGTATTTATGTGTGTGCGTAAATATATACATGTACTTATATGAAGGAGGGGTCTTATTTTTATTTATATTTAGTTTTCACATTGTTCTAAATGACAACTGTATCTCCAAAAGGAACACATCTTGTTATGCACACACTTCCTCATCCTATCAACCAGTCCAAAAGTGATTGTAGCAAAAGCAAGTGTTACTAACGCTTCTAGTTCTGTGTTAGAAAAGGGCCTGCTGTTAGTGTGAAATGACTGATCTTGAATAAGACAGGGTGAGAGAGCTTCTGAAACTTTTTGTCACACAGCCAGACCTGGAGATTTGGGGAGATGGAGAAGAAAAATCTTGCAGCTCAGAAAGAAATGCCTGGAATCTACACCTCAGCAACCTGGAGATTTGAAGGAAGAAAACAGGATTCATATTTCGATCTGTACAGATCTAAGCTCTTTGCAAACCCCATCTGTCTAGAAACATGAGGTTTAGTTCTGCTTTTAACAATGTCTTGAGAGCTGTTCTTAAAAAAAAAAAAAGAACTGACAACCTGTTCACCTTAATGACTGAGACTACATATGCGATCTGGTATTTTCTTAGAGCTACTTTCTGAAATTTATTTTTCTAGACAGTATTTTTCAATTGCCTTTAAAAAAAATAATTCAGAAAATTCACAATTTTATTTCCTAACAACCACCTCTCTTTAATTTTTTCCTCCCTTGTTCTCAATTTGTTAAAGTACTGTATAGTCTAGTGGAAGCTTCTTGTGGGGCTTCTTGTGGAAGCCCCTCAGCCAGTTCCCATTTCCTGTCTCTTTTTTTCCCCTTTTTTTTTTTTTGTACTGCTTCATGATAACCAGGTTGGTCTGAAGCAAATTGAGTGATTTAAATAATGATTATTAAAATTATTTCAACAGCGAAAAATGAGTTGCAAGAATTTATCGGATTTGTAACCTGAAATGAATTATTTCACCTGAGCCTTAAACTGAATTAAAACACAAATTATATAATTTTGGCATGCTTATCAGGCAGAATATTAATTCTGGTTTTGGCTTCTGTATTCATTTTTCATTTATGCTCTTTACAGAGCACTGAACTCAACGGATAATTTTCAAGAAAGAGACCCAGTTATGTGATACTTGGGCACAATGCAAGGAGTCAAAATGATGAGGGTACAAGCTGAGGCTCTCTTGAGGTAGTTAGCTCACCAGCTAATAAAGAGGTAAAGGAGATTAAAAAGCTCACTTGTTGCTTTTGTAGGCTAATTAACATTTAGAAAAATTTTATTCCCAAAGGCAGATACAGCAATGATTAATTATCATATTTTGATTAAGTCAGTGATATGATGTATTTTCTCATTATATGTAGTAATAGTCAGCCAGGCTTCACAGTTAGCCCCAGGCTAAGGTCAGAGACCAGTTACCTCAACATGGATAATACTTGTAACCTGTATTCAGTCTAACACATCCAGATTACCATCCTCTAGTTTTGGCTTAAGTTTTTTTTTCCCAAGAAATAGTTAATTTTTGTCTTTAGATTTTTATTTGAAGTCATCTGAGCTTCCCTTGCAGTGTACATGGGTTTTTCATTGAGCACTGACAAGATTATAACAAGATTATACTATGATTTTTTGTTTTGTTTTGTTTTAATGAAATGAGACATGGTTCTGTAATTTTTGCAACGTCTGTGATCATTTGGACACTCTCTTTCTTAGCTATCAGAGTTGAAAAGTGCACTGTTACAAAAGATCCTTGGCCTTTCGATCCTTCTTGCTTTAGAGCCCCAGGCTGGTCACAACTGCCATTATCTCATCAACCATGAGATTATTTTCAATATTTTAGCTGGTAGGACTAGCAGTGGATTTTCTTAGCCCATAGAAAGATTTTAATTCAGCTGAACATAGTGGCAGCTGCTACTACTGCCTCCAGCTACAATTGCTTTAGCCCTAAGAAAGTCTTTTTTGCATGCTAAATATGCAACATAAGTGCCAAGTTATCTTCAGCCTTTAACAAGGTTTTGTTTTTTTCCCTGTTTATTGTAGTGCAATATAACTCTCCACACAAAGCAATTTAAGCAAAGCAGAGCTATGAATGGTATCTAGCCAAAATCATGAACTTCCATCATGCAAATGAGAATACCTAATTAAGAGCCAATGGTCAAAATTTCCATAATGATGTAGCCAGATGAAATGTGTTCCAGGTTCCCGCAGGAATCTGGATAGTTTGTCTTGCATTAATGTCGATTACAGAAAAGCACCTTGCATGAAGATATTTCTTTATAACACTATGGCTAGGAAGACTTCTTTCTATTTTCTTGGATTTTACTAAGTAAAATCTTTAAAAGTTAGTTGACTTCTCTCCCTGAGATCTACAGCAATCTTGAAATTAATGAAATGTCAACATCATTATACAATAGGAATGACTAAATGGATTCATCAAAGCTGTTTATGCATTATGTAACATTTTAAAATTGTGTAATTTGGCAACTGGAACAGAGTATTTTTATGCCTTTTTAAATTATAGATTATTCCTCAGAGTGAACTATTTTGGATATTGTATCCAACAAAGGTTATCAAAACAAATTCTAAAAGAGGCAGCTTTAAATTAATATTTTAAAATTGAAAGATTCGTGCCAGTGAGATAACATAATGATTTAGTGAACAGAACAAATTACTATGACCATATCCAATATGAAATCTTTTCCAGATCTACCACCCTTCATTAATTGTAATGAACTGAATCATTTGAAGCTGTGATGTAGACCATTAAGTGATTTTATGGAGCTCCTCCAGGTCAGTGTAGCAGTGAGCATTTTATATTATCCCACACTTAAAAGCATGTGCCTGGAATCATACATATAAAAATAATTCTGAATATCTATTAGAGTTCTGTGTTGCAGTGCTTCATACATACAAACACAAATTTTATACTATACCACCTACTTACTCATTCAACCACCCCCTAAAATTATAGAATCATAGAATGGCTTGAGTTGGGAGGGACCTTTAAAGATCATCTAGCTCTAACCTCTCTGCTAGGAGCAGGGATATCTTTCACTAGACCAGGTTGCTCAAAGCCCCGTCCAACCTGACCTTGAACACTTGCAGTGATGGGGCATCCATAACTTCTCTGGGCAACCTGTTCCAGTGTCTTACCATCCTCATCGTAAATAATTTCTTCCTTAAGTCCAATCTACATCTACCTTCTTTCAGTTTAAGACCATTGTCCCTTGTTCTGTCACTACAGGCCTTGGTAAAAAGCCTCCCTCCATCTTTCTCATAAGCCCCCGTTTTATATTGAAAGGCCTCAATAAGTTCTCCCCAGAGCCTTCTCTTCTTCAGGCTGAAGAACTCCAACTCTCTCAGTCTTTCTTTATAGGAGAGGTGTTCCAGCCCTCTGACCATTTTCGTGGCCCTCCTCTGGACCTGCTCTAACAGGTCCATGTCTTTCTTGTACTGGAAACCCAAGAGCTGGATGCAGTACTCCAGGTGGGGTCTCATGAATGGAGTGGCAGAATCACCTCCCTCGACCTGCTGGTCATGCTTCTTTTTATGCAGCCCAGGATATGATTGGCTTTCTGGGCTGCGAGCGCACATTGCCGGCTCATATCCAATTTTTTGTCCACCAGTATCCCCAAGTCCCTCTCTCCAGGGCTGCTCTCAATTCATTCATCCCCTAGCCTGTAATGATATTGGTGAGAGTCCTGACCCAGGTGCAGGACCTTGCACTTGGCCTTGTTGAACTTCATGAAGTTCACATGACAAACATTTCAGGTTTTCTTTTTCAGCATAGCTACTGTGGATGTTTGCATGAAGGATCATTGAATTCTATTCATGTGCTATCCTCAATCTGTTAAGTTAAATTTTGGAAATACAAGAAACTAATTAATGTGGTTTGCAAAGATGTCTCCTCCACATCATAGAATACAGATTGTGTTTCCAAAGCCTACAAAACTTCTATTTATTTTCCCCATGACTAGGGTCCAGGGGAGCCACATGCATAACACCACATGATTCAATAAAGTTATATCTGCAAATAATTTATCCTCTATTCTAGTTACTAATGAAGTAAAGGATTGATAAGAAGTAGCTATCACATTATTTGGAATCATAGTATTTTCATAATTACAGAAGACAGTAGAACTTTCCTTTCCCTCTCTAAAATGTATATCAATTTTACATAGTAACAGTATTGTTATTGATGTTGTTTATAGAGCCAGTCACAGACCATGGCTTCTCTAGGCCAGAGAACACAAAACAAACCAGAAAAAACTGTCATGAAGAACTTATAATCAGTAAGTATTTGTGGAGCTAATACAGTTACGTGGATAAAGTAGCCCATGCTGATCTCCATTTACTCTCAGCCAGGTTGCTTCAGGTACTTAAGATGGCTGTCCTTTGCAGGCAAATTTGAAATATGAACAAGAGATGTGATGCAGAGAAAAACATGAGATGCTCAGAAGACCATGATAAGCAGTGGTCACCCCACCAATACCACAATATATGCTGAATTTTGTTTGGGGCATCTCTGCAAAAGTGTCCTTCAGGAGAATTGAAGGAGAACAATGAAGTAACTTTGCTGATGTTTATGATGGTGATATTCAGGGAAAATGTGTATAGAAATGTATTTGATAACCCTGCTGGACTGAAGCTGGCAGAATGGGCTAAACACTGGTCTCCCAACATTTATATGAGAGATGAGTAGATAAGCTAGTACTAGGTCATAAAAGACTTTGAAAATGAAGACAAGAAGTTATATTTACACTGAAAATATTTACATAGCTTCACTGACACTAACAGTTTCTAGAGAGGAAAAAATAATTTGGCTGTTCAGCACATCAAACATGGAAAATTCAGACATCAGAACAGGTAAAAATGTGCTCACAGTGGAACATTAGAGGAACTGTTTGAAATGTTCCAGATTTCTCTTTCCCTCCTAATCATGTGGTTATATACAAGGAAAAGAAAACCTAATGATAAATACAGAAGGGCTGTTCTATATAGCAGGAAAGCAGAAGAACATTAACTCTGGGAAAAAATAAAACAAAAACCACAGGTATATCTAGTAGGGCAGATATACTTCTACTTACATGCATAACAAAAATGTAAAGGTTTCTTATTTTTTGGCCAATGTCTCTTTTAATTTAAAATGTACTTGTATACAGTATTCCAATGACTGACCTGTAAAGTTTCTGTCCATATAGGCTGCACTTGAACTGGATGTTTTTAGCATACAAAGGCATGGGGAAGAAATATATTTCTATGTATTTATGCTGAAACTGTAGATCTCTAACAATATACATCTTAATTTTACCCCAGTGCTTGCCAAGGTTTTCTCTGTCATTGGCTGCATCACTAATATAGTGTTTACTAATAGCTCTATAGAGGAACAGTATTTCCATAGCAACAAATGAACAATACTAAAGATATTAATTGTTTCTACATTATCTGTGTACAGTTTGCTGTAAAGCAACATTTTGTAGTTTGATAATTGCTAGACTGGAGTGATTGTACATTATGAGATGATTAGCATAAACACTTAAGAAGATGAAGAATGCCTGTTGAAAAGGAGAGAAAACTGAAGAAAAAGTGATACTATATTGCAAATATTACCATAAGAACCAGCAGGAAGAACTAACTTTAACATTAGTCACTTCCTCTGGTATTAGCCATCTGCTATGGATTCATCCATGGAAGAAGATCTTTCCTAACGTTAGCAACGTTGAAAGATGCATCTCATTCAGCCACCCCGTTTCTCACTGAAAATATCTCTTGCAGTGGAAAAAAGTCAGTAGTTGTCCATCTTGGTGAACCATCTCTGGCACTTGAAGACACAGGGTCATCAATCATACAATATATAAGTGTAATCCAGGGCTTTAATATGTGACATTCTATAATAATTGCAAGCAATCTTAATTTTTTGTAAGCAATCCATAATGCTGAAACTAGCAGTGTTGTTAATACAGGAAGAGACATACTTCTAAGGCTATATTTTGGGTTTGTGTTTCTCAAGATATTTAATCGGGACCACTGCACCAAGCGTGTTTGATATCATGACCTTAACACTTACTAAATATGGTGGATTTTACTGTAGCATGATAATAGTAGAAAAATGTAAGTAAAGTTTAAACGCCTTTTTTTATTATTTATACACTTCTGGAAACTAACTATAATGGACTACTGTAGAGATTAAATACAAACTACTACAAGTTTGAAAAGAACCACTGCAGTCACAAATATATAATGCTGCAGAGAGAAGAGAATTTTAAATTATCATGTCATGATTGTTTTAATGTGGGATATGTTAATAACGAAGAACTGTATTTGGGAAGGGAAGGGAAGGGAAGGGAAGGGGGGAAGGGAAGGGAAGGGAAGGGAAGGGGGGAAGGGAAGGGAAGGGAAGGGAAGGGAAGGGAAGGGAAGGGAAGGGAAGGGAAGGGAAGGGAAGGGAAGGGAAGGGAAGGGAAGGGAAGGGAAGGAAGGGAAGGGAAGGGAAGGGAAGGGAAGGGAAGGGGAAGGGAAGGGAAGGAAGGGAAGGGAAGGGAAGGGAAGGGAAGGGAAGGGAAGGGAAGGGAAGGGAAGGGAAGGGAAGGGAAGGGAAGGGAAGGGAAGGGAAGGGAAGGGAAGGGAAGGAAGGGAAGGGAAGGGAAGGGAAGGGAAGGGAGGGAGGGGAGGGGAGGGGAGGGAGAAAGGAAAAGAAAGAAAATAGAAGGAAGGAAGGAAGGAAGGAAGGAGGAGGAGGGAGGGAAGGAGGGAAGGAAGGAAGGAAGGAGGGAGGGAAGGAGGGAAGGAAGGAAGGAGGGAGGGAGGGAGGGAGGAAAAGAAGGAGGGAAGGAAGGAAGGAAGGAAGAGAGGAAGGAAGGAAGGAAGGAAGGAAGGAAGGAAGGAAGGAAGGAAGGAAGGAAGGAAGGAAAAGAGAGGAAGAAATGAAGAGAGGAAGGAGGGAAAGAAACAGCTCCATAAACATTCAGTGTTTACAAATTTGGCAAAATGACAGTGACCAATATTAACAAAGGCCCTCTGAGTGCAGAGGGTCTTAGAAGCAGATGCTGCAGATTTGTAAGACAGCTCTCATTTCCTTTATAATGGTGTAAAACCATAGCTACTCTGCCATGATCAAGAGTATGCCATGATTGAAAAGGAAGCAGAATCTGGACCATGTATTTTATTTTTATTCTAATCAGCATTGTTTATTAAAAATAGGGTGTCGGGGTATAATACAGAAGAACAGAATATTGTTCAAATGCAGCTGCTAAGTAATCAGAGCCTCATTGTCTGAACCGCGCTTGAAGATTTCATATGTATGTAGAAAACAAGTGTGACATGTTCAACATTTAATAGTTTTGCAATAAATATCCTGCCTGTTTTTTTAAATTCATTAAAACCCAGCCCAGGACTGATTTAATGATGTGAATTTAATAATGAGACCAGTTTAAATCTATAGGAACTTCAATGATTGTAATGAGCCCTGCCAATGACCAGAATAAATCTCATACAGCAAAGTTAGAGCAGTTTTCCAGGTGCAAGTTAACCCTACTAAACCTTTCTGCTCAAAAAATCACCCTTTTCTTTTATCATTATTATCTATTGCTTTCTAACACAACTTTTTAAAGGCAAATGTACAAAATTGACTGTGTTCTTTTAAAATTAATTTACATATTTTTTATTTACTGTCTTCGGGGTTTTTTTCTGGGTTGCTTCTCTTCTCCCTTCTCCTGCTCTCACTGTGATTTGGATAAAAGGGCTGCAATTATTCCCATCCCTGATACATTCCTCCCATCCATATTTTGCTCCCAATGAGTAAAAATTTTCTGGGAGAAATGCATCAGTAGAAGCTCTCTCCTGTGGTACAAACACTTTGAAGAATATACAATTTCTAAAGTCCCTGAAACTTTTCCTGCTCATTAAGCAGAAAAGGGATAGATTAGGGTTATTTGCCTACTAGTATTCACTGTTTTGGTGATGAAATACAAAACAAATTCAGTTTCTATTTATTTTCAAAAGATACAAAAAATAATACTATATGGCTTGACAAGGGTTAACTCTATCTAGTTTAAACAACCAAGCAACAAAAGCAAAATATAGTTTTAGAAAATACTTGTTGATCTCTTTTCATAACTGGGAAACTAAAGTACATAACAGTGAAATTACTTGTCCATGGCCATTTCAGAGTATAGAGTAACCACAACATGAAAACTTACTTCCCGTATCATAAACCTAAGATCATATTTTTGTTTTCACAGTGCCTTAGAGCTGTCTCTTTCTCTTTGGAACATCTCTGGTATAACCTATGGTTTTAAAGCATTACTCAGGATACCCATATAACAAAACAAAACAAAGCAAAGCAAAACAAAACAAAACAAAACAAGAGCATGCAAGGAAGCATCTTTCATTTCAGGACTAGCATACAGAAAAGAAAATGTAGAGGTTAAACATCTGGCCAACAATATTTAACATCTCTACCTGATGCTAGTACCATTTAAGAGAGTTGGTAACTGAGGCTTTGAAAGGTTAAGAAAAGGTCATGAGATTAATACAGTGTTACTTCATTTACTTTTGTTCAAATGGAGCTATTGTTCAATGAAAGAAGTAAGTTTTGTGATTAACCCATTGTTCCTTGCAGCTAGTCTTTTGCAGACAGTATTTATATGAAAAGTTTGTAGGGCTGTTTTTCTGAACTTTGGTATCTGCCTACCATGTGACATTTTTTAAGGAGCTCATGTGACCAGAAGTCTGATATTACTTACTGCACACTGCAAGTGCCTTTATTAAACCTGGCAAAAAGATGTTCCACAAGGAGCTATCAATTAGGGACACTCTGTGCATTGACTACATCATTGCTACAGGATTTCTGGTGCTACTTTCAGCCTTACATTACAAAGTCAGATTAAAGGGTTATGGGGAACATAATTATGTGGATTTTCCAAGAATAGGTTGATCACTGCTCTAGCTGACTGCATGGATGAGAGTATTTATGTTTGCTGTATTTTCAGTTGAGTTCCCCTGTCCTTCACAGAACCACTAAGCTTGGAATTTTCTTGGGCTGTGTCATCAGCTTCCTTCATGTATGTCTTTAGTTTTCAGTACCCTAGCTGGATACCATTTTAAGGGCTACTATAGCAGATACTAGAAAATTATCAGCTGCGTTCAACCTGTAAATAACGCCTTTCAATTACTCACTAGAAACATGCAATTTACTGTAAGAATATATAGGGGTACATGAAAATCATGCAATGTAATTTCGTTAATTTTTGTTCAAATGGCACAGAATTTAACTGTCAATGTATACATACACTGATTCAAAGCTGCTGTATCAGAGAACCATAAATTCATTTATCTTCTTTTCAGAAGGTTCACATCTCATCTTTAGTATATATTTTAGAGGTCATTTCTCTATTTCTTCATGGTGCAGTGTTGCCAATACCAAAACAAAATCAAATTGTTTTGCAGTATTATCCCATTAATTGAAGTAAAATTCTTCTTTCACTTAGAAGCATTTCACTAATTCCCTGAGGTTTTAGCAATTCCCAAAGTTATATTACATAATGCTTCCCATACCTTCATACCTGATATCATTACAAGATATCGTTGACTTTTAGCCTTTCATCAAATCACTTATTTTCTTTTTCTTTTTCTTTTTCTTTTTTTTTTTTAATATACTTGTCCTTTAAGGATCCAAGCTTTCTAGTAACACAGTTATGCAAAGATTTCATTAAGAAATTTGATAGCTTTTCACAGCAAATGATGCACTAAGGCATTGATTTGCTTTTCTTACTGCTGTACGCTAAATGAAAGGATAACTAGCTGAGACTGTGTTTTCTTTTAACCATTGTTACTAGCAGCTGGAGTCTTTCCTATGGTGTTCAGAATCTAACCCTTTCTCCATGGAATTTGGGACTCCCCAGTGGCACCTCATCAAAGGCTTGTTCTTCTATCTTTGTAAATTTTCTTTAAAGCTACTTATCTGCACTAACACAACTTTAAACTAAGTCTTCTAGTATTTAATATCAAATCCCAATATCATTAGGAGAAACAGCATTACACTTTCGGGGTTTAATGCACATTTGTCAATGTTTAACTTTGCAAGAAAATAAAAAAAAATAAAACAAAGCATAATTTAACAAAATCGTCTCGTACTTGCTCATACCAAGCCCCCATACTCCTTATTTCTTCCTCTTTCACCTTCTTACTGTCCATCCAAATCGATTCCTCACCAAATAAAGACATGGGCTGTTGTCCTAATTTGAACCTCCCATCTCCCTACATGAAGACTCCAGTCCTAAACCCTCACTCACATACAGTTTATCCCTCTGCTAACTCAAGTTATCCTCAGGACTCAAGTCTTAAGACCTTATCCAAAAGACCTCAATAACTAGCATGTACTATAGAGGACCATTGATCCATACACTTGCAGCATATGTATATTCAGAAAAACAAAGTAAACAAATTCTGCATTGCTAGAATTCAGCAAAATCATGAGTTTTCGATCAAAAGAGGTAGCTTTCATAAAACTCTTATTTTAAAGAACGCACTGGAAGACAGCTTTCAAATTCACAGATATATTCTGATTTGAAACATTCATATGAACTAGTTCCAGCTCAGAAATATGCATCACTTCAAAGTCTGATTATATTTTAATTTTTTTTTAAATATAAATGCCTAAAAATAGAAATTTTGAAAACTTAAAGCTATTGCAAAGATCAATTTGAAAAAGCTTCAAAAAGCTTTTTCTTTCATGTTGCTTCTTTATTAAGTATTGAGTTTTGTTTTTTTTTTTATGATTTGGAACCAAAAAGCTTTCTGAACCATCCGTAGCTCTCCTCCTTATATTTTTCTAAGTGCTTCCTGTCTATCTGTGCAAAAAACTTCAGAAGGGTTTAATTCTTTATTTCTCTGTCACTTTAGAAAAACAATATTTAAATCAATAATAACAGGTATCAAACAGCTGCAGACACACCTGAAGCCTGTATTTCATATGCATTTCCATGGCTTTCCAAAGAAAGGTTTATTCTACTTTACTAGGTGATAGGGTGATAGACCTGTGGCATAGAATCTCAAAATCAGTGGAAACATTTTGAAGGACTTTGGAAAAGTAGGCACAATACCACTAAAGTTAATTGACAAGAAGGGCTTAAACAACCTTGGTAACACTGCTTTTGTAGTTGAATCATCTAGCACTTGTTTACTGTCTATTGGCAGAAATACATGTTATTACAAACCCACATGAGTTTCATTCTATCTACAAATACTGCACTAAACATTATACTATATTGTTCTCCTGGTCAATGCCAAGACCAATGAAAAAAACCAATATCTCCAGTACATTTCCTTTTCCCCCGGTGTGTCTCTTCTACCCACAGCTCCCTGTTTCCATGCTTGTCCATGGAAAAAGTACTTACACATCCATCTGCAGCCTTCACGGATATGTTTTCAACTTACAGTATATCAACACCATGTAGTTCCTTATTTCCACACCTTTATAAAGATTCACACTGTTATAAACATTCACAGCAGAATAAGCGCCGTTGCTGACTCAGTCTATCTGGCATTTTTCTTGTGCATCTCTGTAAAAACACAAATAAGTTCTATAATCACTCATTGCTTTGTTAGTACACAGAATAATTCTGAATTCCCACCTATTCAAGGTCTTTTAGAAGTCCTGTTGAGCTGACAATGCTTCATGATGTGTTTTTTCCCCTCCTCAATCTAAATATTTTTGTTATTACTCTTTAGAGAAATTGCTACTGGGTTTTGTTGTTGTTGTTTCTGTTTTATAGTGACAATGAATTTAAAATGAAAATAGATTTCATTATTTATTCATAGGATTTGATTCACCCTGATTGTTACATTATTTTCAATGTTGACAGTTGTTGGTGAATAGTGTGGAAAGCTAGAGGGCATTTATTTGACCATGAAATGCCATAAATAATAAACTGATGTTGTCTTGTCTTCAGGTGGGGCTTTTTCATCTTCAAAACAAGAAATTAAAGTAAAAAGAACTAAATGAATCCTTGAGTTTTATACCATCCATGTGAACTTCATGTCTTGCTATGCCACCCATAGTGTACAAATATTAAATCTTACTAAAAGAGTTTGGATAATCCCTGTCAAGATGCAAAAATAACAAAAAGAAACTTGATATCAAGACTTGCCACTTGATTAAAAAAAAAGAGTCTCTTTTGTCTTTTTTTTTTTATTTTTTAAATGGTGCATGGACAGGAAGCTTGGATAGTGAATGCAGAGAATTAATAAATATATGCAACAAAAATAAAATCTTAAAAGCCAGGAAAAATAACAGTGTGTATACTAAACTTTACTGTTTAAGCAAAAGGAAGGGTTGGTTTCTGTCAGAATCCATTATAAATAAAGCGTGACTTTAAACTGTATTTTTATGATTTAAATGGGTAGGGAAACAATATATGTAAGCTCCAGAATATAACTCTTGGATTTTAGACAAGGAATAAGTTGTTCAGCAATACAACCACACGGTAATACAGTTAAATAGAAGAGTTGCATCAATGATTGGTGGTTTTAAGTATGAATGAAACTACAGGAAATTTTAAATTGTGTCTCAAAGCCGCTGCCTAGATTTGAACTATCCAGTTTATATATGTCACAGGCAAAAACTACTCACGTAATTTAAACCAAAGCAGTTTTTTGAATTATTAATGGCATGTACTTAACAAGCAATCAGTAAACCGTACATTCAGGATCAATGTAATATAGCAGACAAACCGCAATGCTAGGCAGTTACAAACCATTAATAAACACTTATGAATTTCTAAACACTCTTCTTTATCTAGTCCCAGGCGGTACTTGTCACACACACATGCACCCACACACACGCACACATGCAAACCCATGCACACCCTTTGATGAGCAACCTGTGCCACAAGCACCCTTCCTTGTCAGGCAGTGTGGGTTCCTCGACTTGCAGACCCACAAAGGGCTGTCGTGGTTTAACCCCAGCCAGCAACTAAGCACCACGCAGCCGCTTCCCCCTTCCCCTCCCAGTGGGGTGAGGAGGAGGAAAGAGGAAAAAAAAAAAAGTAAAACTTGTGGGATGAGATAACAACAGTTTAATAAAGAAAGTAAAATATAATACTAACAATAGTAATAATGAAATATAATAATAATAATAGTAATGAAAAGGAATATAACAAAAAAGGAAGGGGGGTGGAAAGAAAAAAACAGTGATGCACAATGGAATTGCTCACCACCCGCTGACCGATGCCCAGTTAGTTCCCGAGCCGTGATCCGCCCCTCCCGGCCAACTCCCCCCTGTTTATATACTGGGCATGACATTCCATGGTATGGAATACCCCTTTGGCTAGTTCAGGTCAGCTGCCCCGGCTCTGCTCCCTCCCAGCTTCTTGCACACCTGCTTGCTGGCAGAGCATGGGAAACTGAAAAGTCCTTGGCTTAAGATAAGTGCTACTCAGCAACAACTAAAACATCAGAGTGTTATCAACATCATTCTCACACTAAATCCAAACCACAGCACTGTACCAGCTACTAAGAAGAGAGTTAACTCTGTCCAGACGAAACCAGGACAGGGCCATACCCAGGACCCCAGAATCCGCACCCTGCACTGCCCCTCTGCCAGCCGGGCGCATGTCCCATTGCAGCAACCACTCTGATGCCACAGGATGATGGATGACAGTGCCAAACCACATCTGGGCTGGGGCTTCTCCAGCTGCTATGGTTGGTCATCTTTAACATGGGTAACTTTGACCAAACACCCTCTCACAGGGTTTTGTTTATTCGATCCACATACACTGTTCATGCTTGCATTGGTAGCTTAACAGTGTGATTTTTGCCAAGGTTAGGCCATAAAAACATCCCTGCAATGTCTTTCTTGTTTTAGGTGGTTTGTGTTTTGAAAATGGTATCTTTCTGTGTTGCAATACAAACTAAGTGCCCACAGTAAGAGCCACCATCAGTGATCATCAATATTATGAAATTACGTTCGTAATAAATCATGAAACAGAGGTCTTTCATGGGTTTTTTTACCAGTTAAAAGTTCTAGTAAAGCTGTTAGGAAATGCCATAACTCCCAAATTCTCCATTTGGATGATACGCTCAGGCACATCTGATGCACAAATAACTCCTGGAAGAAAAATTCCCAATACTGATATCATTCTATGTGGAGGCATGTTTGTGCTAGTTCTGTGTGGGAGTCTCATTAGTGGAGGGCACATACCAAAACATTTCACGCTGTGGTTTGACCCTGTCTTGTCACAGTGTGACTCTGGCTTCAGATGAAGTTGCATAATTCATGGTCAGTTTCCGAAGTGAATGGTGGATTTAATATGCCTGGTAGCCTTCATCTTGCTGAAAGGTAAATTTATAAATGCGGACACCCACAGGTAGGCTCCACCTACAGCTGCTCAAAAATGTTTCAGCACAACACTGTTCAATTGCAAAAATGCAGTTTTGTTGAAATCGAGTTTTTCTACAGGAACATTTCAATTTTGAAGTAATTTTCCACAGGAAAGTGTCAAAATGAATCATTTCATTTTTCTTGTTTCGTTCTGATAATGCCAAAACATTTCATTCCAAAAGTATCATCCTGTTTCGTTTCATTTGACATTTAGATTATATGTTAATATTAATTTTAAGACAGTGTGTTTATACACTAATATATGTATACACACATTACATATTTTTAAATATGACTGTATCTGAATTGCTGACATTATAGCATTTCTACGTTATCAAAACAAAGAGTTGGGATGTTGTCAACTGGAATTTATGTGCTGGAGACAAAAAGATTAAAAACAAAAGGAAAAAGGACTGTTAGCTCCTGTTTGGAGTGGTAGAATTTCCTAAAAACTGTACATTGATATTTCTGGCCAGTGGCACCAGAGAAGCCCATTTTTTAATGCAGTGGATGCTGGCAAAACCCTTGCAGCAAGGTAAACAGCAAGGCGGTTATATCTGCAAAACATAGCACAAAGATATAGCACTTTGGGTCAGTATGTCTCAGTTTAAAATAATCTGCTCACAGTTACCAGTCACTTTTAAGTCATGGGGAAAAAGCTCAATATTTTATCAAATCTCAGAGCTTTGTAGATCCAGAGAAGGGGTGAATTCATGGACATCATGTTTGTTTACCTTTCTCATTAGCTTAGCTAATTAGGTTCAGATGTTAATATACATTAAATCATCCTTTTTCTTTTGAATGCCTGTGAAGAACACTCAAGAGACAGGATTAGAGTATGAAAGCCTTTATGCACAAAATGTCTGCGGTCACGACCACAGCAATTCAAGCTCACACATATCAGCCTTCTGGGGAATCTCACAGCTGCCTGACAGGGATCATGCAAGAGGATATATTAGGTAATAAAATCTCAGAGGCGTATTCAGTCTTTGGCTCCTCTCCATCTGCCAACAAGAGTGAAAATGAGTACTGGTTCTACTGTGATATACATCTGCCCACTGGTTTCATAAACAACAGGCCAGTGAATAGCCACCACATTTGGAGGTTTTCGCCCACTATCTGCTTGGAGCAGGTTTGTCCCCTGATACACACCACAGTGATCAAGATCATAATTAGGCTTTTTTTATAGTAAAGATTTTACAGTTAATTAAACAATTTGGAAACTGCCTGATTGATTGTTTAAGGTTGTTGCTGGAGTGCTCTGATGTCTCAGACGAGACATGAGACATTTACGCTCAAACCCAATGAAAGTGCCGAGGAAAGTTCACACCACCCTGAGTGTTACTTTCTTCAGTCTGACTGTAGTCACAGAAGAGGGGTGACTTGCACAGAGATGTAAGCTGCCACCAATCCCTACATCCTCCTGATAACTTAAACTCTAGCTAATATTTTCAGAGGCCATAACAAAACACTTCCCCTTTATTTCCATGGCTCCTAAACTATTGACTAATTCTTCAGGTACTGTGGCAACATTCAGTCACTCACATTTCTTAAACACTGCATTCTAGTTGGGGATACAAATCAAATACATTCATTTCAAAGTTTGATCAATCAGCTTTGCTTATGTGATAACTAAAATGCATCTCCAAATAGCCATGAGGCTAACTCATGGAGCAGGTTAACCTCAGCACCAATTCATGTTTAATTTCTTTCACTACCACTCCTAACATTGTTATGAAAGCTATTAAATTAACAGATTCCTGTGACAGTGTTTCATTTCTCATTATAACGAAAAGGCAAGCAGCTAACACTGCAGAATTTTCATCAGCTAATGTCTTGTAGTAAATCCATTAGAAAGCCATTGGTATCTAATTGTCTAATCACAGTGAAGGCCTAGGAGTGACATGGCTGTAATAGGATTAAAGTAGATTGTAGTGCACTGCCTACATTCTCTGATCCAGTCTGGAGATAGCAACGACCTTGCAGATCATTTCAGTTAATTTAACCAGACTCGGAAGAAAAGAAGGAAAAACTGTTTTGATTAAATAGGTAAAAGAGCAGACACTGGTTTGTTTACACCCGAAAGAGAGAAAGTGGACATTATGGCTAGAAAAATACACCATTAACTTGAAAGTAATCTAACATCTCAGTGAAGAGCTGTTGGCAGGATCAAAGTTGATTGCATACGAGGAATGTTCTAGGTGTGTCGTAGGCACCGAGTTATCAAGCATGCAACCCTTCAGTCCAGAGTAATTTGGCCTCATGGTCTGCAGCTCCAAGGCCAGAAGCAGCCTTCGGCCTGATGACTGCCATCCTCTAAAGCTATGCAAACTGGCAGCTAAAGGGAATGGACTTGCAAACATCGATTCAGTGACTCTGTGAACTATTAGGCTTCCTTGCAGTGGATGCCATGGAAAAATGGGAGCCATTGCTTTGCTGAAACCATTTCAGGCACCTTGGAACACTGCTTTGAAATTTGTCGTGCCAAACATGGAAGGATGTTCTACCCTAGCCTTCATTTTAACAAGATAAATGATTTCTACAGACTTGCTGAAGATTCCCAGGAAATCAGTTTGTCCCTTTCCATCAGAAATCCCTTTTGGAATTATTTAGCTATCGGCATAAAGTAATTGTGTCATGGTCACCAAAATGGGGAGGGTACGTGTGAGCAAGGGATAAGTGTATGGCTGAAAAATCACGACAAATGTGCATGTATTTAATCGTTGTAACTACAGACTCTTGGTTCAGCTTCCTAGTTTGGACATATCCAAAGTGATCTGTCAATGAGGCATTATTATTCTAAGAACCGGGAACAGGCCCAATCTTAAAATAAAGCAATGTGGTATCACATGGTGATTATTCAAAATATTTCAATTTATCTAAGTGAGGCTGCAGTGTTTAGGATAATTACTGAAATGTATTATAGTACTTCCGAAGAGGAACAAACTACAAATCTGGCTTGCATTCTGAGCAACATTATTTAGAATTTGCTTCTCATTCCTTTTGCACGATAATGGCAGCTATGCTTTGATTAGTGCTAGTTTGAGAGCCTGCTAAATAATATTTGTAAAAATATTATTTTGCGGAATAGGAAGAAAAAATTAAACACTGCCTTCACCTATATAGGCCATGTTCACATCTTTTAGGTAAATGTCACCGTTGTTTCCAGCACATGTTGTACTAATACCCAAACTGAATGTTTCACTGAGTATATTTTTCCCTTTTTCATATTGTACTCATCTTGGAAATTCAGAAAATCACAAAATAGTTCAATCAGGTCATTTCAATTTGATGGAACAGATCTCAAAATTTTAAAAGATTTTTAAAAGTTGAAAAATCAATGTTTTCTGAATTTTTGGCAGGCCATTTTACTTGGATCCATCAGATACTGCCTTTAGCTATAAGTTAAAGATTCAGTGCAAGACTTGTGATTCTCCACTAAAGGGCATGAGTAGAAAGTACTTTTTTAAGAAAATCAAACACTGAATGTATTTTATCAGCAATGCTAGTCTATGATGAAAAGAGTAGAGATACATAGTGGTTTAGAAACAAGGAGCTGAAGGCAAACAGTGGGACAGAGAGTGAGACATACACAGAATATTGGCTTTGACAGGCTGTCTCAAACTGGGCATATCACTCCTGCAGCTACTGGGACCTTGTGAGAGTGTGTCTTCAGCAGTAATTCCCTCTTCTAAAGGCTATGGGTCCTGTTGGACCTATTCTGATTCCACACTGGTGTGAGCTACTTCAATGATTTAATCCTCAAGCAAGCGATAGTCAAAAGAAAATTACATCTAAATGAGTAAGACATGGCCAGTTTGCACCTGCTGGAAATCTGCTTCTGTAGTTTTAAATTACTTCTTTGTTTACTTCAGCAACTTGATAATCTAAAACAGGCACTCTGGAAGGAAACATGAAAGATTTAACTGTACATTTATATGTTCATCTCTAGTCTTCAAAAACTTGAAACTGAAAATCTGTGTGCAAGACTCAGTGCTTCAGAGTAATTGGTTGTCCTAGATCTAAAGAGTCCAGGTGTCACATAGTGTAATTTGTGTCTATGGGTGATCTTATTGACTATGCTTATGCTCTACATAGAAACTGAAGTGCTGTCTAATGCTTTTAGCATGACATCTCTCTTCATAAATGGCCTCATTATTTCTTTTCTGTGTTTAAATATACAGAAGCAATATCCTTAAGTGTACTTGTCCAGTAATAGAGATAGTTACCATGCCACAGAAGGCAGAGACTGTTTTCCACAATTTACATTATTTTATTTAATAAACAATAATATGAAAAGGATTTGCTGGGGGTTCAGTCATTTTTAGGTTGTAGCATATATTAAGATGATAAACAACAGTGATAAAGCCATCTCTATAAATTTTCTACCCTTCAGAATAAAAAATTTCAAACACCTTTAAACTTTCCTCACTATAATAACAATTTGACAGTCTGGCAGTGCCTCTGTATTGTTAGAGATAGAGCTCTGTACACTGGCAAAGATGTACCTCAGAGTTAATCTGAGTAGACATCAAAATATATTGTGAGATCTTTATATCTCAGAGGTATCAACAAACTAAGAGTGGTCCTCCAGCCCTACAGCTCACTAGCAAAGACCCCCTGACCAAGCAGAGAGTAGTGCTATCCAATGTAGGAAAGGATAAAACAGGGCAGCTGGGCTTGGCTTTTCTCCCAGTGACAGGAGAACATAGAAAAAGCATTAGCAATTTTTTGTATCAAAGTCATTTGGGTCATAAAATAATAATAATTTTAAAAATCCTATTGGCAAGCAAATAATTGGACTGATTTCAGCCTTGGGAAAGAGGTCTGTGGAGACGCTATTCAGAAAGCTGGAGTTAGCCAAGAAAGATGCAGGCTGGTAGCACAGCTAAAAATAAATATATGCATTTTATTCAGAGGAGAGGAGAGGAGAGGAGAGGAGAGGAGAGGAGAGGAGAGGAGAGGAGAGGAGAGGAGAGGAGAGGAGAGGAGAGGAGAGGAGAGGAGAGGAGAGGAGAGGAGAGGAGAGGAGAGGAGAGGAGAGGAGAGGAGAGAGGAGGGATCTAACCATTAATTATGTCCATGCTTTTCCAAGTAAACAAAAAGATGAACTCTCTGAAAAGTTTATCATTATGAAGAAAGATATTTAATCCTTTGCTAGCCTTTTAACACAATGAAATAGTTCCTCAGCAAGGATTGTATGATGAAAATAGATATATTTGTTGCAATGATGTTTATTTACAAAAGATGTGTAATTACTTCTGAATATAGGAGGAATCTTACAAAAAGGTGTCCCCCCTACTGTGAAATATAAAGTGCTTTCATCCTGAAACATCAAGTTCTTGCTCTCGATCTCAGCACAGCAACTTCTGTTTGCCTGTGCAACATCTGGCTCTCTGCTTTCACAGTTTCCGTGTGCTCCTTCTTACTCACAGCTTTGGAAACTGCACCGGGCAAAGACACTCCATCCAGGCTGCTCAAATTTCAGAGTGGATTCACAACTTCCCTTGTTTTGGTTGGTGACACGCGCCTGCATTTTGCACCTATGTTTAACATCAACAGTGACGGTGACCATATCCACCGACCTCCACAAAAGCACTTCTTTCCTTCTACCCACTTATTCCAAAATCCTGACTGAAAAGACATGCTTTGCAGCATGCTGGGGAGGTCAGTAGCTTCAGTCACAATTACCCTGGACCAGAGGTAAAAATTAAAAGACTCTGATGCCTTACTGAGAGTGCTTATTGTTAGTATTGTCATTAGTCTACGGAGTTGCAGGGGAGATCATATCCTTCTGTGTAAAGTCATATAACTGACAAAGGGCCCTCAGCCTCCTCGTACTCTCTTTACTATATCACTGTGCTATTCATTCAGTGGTTCACAGCTGGCCTCTGCCTAATACCGGTTAGGAACTAACAAAGAAGGCAAGAAGAGATTCCTGTACCATATCCCAAACTTTTAAAAGTTAAGCATCATTGTGTGACAAAGAGAAACAACACGAAGCCAGTATGACGGTATACTGGAAGTGTGCTCTCCAGCTGGTGGACTACTATATTTTTTACCAGCTGGACTTTTAAAAGGTCATTCAGGCAGAATGCCAGATAGAAATACAACGAAGTGCGAAAGCGAGAAAGTTACAGAGAGCAATCATGAGAATAGATGTTGCAAAGGCAAAGATTAAGTGTGTGTCATTTAGTCAGAATATCCCAACTGGCCTTTGGGAGGTTCTTCCATGTCAAGTCTGTATTGGAGATTTTAGTGATGATAGCTCTTCAATATGACAACAGATAAATTAAAAAATTATTGGGGGAAACAGCTTTTAAAGAAGAGGGACAGAGGATTTTGTTTCCCTTGGGCACGGGCACCATGGTAAATAAGTTACCCAAACATTTCTCTCACTGGCATTACCTACTGCTTCTTGGTTGTTTGGTTTTTTTTGTGAGGGAGGAGTTACTTTACAGTCTGTTCTCTCATGTATTTCTCCCCCACAACAACCCCCACAAACATTTGTCCAAGCACAACTGAGGGACAACACAAGGGCAGGAGACTCATGGGTTAGAAGTGAGAAGACAGGACTGATTAAGCTGGTACTGCTACTAAGGGAAATGTCCATGTCACCACGGAGGCTGCTAGTAGATAATTAAATCACTAGATTTCTTGGAGAAGGCTGAAACATGAGATATATTTACTCTTTTTTATCTTTACTGTATGTTTAAAACAAGATGAGCGAAACAAGATGCAATATGATTGTAGTGGTTTAGGCCCAGCGGGCAACAAAGCACCACGCAGCCGCTCGCTCACTCCTTGCCCCCGGTGGGATGGGGAGGAGAAAATATAATGAAAGGCTTGTGAGTCGAGACAAGGACAGGGAGGGATCACTCACCACTTATGGGCACAGGCAAAACAGACTCGACTTGGGGGGGAAAAAAATCAATTTAATTTTGTTACCAATCAAATCAGAGTAGGATGATGAGAAATAGAACCATATCTTAAAAACACACCTTCCTCCCACTCCTCCCTTCTTCCCAGGCTTGGCTTTGCTCCCGATTCCTCTGCCTCCTCCCCCCAGCAGCACTGGGGGGTGGGGAATGGGGGTTGCAATCAGTTCATCACACCTTGTTTCTGCTGCTCCTTCGTCCTCGCTCCTTCCTCCTCAGGGGGAGGACTCCTCACACTCTTCCCCTGCTCCAGCGTGGGGTCCCTCTCACGGGGGTCAGCCCTCCATGAGTTTCTCCAACACAAGTCCTTTCCACGCACTGCAGTCCTCCATGAACTGCTCCAGCGTGGGCTTTACCACGGAGTCACGGCCTTCTCCGGGCCCAGCCACCTGCTCTGGCTTGGGGTCCTCCACAGGCTGCAGGGGAATCTGTGCTCCACCGTTAACCTCCATGGGCTGCAGGGGGACAGCCTGCCGTCTCACCACGGGCTGCAGGGGAATCTGCTCCGGCGCGCCTCCTCCCTCTCCTTCTTCACTGACCTCGGTGTCTGCATGGCTGTTTCTCTCACATCCCACTCCTCTCTTCACTGTTGGTCTTTTTTTAGCAGTCTTTCCCCTTCTTAAATATGCTATCACAGAGGCACTACCGCCATCACTGATGGGCTCGGCCTTGGCCAGCAGTGGGTCCGACTTGGAGCCAGGGAAACTTCTAGCAGTTTCTCACAGGAGCCACCCCTGTAGCCCTCCCCCGCGACACAAACCCCTGGCACACAAACCTAACACGATGATCCAGCTAAGGAACGATGCTAACATCATTGGTAATAGGACTGCTGAATCTTGCTTAGCAAGGAATTTATATTGCACAAGCAAACAATCAGGAGAAATTTCTCCAACACATAGTTTGCAGGGAGCCAATATTGGTCCAAAAAGCAATTAGCTGGCAGTTTGTTAGTCACTGTCCAGTGCCTGAAGTCAAGCTAACCTAGATATGTTGTGCCTCAACCCTTCCATTTAGCACCAGTTTCTCAGAAGTGAAATTCGTCTGAAAGGCAGAGACAAAAGATTTACCTGTAATGAAAATCATCAACATATGCGAGGCTTATATTGCATATAAGCCTAGGAGAAGGACTATAAAGTAGGAGGTGGATTCAAAGACAGATAATTTGTTCTTTCTTATTTTGTGATGAATAGCTAGACAGCAGTTAAAATACTCTACAGAACACAATTCAAGGTTTTACTTGTGGTCACACTTCATATTAAGCAGCTGTAAAAACAGAGTTTATAACTGGCTAAGAGTAATAGATAATTCAGTAAATGGCTTATCAAATAACAGATTTTATAGATTGTTTATAATTAGTATGACTTCTTTGATGTTCTTAAAGAAACTCTGAAATGTGCTGTTCATGTCTGGAAGATAACATTGGTTTATTATCTCTGGAACCTTAACAGAACTGGTGATCTTTCTTCCTAAACCTAAATAGCAATATTTTAAAATGAGTTTAGAATTAGCAAAGTATAGTCATTATCAAGTAAACTACAATTAAACATCTCCAAGACAAGCTTGTCAATGGTCTTTGTTATGAAATGAGGGGAAAATTATAAATATATTCTTAAAAGCCTAATCTTTCAGCAATTTTTCCCCATCAGAAGACTCAGAAGCAAAACAACTCCTCCCACTCACCCCTCACCCCCCTGCTGCTCAAAAAAAAAAAAAAAAATCATAAGAAAAACAACTTTTTTTATATCTCATGAAAGAGAAAAAGATATAAAAAAATTTAATAGCTGAGAAGATAGTTGGAAATGATTTGTGGCGGTTTAACCCCAGATGGCAACTAAGCACCACACAGCCGCTCGTTCACTCCCCCCCAGTGGGATGGGGGTCAGAATCGGAAGAGTAAAAGTGAGAAAACTCGTGGGTTGAGATAAGGACAGCTTAATAGGGAAAGCAAAAGCCGTGCACGCAAGCAAACCAAAACAAGGAATTCGTTCACCACTTCCCATCGGCAGGCAGGTGTTCAGCCATCGCCAGGAAAGCAGGGCTCCATCATGCATAATGGTTACTTGGGAACCAATGCTCCAAACATCCCCCCCTTCCTTCTTCTTCCCCCAGATGTATATGCTGAGCATGACGTCATATGGTATGGAATATCCCTTTGGTCAGTTGGGGTCAGCTGTCCCGGCTGTGTCCCCTCCCAACTTTTGTGCACCCCCAGCCTCCTCGCTGGTGGGGTGGTGTGAGAAGCAGAAAAGGCCTTAACTCTGTGTAAGCACTGCTCAGCAATAACTAAAACATCCCTGTGTTATCAACACTGTTTCCAGCACAAATCCAAAACACAGCCCCATACTGGCCACTATGAATTACTATACATGATTCAAGTTAGGTTTTTTAAGTAAACAATTGTTATTTTCTAACTGAATAGATTCATTTGCATCAGGGCAGAGGGGAGGAGAAGAAAAAAAAAAGAAGACACAAAAAATACGTAAATTCCTATTCCCAATGCCAGCAGGCTTTCACAGTAATCCTCTTTGGTCTTGAGAGTTTCTCCCTCTTTTAAGACATTTTTTCTCATGCTTCCTGAAACCATCTCTCCCTCCTCACCTCATTTTAACAGAACGAGTTATATACCACACTGAAACAGTGCAGTTTATCATACTGAGAATAGGGCAAGATGTAATTTCTATTTCTTGAGTGTGTTTTCAAATATAAAACAGTAAGAACAGATTTGCCTAAAGAAAATTTTCACTAGGTTATACATTCAGAGGTCTGGAGGAACATAAAATTAATAGAGAAAACTCAGTGAGAAGACATTTAATAATAAAATTTAAAAAAATAAATACTGAATTCTTATAGTACTCTTTTGACTGAAAAAAGACAGTGTGTTCATCTGAATAAGAGACCGAGAATTAAGGGCTGTGGGAAACAGGTAAAGTACCATGTGAAACTGTTTCATAAACGTGCATGCCAGCTAAACTAGGAATGTTACTGAAATGAGAATATTGAATCTGCATCTGCAGTGACTGTGACATTGTTACCTCTGGTTCTCCTATTTCAGAAATTACGAACAAAAGTTGCTAAAAAGGAAAAAAATCCACTTTAGCACTGAGGAACCCTTATTCTGACTTTGGAGGGAAAGGAAGACAGGGGCTACATCTTCACAAAAATGGCAAATGCTAAGGCTGAATGAAAATTTCCCACATCTTGTTATAGCTTCATTAATTTCTGGTTCACTTCCATAGTTATGTTTCAAATAACCTGAATGCACATTTTCTTCAATCAATCTCTGGATTCAGACTGGAAATAAATTAAAAAGTATGGACATGTTTTTCTGGAAAATTGTTGTTCTACAATTGTGAATATGTTAGAGGATTCCTTGGTTCTCTGTAACCCTGGAATTATTTTAGAATCAGTTGTAAATGAATAGGGACCTATCAATAGATACTCCAAATGTCACATCACATTTTAATCCTGGCTGTAGGGACCATTTGATTAATTTTCTATCCCACATTTTTGGCAAGTAGCAGTCAACAATTGCTGAAGGAAAAGCGGGCTGAGCCTTTCCCCTCTAACAAAGCACTTCCAGTTCCCTCTGGCAAACAAATATTGTTAGCAAAGGAAGAGAAGCAGAAAACTGCCAAATGTTGGAGCAATGTTGTTTCATTTCTGCATTCTGCAAACAAAATGGTAGCACCTCTTTCCTGCTCTTCTTCCTATTCCCCAGTTCCTTCTCCTGTTCCTGTGCCAGGGAGAGTGAAGAAGAAACACCTACAGTATTTGCTTCAAAAGTCCTGGTGGAAAGATCTGCGGAAGCTTTGAGGAAGCAGACTTGAAGATGATTGCAACGGGTTGATGGGGTTTGATGTGCTCACTGGGATCCAGAACTGATATGCATAATGCCCGAGCTGGAACTGCAACAATTTTTTCAGCTATGAACCTAGCCCAGGCTTGTTCTTTACAAAGCGAAGACAGATCCTATGTAAGACTATAATTTTGGAGCTCATTGAAGTACTGGAGCCATAGTTTTAATGACAAGACTATATCTCTGTTAAGAATGTCCTTATATTGCTAGATCTTGAGAAGATTTAGCATAATCCAGACATTCCTAAAAATATTACTAACACTTTCATGGTTCTGTTAAATTTTTTAGTCTTTCTGCTTTCTTGCTTTTTCATGCTACACTGCTGTCTCCAAGAATACTCCTCGTTGCATTTGTCACCAAATATACTGAGTTTAATTCATTTTTTGAAATTAACTAATTGTAGGAACATTGTAGGAATTCCCACAGTTCTGCTGACCCATTTGAATTACAAAAGTATTCACATTTTTCTTCAGGACTAAAACATTCTTGTATAAGACCTCAGGGGAGTACCCTGTGAGGAGAAGTTCAGTAATGTAAGGTTTGACTCTACACTACATTACAGAAATATTGTAATGATTTCTTTCACCTTTGGTACTTATTCCATGAGAAAATTTACCAAATGAACAGCACCTCAGAGGTCACGATGTCTACAGCTGAATGTGAGCTGTTTCCTGGATTTCTCTCTACAATAACACACTTCTAAACCGAAAACTACTGGTAATAGAGACATCAAGTATTAATGTGGTCCAGGGAAATCTGCTTATACAGTGCACTCTGCTAGTGATGTTGTTGCTTTTCAGTGCCACTGTATCACTGCATCTTTATAAAATTTGAAATTTTTCTGCTCAGTCACTGTCCCATCAGTAGCAATCATACATATTTTTTTCTCTAGCCACAAAAGGCAATATTCATAGATTTATACCACTCAGACAAAACACAAGTGCACTGGTCAGAAGTAGATATTAAAGAATGAAGTTGTTCACTAGAAAACATTGAGATCTCCTAAGCGAAGTGAAGGATGACTCCTTGAAAAGATTAGGAGACTAGGGACTTGAGCAGAATTAAAAAGCCAAAAAGCCCCAAAAAGTCTGTCTTTTAACAGGGCATTTGTGTGCTAATATACAGAAGGAAATTGCCAAAGTGTAAAAGATAACCCCTGCACCAGTAGCTACTCTTCACATCTAGCATTTAGTGAGTTCACAGGCTTTATCCTGGTCACATTATTTGGCTCTATCATTTCTTCTTTCCTTTGGGCTCAGTTTGCTTATTTTATTATTTTTCTTAAGCTTTTGTCTTCAAGTCTAGTGTCACTACATGAAGTCAGAGAGCAGCAATTTTCAAACTCAACAGTAATTCTTTCTCTCTTGAGGATTCAACATTTCTACTAATGGAAGTAGAATCATTTCTGAGGGAATATTTTGAACTGTTTAACAAGAGTAAAGGATGAGCTGAAATTCATTAACTTCCAGATTTTTCATTTGAAAGTAAAGAATACAAATCACTTAAAGAGGACGGATGTGAGAAAAGTACTACACAGGAAGGTACTTAAACTCAGAAAATTATTTCTAAATGACTACGCAAATTATTTTTTTTAAAAAAGAAGAGCCACCTCTCTTGCAGCACACCCAAAAGGCATATACTGGATAATATACATTAAACAAAGCATTATTTATTTGCCTTGATATAGGTTAGATGAGTCAAATACAGATATTATAAAGCATAAGTAATGTAATATTCAGCAAAATAGACAACCCAATACCTCTTTGAGCATCAAGGAATGCAAATGCCCAGACAAATGCATAAAAGACAAAAGGTCTTTTGTCTTTTGATTCCATAGTCTAGATGTATATCGAAGTGGATGAATAATTACACAGAATAAGAGAAAACTGGAGAAAGGGCAAATAAGTATTCATATGGAATGGTTTTTATAAATCACAGATCTCTTTAAATAAAATTTTGGAAGACAAGTGAGATTGTAATGTTTTATTTCATCAATTACAGTCAATGCATTTAAGACAGCTAGATGCATTTTTGATGGTGTTTATGATCATACCTGTTTGTTTAAATGGCATTTGTTCATGCGATTTGTTCATTTATTCAATAAAAAAGGCCATTTTACTAGGATCTGGTGATACAAAGGACTCATCAGCCTGCACTCGTTATCTGCAGAATGACGGAAATGCTCTGCCCCCATATATAAGCTTTTGCTGTGTCACACAATAAAATTGCTTGTTTCTTCTGATTAATTTTTAGATTCAAAATATGAAGAGTTTTTGTAAAAGGACATCAGAGACTCACACATGTCAAAAAGGTTGTTTTGAAAAAGCTGGGTAGGAAATGCATTAAAAGTAAAGGATATGCAGAGGCCTATGTGGATAAGAAAAAAAGATAATGATCTTTGGAGACTTTCACCTTTCCATTCAGCAGATCTGAATTCAGCATAGTTCAATGAAGCACCAAAAATGAATGGTTGTTTACCAGGCTACATAATACAGGTCTATGTGTCTCATCAGTGTTGTGTGATATTTTTATTACCTAATCCACCAACTTAATTGGCAGAGCTGTTGTTGGTTGCCTCAACAATGTTGTGTCCATTTCAAACTGTGAGGTTTGCTTGGAGCTGTTCAGCAGTTCTCAGCTATTGTCTCCTTACAACAGAAGTGTTACTTTAATCCTGCTGGAGGGAATTTCACCCTAAAAGTACAAGCTAAGTAACAGTAGTCCTGTCTCTTGTCTTTTCCACCCACCTCCTTCTCCCCTAGTGCTTATTAGAGTTTGTGTGTTACTCCACAGATATAACTCATGCTCAATCCTTTTGATAGTGACTCTTATTTCCAGTTCAAATGGTGATGCTTGAACATCAACTGCAGTATCTTATCTCAAGTCTATGAAAAATTTATCAATCATTCACCAAATTGCAGCCTATATTGAGGTAATTTTACCAGCAGCACATAAAAAGCAATATGGTTTGTCTCTCTGTACAAACATTTTTTCTTTCTTTTCTTGAATACTAATTAAATTATTTAGAAAAATGAAACAAATATTCTCTAGATCATTTTGACACCTCATGAACTGCAGTGCAAGATAGGATGCTTATGAGATTGTCTCTGCATGTTTGCTTAACAGGAAAAATATTGAATATGCTTTCTGAATTACTTCAGCAGCAAAATTATCAGTGATGTCTTTCTTGAGACATCATTGCATGAATGCTGTATACCAAATTAAATAGAAAACAGATCGGTACTTAGATTTTTCATGCTTCTGGTTTTGGACCAGCATGTGTGTTTTCATACTTCACCTTAGCTATGTGCTCAGATCTCAAAAGACCCAAAGACTGATTATTCCTTTAAGGTCATAAAAATATGGATACTTCTGACTTCCCACGTATTTGAGAATATTCATTTATCTTGTTGCTCGTCCTCCTGTCACAATTAAGTTGCCAAGCTCAACAAGTTTAACAAATGTTCTGAGGTGATGTTGCTCCATTTATACTTCTGAAGTTCATTCCCAATTGATTGAGACAGTGTAGAAAAATTTAGCAGTTTGTTCCTCTTGTTTTACTTTTTCTGCTGCTGAGTTGTTTTATGGACACTGAAAATTTAGAGAGATGCACAGGGACAAGAAGCATCAGCTGACCTAAAAGTCAGCCAGAATACGCATTCAGGGGCTTAAAGCCCCCTTGAAAACACAATCCCAACTTTTGGGATGCATTGATGCATTCAGAATAGTAAGTATAAAACGCTAAACCAACATATTGACGGCTTCTCTGCCCACTATTGTGCATTCATAAAACAATGTTCAACTAATAAAGTTTAAAATTTCTTGAAAATTCTGAAAAAAAAGTAATTGAACACAAAACAATGCAATCATAACCATTCAACAATACAGAAGAAAAAATTTATTCAGACCTTTCTTTTCTTGTGTTTTTAACATGTCAACAACTTTTTTTTTCTGCTCCCATGAAATCTGTTCTTCTACTAATAAAAGCAAAAACAATGTTCCTCAGTAAACCTGAATACTGCCTTTTAAATATTGCAAATCAATGAGCTATAGACAGGTGAGCTCATCCTACTAATCTATAACCTTTTATGAACCTTTATATACTCCTCTGAATCTACAAACTGAGTATTCTGCTGCACATTGATTCTGCAACATAAATTTTTACTTTTTGAGGGAAAGAATTTTTATATATTTACTTGGACTTATTCATTACTTAAACTGGGTTAATACAGTAAGGCTTATTCTGACTATATATTTAGTGAGAACATATTGCCACACACAGCATGAGCCCAGAGAGAAATGTATTTATAGAATAAAAACCTCCTCTACCCCATTTGCTACACAAAATACATCCACACACATACAGAAACCTTGAAATGCAGAGATGTGTGAACACTGTATATTTTAAAAGGTTTTTCCATTGTAGTAACTCTAATCGCCAATGAACTTAACCTTTATGGTTCAAATATTATTCCCATGCTGTGGTCTGGACAGTTCTAAAAGCTTGCAGAGGTTTGATGCTAGATTTATTTATTCTTTATGTGAATTTTTATAATCAACACAAATTTGCATTATAAATAAATAGCATCTTACACCTTTAATTGGGAAAATCAGAAATTCAGAGTAATGTGTGCCTCCCAGTCTACCAACTGAAATCATCAACAGCCATGCTCTAGTTTCCAGAAGAAAAAAATGCTTTAGCTGTTGCTAAGTTACGCTGAATACCCATTGAATTACACATGAAACCTATGTTAATTCCAAATACAGTCATTATGAGTGGCAGTATTACAAAGAATACTGAATAGATTCGAAATAATAGAAAACCAAATTAAAGAACTGCCATCACCTTTTGCTACATTTTCCTCAGTCTTTCTGGACTTTTTTTTAAAGATAGCTTGGCTGTCAGGTGAAAAAAAAATATTAAGTAGTCTCTTTGGTTCTTTTACAGTACAAACCAGTTCTCTGCCTCTGTGGTACAGGGAGCAACTAAAATTTCAAAGTACAAATCAGAGAATGAAAACAAGGAAGAACAGCTGGGCTATGCTGATATATACACTAAATTCAACCACAAAACAGCTATATTTTTCTGTGCTTTTAAAACATGTTCTAACTTGCCACTGTTTCTTCTGCCACTGCTGGAATTACACCTTGGACTGAGCCCAAGGAAGTTTTAAAGTAGGGCACCTCTTACCAAGCAGGTGATGGTAATTACTCTTCACTGCCATAGTCCTGACACTCCTGTCCGTGGCTCTGTGATTTGGAGCAGGACTGACACTTCTGCGGCAGGCCAGAGCTACACTCACTACCAGTACTTTCCTGTGTAGGAGAAATACTGTGTTTCAAGAACAGAAGGAAAAGAAATCTAAACTGCGTTCACAATGAAGCTGTATAAATTTTTCAGTGGGATTACATGCCATAGTTGCTCCAGTAGTAGGGGCTGAACTTGATGACCAAGGAGATCACATCCAGGCCTTTGCCTTGTGCTTTGGCAGCCTGCCTAGCAATACCTGCTTGGACTGCCCACAAGGCCAAAGAAATTACATAGGACATTTATAAATTCCCAAATAAATATTCTTAGAAACTTAGCTTAGGACGCTCCCACTGGGAGCCAGAAGTAGAAGGACTTCCTGTGCTTCTCATAAAGGAATGATGGAGGTTGTTATCCAGCTGTGTAAAAGACATGTCCTCCATAGTACAAAAGCTTTGGAGATGACATTACTAATGCTCTAGTTAATAACTGCATCAGTGCATATCATATTGTGTCTTCCTCTTCAGCTAAAATTCTGTTGTAGCTGAAATGAATATTGCTATTTGCCCTCGTAGGTGACACACCAGCATCTGTGATAATTCTACTTGTGCTGCTGGCAGCAAAGCTGTAGCCTTTATGGGGTCTGCCCTCTCTTTGTATGATATCTCAGACCACAGATTCTACTTCCATGGACTACACATAGCTGCATGAGTAAGAGTGCTGTCCGGAGTGTAACAAGTGTTAAAAAAGACCATTGTCTAACAGTTTCCATAAGATCTGTTGTGCTCTACCAGTATAATTACAGCATAAGGTTGCCACTGATCACTTGCACTTTAGAATAGAATAGACTATTTCAACTGGAAGGGACCTACAATGATCATCCAGTCCAACTGCCTGACCAATTCAGGGCTGACCAAAAGTTAAAGTGTGTTATTAAGGGCATTGTCCAAATGCCTCTTAAATACTGACAAGCTTGGGGCATCCACCACCTCTCTAGGAAGCCTCTTCCACTGTTTGACCACCCTTACGGTAAAGAAATGTTTCCTAATGTTCAGTCTAAACCTCCCCTGGTGCAGCTTTGAACCATTCCCACACGTCCTATCACTGGATACCAGGGAGAAGACATGAGCATCTCCCTCTCCACTTCCCCTCCTCAGGAAGCTGTAGAGCAATGAGGTCGCCCCTCAGCCTCCTTTTCTCCAAAGTAGACAAGCCCAAAGTCTTTAGCCGCTCCTCTTTAGGACATTCCTTCCAGTCCTTTGCTAAAACTGTTACAGCAGCCCCTCTTCTGAAAAGTGTAAGTCTGATGTTTCTTTCTCATTCTATCCATCACCAAGCTCCATTGTACTATGTCATGATTTACAGCTCTTGGTTCTTAAAAGACTTGCAAAAGAAAATCACTGATTAGACCCCTCTCACTCACAGCTGTGAAGATAAATCTCTGATTATGCTTAAGAAGTTTAGCAAACACAGGTTAAGGCTTAACTATTTGAATATAATATTCAACTAGGCCATTGGTAGCACAGTTGACAGCACAGACTGCAGATGGCAGATGTGCAAATCCAGTCACTCCCAAATTTTTCAAAATGTATGCCAAAGCATGGTGTAGTCCATGATCCAAAATGCAAATATCATGTCTGTGGAAATTGTCGTAATTTGACTCACTGCAGCGCTGACAAACATACTGCTTTGTTCAGGTATTTAAAAGCATGACTGTAACACGCTATCAGCAAATAGCAGTTTCCTCTGTGCTCAAGTGGAGCAGCTGCCAGTTCTTGTCAGAACTCTCTGAAGTGCAGCACTGACTGCCACGGGTTCTTCGCAATCCTGCCTCGGCTGGTTTGCACAAATGCAACATTTCCACTTGCATGTCCGTATTAAGTTAATAAAATATGTCTCTTGACCACTTTTAGCGTTGTACCATATGTTCACAAATACTTTTCAGAGTGATGCCACTGAAAATGTTGTTAAAAGTCAGACACAGTCATGCTCTTTAGGCAAATCTGCTTTTTTCATTCTGAAAATCTCTGAGACCTTGTCTTGGGGCAAGGTATCCTGACCTTATTTTTGCCTTTGAAAGGCTTAACTTTGTTGCTTTGTCACTCCTTTTTCTCTTATCCTATGTCGTGACTTATTGGCAGACACTGATAAACACTATAGTATTTTGTATATATTTGCTCCCCCTCTTTTGTATCAGCTCCTTCTGCAAAAGTGTGCAAGTGAAGATCTGCAATCAAGGTTTCTCCTTCACTCTTGTCATTCAGTTTGGAGTTACACTTCTGAGGTTTTAAGATGAAAATCTGAGGGCTCTGTATTCCAAACGCTGAGGTTTTGTTAAGAAAACTGTGACCTTTTCTGCCGTTTGTATGCAGCTGGACCTATACAAACTCTTACTACTAGTAGCTTACGATGCTTACTAGTAGCTACAAAATGTGTCTTTCTGTGCTGCTGCATTGACATCTCTTGAACTCTTCCTGCAGTTATGCTTGTCTTATAGATGCATGGGAAGTGTCTATCAGTACTTTGGTTATTATTACATTCTGTTTTCACTGAATTTCATATTGGGATTTTGTTTCAGAAGCAATGGTGTCCTTCAGACTTGGTGTAGATCATTGTACTTGAAACAACTTATTTCTTGCTTTCCCTTCACTCTGTCAGCACCTGTACTTCCATTTCTCAGAGATGCTCTTTGAACTTCATTAGCCTCAGTGTGGATTTTAACTCGTCATCATCTCAAATAAACTTCTAGCTCTTTTGGATGGTGTGAGGACTATTAAATGCTTTATTGTTTTCACTGTTTTGGACCAGATCTAATGCTTCCTTTTTCCAAGGAATGATCAAAGTAATTCATATGTGTTACTCTGATTTGCATTTTGTTGTGATTCAGTTTTAGGTGACATTTCCTGCATTTGTAAACACGGTGATTAAGTTTTTGTTTTGCACTTTTCTTGTGTTGCAATGTACTAAAATGTCATAAAAGTTACTGTGACTTCCATCAGACCTTCTAGCATGTCATTCTTCTGGAATATCTCTTGTGCAGTTGAGTACTGTATGCTGAATACTCTTTTGAAGTGCCATCTTTAGAGTGGTGAAAGTGGTTACCTTGCTACTTTCTTCTTCCTGATTTATCTTTACACTTTGGGTCTGATTAACTTGTTTGGGAGTGATATTGCAATGTAACAAAGGAGGGCTGTCAAGTTTTCTTATTATTTTTGTTTCAAAGGTCTGCCCTATCTAGTACTTATCTTCTGCAGTCATCAAGCTTACCGGCCTAGATGGTTCTCCCATTTTCCTAGTAATAAATACCCAGATGCATTTAATACCAGAATTCCTTCTCCTTTTTGGCCCTAGCTATTTGTGGCAATTCATATATTACAGGCAACACTGGCACCAGAGGTGTAGAAAGTTTGACTTGTCATTGTTCTGGTAGATATTCCATACAACCTAATGCCTTGTCAAAGTATTACTTTGTTTATTTTCATTTACTTATGTTTATGGATACCCTGTGTAGACTCCATGAACAGATCTGGTTTTATTTACTGATTTCATTTCAGGGTTGTTTTTGCTAGGTACTTATTATATAGATATCTAGTTATTGACATTTTCCTTGAACATACTATTAATGCTCTATGTGGACTGAATATTCAATGAATGTGCCAAATCATATGAATACAAATGCTAGCAATGGTGTGTTGTGATCTACCCTTTTTCTTAATTCAGTTTCAGGTATGCAATTACTTTGATGTTTTGAAAATTCTGAGGTTTTCCTTTAGACCTGTTTTAAGATGGTAACACATGACTTCATCATTCAATGTTTCTTAATGTGCATTGCAGCCAAGAAGGATGTAACATGACAGTTGCTGAGTTCCTTTTCTGCAATGTATCCTACAGTTACATCCCACTGCATGCCTTGTACTATTCTGCTGATGGGTGCAACACACTCATGCCAGGAGATTTGTCCTGTGACATATCATGACCATCTTTCCTAGTTTTGCACTTGGGCAGCAAGATGAAAATGATACACACTACAAGCCTGTCTTGTCACTGCCTTTGCTGTATTTTTTCTGGAAATAATACGCATAGCATATTATACTGAGCCTTTTTCTCCCTTCTATCTTCTGTGCTTGTTTGCTCATACCACTACATGCATGTCATTATTGGCATTAGCAAGAAATCTTATCTGTTCTTCAGATGTCTTATGTACATTTCTGTTTTGGAAACAAATTTTGTCCACAGTATTTTTTCTTTAACGCTTTTTGAGTTTGATCTCATTAAGTTTGATCTTCTTTATTATTTTATATTAATCTATGAAATCTATGTAGCCAGATGTCCCCTTATTAAGTGTCACAATAGGCCTTGGTTCCCTGCACAGAAAACTTTCCTTACTAAGGACTGTATGTCTGCTCCAGTGAGCTTAACTTTAGACATTAATTTCTGCAGAGATTGCTGTGTATTTGTCCACAAATAACTAAGCCTCCAATGCTAACTCAATTACCTTCTTCTATTTAGATCATTTCTCTTTAGGGGCTTCTGATTTCCAGTTTCTTAAAAGCTACCTTTGATGGTTTTCCACATTCATTATATGTTTGGTTGGTTTGTTTTTTCCTGACTCTTTTCTTATTTTTCAGCTTTCTGACAGAAGTATTGACTTCCACAGGACGAGGGAAACTATATGGTTTTTTTCTTAAAATTATTCAAATCAAGTTTCTTGTTAACATCACAGAGGTGCTTCACTCTAGAAGATTTTGTGTTAGAAACAATTATAGAGGCAACATTACATTTTGCAATGCAGTTTGGTTTGTTTTGGGATTACCAATATGTCTATATCAAATAGTTTTTTCAAAGGAAGACCAGGTTTACGCAAGGCAAAGAATAGAATCTGAGAAATTAGAACACTGATTGATGAGAAATTATCCAGGTGGTTCTCAAAATGAGAGAAAGTAAATAAGGAGATGTGGGGGTAAAGTATAAGTGAAGGAAAGCAATGGTCAGAAAAAAAAAAAAAGAAAGAAAAAAAGGAGTGTACTAGCATTAAGGAAGAAAGCTGTTCATGTGTTCTGGGTACTCTAGGTATAACAAAAAAAAAAAAGTTCCATAAAGGAGAAGCTATATAATTTGGTGTAATTTACAAGCTGAACCAGGTTACTTTAAAAGCTTGGATTCCACTGCAGCAATTTCCTGCCATTACATTTCCAATCTCCTTCTAAAAAGTGTCCTTAGTCCACTTTTAAAGGCCTAACAAAAAAGGACCAATTTAGTGTTACCTTTAGCATTTGATGGTTTGTTACCAAATGATTTTACATACATACATAATAAAGTGCACTGAGAATCTTAAACCCTACATTTTACTTATCTCCCAAATTGTCCAGACAAATATTCCCATCACAAGGAAAAATAAACTAGACATATTAGATTTTTTTACTAAGTCAAATCCAAAGAAATGGGGCCCTCTCTGTCCAACTCTGGGAGCCTTTATCCAGTAGAGGTTATAACTTCCATTATAACAAATTATTATTTTTGAAGTCCCACAGAAAATAGCTCATACATTGTAGCATGGGAAAAATTTTACAGCTACAATTTGTCGATGAAGTCTGAGAGAGGCTGGGTGACCTTTCCATTTTCACCATTACTTTCAGAACAACAGAAATAAGGTTTCAGGTAGATACAATGACACATGGCAGTTCAACATACTTCATATTTAATCTAGGGTTATGAAATTAAAACCTTAGTTTTATAATATCAGTCCTGCTGTGCATTATCATTTCTTTCAGCAGAGATCCTTGAAGGGAAGTTTGCTTCCTTACATAGGCCAAATAATTACCTGTTCTTTGTTTTGAATGCCATGTCTGATCATGGTCTTTGTTTATTCATTATTCCTCAGATTTTAATGTTGTGATTAATTTTTAATCCACCATTGTCTGAATAAGACTAAAGACCAATACTTTTTCTACTTCCTAAGTGACAGAAACATCTAAGTGCTTCAGACTAGTGCATTTATTGAGTCCATTTGCTTTCTATCATCCTGTAAGAAATACCTTTCTTGTTCATGCAGCTGGGCATTTCAGGAACTACTGTATCAACAAATAAATAGTCACACTTCCCGCCCCCCACCCCCAACCAGTCCCTCTGGGCTTGAAGAGTTGCATATGACCTCCTTGTAATAACTGAATTTCAAAACATTGCTATTATAAACCCTGTTTGCTTTTTCTCCTTAGGACACTGACACATGCAATTTCCCTTTCTTGATTGTAGTCATTGTGTTGGGGTGAGAGCCAGAGCACAAGCAAGAGACTGCCCAATAAAATATCATCCTTCCTCTATCATTTTCACTGTCAAGAATATCTGGGATGAGAGCCTTGGCTTTGTCTTGCAGAATAAATAACAACTTTATTCTTTTTTTAAGAGCATATTTTCAATTACTTTTCCCAGATGTTATTAGAGAGAGATTTCCAGCTCTTCTCGACAAGGCAGAGCCAGAAGAAAGAGAAAACCCCTAGAATTATGAACGTGAAACTGTAAGTTATTGAGCAAACAAACACAAAGCATTGCAGCTTTATTGCATGAGAGTCAGCCAGAGAATGAAGCTTTGAGAGGGATGATTTGTGGAAATGCCAAGTAGTAACACTTTCTACATTCATGACCTTATCCAAATTTTAGCCCTGGCAGCCACTTCTGTGAATGATTCAAACCCCAGCTCAGATTCATCAAGTTTTAAATCAGTGTATCAGTGGGAACAAATCAGCATCCCTTCTTCTATCACCAGTCTTTGCAGGCTCCTTGCTTAATTATCCTGATTGTTGCACAGGATTAAAACTATTTTTGTGTCAAGATCAAGGTTTAATAACTATAATTTGACCATTCTTTGAATACCGTCTTATAAGATGCCTTTTTCCCAAGGCCAATTGACTGTCTTACTATCCTACTGTATCATGTCCAATTACTCACACAGCAGACAGCTCTACATGACTCCAGCTAGGATTAAAACATGTTAAACAACATCTAACCATTTCTGCTCTTACTTTCCAATTTGCCAGGTGCAACATAAAAATGCAGACATATTGATAAGTGTAAGAAGTGGTGGCCAAACTATGACTCCGCAGCCTTGTTCGATGTTTTTGCAGACATTTGTGTTAAACATGACCCTACTGCTGGTTGTCATAAAGGACCTGGGGATGACAGATGTCTTTTTTTCTGAAGTGCATTTCCATTCTCCTTTGGTTTTTGTGCCTCTGGCATCAGTTTAGTGCATGACGAACAGTGAACTGAAAAAAAAAAAATGTGGGCAAGAAGAGGAACACAAGAAAAATGAGAGAATGAAAATGTGGAAGAACCTAGAAGGGAAAAATGGGAAGATAAGAGTGTAATTGAAATAAAAGAATTAAATGAAATATCAGAAATTAAAATAAAGGAAAGGGAAAATTTGAGGACTGTGAAGAGCATTTACTGGAAAGAGTAAATAAATTTGGCTCGCCCTGAGTGAATTTCCCAGTATGCTGAGATGTCTTCACTGGATTCTGCAAGAATTGCAGGCACACAGAGATATCACAGGGATGTTATCAAAGACAAAAGCTCTTCTTTATTTAGACTTCAGGTGTCATGTCCTCATTTGCAGTGACAAATTAATTTTTTCTAATAATAATAATTTTCTAATAATAGCCATTTTTTCTGTTGGGACTGGGTTGCAGAGGTTCTTTGCATGTGTGTCCACATTTTACTGAGGACACTCCTTCATTTTCAACAAAATTAATGAAAAGCCCAAGTCTTGAAAGAAAAATATGAAAATACTATAAAAGATAGAGATATGTGTTTTCATGTCTATAGGTACAGATATCTGTACTCAATGATGGCAAAGGTAATTGTTTTCTGCATTCCTTTTCTCATTAGCTGCCTGTTTGTATGTCACTTTCTTCTTGCAAATGTTTCCTTCTCTTCCTTGTCTTCTTCCAACTTCTTGTCATTCTGCCTCTTTAAAACACCTCTTTCAGGTACCTTTACCTCTTTGGATAATATTGCAAACACTTTTGAATGATTTTTTTTTTTTTTTTTCCCCCAAACAGATACAGTCTCAAAGTCATGGTGCAGTATCAACATGGGCACACTCCAGCCTGTCTCCTTACAGCCTGGAATTTTGTATTCCAGAACTTTTGAGTTCTACAGCCTCATACTTACTTAACTTATTAATTCTTACCTCATGATTAAGTTCCACTCATCAGGAATGACCTTCTTTGGAGATACAAGTTGTGAGGACTTTATGAGTCAGTAGGATTGGAAAACAGACTGGATGGAGAAACAAGATTTTTAGTCTATGTTGTGAAGAGTTCTCCATGTATGTGAACACTATCCTCCAGCAAAAAAAAAGAAAGAAAAAAGGAATGAGATACAAGCATGGAGACACAGTGGAATTGTGACCAGCTAATGAGGTGTCTGGTCTGCACAAGAATGGGCTGAAACTACATTTACATTTCCCTGAGGATATGAGAATACACATTTATTAGGGAGAGTAAGCTGCCTGTTCTGTCTGCAATGAGCAATTTATGCATCTGCAACTAACAGAGAAGTATGAAAAACTCCATACATTTGTAATGGTAAGGTAAAATTCTGTCCTCTCACTGGAACAACTTTTACTCTTTCAATGTGGTGAATCACGGAATTTCTTGGCCCATTAAGAAAAGGACACGTCTTACGTCAGAGTCTGTTTCTCAATTAGAATCTTACTCAGAGAAAAACCTTTCAGCAGAAGGTACTACAAGAAAAAAAAAGCCTAAATGCATATGGCATTTCTTTCTTTTCCAAGAAATGAGTATCTCAGTGAGCAATGTCACTAAACTTGAATTTTGATTGGCATTAGGCACAACATTGCAGACATAAGACTATGTATTAAATGCAGATTTTGTTTGGGTTGCATTCAAGTAAACTGATAACATGCTGCTATTTTGTGATTTATTGAAAGTTATGCACAAAATCATTTACTCCATTAATTCAATATTTATCACAATAAGGTAATTATGAATTTATTAGACATCATTTATTCATGGAACCAGATTTACACAGAATTTTATTTTCTTTGATGGAGACCCTACTCATATATTTATTTTTTTTATTATTATTCATATACTTCTCTGGAGGTAAATTGTGCTCTGCATTGTAATTTAATACTGCATCTGTGATAATCACATTGAGAGGATCTATACTTCAGACTGAGATAGATTATTACAGGAAAAGCAATGAACAACTTGCTGTAGCAATTCCTTTTTATATACCACTCATCAATTTTTTAAGAAAAGTATTGATAAAAGAAAAATCTTAAAATTGAGTTATCATCATTTACCTAGTGCTTTTCATTCTTAAACTGTTTTAAACAGCTAATGAGTTATATATGAATGATAGCAAGTTATCTGTGGCGAATATGTTTAAGTTGCTCACCATGGCCTTCAGTGGAATCACAAAAAAAAAAAAAAAGGAATTTCAGAAGTGACATTTACCAGTATTACTTCATAAAATGGACTTTGTTCAGATAAGAATACCTAATTCTAAATCAGATCCTGAGCATAACCAAATAATATTAACATAATTATTCTCTTCATCATGAAAGGAAGTATTCTTGACTAAGGTAATCTTATTGGGAAAATCAGTTTAACTTCTAAACAGAATACCATGAAGTCTTTGACTGCTTCTCGGCTATTTTAAAAGAAGGAAGAGAAAAAAGTATAATTTCTAGTGAAAGGAACAGAAAAAAAATGTAAGCCAATTTTCTAGAAAGGTTGATTTGAAAACAAGTTGTGCTTCATTGTTCATCATTATAATTTGGTGAGCTGGTGAGACTAACACAAAGAATACTTCATAGCATAAATGCTATCTTCATGTATTCTTGACTATATGCATCTGCTTCCTGACCACCTGTGAGGGAGGAGCTGTGTGAATTAGTGAGCAACGTGGAGTTGCCTAATATTGTCCAGGAAGCCTGAGGCAGGTGTGGGGTGTGTTTATTCAGCTAATTGTGTTACTTATGAAGCACTTACTCCACAGGTTTTCTTCAGGAAACAAGAAGAACCTTTTCACCCCATGTTGTGTCTCCTGTGCATGTTCAGTGTTTAGGTCTAAAACCCTCAGATAAAGACCAATGCAAACAGATACCTTGACAATAATAGATTATTTGAGGGCCCGGAAGAAATCGTTTGCTTGCACTTTGCAGAGGCTTGTGATGTTTCTCTCCTGAAATCAATCTGTGTTCTGTAAATAAATTGTTAATAAACACGCCTGCTTATTGGCATCAGCCAGAGAAACAGATAAAATCCCCAGCCAATTACTCCACTGTTCTAGGAATCAGGTAGTTGGCTGATTTGCAATCAGATACACAGGCTGTGTATCCTTCAGGGGTTCTCTGTGGGAATGCTTTCTGAACTGCATACATATCACCCTATCAGAAGAAAAAGGGAAAAAAATAAAAGAACCTCAGCAAGCTGCAAGGATCTAGCTCACAGAGTGTCAAAGAGAAAGGCTCAAGGTGCCAAACTTTCACGCGCACTTTCCTGAGAGACACAGAATTTGCTGCTACTAAACCAGGTCTGTCGAAAAAGGACAGCTCATGGAAGTGGAATGAGGGAAAAACAAGTCTCTGATGGCTCTCCCCAACCAATTGAAGCAAAGTGTTTGATTTCACCATTTATATTGACAGCAGTTTACATGACACTTTGTAGATGGGATTTCCTGCTGAACCTTTCCATGTGAGGTTAGCAGATTAGTAGGAGAAAGCTTTTATTATTCCTGCAATGGCTTTGCTTATGAAGAGACAAATGCGTGGTGAAATTACATTGCAAGAGCTGGAGCCCAACTTACTGGATGTCTTTATAGATAGTTTTGTAAGAAAGTCAAACTTTCTACCTAAAGAATTTTTCCCAGGTCTACAAGTTCCCATGGAAGTCATGTAAAAAATACATTTTATTTTGCTGCCATACTGAGAGAATGATTCACTATGAATCATTTGTTAAATGAGTTTAGCCTCTTTTTCTGTCTGCAGAATGTCTACAAATGTATCACAACTTTCTTGCATATATTTGTTATTCTAAATTACTTGACAGGTCTTTTTTGTGTTTGAATTTGTTTACTCTGTAGGTTGCAACATAGATTCTGAAATTATAACTTACCTATCAATTTGTGACTGCTTGTCTAAATCAGGCAGCTTGCTTTTGTTTCCCTGGTTGTCAAAGTGCTCACTCTATGTAGGACAAGTCTCTTGGTATGGACACTGCTCCAGCTGGAGTTAAGGATGCAGCTTTGTGCATACATGATCAGTCCTCCAGAATAGAAGCAGAAATCTGCTGTGAAAGCATATGGTCAGAAATGTAATGTGGGTTGTTTTTTTTTTTTTTTTTTCATTTAATGAAATTTTTCTAGAAGCCAATTACATCTTAATTTACTACAGGTAAGAGGATCAGAAACCCTCTTACATAAAAATCTGAATACTATTCTTTTTTCATTATGAGCTTAGAGTCTTTATTATAACAAAACTCTGTAAAATTACTTATGCAAATAATCTACTAGCCAGTGAATTCTAAGTGTCAGATGTGCATGCTTGGGAGAAAAAAATAAAGGTAAGGGATTTCCACCTAGATGTGAAGCTTCTTCTGAGCATAGTTCAAGCAAATGCTAAGGGAAGTTGATTCGTATCATCTCTTAGCTCAATGGGAACAGATGGAATCCCCAATGTCTGCTGAGCCCCTTTTCTTTCTAGCATTGTTATTTAGTTATTAGTTACAGAAATAAAAAATTTTTAATCTAAGGCAAATAACGGTATTCATAGTAAATTGGTATTCCGGATTCGTCATTTAAAATATGGCTTTAAAAGAGTAATTTATATTTAATAATCCTGCATCGTCTTGCTGGGAGTGTCTGGAGCACTTGGCATAAATGTGATCCTAAATTCTCCCTTGCAATCTCTGTGGAACTGTTCATGGAGACTGTTAAGAGCCTTATCCAAAAGCCAGTGAAACTTGAAGAATCGAATCCCATTCTGGTCTTACCATTTTCATACTGATATACCACTATTGATTTTAGTGGATGAAAATCAAATGAGAACCTCACTTATTCTGTCAGTGCAAGCTTTAACTCGACACACACGTGCAAAAGGATGTTCTCATCCAGAGGGGTAAAAGACCTTGTGGTAAGAGGAAGGGAAGAAAAAAATCCTTTAGCACTGTGAGATATTTATCAATTGTCCTCAGAGAGACTAAGCTAAAATGGCCACCACAAGCTGTGCATTCATATATTAAAACTAGTAAAAAGTTCATTTTAAAAGCTAACCTGAAACAAAGAGAAAACATTTCTGTTGAAATACTGAGTGGATTAGCTGTGGACATGAAAGGAATGGGAGCAATGAGTTGTTTTCCAGCCAGGGATTTAAAATTTAAGAGCACAAATAGACTGTGGTGATTTCCAGATCTCATTTGCAGCTTCACTTCAGGAGAAGGAGGGCTGGCAGGAAAACAGGCCTAGGAGTATTATCCACAGTGATAATAATCACAGGTTGCCCAAAGGAGAAAGAAAGGGAAATTAGAAATATAGCGTACGTTAGAGCTGGTATATACTGCTGACTGAGAATTAGGCACTGACAGGCAGCAACTCCAAGGGAGCTGTCGTGGCTCCACTAAGATTTTCTAGCAGATGTCATTGTAAGATAGTGGCATCAAATAAGCTGGAGACAGGTTGGAGGAAAAACTGCAAAAGCTGCATGAGGGAAGGGATTCGTGTGTGCATGTGTGTCCATGTGTATGTAACATCTTTGTTGTTGTCTGAGCTATCTGATTTAATAACTAGCCTTTCTTTCTATGTAACGTCTTCTTCCAATCAGGAAATAACTTGAGACACTTTTCCAAGATCTGTGGGTTTTTTAATCCATGCTGGAAGACACAGAATTAAACCAAAACAATTGCCTGTTCACAGACGCTTTCTATGGTAGATAGAAACATCTTAATGACACAGAGTGTACAAGGGAAACACAGTGAGTGTTTGGGTGTCTAAATGTGTAGTTGTGCACATGCACCAGCATGTTCTTTCAACCCAGCCTCGATATATCACTACTGCTGAGTCTAAACTAAAGGCAAACCAGCATGGTACAGTTTCAGTAGCAACCATGCCTACTGTATATGGCTTCAAGGGACAGGTTTGTTCTATTTTTAGGCTCTACTCCTCATTTTCTAATTTTCTCTCATTGCAATATAATTTTATTGTGTAGGTTTTATACTTCTCATTCCTCCATTACCTTGCCCTTTAGACACTATTTCGATTTGTGTTCTGCCTGACTGGATCCACAGTATCAGACGCCTCCTTGTCAGACAGTCAGTAGAGACTCTAGTTTTATTGCCCATAACAAATAAAAGTTATCTTCCCTCTTTAAAGCCTGTCTGTGACTTGGAGAGTCTACAAGTTCAACAGCACACTGTTGATGGAAGGCTATAATACCAATGAGCAGATGAGACAATTAGACTGTAACCATTTGTTTAAAGGATTTAGGGTCTCTTTACAGCCTCTGTGAGCCATTATTAGTATTTTATTACTTTGCCTTGTGATGGAAGGACACATATGACAAAAGACAGTTTTTCAGGGTTTTTTTTTGGAAGATCTAATAGGAAAATCCACACAAACTTATGAACTACCTGTGCTATGCCTGTGAAGTAGCCCCTTGCTTGGAAAATATTCTCTAAGGAAAATAGTCCTTTCTTGTCTCTTTTGTTTTCTCAGCAATAAACAATTTTATAATCTAGAAATCTGTGTTGCAATCGTTCCCTTAGAAATTGTACTCACAGGCCTCCTTTCAGCTTTGCTGAGAGGTCACATGTATATATGATTAATTAGAAGTCATTTTATTGTCTTCATTTTGTGTCAGTTAAAGGAAAAAAAAAATATGTTCTCAATCCTGGGAAAAAAGGCGGAGTTCAAGAGAGAAGGAGGTATGGGGTGAGAGGGCTAAATACCAAGACCAAAAAGAAATAGACTTTTCAAAGGGCAGAAAATCAAGCACACAGTTTTTTTATTACAAGCAGCTAAATCTTGATTGTAGCTCCCAGCATCTCAAAGAACTGGACGGCCCTAGTCAAAGGTGGCAGATACACAGGTCAGGGACAAAGGTGTTTTGAGTCAGCGCTGCACTCTGTTTCCACTGGCACGTTTCAGTATCTATGGACAGCAAATTGTTCAGATAGCCAGATATTTATTGATACATTACAGAGAATTCACTTCCATTTTATGCCTCATATAAGGATATTTCCAAATAAAGCGACAACTTTCCATAGGATACATGGGGTTTTTTGTTTTACAGGCTGCTCCAAGAAAAATTGTACATTTGAGGACTTTTAGATGCTCAGAGACTTAAAGAAGGCAGCCTCACAAGCTACAGTACCATTTAATATTATTTTTCCCTTTAATTTATAGGCATCAGAAACTCCAGAGTTCAAAGCTTGTTCAAGCCTTTCAGCTTGAAATGTTAAGAGCTTTACAAAGCAAACATGTTTTCATCCTCAAAGAATGACATTTGGAAAAAAGTGTCTTAAAGGCTAATAGTACATTTAGATTTCTGCTTATATTTCTAGGCCAAATAGCATAGCATCTTTTTTTGTAGCACAGTGACAGAATGCCAGTGCTTTAATTTATTTATTTTTGGTTAAGAAGAAACGAAGATAAGAATTTTACAGTAAAATATGCAACAATAGAGTGACTGAAAATGTGACACAGAAAAAAAAACCTATAATTGCCTAATATCTTACAATGAAAATTGTTATTTGCTGCTACTTCTAATTACTACAAGTAAAACTATTCAGCTATTTCAAATAGCTGTGTTAGAGCATTGTAGTGTAATATCTCAGTAATTAACATAATGCAAATTAGGAGACAGACAATTAGGATACCACAAACAGTACGATGGGCCCAAAAATACTTATTTTAGGATATGGCAGAAAAACTTACTTGGTTTGCGTCAGTTGCTTGTTTGTCCAGAAGTGGATGGCACCATCAAAAGGAAGAAAATGGATAAAAAGTCATCTTATACTATTCATTACTAATAGTTAAAAAGTCACCAAGAGAGGAAAATAAAACTAGATTGAAATTAACGGGGGAAAGTAGCCTATTAACATCATTAATAAATTCAAAATATCCTTGAAGTTTAGAATGTTTTGATCAAAATCCTGTTTCCAGTACGATAAGGAAGCACTACCTTGTGGGGATTGTGATCCATTTGAAAGAGCTATTCTTGTCAACTAAAAGGAGAAATTGACTGGAAAAAGGAGTCAGTTTTCTAAACTGATGAAATATCTGAGCTAAAATAAAAGGGTGGCCTTAAGGGACCCCCACCGCTGTTCATTCTGTACCAGGTAGATGAGAGCTGAGGTAAACTCCAATGCATTTTCAACATCCCTGCAGTCACGTTTTAGAAACGACCTTGCTCAGAAAACTACATAACCAAATTTTGTCCTCAACTGGCACTCAGAGTGAGCTCCAGTAAGTCTACTGATTTCAGCATGAGCACAAGAGATGATAATCTTTTAGTTGTGCCAAAAGAAAGCAGCAAGATGCTACTTTGCAGATCCACTCGTAATATGTATCATCGCCCATAAAGTAAGTCTCTAAAAAAATTGTCATAATTTCACATCAGCTGATGGCCTGTTTCTAATGCTTTTAGAACAAGAGTGAATTAGTGGAAAGGCAAATGAGTGAGCGTGGACTTAAGAAATGCTTCCTCAATAGGTATAGTAACTTATGGAGTGCTTGGAAAAGATGAACAGCTGTGAGTGGTTATTTTGAGTGTTTTCATGAAAAAATTTAATGGAAAAAAATCCAAAATTAACCAATGATATCTTACAACAGTGAATATTCTAACCCACGCATCATGGACTGAAATGGCAAGGTAAACTTGGGATGTGTTTTGCTATGATATTTGTTTTCAAAAGAAACAGAAGCAATGTTTGATGACAGGTGAACATTATTTAGATGATTTACTGAAAGAAAGAGCGCACAGAAAGAGACTAGAGAAACTAGTCCCTGTGGAGATTGAGGAAGTCTGATAAGAAAGACAGGAGGTGGAATCTTTTTTTAAAACATCCATCCACAGTGAGATTTATAGTATGCGGGGAAAGAGAGGAGCGATGCCATATAGACTATTTCTCTGCCTCATGGCAGGCTCAGCTATACTTATGTTATTCCAGAGAGATATTTGGCTAAGCTGTGTAATGGGTATTCTGCATTACTCCTAGACTTTCTATCTCAGTAATTGGTTATTTCTGTCCTTTTTTTTTTTTCCTAGGCTGCAACTGGAATCTTTCTTGTGCTGTACAACTGTATCGTATCCTACACATAGTAGACCTGGAAAATAATTTATCCCCTTCATCTTTACATATCTGAGTACCTTTTTCATATAACCTTCCCAAGTAAATAATCCCATTTCTTTCACTCTTTCCTTACAAGTAATTTTCTAGACTTCTGATCATTATTTTCTTCCTGAAATGCAGCGTGCTTTAGCACAAGCCACTAAAAACAGAGGCAAAAAATTATTTCACAAATTTTACAAATGATACTCAAGTTTATGCACTTAAGGCTGACACGTCCAGAACTGCATGTCATTGCTAATTCCCATCCAGTCTCTGGCCTGCTGTAATGCACAAATCCTCCTCTGGAGACCTGTTGTGTAGACCGCCATTCACCACTGTGTACTCCTGCAGCTCATTATTTTTACTACTTGGTACTTCCTGAATAACAACTTTTTTAGTTAATTTGTGCAAATTCTTAGGGTCGTGTATAAATCTATTATTTTCCTCTGGATTGCATGGTAGCCCACTCACCCTGGTATCAATACTAAACCTTGCAAGTACCATGCCTATTACAAATTTTAATGAAAATGGTGACAAGTTCCACTACCTTCAGAGCATGACGGGAACATGACATATTGTTGATCATACAATACTGATAACTAAATGGCTTTGAATTCTATGACTACACAGAACACATACTGTCCATATTCTTTCAATATAATTTTACAACTGCTTCTGTATCTCTATTATGGAAGTTCTATCTAAATCACATCTCCTTGTTTATAATACTGTCAGAAAAACAGTGTGCAACCTCTGGAAAGTAAAAAATTGTCACATCTGTTCCTTCACTCCAAAAGGTCTCTTAACCTATTAGAAATTAGGGTGGTTTGAAGTGTTTTGTGCTTTATAAATGTATGTTGTCTTTTACTCCTCTCCTTGTTATATTCTAGCTCTTTACAAATTCGTTACCCGGTCAAGATTTTTAGGGGATGGGTCACTTTGCTTTGTTTTGTTTTCCTTTGCTTTGTTTTCACAGAAATTAAGGTCAGGCAGACTGTTCTGCAAATTCATGGTTCTTTCAGTTCTTTTAAAGAAGAGCAGCATGGGCCAGATTCTGACAGCCTATGTTGTACTCCAATTCCTACTACTGGTCCTCCATACTGACTGGGTGTATCTCAAGGTCTAGAGCCTTAAAAAGAAAAACAATACACAAACATTTGCATGTTTACTCGTACTTTGATATGTATGATTATGATCCTGTGTTTTCTTTTTTCCAGCTTTCTGGAATGTCTTGATATAAAAGAAATAAAGTCCAATGGGTTTGAATTGTTATTCCTTAAGCATAGAGATTAATGTTAATGATGTTTTAACATTTATTGGTCTTCCCAGGGAAAAGCCACTAGAAGCAAATAGTTCTGCTATTGACTAAAAACAAGGACAGATTTCAGTTTTAAAAACAGAAAACTGAATTTTCAATATTGGCTTTTAGATTTGATGAATGCAATTTTGTATTCTCAGACATATAGACTTGGCACTTTGAAAATGTGACTTTTGAGAGCCCTTTTGGTACATAATCAAACTTGGGATTTGTAAGTAAAATGAGTGCAAGAAGGCAGAGAGTAAAGAAACTTCCATATTTTGTGAAATTCACATAAGTATGGAGTTAACATGAAAATATGATTTTGGCCTGAAAGCTAATATATGAAAGTACATGTCTTTTTCTAGAAAGTCATATCTGGAGGGGGAAAATAATAGAAATCTCATACCACACAGAATTTAGAAAGTCAGCTGCTTTTTTAAAATTCTGATTTAGAATGGAAATCAAAAACTCTGGAAAAAATACCTCCACTCCTTTCCTCCCTGTAAGTCCTTTTTTTTAGTCAAATCAGTTTTAATTTTCTTTTATATGTAGTATGAAAAAAAACAGATGAAAAGTTGTTCTAAAAGAAAAAAAAATCAGATATAATTTTATTTTTTAAATTCTGAAAAAGGGAAATTTGATGGTTTTGGAATATATTTCCTTCTTTTTCTTTAAAACTTATTTATTCGGTTAAATTGACCTTGTTCTTTGAATGATTTTGAGGCATTTAAACTTCATTTTTTGTAAGAGAAACCAGCTTTTTCATAAAAGTTCTAATCATATCTTCTGAATAACCAACATAACACTTTTGCAGCACTGAAAAGACAAGAGTATTTTGAAAAATAAAAATGGACTGAAGATCAAATCAAAGAATCGGCACTAGAATTTTGATTTAGTGTCTAAATTGCCAGAACTAAGATCAACCTTCTTTTACATGACGATATAAGAAGTCAAAGCACAACTTCCAAACTCTTGTCTGGGAATTATAACACTACTATCCACCACATTTAGAGTAAATTTGACAAAGGAGCCATTTAAAAATAATTGTGAAGATGACAAAATCATTCTTCTGCATTCACAGAGAATGCTAGCAATTAAGAGAAAATTAATTTATATGAAAATCAGAGGAACTCCTACTTAGTATAAGCAAGAAATTAAAATTAAAGATCAGCTAAATCAGGATATAGTCTTTTTAAGCACTTATTGTTTGGAGCTTTTAAGTAACAGGAGAGAATAAGTGAAGAACTCATTTGAGGAAAACACTATCAGTAACTTAAAGAAAAATGGATTGTGTCAACTGCAGTCACCAAACAATCACAGCAGATTCCCTCCTGAAAATCAAAAGGTGGAGGGGGGGGGAGGGGGGAAGAAAAGAAAACATTTCTAAGCTAAAGTCTCGGGTAAACTGGACTTTAGGTGTATAAGTGAGACAGAATTTATCTTAACTGACACTGTATTTATATGTTTGGCATTTGAAAGCAAATGGTGCTGTATTCATCAAGTGGGATTAACTACCTGTCACAATTTTCAACAGCTTGATATTGTTCTGAGAGTCAGGGGGATTAGAAGCACCTATGACATCAGACTCCAAAATGTATCCTCTTATGTTTCATTTCCACATCATCATCAGATTAGATCTCTGAATAGGAAAGGATTTTGAATAAAAGACCTACTGTTTCTTTCTACCTTTAAAAAGCTATTGCAAAAAGGCCTTTTAGTTTTGCAGTAATAAAAGGCAATCACCTCACTGCACACCCACATAGTGTAGTTACTCTGTCTACACTATTAAACTGGCAAGCTTTGACAATGGTCTAAGAAAAACTGTATATTAAAAGCCATTGTTTACTTTTCTCATCACTTTTATTTTATCAGTATATTGGACTTTCAAAAAATAATATACTACAGCCACAGCTTGAGATAGATCTTTCTGATATATACCTAAATTGGATTCAAAATTCACGACTGAGCAGGTCAAGTGATCTCTCTGGAGGATGCTGATGCCATCGAGGCTACTTCTCATTATTTCCTATGGGGTTGTCTTCAAGTGAGTTCATATTCAGTCTTAACTTTAGTGGTCACAATTTAGGTTTTTACCAGTTCAAAAAAGGCAGGAAAGAAAGAATCATTCTTAACCAGAGTCACTTTGCTCATTTTTCCCATAAGACACAAGCAATTTTTTCTTAATGTTTTCTCTTTTGGCTAGAAATACAGCTTTGTGCTTGATAAGAAAACATTTCTTGACTGTAAGAAAACACAATTTGTGTTGAAAGGTAAAAGATAAACTCCACTAGCTGTAACAGTCTGGAACTTGCCAAATCTCTGGAGAGGGAGTCCAGAGAAAGCAGTTCAGTGTAATCATTTCATTCTGGAGATGAAAGGCTATACACTGCATAAGAAATTACATCTGTGATCTAAAAACTGCCTTGTTTTTAATATTTTGGTCCATTTCATTGGACTGAAAACAAATGAACAAAAAAGGCACATTTGTTCATCCTCAAAGTGTGTGATATGGCAGTTCAGACCAGAGCAACGGTGGTGATCTGTCTCCATAACGCAACATTTAGCTGAAGTCATCGAGGTCTTTTTTTAGTCAATAATGCTCTTGAGAATAAATTTAATCGGAAGATTTTCATTATGGCTTTGGATAGACCAAAGTAATAAAACAAAAGACTTCTTCATAACATAGCCTTGAATTATCTTCCTGCGCTGCAGGAAGTTGAAAGTGGAGTTACGCGGAACTTAGTGTATTGTGTCAGGGGGTTATGTAAATATTTGCTTAATAGCTATGTGCCATGCAGTTTTTGTAAATATTTGTTTGGATTTCAATGTGACTTGGTGTGTACCCTCTCAGCTGTAACAACTTGTTTTGAGAAAATATTTGCGTGAACTTTGCAAACCAAAAGCCTGTTGTGCAGCTCAACTTCACACTTTTTTCTTGGCCAGCCCCATGAATAAGAAATATGGTGTTGCCTGGAACAAGGCTTGTCTTGCATTTCTTCGAGTATTTCTGAAAAAAAGGCTGTGCTGGAAATGTTACTGACACAAAGGTAGGTAGACTTTTAAAAATAAACTTGAGAAAAAATGTGAAATCTCAGGCAATTTGTTTTACATGACATTAACCCTAACTGTCACTATGCAAACTAGAAATACACATACTTTTACTTAAATTACTTGGATTATAAATCGTAATAGGCTGGGACTCTCTTTTGTCTGGTGTTCATAAATCACCTAGCACAATACAGACTCTCCTTTGTCCATCAGCCCTTAAATACTCACAGACAAGTATTACATGGCAGTGTAAACATTCAAAACACTACTGATTCATTTTGGTTTTAGAAAATAAATTCAAAACACATGGAATCTCGCTTCTTGGGACACTATTTTCTGGCAGTTCCATGTATTTGGGTATTAACAAAGGCAGCTGTTTGAGATAACTGCAGAGATTCAGGGGCATCAACAAGACTGAACTGATTTGAGGTAGCCAAGATACATTAATTATCTGAGCTAGCTCAGAGGAGTCTTAGTATTTCTTTCATGATTTATAAGAAACTACTGAATGGAGGGGAAAAAAATTTCTATTTTCCATAGGTAGAGTCAATCAGCTGAATGGCCATATGTATAAGTTATTCGTATGTTCAGAATAATAGAATTTGTACAATTTAACTTTCTTCACTTTGCAAATTATCTGGGTACAGGTTACGAATTCTACAAATATATTTTCCTATTTACAGTTCTTCAGTAAATAGGTTATATCAAGAAATTTTAACTCATGATTTGTTCATGAGCTGATCATTGAGAATATTCTTTATTTATACCATATAATTTGTCCTTTAAATTACATGGCATTATATATGTTCCCTAAATACGTGATTTATAAATAGCTTTATAAATACAATGAATTGTATCTTCCTTTATCAGATTAACTGCAAACTTCCCTAGTTGTTCAAATCTGTCATCTAAATAACAAGAACAACCTGCGAATTGCACTGCTGGTTCCCACAATTCCAATAACTGGTGCCTTTGTTGTTGATTTTTTATTTAGAAATGTTGAAAATAAGCATTTATGTGTTGGAATATAGGTAAATTACTGAATGGGAGAAATTACAAGCAAAATAGTCTGAGGTATTACGAGTTCTATTTTTATAGAAGCAATAATGTGGTTCTTGTACTGAGGTATGTGAAAACATTATAGGGGAGAAATACAGGGTAATTTGAATCAAGCTTAAGATTTTCAGGGCCATTATTGTGTTCACAAGAGCAGACATATTTCTCCTCTCGGTTTACTTTGAGAAAGAAGATACTTCTTTTTTAAAGTGTGAAACATTTTACAAACAAAGAGAAGAGAAGAGAAGAGAAGAGAAGAGAAGAGAAGAGAAGAGAAGAGAAGAGAAGAGAAGAGAAGAGAAGAGAAGAGAAGAGAAGAGAAGAGAAGAGAAGAGAAGAGAAGAGAAGAGAAGAGAAGAGAAGAGAAGAGAAGAGAAGAGAAGAGAAGAGAAGAGAAGAGAAGAGAAGAGGAGGAGGGCAAAAAATTATTGGGGGGGGGTAAAAATCATATAGCAACAAAACCTTCAAATTACAGGTTTTTTTTCAGTGCTGCCTAACCCGTAACAAGCAGTGCACAGAACAGCAGGGTGCAATCCAAAAGCCACTGGTCCTGGGGATAGCAATGTCCCTGAAACAATGAGAGGAGGTGGCACAGCTGTAGCATTTCCCTCAGACTTGCATTTTACAGAGGTATTTAGAGCAGCAGTGGCATCTGGGCCCTCCAGCTCAACTGCACAACACAGTAGGGGTTGGATAAAAAAAAGAAATGGGAAGCAATGTACTTGGTTGGAGTCCCACATCTGCCTGGCACTTAAATACCATTGAAAGTGCCAAGAGCCCATTTCTTTGGGATTTCTTTAAATAATAAAACCAACAAAAACACTCACTATGAACAAAAGCATTAAGTTTTCATTTAATTCTTTTTCGAACAAAAAGAGACAATGAAACAACAGGGAAGGAAACGCAACCAATTTGTTGCAGGGATGTGCGTTATTGAAATCACCTTGGGTGCAAGGGAAGGCAGCAGCATGAGCGGGCTGCTCTACAATGGGAAGCAAGCTGGGAGCCAGCAAGGTCAGCAGGGCAGTGCCCTCAATGACAAGGGGTGCAGTCCCACAGTGCCCAAACAAAAGGAGCGGATCAGGTTTGGTGACAGTAATCAGTAACCTACAACATGTGGCAGAGTCAAGACCAGAGCTTAAATGTGGTGACCAAGCCAAAGAGCAGAGGATGCATGGGCAGAGGTCCCAGAAGAGCTCCTCACAGCTTTTTTTCTACAACTTAGCTCTTTTCACAGAGGTCTGATTCAAGGTTACACAGATAGATGCACCATATCTTAGCTCACTGTCGACAGTGATGGTTACAGGTAGGTCAGGGCATTTAGAGCCTGTCGATGAACTCAGGACTCTGACAAGCACAACCATCCAGGCTTTTCCTTAGATCTCACTGTGTATTTTATTATTTATTTTTTAAATCAGGCTTTGTACTGAGTGCTAAAGGAGCTGAGTAACATGTTTCAATATTTGATTGCCTTGGTGGAGTCCCTGCAAGTTCTTTCAAAGGTGATTCTTTTACTACATTTTGGGGGCTGCTGAGTAAACCCAGTTTGCTTTCTGCCCACCTGGCCCAGACCTCAGCAAAGCAAGTTAACTCTGTCAGAAGTACGGTGTAAAGGAGAAGTTCCCTTGCTGAGAGATGGCAGCCCCAGGAAGAAAAAATTTAGAGGCAAAGCTCTCCCATCAATTATGATCATGAAGAATACTCTTCAGGAATATGGGCAGACAATGGGATGAGAGATGGGGAGAGCATTGCCCTCCTCGGACTGTCCATATTCCCCAAGCCACTGGAGTGAACAGCTCCTTCCCAAACATAGGAATCAGCTCTGCCTATGACTTCCTTTGCTCCCAGCCGCACAGAGATTATTGAATGATGAAGCTGGGTTTTGAGAGGATTAATCTTTCCCCTCACCAGTTTAATGTCTGGTTTTGGGAAAGCACCAATGGGTAATTATGTGGTGTCTTATGACAGCCAAATACTTTGCCATGATTCTCTGTCTGTATTGAGTACCGCACTTTAATTCCATTACAGAGAAGAATTACAAACTGCTGTTATTAGACCAATAGATGTGGTTGGGGGGGGGGGGGGGGGGGGGGGGAAGCAAACAAGCATGGGTGATGCAGTAAAACTATCCATGCTTTCTGAACCTCTGAATGTATTATTTCTTTTGTGCAAGGAGCTATGAAGATAAAGCACCTCTGTTAGCCACTAAATATTCTGAATTAATAAGAAAAACACTCATCTTTAAGGAATATTAAATGTCCCATAGAAATGTTGATTAAAATCATGTTTGGCAATAGGGAAACTGATCATAAGAACCAACCAAAACAATTAAAAATTAAAAAAAAAAAATAGGACAAAACAAACCCCAGCATTGAGTAAAGAGATCGCAGGATATTTGCATATTTTTCTAGTTACTATCAATCCAAAAGGGGGGAAATTGTATTAGAGGTCAGTGTGGTAGAATTACAATGCAAAGGTTACTATTTAAGTAATACACAGAACACTTTAAAAATGATCCAAAGCAACAAAACAGAGGCAAATTAAAATCATGATTATAGGAGAAAGCTAACACAAAAAGTCATACTGAAGCAAATATTTCAGCCTAATGTGTGCAGTGAAAGGTCACTGTAATTGGTTTCGAAAGGTTCTACCAATTTTGCTTTTAGGGTATAATTTTTCATTTGATGCTGTAAACCAGTGGTATGCCACAGCCCACTGCTGAACCTCTGAGGGACAGATCCAACTTACCTCTTGGGTTGCAAGAATTAAGGGCTGCAGCACTTACTCATTCGAAAGCAGAGTACCTAAAAGCCTGGTGATCTAGGCAGTGGTTCCTATAGATAAGATGAATTCAAACAACACTGCATAGGATTGAGCTTGGGAAAGGGGAAGCAAAGGTGTTTCCCCTAAGTTTTTCAATGTTTTTCTTGTTTTCCAATACTCAAGTCAGTAATTAAATGTTTTAAATTAAGTTAAATTCCCCAAGTTGAGCCTGTCTTGTCTGCAATCATATTTGGTGAGTGACTTCCCTGTCTTTATTTTGACCCACAAGTTTTCTTGCTCTTGTTCTTCCTATTTTCTTCCCCATCCCACTGTGGGGAGGGAGGGACTGAGTGGCTATGTGGGTGCTTGGCTGCTGGCCAGGGCCAACCCACCACACACACATTTTTTAACATCCGTGAACCACTTAACTCACTGTATGGGAATGATCCAGCATTACAGACAGAGAGCTGCAGCTTTTGCACATTCATATGTTGTTTCCATGAAAGCCAAACTAGGGAAGGGGTTACAAGGAAGATGATGTTTACATGCCTTTTTCTGGTTATAGAGGCAAATGTGAGCAACGCATATGGATGCAGGAATTCATAGGTTCTGAAGCTTAGTTGTAGCTATAGGCACCTGCAGAATGAATGGTGTTAAGTCCTGTGTTTGAAAATTTGAATCTTCTGCAGGAGCTGCCTATTTCTCTCCACTGAATATGTAGGACACCTAGGATGACTATTCTGCTACCTTGCACACCTCAGGTGCTTAAGCTTAGGCACAAGTAGGTTGTGAAGGAGAGCTGACTTACAGGGAAACAACACCCCATGAGTGTTCCCTGGAGTTGTTAGAAAATCCACTTCAGATCCTTAGTCCAGAAATCCTGAACTGAAGGCAGGTAGTAGCACAGCCTCTCCTTAGGTGAGCAGAGTAGGAATAATTTCTGCCTCTGAAAACATGACTGGTCCTTTTCTGCTTAATAGCCTAGTTACTGCAATATTCTGCTAAAGCATGAGATAAAGCAGTTCAATTCCTTCCCTTGTTGTCTTGCAACAAGCCCATTTTACTTTGCAAATACCTTGGATAAAACATCAGTACTGTCGTGGAAACCAGGACCACCACAAAGACCTCCCCCACAAGGTGGTGAATATCCTCAAGGTTAGACTGCTGTTTGGTCTCTCTGGTTACTTTACAGACAGTGACAGTTTTAGTAAAATGAGCAGAAATTTGTTTTTCCCTCTAAAAACTCTAAGGTCTTTCCCATATGTCTGACCTCTCTTTAATGAGCACCGAGCTGTGTCCCTATAACTTACTAGACAAAAAAGAGACGCTCTTTGGGTTTCTGTGCACACCCACGGTAATGAATCCCACAGTGCTCCTTGCAGCTGCAGCGTGGCGCTGCATTGGGATGATGAGACCTTCACTTTCCCCTGGAAGCAAGCCCAGGCATGCAGGCAGGGGGTGTACTTGTAAGGGATCCCTGGTACGGGCAACTGCAGCTTGGAGACTGTGGGGCGTTCTGCAGAATGCACTTATGTTGTAATACAGGCACAGCCTTTTAGGCTTAAGCACTAGCTACATCTGCATTGCATAACTGAGGCAAAACTGCCAGATACCAAAATAATTTGAAGACTACAAAATCTGAGAGCTTAAAACTCAAATTTGACTTGAACTCCACTTCTTAGCCTGTAAAAACTTTTTTAAAGTGTGCTTATATTTTGTGGTGGTTTTTTGTTGGTTTTTTTTTTTCTTTTTTAACCTGATCTTCTCCTTCACCCTACCACAGGTGATGTAACCCAGCACTAAAGTTCAATTTAACAACTGTTTAACTGTATAGGCAGATGAGGCCAAAACCATCAGAGATTGAAAATAGTAGGCTGATAAGAATTTCAGGATAAACAGCTGTAGCATATCTGGGTAGATACAAGATGCTATGAGCTTAGAAGTCAAAGCAAAGAATTTGATTCCAAAACCAAGTTGAAATATAATTATTTTCTTCAGTAAATAGTATTAATTAACTTTTTCTACCATGTTGTTTTGAGTTTTAAGTTAAGAGGTTTTCCTCAGCTTAGAGCATCTGTTATAAGCAATTGGAATGAAATGAGATTTTCAGACTATTTTAATTTATTTTTTTTTAAATGAAGACAAATGGGACACTCTTGAGATCACCTAAATGACATCTAGAATTATGAAAGGGGAATGATAGCAAAGCTAGGACAAAATATTCACAGTATAAATGATTCAGACTTTAGAGACCAAAATTTAAATGCAGAGAGATATAGCACACAAAGAGTTCAAGCAGAGAATTTCACTTAGTGTCGTTGCCAAGTAAAGCCATTAAAGCAAATAACTCAAATGAGTTTAAGAGAGAACTCTGCATGTCAGAGCAGGGAGGGAATCAAAGGATATAGTTACTAAGCAAGAAAATGGGTGTGAGATAAACTTAAAGGGAATGGCTTATTGGGTCAGGTGTCCTTTTCTCTCTCTGGCAGTGCCTTGTGTCCTTGTTTCCTAATCTTTCATAAAAGGAGGATTGAAAATAGTCATAAGGAAAAGCCCTACAAAGACTATAATTAAAATGTACCACAAATGTTTTAATCTGAGTGACTTGTGTTTTGATTTGGGGTTTTTACATTAATTAGAGAGACTATAAAGACTGCGACAACCATTTCATCAAAGACAAAGGCTTAAAGAACAGCCCAAGACTGAGAGATTCCTTCTTAGTGAAAACTTCTTCAATATGTGAATTTTGAAAATGTGGGTCTGAAGAAGGAAAACTACATAGAAGTGAAAGGTGAAACATAAAAATTATACTTTGGAGAAATTAGCCTAAACCACATAAATCAGAGAGTAAAGTCTCTGTTAGAATTCCGTCTACCTGAAGAAATACTAAGCATAGGTTGCAATACTAGATATTGTACATCAGTATATAATTTTTAATTTGCATCCCAATTGAAACTAATTTGCATGTTATAATTACCTTTCCAACTGTCTTTTGGGAGATAAAAAACAGAGCTATTAACAAAACTTCAATGTATCAGAGTTTCTAGACCAAATAAATTTGCTTTATGATACTGCCTAGTAATCTTTCCTGAAAATGGCAAAAAGCATAAATATGCTTCATTAAACAAAAAGAACTGGAAACATTTGAGGTTTAAAATATTAGTGCTTAAAGAATATTTTGTACTAACAATCATTTTAATAATTTGTCTTCAAAAATAAAACTGCAGTTTTATTTAATAACTTGATTACATATTTCCTTACAACGTTTGGGCTGCTATAGCTACAACATTTAGCGCCTACCCACAAAGTGCATTGAAAATAACTTATTAAACCTTGGAATGCCTTCACAAAGGATAAGCTGTGGCCATCAGTACTAAAATCAATGTTTTTCACATAGCCAGGTGGAAGTGGGATATTCTGAAGTGCTGAGGGTTATAAGAGAGGTCACTCCTTAGGCTGAAGCTAACTGGGAGGTGGGATCTATCTTTTAGATTATCAGATCATTTGTAACCTTTTACATCACCTACTTTAGCCATACAGACCAGAGGTACAAGATAGGACATAAATGTATAGCAAGGGCCTACATGATTTGAGATTAATTTCTGAATTGTAAATAACTTTTTCTGTCTCCTGTGTTGAGTTTTAGCAGTTGCAGGGATTAGACCACTGGATCGCGTGTCTTCTTTGCTGAACAGCTTTTGTGTGTGTGTGAGCGGAATATAGTTCTTTCCTGCTTTCAAAGTACTGAATTTCAGAATATTGTTCTTTACTATCTCTAACTTGGAAGAGAGAGGTAATCTGAACCCCAGATTAATTTTGCAGCCACTTGGTTGGGATCAGACGGCACAGTGAGACTGACAGGCCCAGGATTTCTTTTTTTTCTTTTCTTTTCTTTTTTTTTAGGAATAGAGTAGTATCTGTAGAAGACATCTACTGTATATATTTTTTATCTTAGTGGAGCAAAAGTCAAGCTGGTTAATAACCAGGATATTTGTGGAGTTTTTTTCCCAGGAAAGAGAAAATGTTTCGTTTATGGGATCTGCATACAGTTCAAAAAAAGTCATGCAGGAGACTGAGGTGCTGATGTTAACTGCTCTACAGTGAGACAACTTCTAAAGTACATTGCTCTTTATTGAGTTTAGCTAATTTTATGGTTCGTGCTTACTAGAGATGTTCAGAGAAAGGTAATTTTGGTTCATGGGAGTTTTTTTGCATTTTGCTTTTCCTCAGGACGGCAAAATTCTTCAAGGAAAACAGAGAATCAGGTTTTCTCAACTGGAGCCCCAGTCCACTTGACTGAAAGCCCTCAAAGTTGATATTGGGAAACTGGTCTGTTAAAAAGCAGCACAGGTGAACTGGAAGAAAATAAAGTAGGTCTGACTGATAAGTTACTAGCTTTCCATAATATCTTTGTCAAAATTAGTTGCTGCAGACTGGTTTGATTTTTATGGCACGGTATTCTCTAACAGAAAAATACTTTGAGAAAATACAACCAACTCTAGCATACAGACACACTGTGGTGAATCTTGCTATGGTGATTTAAGACAGTAACTTATGATTCATGCAGGAGAGGAGAAGAAAAGTGTACTTGAAGCACTCCAGTCACAGTTTAGTGTAATCACTTTAGCTGCCAGCAATGGTAGTTTGTGCTGGTATGCCAGGAAGAAGGAGATGAAACATGCTCACAGACTCCCTTTTGCCAGCTCTGCTATGAGGGTTTAAGCTCCAGCAAATGCATGAGGCAGGCAGCAGAGCAGTGGTAATATCTTAAGTAGCTACAGCGCTCTGCTTTACTGATCATGAGTAAGAGTCTTCAGCTCATAGCCAGGCTGTGTATTTTTGCTGTTGGAAGTATGCACTTCTGTGTGCAATACCTGATGAGTGGAGAGCAGAAATATTTTTTAATTAACTTCTTGGTGGGAGAGTAGAATGAGACCACAGTATTTTGCTTATCTTTGCTTTGGATTTGAGATAGGTTTGAAGTTATCCCTCTACACATACTCTAAATGAGTGATGTACTAATTCCTTGTGCTGCCTAAAAGTCCTCCAATCCACATGATCTGATCTTTTGTAAATATAATCTGTATCAAGAGAACCCTTGAATTTCATGTGCTTGCATTAAAAAGTGCAGTTTGTTACTTGGTCTTATATCTGAACCAGAGAGAAATACTGGGTAAAATTTAACAAGGTGCTTTACCACAAAGTAAAAGTAAATATATATTTTTGTCAGTGAATAGATTAATCTTCACGGATTTTTTTTTCAAAATAAGCTCTTTAGTTTAAATCCAAAATGCAAATGTACATTAATATATTAGACCTTACTTTGCATTCTGTGTAGAAGACTCAAACTTCTTTCACATCTTTATGGGTTCGCCTGTAATTTTAAAATACAGGCCTTTCTCTTTTCATCTGTGTTGTCTCATAATTCCCTTCTCCAGCATCTGTCTCAAAGATATAATGTAAATAAACATTTTCACTTAGGTTGCTAAGGGCACTGCTTAGAGATATGCAAGCAGATCTGTGCTGCTAACTGTCATTACGAAGCTTTATGATGTTACACCTTCAGCCCAAAGAGGCTAGTTGAAGTCATATTGAGTTTCTAATACGGATGCCAAAAAATGACAATAACATTAAGGAAAAATACTTTGTCAGTTTACACTGTAAATGTATATGATATCTCTAGAAAAAAGGTCAGTTATCTCTTTGTTCTTCCAAGCTCATATTATTCGCTACTGTTGATAACACTCTAAATGTATTTTGAATCCCTATGGCTGTGATTTTCTTTGACAATGCATTCAAAGCTCAGACAAGCTGATTCAATTAAACAAAGATCTGAAGCTGTCAGTATAGGAAGAATTTGAATAGTCTTTTTATATAATTAATTGTACATCTGAAGCACACAATGAACCAGTCTGCAATATAAGAATATTCTTTTTTCTTTAATATGATTGTTTTGCTGAGAGGAAAGTTTTGGATAGCTCTGTGAGATTCAGTACATCCAAGAAAATGTAGCAACAAGAGAGATACTCGATTTAGGTTTGGTCTTTTGGTGTTGTTTTATACCCAACAGTAAACAACTTTGTTACTTATTCTTTAAAGATTAGTTGTAGATGTTTGAAATCATCCATAACCTTAGGGTCTATAAGGTTATACCACAAACTACCTTTCCTGTTTTTGTACTACCACTACAGAGTGGATGGAAGAACAAAGAAGATAGAAGGAAACAAAAGGAAGGAGATCAAAGAACAAAGTGAAAATATACCTTTCCAAATACATTGAAAACATGCTGTTTTTCTTCTCCCCACTATTATTCAAGATGTGAGATACTACACATCCCACTTGAGGATCCGTGGGAGAAATATCATCGTAGTCAATATGATAAGAAATACTTCTGAAAAACATAGGAACATGACAGAGCATCTGCAGGCTCCAGGCTGTCCAATATCAATCAGTGGTGTCTTCATCAGCAAGCCATGTGGCACATTTGTGGTTTGAAACAGTGGCACTGAGGACCCAAGACCTGCAGGTTTGGGAGGGTTACTTGAGACAGGCTCTAGCCCAGTCTCATGAACTGGACACCTGTCAGCAGCTGCGGCATGTTACATGAACTCCTGGAGCACAGCTTCCAGTTAGTTGAAGCAGAAAGGAATACAGCCTGTGTGCTTAAATATCTCCATGTGATGTGAACCAAACCAACTGGAGGACTTTTTCACATCCATAGTGCTGCTCCACATGAAAACGCTAATGTCCCTTAATAGTCCCCAGTGCTGTGAGGCAAGCTGATGAACCTTGTGGGATAATGTGCCTGTCATTAGGACGGGCTAGAGGTGTTCAGACTGGGTCACTCCAAAGGTTCAATTAACCTAGCATTATGTCTATGATAGTGACCCCAGCAATCGTGCTTCCTTGATACACTCTTCCACAGGTGACAGTGAACCTTGCATTTCACTGCCTGCAATGGACATTTGTACCATAAATGTCTCTTATTTCTTCCTGCTGTAAACTCTTGGTATTCACAATAGCCTGTGGCACTGAATTTCAGAATTGGAGTGTTGGGTGAAATCATGACACCTTCCTTATTTTAAACTTGTCATGCAGTGATGATTTCATCTGAAGCTTCCTGGATAAGAAACAGTCAACAATCATTTTTACATGCCTTCTCATGGTTGTATAGATGCCTATCATGTTTCCCCTTAGCTGTCTACCTTTCAAATTAAAAGATCCTAGTCTGTTCAGCAGTCTCTTTTTGTATGGAAGCCAGTCCATAACACTGATTTACCTTTAACATCCTTCTCTAAATCCTTTTTTTTGCTCTGTATACTTCTTGAACTAGGGAGGTCAGACCTGCCCTAAACACTGAAGATGTGTGAAGATTTATGTTTTCTAGTTTGTCCTCTACTAGTTCTGTAGGAATTCCTAACATTTGATATGCTTCTTTGACTGCAACTACTCATTCAGCCAATGCTTTCATGGAGCTGTTTGTTATAAACCCTGAATTTCCTTACTGAATACTAGCAACTGTTTCAGATCCCCTTACTGTGTATGTAAGGTTAGAACTGTTTTTCTACATAGCCAAGTATTTATATTCATTAAAATTGAACTTCATCAGCCATTTTATCACCTAGGTGTTCTGTTTAGTGTAACAAAATGCTTGACAATCATTTCCAGTTTTCAGTGCCCTGAAGGGTTAGTACCAATAACCACAGCCCTTGTTCATGCCACCTTGATCTCAAAAGTCAGAACCTGACTTGAGCCTTAGTCAAAGAAAATATTGCATAAATATGTGTTTCTAATGATGTTTCAGTGAACCCTGTGTTAATTATTTCCACTGTTATTTTATACTTGTTCTAAAAAAACCCCAGTTTGTTAATGTTAGATATACCATCTTTCTAGACATCCTTTAGTTAGGATGGGATGGGACAGTGAGAGTGCTATCCCAATATTCTTTCTCTAGAACAGCTTTTTCCTTATACGTTATAATCACATTATCTCCTTTCAAGATAAACACTTCCAAAACTCTTGGCCTTTTGTTCAGAGATCTTTTTTTCCACACACAATTTCTGGCACAGAAAGAAAATTACAAGCTCAGCCACTTTTACTGCACTTTGTCATTGTTATTGCTTCCAGACCACCTTCTTGTGAGTGAGAAATTAGAAGGGCAGATTCACAGCAATAGCTGCACAAATCAGAGACCTTCAGTTCTGACAGTTCTAGGGGCTGAACTTAATGCACAATGAACTACATCATTAAATGCTGTAAATGGGCATGTCTCCATTGAAAGCAAAGAAGAGATGTACCTGACACTGTAAGACTGTCTGACTCATATTGATGACATGTCAGATGTCACAGGACTCAGCTAGAAAATAGCTTGTCTTGAATATACTTGAGAGAATATGGTAATTTTAACTAAAAATGTAAATTCATTTAAAAACAGTTTTGGGAAATGCCAATTTCCAGTTGGTTGTGAGGTAGTTGTCAATTCTGAATCATAAATTAGTATGAAATAGAGACAAACTATCATAGATACATTTTTCTTTTATATGGACACTAGCTATATGGAATGTCATAGTGTGTGGATTGTGGTTTGCTCCTGAGAAAGGAGGTAGCGCTAATAAGTCCAGGACATCATGATAGCTTGGCTCTCAGGGCTTTCAGAACACTCTTGATGAATCCCTACAAGTATCAATCACTCTACACCACTGGAAGTGTGCAGTAACGAAAGAGGTTACTGTTCAGACTCCATGAAATTGTTAGGTATTCTTCTTTAAATGACTCTGACTATAAGTGACATACAGAGTGGAGAGAGCTTGCATCAATTTATCAGCCAATTAATCTGCCAGCAAAAAAGAATTTGGGCAAATCTCATTTCTAATTTGGAGATCTTTTTTATTTGGTTATTTCTCATGTAATAAACATGACCCTGCAGCAATGCCCTTTGGTGCCATTGGTCTGATACCTTTTAGAGCCTGTGGGAGGGTGTCGTGGTTTAACCCCAGCCGGCAGCTAAGCACCACGCAGCCGCTCACTCACTGGCCCCCCACCCCTGGGATGGGGGAGAGAATCAGGAAAAAAAACCTCGTGAGTTGAGATAAAGACAGTTTAATAGGACAGAAAGGAATGAAAAACAATGATAATGATAATAATAATAATATGACAATAGCAATACTAAAAGAATTAAACTATACAAAGTAAGTGGTGCACAATGCAATTGCTCACCACTCGTTGACCGATGCCCAGTTAGTTCCCGAGCCGCGATCCCCCCTCCCAGTTAACTCCCCCCAGTTTATATACTGGGCATGATGTCATATGGTATGGAATAGCTCTTTGGCCAGTTTGGGTCAGCTGTCCTTATGGTGTCCCCTCCCAGCTTCTTGTGCCCCTCCAGCCTTCTTGCTGGCTGGGCACAAGAAGCTGAAAAATCCTTGACTTAGTATAAACACTACTTAGCAACAACTAAAAACATCAGTGTGTTATCAACATTCTTTTCCTACTAAATCCAAAACACAGCACTATACCAGCTACTAGGAAGAAAATTAACTCTGTCCTAGCCGAAACCAGGACAGAGGGCAACAAAGAATAAACAGATGATGCTGCCAATAATACATTCTAGACATAGAAGAAAGTAGCTGTAGTCACATGTACTTAGCCTGCTTTATAAGTGGGGATCTCTCCTCTTGGTAGGTAGGTAGGTTCACATTGCTAAAAGCATAAGGAGGAGCTGTGACTGTATGGCTGATGACAACTAGCTACTAAGCAAGGCTGCATTTGTTTGTCTGTTTCCAGTGGCTCCTGTGATCGAATTTTATGTATTTATTTATTTCTGTTGTTTCTTACTGCTTGTCTGCATTACTCTGATGCTGAAGTACCTGTGTTCTCTTTATGCTCATGATGTACTAATTTACATTGTAGTTGACATACGTTTATTTCCATTGGGTGTCTGATACTCTCTCCTGTTTTGCTGTTAATTTGCATTGCTATTTTCTGAGATTCCTTTCTACCTGTACTACATTGTCGTGGTAGATTTCTCCTGACAATACAATTTTCTTGGGCCTTTAAATAAATAAATTCCAATATTTCTTTTGATACTATTGTGCTTTATTACATGCCTCTGTTTCAAGTAACACACCCTGGTGCACTGTAGGGAAAAATCCTTTTGGCCTATTGTATACACCTTTTAAATTCTTATAGAAGGTGACTGTGTCCCCCTTCTGATGTCATTTGACTGAGTTATTTAGGTCTTTTAATATTTCTTCATAAGTCGGCCTTCCCATTGCCTTAATCATTTTTATTGCTCATATCCTAAATCCATGTCAGAGCTGGGTGCAGTTTTAGCTGCAGTGAATAGAAATGTTTACCTTCCCAGTTTTTATATTATGCAGTTTGATTGTTTTAGTCTTTTTCTTTTTTTCCCCACTTTATTACATTGCATATTCAACCCCAGTCTTCTGTAAATATGGGGATTAAGTCCTTCCAAATACTTCCCTCTCCATTAGAAGTCTATATTCCAATTTTTTTTCACTGTAATGTATGAAGTCATCTTTTTCAGACTGAACTTCCTGCCTCTGACCCTGTTTGAGTTATCTCTTTGGCCTCCTTGTCGTTTGTAACACCTCACATTAAATAGGGCCTGAACATTTTAATTAATGTGCTGTTTACTGCTTCATCCAATTCAGTAATAAAAAATGATGGCTAAGATATTAAGACTATTCTTGACAAAGGGCAAATGTATTTCAATATTAATGTGAAAGACTGAAGCTCAGGAAAATGACTACACAGCAAGAATACATTTTAGCTCCGAAAAGTAAAGTAAGTGGCTTGCCAAGAGAGTCTATGAGCCTTTGTTTCTCTGTATAGTGAAGAAAACGAACAAAATTTGCAAGACCTATTGGTAATATAAATCAGTGTTAGAGCGATGTCATACACTATCACCTCTTTTATCTCACAGAAATGTGAGCCGAAGTAGTAAAAGTAATGAACAGTGCAAATGTGAAATATTTATAGCAGTTTCTTGGAAGCCTTGCAGCAGTGTCAGGATGGTGGTACAAAGTGTCAAGTAGCATAACTTGGCAGCTTGGAGAAACCTGGATGTCCATGCAGTGTTACTACTTCTAGAGGTCTCAGTAGCTAAATCGCAGTACCCACCATAGCAATATCAGAACTTATTTCCCTTTTTTCTTTTATCACCATCATGAATGTCCCTTTCTCTATCATCATCAGCCTAAAATATCAGTGTCACAATAAACCATTCTATCTCCCAGCCTCTATCATCTGGGCATCAGTAAATTCATCACTTCTGCTCTCCCTCCTGCCTTTCTAAACTAACCTTTTTTTTTCATCCACTAATATTAATCCAACTTTTTTTTTCCCCTTTTTTTTTTTTTCTGTTGGCAATATTGAATTAGGAAAAAATACAAGCTTTTTGGTTTTCTTTGGTTTTGGTAGCACTGAAATAAGGACTTAATAGTGGGGAAGGAAAAAGTAGAAAAATATGGTGGTGTCCCAGATTCTTCTTGGTTTTGGAATTCTTGTTAAAATTTAGTCACCTTTTTGCCACGTTTGTTATACTTCTGCTGACAAATGAAATATAAATGTTGTCCTCATGGATATTAAACCAATAGCAAAGTTTCCTGATTGAACTTAGTCGTGCTCAGGAAAACTGGAGAGTGTTCCAGCGTTCCCTCAGGTATCATGCTTTCACCATGTACAAATATATGTGTCATATTAATCTGTATATAGAGGGATATATGGATTTATATATACTAAATTATATATAATATTACAGATGTATACATATATACATACACACACACATACTTCCATCATGTATGGACTAAAATCTTCCCCATCTTGAGGACAATCTTTTTGTCATTGTGGGCCTTTGAGCAGGATACTCAATTGGTGTAAATTGCTTTGGCTTCATCTCTGATCTAATGCCTCCAGAAAAGAGGCAGAGTGGCTGAACAGCACTGGCCAGCAGGTAATGCATGACACTGATGTATTCCCTGACTGTTCTACACGAAAAGGATTAACCGCCATGAACAACATCAGAGCTACTGGCATCTGCTGGTTTAAAAACAGGTTAGACAGGCAAAATACCTTTAAACTACATACACGTACCAATGACTTATGTGTGATTTTTTATTTCTTTGAAGTTCAGAGCAGTCTCAAAGTTCATTAAACCAGTCACACCCATTTTAAATGAGTTCTTTTTCTTGGGGTAGAAAAAGACAAACAAACAAAAAAAAGAAACACCAGAATACAGTTCCCTACTCGTGTACTATAGCACCGAAACAAACACATTTTATAAAATGAAAGCCATTCTAAAGAATTCCCTCGAGGAGATAACAGCCACACAAGGCAGCTATTACTTGTACTCACAATTGCATCAATCTTTGATCTTTATTGTTACAGTATTATTTCTATTCTGGTGCTATAAAAATGTTCCTTGTGGATTTTCCTTAAATAATAAATGTGCCTACCCTAAAATTGCTTGGAAAAAGAGGCAGTTGCAGATCAATGCTGCAAATAAAAGCAAAGGAGCCCCTCTATTTAATTTCATCCAGAAATGACTGTGAGATTACTATCTTGAGAGAGGACCAAAAACTAAGTTTTCACAATTTCCTTTTTCCATGACAGTCTGTACCATGCAGAATAGATTTTATGCCATTTCCTGTTCTTACTACAACTTTCATCCTGAGAATTGGGACTGTGATAGAATTTTAATTTCCAAATACATCATACAAAATATCAGTGGCCTGTACTTTTTGACATTGTCATTAAGCTGTATTTTATGTTTTGATATATTGATAATTAATTTACCTAAATCTTATTGAACACTATAAATGAGGGTAAAATTAGAATGCAGAAGGAGAGAAGGGTTTTCCTGTGTAGCTTATATAAAAATTAGGGTAAAAACATTCAGAAGATTAACAAAAAGATAGTGAAAAATAAGAAAGAGAAGAGGAAATTCTTACTGTCCATCCTGCTTACAGCTTACTGCCAAGTAGACACAGGAATGTTTAAACCAATCTTCTTTATAAGATATTACATTCAGCTGAAGACTTAATTTCATATGAATTTTAGGAAATAGAAAAACAAAGATCATATGCATGCAAAAAGCATATTTGCATAACTTTCTCCTTTTACATACCTTTCATATTCTTCCTGTAAATTGCTTTGTATTTGCAAATGTTTTACAAGTCACAAATTATGTTGTGTTTTTCTTAATCTACATGAACTTAATGATTCTGGAAGAATTGTATATTAATGTGCCACTTATCTGTTCGTTATTCCCTGGATTATAAAATGCACACACACAAAAAAATGGTTAGAAAGAGGAAAAAGTGATGGCGTTGTGAATTTGGCCTGGGAATTTTCCATGTAAAATGTAGCATGAAAAAAAGTATGATTGTGAAGGCATCAATACACACCCGATCGTAACTTTCCCCCCGCCCCCAATAAGTTTGGAATACAAACTAAAATGATGACTTTAAATATTCACTCTACTACTGGATGCATGGGCGGCACGGAATGCCATGGGAACTTTAATGCAAGCCTTGTTTGCAGCCACTTATGGAGCTGCTTATCACATGGAAGTTCTTAGCAGTATGCAAATCTCAAACACAAAACACCTTCAACTGCCTAAGCAGCAAAGTCTGGTGTGAACCGAGAGCAAGGTTTTGTATTCATTTTCCTGCATTCCACTTCCACTGGAAATACCAAGACAGAAAGATGAGAACAAATCATACAAATTTCACACTCCCTTTACTTCTCCAGAGTCACCAGATTCAGTGATGTTATTTGGCTTCATTGGGAGGAACATCAAATAGCTGAAAGTTGCATTGTGGTCCCATGCAGCAATGGATGGCTCTAGGACAATATAGTTAGCAATACCTAGGTGAACAAATGGGAGGAAAAATAACCTTTTAGTGTGAAATACTCTGTTCTCAGGCTTCTTTTCATGCTGTCCAAAAGGACACATTTGCCTTGAAAGATCCCTGATATCCATTTGATATTATATCAGTCTCTTTTCCATTAATAGAAAGGAATCAGTCTCTGAAGTCTTCAGTATGCCTGTTTTATCACTATATAGCCGTTCCAGTAGGAGGTTCTTCATTTATGAGTGAAGAGTAATCTCTGCCAACATGCAGAGAGATAATTTGGACCTATCTGAGTCTCCAAATGATGAACCAATTCCATAAAACCAGTGTGAACAGTGTGAGATTCTAACTGCTTTAATAAAGAAGGGAAGTAATTTCTTGCAAAGTCCAAGGGGCTGCCGAACGGTGGACAGGCAAAGCTGTAGCGTTTGGCCTACATTATTTTAAACATTGGTGGGACACATCTTTTTTTCTCTTCCCAACACTTATCCTGTCTCTCACTGCACTAAAGTGAATAGATCCCTCTTCTCGAACTGGAGCCTGTTATTAGTTTTGGCTCATAACAGCCTCTCTCTTAGCAGTTCACTTTGATCTGTGTAGCTCTGACTCATTATCTAGTCATTAAAGTAAATAAACCTGAATTCCTCCCATATTCAGAGTGCAAAACTGCAGGATGTTGCTGTAACATTAGGCATAATGGTACAGAATTATTGCTGTAATATTTCAGTAATGTGCTGCAGAGCTGTCACAGTCAGGACAAACCACCTAACTGAGATGCAGAAAAAAGAAAGCGGCAGATCCAAAAAGTTCAATTGTAAATGTTAGAAGGACTTTTTTTTTTTTTTTCCTTTTAAAGGAGTAAAACTCGAAAAAGCTGAAGTGGCAGACTGAAAGAAAATGTAAACCTTCCTCTTTCACTTTTTGCATTAAGCGTTTGAAAAGCTCATTGACTAAAAGCATATAGGAAAAAATATTTAAACTTAAGTTACCATATTTTGTATCTATTAAGAAAGATTACACCTTATATATGTTGGATAAAATATACGACAATAAGTTTCAATCACTCTATTTTTGGTTTTAGAGCAGACAAGCAGAGGACCCGATTTTGCACTTGTGCTTATTGGCGCAATCTGGAACTGAGCTTGAGAACCTGCATAAGAATTGCAAATAGTGTCTATAATAGTTACATATGCAAAAATGGAAGTTTCATTAAAGCCAGGAGGAAAACCCATCCCCTTAAAAAAAAAAAAAAGGTATGTATATATATAGGTCATAAAAATGTCCCAATTTACCATGTCCTTCCATGACCGTCTAGATACTCAAAGTTTAAATATAACTAAAAGGGTATAAAAATACTTGGGTAAGTTGATATAGTTGCTACCTAAAAATGGATAACAGTAATATCTCATTTCAAAACTTTCGTCTAGAGTTTTTACAGGCTTCTTTTACCAATCTTTTTGCACTACACCAGCTCATGATCTATCTATACTCTGTTTTGCCTCAGAAATTCTACACTTGATATGCAATATAACATAAGGTTTCAGTGTTTGTTTTAGAGCTGGGTGCATCATCTTTCTGAGCAAGCCTCCGTATAGGCTGCACACCTAATATACACTCAGGAGGTTTGTTCTTCATTTTCCAAAAACTGCCACAGGAACAGCAATGGATAGTTATGACAGACAGACATGGAAGATAAAGCCTCAGACACTATGTGAAACTCTATGTGGGATGATGTTATCTCCCTGTAGGAGATACCTGAGCAGTCCGTCTCTTTTACACTTCAGCAACGCTTCTGTATATCTTGTCATGCTAATAAAGTATCATTGAACGCAACTGACTTCACATACAAAGCTGCAAAAGGACAGTGAGAATAAAAACGTCACTTACTTAACGTCATAGCTAGCAGCTTGCTAATGCAGTATTTTGAAGCAGTAGGAAACAGCACACTTTCCAGAAAAAGACAGGTGACGTTCAGATTCAGAGCAATTTACTGGTAGTCAGAATGTAATTTTTCTTTGTATGAGGACAAGCTCATAGTCATACCCTCTGGCTCCTTGTAATATCTCTCTGGTAAAACACTGCAAAGAAACTAGGAGAAATGAACGTCCCATCATCCCATGCATTGTGTTCTTGCCTGTATACATATGTATATACACACGCAGGAACTAGAGTGATGTAAAACAATGCACAAAAAGGAGAAAGTGATTTTCAAAAAGGTTATGAAAGCAACATTTTTTAAGCTTATTATGTAGGAAATTCCACATGAGAGGACCAATTCCCAAGCGGACTGAGAAGTTCACCTAAAAGTGCAAAAATGAGTTGGTTCATAGGAAAGGAAAGTGGTATGTGGTAAGATACTAATGTTTTCCATTCTAACTTATTCTATGATTTGAAACTAGTTTAGAAAGGCTTCTCTTTATTCTCACTTTAATTCCCAATATGCTTTTCTGAGCCTCAAGAGGCTTGAAAAAGTGTGATCTGCTTTGACAAAAATAGCAAGCTACTTCTTCAAGGGGTTTTCATTTTTTTACCTCCATTTTAATACATTCTGCAAGATATGAATACAAAGCTTAATAAAAAAGCAAAAGCCAATAATCTTTTTTTATTCAAGGAGTGTCACTCATACCTTTAAAAATGAGGAAAATCCTAATGATTGAGTTGGAATTCATAGGTTCATGTAACAAGAAAAAACATGATAGTATTCACATTTCCTTGCAGATAACCATTAAAAATTAAAACAAAAGACATTTGTCAAATTATATCTAACAACATGCTTTAAATCTTACCATTATATTAAAAATGATGCTCAGATAAAACATTGGAACTTGATTATTTTGAACAAAATTAATAGCTTGACTGAGACAATTACATTGCACAGGCATGCACTTTTGAGAAGTTGAAAAGATTTTTTTTAAAAAATGTCCTGAAAAAAGTAACTGTCCCCAGGTCCTTTATCTTGCTGCAGAGATCTGTTGCAAAGCACACTTTCCTCTGCTACCAATACAGAATCTGACCTTAAGCTTAAATTTTCGTACACCCAAAAGGAAGCTGCCCAGAAAAAAGTAGAGTACCTGCCTGCATTAACTCTCAAGCATTGCATTGAATGCTGCACCTTGTCTCTTTCCTTCCTCTGAAAGGGAAAAGTTGTTGTGGTGATTTACTGTGGTATCTAAATTAGGTGTCTAATGGTCGTACAGTGAGTGGAGTGGAGTGGAGTGGAGTGGAGTGGAGTGGAGTGGAGTGGAGTGGAGTGGAAGAGGCCTCTGCAGAAGGAAGCAGCTTCAACTTACTAGTTTGAACACATCTATTGGGGGTCTGAACTTGATGCTCCACCTTACTTTTGCTGTGTTTGTCAAAGAAGCAGAATCGGAGACAGGAGTTCAGACTGGTTTAAGCTTTCATTTACTTTGATCCAGGTTTCAGCCTGTAGCCTGCAATGATATAATGGCTACTATTTCATCCATGTGTTCATTGACAAGTGCACATGACTTCCTAAATCCCCCTCTAAAAGTTCTTATCTAACTACTGTGTTTCACAATAGACTAAAAAGGGAATCCTATAAAGTTTAGCCGTTCTTTTAATGTCATCTGTACAGCATCTAGCACAGCAACAGACACTGAACTCAGACTAGAGCCTTCAAGCCCTTCATTATAAAATGGTCTAATTTGATAACAACCTAGGTATATCAGCTTGAAATTCATTGTCAGTTGGCTTGATTTCTGAGTTAACTGCCCAATCAGCAGCTGACTGTTTACATGTGCTAAATTTTGAAAATGTAATTAGTGTTTTATCATTGTGAATTAGTGTATCAATACATTGTCTTACAAATTCAAAATCCAGTTTCCATTAAATTAAGAAAAATACAATAAATTATTTAAGAAATTTATCATTTTTAAGAGAATATAAAACATTAACAGATCTTCAATGTGACAAAATAAGAAATATTGCCAGCATATGACATCAATTAAAAAAAAAAAAAGGAATGAAATGGCATTACATTATTTTGATCTAATTAAATAATAAAATTACACTCACTTCCAAATCTGTTTATTGTATTCTTTTCTGGTATACTACTGCTTGTTAGGATTGCATTATTCATGCTCTTATTCAATTACATATAAATGTGTTAAACAGGAATAGAAGTTTTACCAAATGTTTAATAGGTATAAATATTCCAGTAGATTAATAAATTACATATATATTACTTATCACCATGACACAGAAGAGTTTAGAATAGTTTGCATAAATTTGCTTATAGCATGCATATGCACATGGTTATAATACCTATAATGATGTATCAATGGAAATTTTTAATGCTTACTGCTTGAAATTTATTGCAAGCACAATATAACCAATGCATTTCACAATGTACATATACATATGTAATATTATAAAGTAAAAGTACTCTTTTTCTATTTATACTCAAAAGCACTCTGATGAATGGAAATAATTTAATTCTTTTCCTGCCAGATTTCATACTATTGTTATGCATAACTGCTCTTCCACCTCTATAGCCCTGATCTGTTCACATTCTTTTTCCCCATTATACAAGAAGTATTATATCTCATATATTCAGGAAGTGTTATATCAGTTTCTGAAAGAACTGAGAAACTATAGAGACTAAACTGCCAACAAAATATACAAATTATACACACTCTATATTACCTTTGTGTCAAATAGAAAACATACTCTTTTTGCCTTAATATGTGAATGCTATCCTTGTTAAAAAACAAGCCTAACAAAAGGAAAAAATGGCTATACTGAACAGTCTGAGCATTCTTAACTCTGAATATTTCTCTTGGATGTAGTTTTGTAACAGTTTAAACCCACATAAACTGGCACTGCTGCTGCCATCCTTGGACCCTTGTCTTGTACTCTGTCCTTTGCCAGCATTAATCATCATCTGGTCTTACTATGATTCAGTATAGGCAGTTAAACCAACAGAAAACCACTCATTGTTTTTTCTTGTAATGGTTAGAACAAATTAATCTTCAGACCTGGAGTCAGTTTTGGCTTTCTCTGTGCAACTTGAAAACCAAAAATACCATGACAGAAATAACTTCCTCTACTGCACACCCTCCTTTACCACCTTTTGACTTTTAGTCATCTGTGCATGTGATCTGGTCTTCACAACCACAAGTCACTGTGTCTGGGACTACATAAAACAGTCTGGAAATACTTCCTGGTGTAAATGAAGGTGTATGATCAGCAGTTGAGGTTACTATACAATTACAACCCCATGATTCTGCATATTATATTTGGGGTAGGATTTGTTTGCTCAGGCATAGGTAGCTAGTGCCACCAGGGACATCCTTGTCAGATATTCCTTAAGACACCCATGCAGGTTTGGCAGATATGACACATACCTGTGAGAGCCATTCCATCCCTCTGAAATACCATGTGGGATACTATATGAAGTCTAAAATGGTTGCAGACACCAAAGTTTAGCAACTAAATCCTACCACATGTGTCTTATTGAATATGGAGTGTACTTGACAGCGTTGATAAGAATTATGACCCACTCTTCCTCCAAAATCATGGCAACTGTAAACCATACAATGATGAAAATATCAGCCATTGAGGAAATACTCTGCAAGCAGGAAATTCAGTATTGACAGGTAACAGAAGCTGAAAATAATGATCGGTGTAACAATCCACATCATACAAAAGAGAAATTTTAGCAATGATCTAACACGGGATGCTCCCATGGTCTCTTCCAGGGATTAGAGAGCACCCAGTACAGGGCTAGATATGTTGGACAACCTAGATTTAGCTGCACTCCAAAGGGAAGAAAATGGAAAATTTGCCACTAAATTTGGCAAAAAATTCGGAAGCCCACTAAACCGAAGGAAGCAAGTACCAAAGACCAATGTGTACAGGTAAGCATATTTGGCTCTGAATATTCAAAGTCCCATCATGCAGAGTGGGAGCTGAAGATCAATCCTTTGAAGGATTTTGATGTTAACTAGGCTATACTGATGGCAGTAAAGCCGCATATTCATGGTATGCTGAATTCTAGAAAGCTCTGGACCTACCAAGCAATATGTCAGTAAATGTTCATACCCATGATTCTAAATTAGCAGAACTTGTTAAAAGCAATCTATTGACTTCAAACAGAGTAACACAAGCTGCAGATGAATGTTAAGGCAAGAGCCAAGAAAAGCTGGTCTGTGTGCACTTAGCTGGAATGGTAAAAACAGTTCTTGCTTTTCAGAAAATAATTCTTTTTAAAAGAGAACTGAATTTTAAAAATGTTCAGCAAGACTTAAGTGCTAAACGGCTATCTAACAGTGTTTGGCTGCACAAGCTTCTACAAGTCTACAAGTCTTATACAGATAGCTACATTACTGTACATTACAGTATCTGAAACTGGATTAGATACTGGTGCTTAAACAAAATTAATACTGCCTGTAGTATTCTTGTGATATTACACGATATCAGCAACATGCAGCAATCACGAAATTCACCATTGTCAAAATTAAACTCTTTTTCCTATCCCTCACCCCCTAAAACTGAACAAAACATAACTCCATGAGTCTTTTGTCCCTTCATTTATAAAAAAGAAAAAGCAAAATCAGGCAAATGCCCATTTTCACATCCTTAATGCCATAATATGTCTTGGAAGCTTTAGTAGGTGTCATTCAATGTAATTCTCTCCATCTCTGATGTTGGAGATGCACACCACTTACTGTAACCCATTTGTTACTTTTTCACATCCAGTCAGCTGCCTTAATTTCCTTTCTTCCTACTTAAACTGACATCTTTAAATCCTTAGTATACCCTCTGAGCCAAGATCTGTTTGGAAAGAATAAAGTCCAATATCCTAGTGAGAGCAAAGCCTGTTGTATTTTCCACTTAGAAGCTTCCCTTTGTGCCCCAAGGATCCCGGGTGATCCATACAAAAGTACATTATCCCTTGTCATTGTTTTATTTCCTAGTGTTTCCTTTTTTAAAAGCCTTTGATTTAACTCTGTGCATTCATGCTTGATAAGATCGTACAGAAAAGTGAAGGTCCAAATAGTACTTATAAAAATAATTATAGCAATGTATACTGCAGGAGTTACTTAAACTGAGGATGAAAAGTTTTTCCCCAGAAACAGATTACAAAGAAAAGGAAAGAAAATACCAATATTAGATTAAACACAAGAAAATAGAGGAGTATGGGTAAGAAATGGGATGGCTCCTTGGTTTATGAGGGACTGTGGGCGCGGTGGGGAGGAGTAGCTGTGGGGCCTGGAGTATGCAGAATTTGGCAGGTAATGCGAAGCCAAAATGCATGCCCTGAAGCACTGCCACCATCCAACACACTCTGCTATGCTCCAGTTTAATCCTCGGAGTCTGTTCTTAGAAGAGATTTTTCTGAGCAAAAATGAGCATTGTCTTGAATTCTGACCTTTTTGTGTCTTAGAAACTGCATAGATTGACACTACTATTTTAATCCCTAGTCATCTTTCCTGGTTTTGTGGAAATAAATGTCAGTCTATGTATATCTAAACAGCTCTCTTCTGAAGTTGTTGTATATCTAGAACCCATCCACCTTTTCACCCTATGAGTGAGTCTTTTCTGGGTTATGTTGCTATGAATCAAGGCTCATTCTTCTGAAAGCTCTGGAGTCACCCTGGTATAAAGCAGTATAAACTCAGGGAACTGGAGACACAAATTCTTTCTCTGATGGCTGGCTAACTGTGGCCATAACAAAGACAAAAAGTATGCAGAAACACATTATTTTGATCTTTCTAGGTAGTTTGCAGAGTTAAAAGAAACGTAACTGAAAAACAAGACTTTTTTTTAATAGCTTATATATTCCTTCTCTGAAGCTTTCAGCAAACTTGTCTCACAGCAGAAATTAGACTACTTTAGATCATGATATTAGAAACTGTTTTAAAAAAAAATGTTTCACCCTAATTTCACTGAGTAATTGTGTATGTGAATAATAGGGCATCTTATTAGACTGGTTCTCTGCCACGCCTCTGCTCAAGATTATTTTCTTTCTTTTAGGAAGTCTCAGATATGAACAGTAAGACATACTCTCTCTTTTCCATTTCCTTCAACTGCATTGGCAGCAGAGGCTGTAAGCCAGGTTTTGCAAGCCTTGTCTTGGTGATGGAATTAATCACTACACTATAACTCCTCTGGTGTCACAGAAATATGTAATGTGAGGCCACCCTCTCTTTCACTGTGGTTTATTGACACCTTATATTTCCTCATATGACTTCTAGGAGTCTTTTCAGATAGACATGGCAATTGTCATCTGCTACTCCATGTCAAAAATATGGGAAAGGGCAAGTCCGAAGCCATAAGGTAAATTTGGCTTCATTTGCCTGATCCATGCCAGCAGTTTGGATCAGCTGACAGTCCCAGCCAGGGTGTGGGCATAAATGAGGGACTGCTGCAAACAGCAGCAGAGGCAATTATTCTTATAAAGAGGCACCAGGCCAGATTTACAGTCCTATTGTGGTAAGCTTAATTGGAATTAGAATTTTAAACATTAAATAGAAAATTCTCTTTGCACAATAGACTTCTTAAACTATTATTTCACTGCAGCTCCTTTGATTCCTTGTCACAGCCGAAAGCACTTTGTCAGCATGGATAGGAAGAGGAGGACTGCAGGGATGAGCCCCAGCTACAGCAATGTGGCATCGTTCTTTTGGGATCTTCACAACCACTGTGAGAAACAGCAGTCTTCAATGTGCTGCAGAGGGGAACTAAACTGGAGGTGCTATTTCCAGAGTCTTGTTTTTGCCTGTTGCCCACATAGTTTCATTAACAGTAGGTGGCTGTCCATTCTGCAGGAGAGGTAAGTCTTGACCAGTTCTTCCTAGAAAACTCAGTAGTAGCAAATAACATAATAAAGTTTGGCAGCTTTGAGATGCCAGCCACCTGCATGGCTTCTGGTTTATTGTGTAAAGTTCAGATGTGGATATACTCTTGACAAAAACAGCGACGGGCCTGTCAAAGGGATTACAACAAAGCTAAATGGTTTGAAATTTGGATCCCACTGTAGTATTATTACATTAAGTTGTAATTGAAGAGTGCTCAGAGAATGCTAGTTTAAGAGAATCAGAATAGAACAGAAAATAATACTATGATTTTTATAATCAGTTTTTATATATGTTAACATTGTGGGGTTTAGTTACTGAAACAGTATTTCACAAAAAAATACTAGGCAGTTATGTAGAGTTTCTTTGTCATATTTATGGAAGAAAAATGGAAAAAGTGATGAAATTACCACTAGCTTACAGGGCTGTGACATTGGAGCAAGGGAGAAATTGCAGTGTGTCTGGCTGTCTGAGGTAAGCACATTAGCTGCTGAATGTGTAAATTGCAAAAATAACTTAGAAGCCAAAAGTGAGAACAAATGAGCAAGCAAGTGATCTAATCTCTGTTGGAACACATCACCCATGTAATTTGCAGGGTCCCTTGGAAACAAAGAAGCAGATGAAGCAGGAGGAGCATTTGTGTTATCAGCAACGGAGAAAAATCAATAACAGATACAGTCTGAGTGTCAGCAAAACAAAGGAGCTTTCCATTCCTCTCTGAAAAACTGACACATTTGAAGCAGGGAAAGCCTGGGGTCTCGTTACAGTAAGAGATTCTGAGCTCTGTGCACTACCCATATTGAATGTTTAGTTACTGTCATATGTAGTTTCAAGGCAAGCTTAACGATAATTCTTACATTTTTGAGGTAATAGGCTCAAATGAGAGTGTCTATTTTGGAGAGAAAGATGTAAATGTAAAACATTGCCATTTGTGGAGAAAATCAGAGATAGGAGACATGCTTGTCCTGTAGACCCTGAGAAACTATGAAATCCAGAAATAGTCTTATTTAGGACACAAACTGTTCTTCCTCACACCAGAGCAGCCGCTCTCTAAGTGCTGCTGCAATACGAGCTGCAGAGTGTAATTAATTGGATTTCACAGTCTGCTAGAACTGTGGGCAGCCAGCACTTTGAGCTGCAGGAAACCCTACTCATGGATGTGGGGCTCCTGAGCAGCTCCAAGGAATCACAGTATGAGACCCACCTGTCAGGAAACCTCCAGTTTCAGTGAGAGAGGACATATGGGAGAACCACAAATAAACCATTTTTTAAAAGATTTTAGACTGGAAAGATGTCTCAATGTAAGCCAGGTGAGCATATGTCTATCTAATATCTAGATATGTGAGCATCTCCAATGAGCATAGTTCTTTGAAAGAACAAGAAACTGTTGGTTTTGTTGGTCCTGGATGGGCTGGAGGCACTTGCAGCTGACTCCTCCATTTTTGTTTTAGGCAGTGGATAACAATTGCATATTTGAACCCTGTACACAGTTGCTTTCTTCTATGTTTGCTCTCTACAAACCTAAAAGAAAATAACAGGCAGAGCGACAGGTTTTAAAAGATAACATTTGCCACACAGTTATCTTTCAGTGATGTCCGAAATCACTACACATTTCCATGTAATCGAAACTGGAGATGTCTGTGATAATTGATTAGGAAAATATTGACTGGCTAACTCTTTGTTGGTTTTTTTTTTTTCTTTTATATGGAAGACTCACAGGTTTACAGCGTATTTCCAATTAATGTTGTATTGTCAAGACTAACAGGCTCAGCTTTAAACCTGAGAGTCCAGGAAGTAGTATAACTAAGAAATAGAGTTGGTTGCTTGTATAAAGATACTGAAGGAGATGGGAAAGGTACACTCAGGTAGGTAACAGTGAAACAGAAGCTGAGATTAGTTACTGGAAACCTCACCATGGATTAAAAAAACAAACACAGTGAGTACTACATTTGCCTTGGCAAGAGTCAAGTAGGTAGCAAGGCTGAGAGATGGAACTACAACTAGTGGTAGGAACCAGGACAGACTGTTACCAGGCCTGAAATAAAGCCTCTGCGCAGACTCTGAGATTCATAAAAGGTATCTACTAGCACTGAAGAGGTCAAACAAACTACTATCTTACTGAATCACAATGAAAATTGGTTTACAGTTTTAGAGAGCATATGGTGTTAGAAGAATAACAACTTACTGGGCTTCACCACACTGGAACCTGCCATTTTTTGACCCAACCCTGAAATGGAGTAGTATCTTTAATCTGCTTTGGTTATAGTATTTTTGACTATAAAGTCCTCATCAATCATGTCTTGAAATCTGGGACTGTCTTCACTGTTGTTCTACTGTTTGTATTTTCACAGAACTTGGAAACTGTTGCTATCTATGGGGATACGATTGCTTTCAGCGTTTTGTATAAACAGTGGTAAAAGACGATTGCTGTAGGGTTTTGGGTTTTTTGCAGAATTTACAGTTTAATATTGCACACTACATTTGAACTCGGGAAAAAATGTCCTTATGCAGTGACACCTTCCAGAAATATTAGAGCATTAAAACCCAGAATTCCCCCTTCCTCTGAGGGCCAGAAGAGCCACCATTTTTCAACATCTATTTTCTTTCAGCTGGGACCAGATGCAAGCCATTGCAGGTGTGCTGTAGCTGTTTTAGATCACGGCTAGCTTGTGCCTAGAGAATGAAACCTAAGAGAAAAGGTGACTCTCAGCTGCGGAAAAGAAGAGTAGGGGTTAAAATTTTCTCCACTGTTAACCAAGCTAAAAACAGCGCAGCCCCTGATAGCTGTATTTTTTTCCCCCTATGACTAGCTTTTTGTGTCAGAACTTGTCCCACTGGTTGTGTGTTCACACAATTTCAGGGAACAGCTACCTGTGATACGGAAACACAAGCTTGATGCTTATTTTCTAATTAAACCTCTTTTATCTGGCCCAGAAGTTGCTTTCAGCACCTTTTTGGCAGGAAACTTTAATTACTATGTCAATCATAGGCAGAAATCCAAGATACAAAGTAAACTGGATTCAGATTCGAGTAACTGTGGCTAGGGCATGCTATTGCTTTCTAGCAATGGGATAAAAATTGTAAGCACCACATAGGAAAAAAGAACACTAAAGAGATCCAACAAAAGTATAGTCAGAAGTATACCCTTTGATACATCCCTGATCTTTGGTGTAGGTAAACCAGGTTACACCCCCAGTTTACAGAGATTGTGTTTTAGATTTTTTTTCTCTAAATTAGAAGATAGTTTCCAAAGCTCAGTTGTCAGCTGTACATCCTAGTAAGTGTGAAAGTCGTATGAAAAGAAGGCGTTGTAGTAACACTGAAGAAAATGTGCCCACATTTGTTGCTAATTATGCTAGATTATGAAGCTTTAACAGTGATTGTTATTGAGGCCCCAGAAACACCTGCAAACACAAAAGAGAGCTTGAACATTTCCTAACAGAGCTTACACTCCAAGTTCACTGACTTCAGGATGACTTCTATGGATGTACTCATAAATGGTGTAAATCAGTTAAAAGCACCTGAGCTGTAAGACTGCAGTTGATAACCTTTTTTTTTTTTTTTTTTTTCACTTTCCTATCAGTTCATGCCAGGTGCTTAGTGTTAGAGGCCACAGCCATATTAGATCATCTCGTTTCCTGCATGTATTTTTTTGTCCTTCATCACAAAGTAAGCATTTGATGAAGCTAATAATGCCACAAATAATGTACTGCAGATTCTTGAGAAGATAATTAAAAGAATGGTACAATGACTTTTACAGTTCAAGGAATAGATGCACCGATAAAGTTATAAATCAAATCACCACTTGGCAAATGTAAAATGGTGAAACATTACACGAACAGGTATTTAATATGTGCACTCATAATATCTGAGAGGCAAACTGAAACGTGTTTTTATTACAGTTATGGGAAATAAAAGGTACTTTTTGAGAAAAGAAAAAAAACAACAATGACATGAGTGAAAAAAAACCACCCATAAACACAAGAACAAAGGGAGAAAAAAAGGTAGGATACTCTGAGCTTTTTTTATTTACCTGATTGCTGTCACTGCTTTACTTCAACTTTTTTTTTAAATCTTTTCTTTGTTTGTTGTAGTTATACTGGATGCTTCATCTCTGAACCCACATGCTTCAAAGGCAATGCAGGCATGATATGGATGCAGGAGGAATGTTATATAGATAACATCTTCAAATTTAAGTTGCTAGTTAGGCTACAGAGAAAGAAGTCCTAGTGGTCCAGGTGAGGTGGGGCTGAGAAGGGGTCCCCAGGGCTGAGAAGTCAGGCCCTGTTACTGCCCATATCCTCATGCAATGGGTTATAGTTTGCTAAGGGAAATAATTATCATTATTACAAAACTCTACAAACTCATTTGTTTATATGGATGATATAAATATAAAGTAAAATTATCTAAAAATCACGGCTGCTTTGACAAACACGTATCATGAAATAGGCAATAAAATCTTTCCTTTTTTTTTTTTTTTTTTTTTTAGAGAGCACTATTAAAACTTGGTAGAAGAGCTTTTCTAATGGGTCATCTACCGTACATTAGATCAGATGGAAATTTGTATTTCTCATGGTATTTTGAATCTCAAGTATGAAACTCATACTTAACTACCTTGTAGACACATTTAAGACTTAATTATCATACATTTCTGAAGCATCTGTCCATGAATAGGAGAGGGACAAAATAAGTGCAAAACAGTTTTAATATAATTTACTGCTATATTTAACTTACATAATTGTAAGTAGTACACAAAGTAGTAAAAATATTGATACTGTTCACTCACATGAATACACATATTTAGGAACTAAATCTGGATCCAATCTGAAAATATTAATACAGTATGAGCTTTTACTGAGCCGAGCCATATACTGTCTCCCACAGCATGCAATTTTCATTCATGAACACCAGCAGGGGCCTGGGGAAGCGTCAGAAGGAACAAAGTGAGAACAGAGTTATCCCCTCCCAGGTACATCCCGCTGGCTTATCAGTCACCTGGTTTAGAACTTGTTGGAGAAAATAATCACATGTGTTTCTATGTGGAATTTACTGGAGGTTGAAAAAGGAAGTTTCTAATTGCTTTTATAAGCTAAAGTACCTTCCCCTTTTTCCCTTTCCAGCCACAGTGCAGCTGTATGTATTGGTTATGTAGGAATATTTCTGGGATCAGAACTCCAGCAGATACACCAGTTTTTATGGAAGGCAGCTGAAGATCTGGCATTAGGTATCATCTAAAAATTTGGATCAATAAAGCCCTCATATTTAAAAAAAAAAAAAAAAAAAGAAGAAGTATAACCACACATTTTTTACAGTATTGTGCATAAAAAGAAATGGTGAGGAAAACTGCTTGAGACCATGTCTTTCACTGATACCAGTATTTGTAAATATATCATATATATCATACAGATTCTCTGGTGGATATACAGTGGTTAAGTATTTGCACTCCCTGCCATAGAAAGGGTGATTGCAGTTCATTATCAGTCGGTTATTACCACAATAAGGTGGGCTTAAAAGAAAAATGCAGATTCTGTTATGTAAGAAATTTGTCCTTCCCCAGAAACAGGCATGCTGCATTCATGAGAGGAAGGTGAATGAAAGGATTCTTGAAAAAGAAAACGGTTTGGGTATCATTTTGTAATCACAAACTACTTTGCAGTTGTGAGGAAAAAAGAAGAGAAGAAAAAATCCAAACAATATAGGTTCAATTACTTATACTGTTTTGTTAGGGTATAACAAATACGAGAGAAGAGTGTTGGAAGTTATTCTTCTGCAGAGAGTGAAATATGATCATCCTCCTCTGGTGTATATCAAATTTACAAGCTACTGGCGAGCAAATACCGAGACAAGACTGTCCAAAACTATCGTTCAATAGAGATTTTCTGAAAATGAATAAAGAGAATTAGGAGAATGTCACATATCTAAAGAAAGAAATTGAAATGAATGTGTTTAAACAGCTTCTTTAAAGTGTGAATTTTCAAAGCAGGCACCTTTCTTGGTACAATCTGATTTCACTGTCAACACACTTCTAAGTGGCTTAAAATATATTGCCCTTTCCATAAGGCTGAGAAGTCCCTGAAGGATTATGAAAATCTGAATTCTGTTTCTTCTGACCAAATGTTTGAGGAACAGGAGGTGGGCAAAAGTCAAAATCCTAAATGTGACATTTATCTCTTGACACTTGTTTTGTGAACGGCTTTGGGAGCTAAATCCAATTCTGAATGTCTTATCTCTCCATTTTAGGATGAGTTGAACCAACACATTTAAATTTGGAATGGAAATGTTCTTAGATGAATAAAAATTCCCTATCATCATTACTCGCTGGTTAGCATAAGCTAGAGTGTTATTTTTCAGTTAAAAATTCAGAATGGAGAATAAGATCCTACAGAACAGATTCCTTCTGTAAGTAGAAGGTCAGGAGTTGTGCCAGGGACAGAAGGGAATTTTAATCATATTTATAGAAACCAAAAACAAATAGAAAGTTAAATCCTGACAACGATGTTTAATTTTTCCTGATAAAAAGGACTATTTTTTTTTTGCAAAAACAAACAATAGCAATCTAAATTCAGGTGCCTCAGAAGCAAACTTTGTGAATCTAGGCCATCTCTGAAGTGTAAAGTATTGTATCTGAAAGTCTGAGAACATATTACGAATATTCCATATGAAAGAGTTGTAGGAATTGTTTGGGTTTTTTCATGGCTACATGAATATTTAGTCCATTGGAAACCAGTATGAGTTTGCTGTTTACTTCTATAGGACCACGTATTTCAACCACATATCACAAATCCTTGCCTTACTGTGCTGTTGTCTGAGTGGTTGTTTTGTTCCTGTCTTGCCCTAGCTTTCAGGGCTTAACTAATGTAAGCACCATGCACAGCCATACGATATCATTTAAATTATGTATGATTTTCTTCCACAGGTGCTAAATTACTATATTCACTTTTATTCAATTAAACACGGAAACTAAAATGTCCCCTTTAACACATGTTGCATATTGCCGGTTTAGCATTATACATGATAAAATGCTTCTAGGGAGCTTTCCTACATCCTTTCCCTGAGATTTTCTGATCTAAAGCTCTTGTGGTAGATTGATTCTATGTACATTTGCCTGATGTGTGAATTTGACACACTTTTAAATCTCTGTTTTCATTATATATGGACTAAGCTTTGATAACCCTGGAGTAATTGCAGGTGTATCGAGCTGACTTTATCCCCAGTGTGTCCCTGGGATGTCCATAACCTTGACAGAAACCCAATTCAAACCTACTTTGGCACAGGGAACTCTCTGAAGCTGTGTTGGCCATGGCACAAGCTGCCCAAAACAAGAGAAACTGCACGACACCTTCAGTGTGGACAACTTTCTTCTTTGTACTGCCTGTGGTGCAGGTGGACAATGCAGTTACCTGGGTCACCTTTGGATGGCAAACGCAGTGAGTTATAGCATACTGACCTCCTGCTGCAAAGCTCTCTGAAGGTGAGGAAGCGATATTGCATTCGTCTTCCTTGTGTCATTTGGAAGTGATCATTTGTAGCCCCTTGAATGAAGACTATCTGATGCAACCCTCACAGAAAATACCCTCACTGATCTGAGGAGAAACCTGTAAGAGGTTTTTGCTTTGTGCGGAATTTTATTCCCTGTGTCCTCACAAAGTTTTTATGAGACATATTTCTAATTTGAGAATAAGTATTGAAGGAGTAAGTGAGGGGAGACTAAGAGTAGGTGGTGGGATCATAAATGGCAGTGGTAACTTTGACATGACATATGAACAGGAGCCACAAATTCTTTCTGTATGGCTACAGTCTGTCCATATATTCACTTGGAGAGTATTCTTTCCCTTTTAAAGCTTCCCTGAGGACAATAAGGAAGCTTTGGGAAAGATAGGGAAAATCAAATCTTCATCCTCATATTCCTTTATTCCAAGAATTTCCAAAGGACTTGCCCTTTTGATTCTGTGTGATTCATCTGTCGATTCCTTCAGAGACATTTGGTTGCTAAAATGACTTTTACAACACTTATCCAACATGTGCAAAGAAAGCATAAATGGCGAAAGGGAGCTAAGGGTAAAATTTCTACTCTGTTCCTTCCCTCGTGCTGGAGTGAGCTGCTAGATTCTGAAGTTCTTTGATGATATTCAAATTTGTACCAAGGATTGGCCTCTCACCTATGCATCTAAGGAGCACTTCTGAATTCTAACCACAACTTCTACATTTCAACATATGCTCATCCCCGTGGAATACCTGAAATGCAGAAGATGCAAGACTACTGCCTGCTTTGATTCTGACATTGCTGTCTTATCAATTCCAAGTGTTTCTCTTTGAGTGTTTTGTTTCCTTTGCTTTTAGAAGTGAAATGTGAGAAGTATTTGGGTTTTTTTTTCTGTTTTAGAATGTAAACTCTCACTCAAAACTTTGAGAGAATTGTTGTCAAGCTGTAGCTAAGTTACGCTCCACAGTCTGATAAAGTAATCCTTTCTATATCCACAGCTGACATCTGTACAGGCATGAAACTTACCCTGTCTTGTGCACCTGAGAACTTTCTTTGCCTACAAGACCCTGGCTCCAGGAAAAGGATTCTTTTCCTGCTTTTCCTGTGTATCTTCTGTGTGGCTTTGATTATATGATATCCTTCTCTTCGTTATGTATTTTATCTACCAAGCATGATAGAATAGAATTTGCATTTTACTATATATATTTTTAGAGTACGTAGTTATAGGAACAAAAGTACTACTATGATACAAATCACAATTACAATAATAATATTCCCACTAGAATTCATAAAGGACAAGTCATTGATTGTTTAAATGTACTAGGGACCTTCCAATAAACATATAATCAAACTTATCAAATATCTTTTATTCTTAGGCCACCAGAGACTGAAATCTAACATGATGCAGCATGTTAAAATAGTTTTCTAAAAACAGCTTTTACAGAGAGTTTCTTAATCAGTCCTGTTATTGTCATCACCAGAAAATTCCACTGCCAGCACAATAATTGTCCCCAGAACAACAGATTAGAACCTTTATTTGAGAATTAGGAAGAGTGTGAGGATTACATGGGGAACTAAAGCATATATATCTATAAAAATAATCCTTTTATGGAAGAACATTATAAAAGAACATTGCCAAAAATACATGGAACTTATTCAGCTTCTGTTAGAAAAAGTAGTTAAACTAGGCATGAAAGCCTAGTTTTTAATTTATTAAAAAATTTACAAAGTCCTACTTTAAGTCCTATTATTAGCTATTAAATCCAGGCTAATAATTTACATGACTTCCATATCATTTTATAACTGAGATGTTTATTTTTTTGTTTCCTATTCTGAGCTTCTGAGAAATTTAATTTTTTTATTCTTGTGATTGCTTCAGCATTTTGTGTAAGGATTATGGCCATTAATTTAAAAATCTGGGTTTTTTTCTTGTTGATACAGAATGCTATATTCGCTTAACCCCAGAATAAAAATTGCCATATAGGCAAGGAAATGCCATATACAAGTAATTGTTCGCCCATCTCCCTTGAAATGGCAGTCCTGGCAGATCTCCATCCTGGCAGATTGGGCAGATCTCCAGCCCATCTCCAGTCCTGGCAGATTGGCTGGCAATATCATGGAACTCCTAACAGAAAAATGTATGCAGGACAGAACAAATTCATTCATCTAGGTTAGATTGTCTGCATAATCCTAGTGGCATTTTTACGAAGACAAAAGAGAGAATAAGTAATAGCTCTGTGCTAGCTGTTATCTGTTCCAACATCGCTATCTGAGGCAGGCTTTTCTATCAAGTTTTCCCTCAGAAGAGGAGCCTTGTTCAGCGGCTGCACAGTCTTCAGGTTTTGAGATGGTTGCTTCTGACCTCAGAGCTCATGTTTTGCTTCTTACAATGATGTCAACATTTTAAATTCTTTTTCTAACTTTTGTTAATAAATGTGAATTTTATTTTTCAATACCTGAGTCAAATAATTATTTATCTTCAGTTTGAAGATATATAAAAGTTAGGTTTGTTTCCTGTTTGGTCATTTTACAAGCCACTTAGTTTTGTTGTCAGTCTGGGTAGACCCATACTAATAGAATAAACAAGGCCAGGCCACAGGTACAAGCAGTGGCATATGATCATCATACAGGTAAAGCATTAGAAAAGTCCCCTGAGAAAGTTTTGGTCCATGCCAGCCAGGGTGCTCAAATATAATGCCCAGGTAGGGACTGGAAGTAGCTTATCCTGTTGCTTAATAAAATGCCATTCTGGCTAATAACCTTCTCCAGTGACAGCAATATTTACCACCTCCTTGATTTTTGCCCAAAAGGCATGAGTAAGGAATTATGGATAACACATCCTTCTGTTCTAACTCCATTTGATGCCTGAAAAAAATTCATTTTTAATATCCTTCAGGATGCTAAAAGTTGTGCCAGAAAACCTGTTCAGAAAAAAGCTCTCTACCAGTCATCTTCAGATTTTTCTTCAGCCACGTCTGAATTTCAATAACAATTTTATATTTCAAAATCTATTCCACTAACTTCCTCATATCCTAAGATAACAACTCAGATATTTTTTCAAATTAATTTTTAGTGTCCACTTCTGTTTAATGTCTAAAACAATATTTGGAAGCATTCTTTGTTATGAAAATCACTACTTGATATACACCTGGGAAAAAGGAATCTGTATTGAAAATAATTTCTGACATTTTTTTCTTTCGTTTTTTTATTGAAGTCATACCCATACATTGGGGTGCACATCATAATAACGTATATTTACAAAGCCCATTCATCAGATGCACTGAAGTCTTATCTTGTCTTTCATAGCAGACTGAACCTGGTCCTGACTCTGAATGCTTCCAGATATTAATATGGATTCTGAATGGAAGTCCAGCCTCTAGTTTCATTCTATTATTGTTTCATTTGGAGACCTGTGTTCAATTTATACCCAGCTAGCTTCAAAGTCATATATAAAAATGATTTAACTTAATTTCAGTTTCTTTTCACACTCTTGGTAAAACATTAGGACAGAAAAATGAAAGCCAATGTTTTTTGTTTAGAGAGGTTCAAATGAGCCCTCTCTGTTATTTCAGTTCTCGGGTGTTCACTTCACTTTAATTCCACATCACAGCCTGCAACTCAAAAATCTGTAAGTCAAAACAAAATCAGAAAAATTATTTATCCAAATTGGGACAGTAATATATGAAATCTCATGGAATAAGTAGCCTGAGAAAGACAAGGTTCTTAATATGATAATGTCATTGTGCAGTACTAAGCAGCTAACTGATGGTTTTTATACAGAGACCTCAGTCTGCTTCACCCCATGAAAAACAATGAGCACAAGAATTTTTAAACCATTTTTGAGGAATACAACAGAAAATTATTAAAGCCATTTACACTGAAATGTAAAGAATTAAGCAGAGATTTCACTCCATTCCTTTTTCCATTCACTGATATATTTTTATAAAAAATCCTTACCCTGTTTGACAGTCTTACAGATGGTATTAGTGTCAATAATTACTATCCTTTCTTGAAAAGAAAGAGATGTTTATTGAGAAGGGCTTGTGCAGTTGTTCTTGTTGGAATTCAATCCCGTTTCCTGAAAACAAACAAAGAAACAAAGGACAAAAGAGAAAAGGCGGGGGGGAGAAAATTAAAAAACAAAAAAAAAGGAGAAAAGGTTTTCAGCTTTGGTTCTTGATTCTTACATACATGGTTGCTGCTATGAAAAAAAACAGGCATAGGATGTGGTTTTATCAGCTACTCCAAGATCTGGCAAGCTTGTGTCAATGTCATAGCATTTAAGGCATTGCTTTCAACTTCTTTTTTGGTCACAGGCTCACAGCAGTACTGCAAAAAATCTGTCTTGGCTGGCAAAGTCAGACTGTTTTCAAACAGAAAGCAGGAAACAGAGATAGGAAAGGAACAACTGAATGGAGAAGAAAAAAAGAGAAATTAGAATGGATGTAAATTAGAAAAATAAAAAAAAAAACCCGAAGTAGTAATTCCAATCACAATGTCCAGGATAACAGTGAGGATTTAACCAAGGCAAGTATAGGTATCATAATCCTTTGGCTCCCTTTCATCTTATTTATAAATATTGGGGTGGTGGCGGCTCATGATATTTGGGGACAACTATTGTGATGCCAGGAGGTGATGGCAGGAAGAGACTGGCATGTAGCTGGCACAGTGGCACAGCCCACCCCTTCCTGTGCATTAATTCTCTCCAAATCAGTCAAATTGTGGGTTGTCAAAGGGTTTAAAGAATAGTCCAATCTCCTACATTACTTTGTTTATCATTAAAGTCTAAACTTTAGACTGTCTCATTTTTTCCACTGTTTTCTGGTCCCCTCTTTCTCTTATTTATCAGTATTGGCCACTATAAATTATCCCTGGAACTATGAGCCATTAGATTAATTCAGTGTTTTAGGGACTCCAACAATTTTTGTCTTTCAAAAACAACATGATATGAAAGACTGAATTTGAATTTTTTACCTTGAGCAATTTAGAATATAGACCTAAGACAGCTGAAATTAGGACAAGTCCTTTACTTTCAAAGTATTTTACACTGAATAAGACACAGATTTTGCTTTAGTCCTAGAAACTGAAAATTGGTCAATTTCTCCTAAATTTTATGTTTTATTAAGAAGTTTTGTACATCTGTAGTCACCAATTTCAAAAAGGAAGTGTCTGTTCACTGCAGCAATGGAATAAATCAGGAATGCATCATTGACTATGACAATACAGTCACTAATATAGATAGTTTTTGCAATATATTTTGTCCTTCTGGTAGAGTCCTGTATATTTCTGGTGCATAAGAAAAAAATAATAATCCCCCCAAAACTCAGAGTGTTTTCAGGACCTAAAGTCAAAGTCATTACAGGGGGTATGTATGTCACTTGTCATTTTTTTCCTTTTTTCACATAAGCATATGTTACTAGTTAATGGCCATTAAAAACCAACCCCGCCTTGTTGCAGGTACTATTCTTTAAATTATTTTCCATCAGTGAAATCACAGAAGCCTAACATGGAACCACTGTTCTTCAGAGAACCTAAGGATGAATGTCATTAATCTAGGAAAGCTACTGAAAAAGCAAGAAATTGAATACTGTCTTTTCTTAGCCCATCCCACCCGTAAGTGGGGGAAGTTACTGGTAACAGGATGCCTCCAGTTATAAATAATATTTATTGTATCATTATGCTATATCACAGCTGCTAATAAAACCTGGGATAAAACCGTAAGGTGAAGTCTACCTCCTGAAATGGTTCATGATCTGAATGAAAACCTGCTTTATAAACACAAGGTGAAAGTGCCAGAAAGGTATAAGTTGTCTGCTGGAATACTGCTGATTTGGTGGAAAATTGCTTCAAAGAATGAGCTAAAATGAATATGTTCAAAGTAATCTAAGATGCAAATGTAATGCATTGCTCCAGGAACTCTCTACTTGTTTTTCAGCGTGACAGTTCACTGAACTGTACTGAGTGGTAGTCAGAAAATGAACAGATCTATTTTAACTTCAAGCAGATCTCAATGGCTGCAACTGGCAGAAAGATGATTCTTAGCAGTTGGAGATGACATCCTCCTCCTCTGCTTCAGTAAAGCAGAAAGGATTTGGAAAGTAAAGGTAGACCTCGCTCTATATATCAGACATGTAAACAGAAGTAATGGGGAAAGTTTTAATCTAGAAGAAATGCTAAAAATAATAACTTGCAATAAAACTTTGCTGGTTAATGCTGAAAAAAAAAAAAGAAATACATTTTTAAACATAGAAGTTGTGACTTTAAAGTACAGAATATCATTGATCTTCCACTGAAACAACAACAAAAAAAGATGAAATGCAGACATTTTCTCATTAACAGAACAATAATGAAATAGTCACATTATGCTTTTGTTTTGAAATAGATTCTGATACCTTTACCTATTTTCAACAGTACTTATGAAGCTGGTAGAAACAGTAATGGAATATAGTACTAGTTAATGTATGTAAAGACATCATAATATATCTCATAAAACACACATCCTAGTGAAAATATATCACTTTCAACAGCTACTGTAGATGACTCCAATTATATTGGAAATATGACCTCATTTCATTGACACCATTAGGACATACCATCAGTGTTTCTTAAAAATCTCCATTTGGAATATTATCAAATCTCTGTCTTTTCATTTTATAGCAGCTTGTAACCAAGTAACAGTCTGTTAGGTCAGTTTTGTTCACAGTAGGAGTCACAAAATAACAAAGGACTGGATTTACAATTAGGAAGGAGAAAATCATCAACAAAGATGGAATCATTAGAAAAAATTAGAACACACTATACTTGAAGTTCAACATTGAGTTTAATCAAGGGTACTTTATAATTAAAAGACGGATTTTTTTCAGCTTTAAAAGACTGACCTAACATTCTGTAGAGAGGTAAAATTTTAAGATTGTTTAGGAAATATTTAATTTGAAGATCACATGCTTTATATAATTTGCCAAATATTTTTATATTTACTCTCTAACTTCTAGATAGTATTCTAGTTCTCAGATTCCCTTGATTCCTATGAATCTAGTTTTACAACGAAAAACAGTTTCTGAGCTTCATCAATTTTGCTGGTCAAAAAAATCTGGCAAATTACTTAACAATGTCCATGCTTAAAATTCATCAGATGATTTTCCTACTATTGACTACATCCTGTTAAAAAGATGGAAAAGCCACTGTAGGCTTTCATGTATGTGGAAATGTACTAAATATCTGTCTTGTCTGAGCTTTGTTGTGTAGTTGGCTAATACCCTGGAACAAAATAAAAGAGATATTTAAAGAAGGTGCAACAGAAGAATGAAGTCTTGCAAGGAGACTGGGGAAAAAAAATACAGGAGAGAGGATCAGCTACTTCACCTGGAAGATTTTGCCTCCTTTTTTACACTTTGTTTTGGAGCATGATGACTTCACTGGACCTTCATTTTCTGATTGTGCATTCCAGGTAGCAACAGTAACTTAATTGTGCATGCTAGCAACAACACTTGACCTGAACACTTACTTGTGATATATATCTTTATAGGCACAGCAGGTATTATATATGGTGTTTCACCTTCAGCTTAATAATATGTTTCTAAATTCCATTTAAAAAACTTGTGCTAACTTGAGAGAAAGGAATACAATCTTCTGTTACATATCACTTTCGGAACATTTTTTTTTGCTTGAAAATATTCAGGCAAGCAGGGTTTTACAGTAGGTATATGAAATACTGTGTGCTATACCAGGGTGGGGGAATTTCTCCCACAGAGACAATTAAATGAGCCAGACAAGGATCTGGCTGTCATCTTTACAGATAGGACAACATATAAACTCTCACATTTAATTGGTGCGAATGTGACAAGAGAAAACTGAACATAAGGTCTCTAGACAGCCAATAAATCTGGCTTGTGTCTTTCTCCCTCAATCAAAGACAGAAACTGGCTATTTTTATATCTTGGGTTCATGTACAATTTTTTTTGTGTGCAAAAGAGGACAGGAAAGAAAGCTTTTAACTGGACAAAAATGCCACAAGCTTGCTTTTATTCCTCTAATACCTAAAATATTCTCCCAATCCAACATCCTTCTGAATGGATCAAAACTGCTGTGATTTTTGTCTGATTTTTTAAAGTCTCCTCCTGTTTATTAATTCTAGGTCAGACAAGCCAGAAATTTATCATTCCACAGACATTTCATTATTCATTTTTTCTCTTGTGTTAGGCACTGTACATCTCTAAGATAACATATGGTCTCTAAAGGAGCATAAGATACACAGAGTAGAAGGGGAAATGAAGGCATATACCCAAAGAATAACTTGCTCAAGGTCAAAGAGTGGTTGTTATTGATGGAGGAAGAAATAAATCCCAGCTGCCCTGCACTCCAGGCCAGAACCAGGACACTGAATGTATCACCTCTTTATCTGATAAGGCCATGATAAAATTTAAGGAAGCTTGGGAGCAGAAGAAATGCTGAGCTTTTGTTTGTTTACATGGCTTTGTCTCTCAGCCTTTTCCAAGCAGCTCATACAAGTTACATTCATGACTAAGAAATGCCCGCTAGGTCAATTCCTGTTGATTCATGGTCTGTCTGCTCCTATAATGACCCCCGAGAGAGTGTCATATGCCCTGTGTGTAGAGTAGACTATATGGCGTATCTTCCACAGACTCCACAAGATCTGCTTCTTTCAGGAAGGGTGACCTCTCCAGTAGTCAGTAGAGTGGGTAAGGGATAGAAACCTTGGGGTCACCAACACCATCACGGGAAATAAAATAAATCATCTGTAGAAGTAATACTTTAAGTAACATCATATAATACTCTATATAGCTCTATAATAAAGCTATCTTCAATAAGTTTGGCATTTCCTCTCTCACCTTAATACACGTCAGCTGAAATATTTGGGCCAAGGGTCTTTGAAGTTTAGCGGTAATGTAGAAATGGAAGCAAACCATTTTCAGTTCTTCACTTTGAACTTGCTCTCCTAGGTTCAGATTTTAGTGTCCTTCCGTTCAAATTTCTCATTTCTTCCCATGGGATGAAGTGCCAATGAAAGGAAATGGAAATGGAGGAAATGGAAAAAGGGACTTACTCTGGTGATAAGAGGGAGATCAGAAAAGTTTCTGTTCAGGATGATGTAGGAAGTGGCGCAAGATATCCTGTACATAAATTTTACTAGCAAAATGACCTTTGAATGCACCTAGATTTCTGGATAGCTGTATTTTAAATATTTCAAAATAAATAAAGGTCAATAATTCATAAGAAATAGATGCAATTTCTGTTGATCTTCTATTAATTATTTAGGTATGCAACCTTAATTTAAAGTGTTTCTGACAATCCTTTCTGTGAGCTAAATAGTACATTTGAAAAATGAGCCTTGAACAAACACAGTAATTTTCATAATACTCTTTTATTCTACATGAACTCCTAATTCATGTGATGAATGGGAAGTTTTGTAGTGTTAAAAATCATTATGTGAGGTAATAACTGTGAATACATACTAATATTTTCCTCTTCAATATTCATATCTGCAGCAACCATTCCATAAACTACAAAAACTAGAAGGTAGAACTTAGTTCAAACTAGTAATTAAGCAAACAGAAATACTGCTTTTCAGAAATCTTTGACTGAACTCATTCACCAAAAAGAATTTCAAGTTAAATACTAGTCATATATTATAGTAAGGACACCTTAATCTATTTTTTCTTCGCTGTCCAGTTAGTGTAGAGGTCACTTGACACTGTAACTTCCATAGCCTTGCAGTCCTACTTTGGTTGCTCAGCTCCTGGATAACCATGCAATAACAGATGGAAAAATTGCTTCTTGCTATCAATGGACTGAAAACTTTAGCCCTTGTGTTCTCCTTAGAATGATAGATGCTCTTGTGAATTAGGCAGATGCTCTTAACTTTGATAACCTTCTCAGACGTAATGTAGCAACTTTCATTTGCCTGCCAGAGGAAGGAGAATATTAAGAAGGGGGGTTGCTGCAATATGATTTTATGATATATTCATCATCATGCCTGGGTGCTATGGAACGGAATTCTTATGGAATACTGACACATACTTAAAATTTGGTTATCCTTGGAAATGGCAAAAAAAATCATTGGAATTTTTACTCACACAGTCATGCCTTTAAATCGACACCCTCTTATCACATCTGCAGTCTCCTGAAAGAGTGAAATTGCCAGTAAAAAATAAACACAGGATGTTCAGAATAAATTACAAACAAAAAATAAACAAAAAAGTTCAGATCTTTCTCAGCAGGAGGCTGTGTGAAACTATACATTTGGCCTAAGTTTCCTAGAATAGAAGAAAAAAAGTAAAGGAAGAAAATGAGGTAAAAAGTAGAACAAGCAAGCAAACTAACAAGCAGTGCTTCAATCCAGCGCTATCAGAGAGCCTGAGAGACAGAAAGGAATAGGCTGATATGATTTATACACTTAATATTTTTCCATGGATAAGGTATTCTGTGGCAACGTGCATTATCAATAAGCAGAAAAGTATTTCAAATCCATATTATCTCCACTTGACAGGGAATGTGGTTATGAGGTCTCACACTATAAAGGTACTTTGGCTTTTCAAGAACTTGTGACAGCATTTACCATTTTTGTGAGTCTTCAGCTTGCTTATTTGTTGTTTGCACATGCACTTGATAATAAGTGATGAGTCTGCCAGTATAAATTAATAAGGTTTTACTGTATTTTACTGCTTCTTCTTCCATACTAAGTTTCTATTTCAACTATGATTCAGATTGAGTTACTTTTTTTACTATCTTTATATTGGTTCTTAGAACACTTTATTAAATAAAAAAAGTCAGAATAAGATAAAGTATGGACAGCTGAAAGATCCTAATGGATGGCTTGGCCTTGACATTCTGCTAAGCTTAACCTCTACTAAAGCTGCAAGTTTTGCATTGAAAGCAGTGAAGAAAGCTTTGCAGTCCAAGAAATGAAATTGTAACGAGGGTATCTCATAGCTGAGGTACTGTTTCAGCATGATAAAATGAGTATAGTGCAAAAATAAAGCAAAAGCATTCCAAGAGGAAAAAATTTTTTTTTAATTATTTTATTCCATCTTTCCATGCTCCATCAAAAGGTAAGATTGACATGCACTTTGACAATTATATTTTAGAAAGCTAAATTTACTTCAGTAGAATCAACCTCTAAAAAGAAAAACTAGTTAGAAGCAACAGATACATTCCTTATTGTAATAGTTTTATTTGGTCACTGTTTGTATAATATCAGCGTTTCAATAAAGACTCTGTGTTAGAAGAAAAAAACCAGAGGATGAAAAGGTAGTAACGTACCTTTGCAGGATGGCAGGTCATTAAACTAGTCTCTCCTAGAAGCTAACCTCCCTGCACCATTAATACACTATTTCCCGTTTATGTAATTTTGTTCAGAGTTTTGTAAGGTGGATCTCACTGAAACATAAGTTTCTTATTCAGTGGGACTCAAATACAGTCATGGAGGATGGTTTTGAAGACAGATTAAATCTTAGAACTAGGATTGTCAAAAACTTGAAGAACCAAGTATTCTGAATGTTAGGTGAGATGTAGATTTCAGCACATGACACAAAATGTAAATTTCAGCCTATTTCTTACCTCCAAAACACACTCTATTGCTTTGGAATGTCTCAAGTCATGACAGAGCTGTATTCAGTGTACCTCAGAAATATCTGGTCTCACTCAATATACCGGTGTAACAGTAAAGTGAATTAGAGAGTAAAAAGGATATTTCTTCTGCAACGCCAATGACTTTTGTGCAAACACAAGACACCAGAAACAAGAAATCAAATTTTTGCTCAAATGTTATGAGTATGAACAGTTGGCTACCTGTCAAGCTGTATGAGCCTTTACAAGATATTATTTATGCTGGCCCATAGAGCTATAGGTGCCCTATGGAGACAGGAGGAAGCTGATTAGTAAGTTCGATAATTTCTTCGTACCGAATTTACCTACAGAGTTATCACTTATCTCTTAAGAATCTAGGCCTAAAAATCTGCAATCTGTTTTGAAACGGAGTTGACATTTTTCAAGAAGAATATCCATAATCTGGGACTTCAAAATACCACAAATTCAGACTAGCTTTCTACAATACCTACATTTTTTTTTAAATCCTACCCCTGAGTCATCTGCTTGTATAGAATATACAAAGTGAGAAATGTTTTCCAGTACTGCTGTTTGTACAGAAGACAAAATAATTATATTCCTCCAATACTGCAATTAATATTTTCTGTTTACTCAACCTAGGGGCTGCTCTAATGCTTCTTCTCACTTCACTAACGCACAAGATTTCAGTGACTGAATATATATGAAAAACAAAATAGTGGGAAGCAAAGATCAGAAAAGTGTCATGGTTTCTTTTTTCTTAGAGAAGCAACAACTTCTTTTAATGTTTTGAAAGGCTGTCAAACTGATATTTTGGTAGCTGATTCATCCACTGACTCCTGGCTTTAACACTTCTTCCACCACCAAAGGCTGAAAATTCCTCATTAACACTACTGTGACAGATCATCATACCAGGTGGTACCACTAAACAATTAAGAACTTGTTCAAAGGCTCTTATTTACAATTTATTTCGTTAAAATCGAAGTTTCCTTTCAGATTATGCAAACCATAATAATTTACACTGATGTTCTGTTTTGGAAAGTAAAAAATGTGTGCAACCATTACACAACTGAGAACACTTACAAATAGGCAGAAATATAAATATAAAGAGGTATTAACGGCAGAAAACACAATGTATAATAAATAGAGCATGTAAGTATTTAATGAGTCAAGTCTTGCTATGAATTAGTGACTAAGTGTATTACTGACTAAACCGGATATTTCTTCTGCGACACAAATACTTTATGTGCAAACAAAAGACGTCAAATACAAGAAATCTTTATTCAAATCAAGCTGAAGTCTGCTCCTACTCTTAAGTTCAAATGTTTTACCAAAGCTATCAATTTTCTGCCTTTGAGGTTTATTGTTCCTATAGTTGACAAATAATTGCTACTAAACATAAGATCTATGTGCAGGGTGAGAAGGGACTGTTTATTTTCAGTATCACATATCTCCTTCTCAAAGAGGACTCTAAAAGGCTTTTATGAAAACAATGCTTCAGAAAGTGAAAGTGTGAGCATATTCTTACTATTTGGGTAGTGTTTATGGGGACTGGGAAGCAGAAAAAGCAGGACATCAGGAAATATCCATGTTTCATAGTTAAGTAAGGAAATTAGGGTTATATAGTGGAGTTGATGTTGCAGAAATTTAGATTTATCTACAATGGAGACATCTTTGCTTAAGCATGCTGTCCAGATGTGCTTATAATCAATAGAGAGAAAAGCTTTTGTAAGCATGGTTCATCTGACCCATTTTAGACACCAGCCTTGTGTGAAACAGATTTTTCTCTAGAAATGTCTGCTTTCCTCCCCAAATACAAAGAGAGGCTGAATGAAGAGTTCAGATGTAGTCATATACTTTACAGTCATGTAGACAGAAGAATCCACCCCAAGTTTTGAGCATGATGAAAGAGGGAGTTTGGGGTATGGGAAGAGGGAAGGCAGGAACGTGTTAAGAGCAAAAAGACAGTTATTTTAGCCACTATACAGGAGATGTGTGGCACAAACCTGTGGGAGCAACATGCCCAGTCATTGTGCCTTGCTGCCAGTAGCTGTACTGCTCTTGGGACCGAGTTACAGCCTTCACATGGTGCTGCAACCTCCTGTGTAGGTACCATAACTCCTTCAAGGATGTCTAGCATGGTAATTCACAGAGTGACACAGGGAGACTTCACAGGGGGAACCAATGGGCATTTGACTCTGGTGCCAAAGTGTGGTTGCTGCGGTAAGACGGCTGCCATGAGCTCGTGGGTGTGCTGCTGTGTATACTGTTAAGCTGACAGCAGGTGTTCAGCAGAAGGCAGCACATTCTGCCTGGCTCACATATATTTTTCTTGGAGGAAAAAATCCTGGAAGAGAGAGACTGCAAAAGTAACATGGGTGGATATTTCTACTTCTCAGTAGAAATAACGGGCCTGTATACAGTGACAGTTAACATCTGTATCAACGAAAAAACGCATCTATATAAGAACAGAAGATAGAAATTCATATGAAAATCATCCTGTAAGGTAAAAAGCCTCTACATCAGGACTCTATGGCAGAGAACTCAGGAAGAACATGATAGCCACCAAAAAAGATGTAATTTCTTACTCCTAGAAAGGTTCAAGGTGTTAAATATCTCCTGGATGCAACATAGGGTGGAGCTTCAATGAACCGTCTGGTTTGTACCTCACATGTGCAGCTGGTTTCTGGCACTAACTTTTGGACCCAGTAAAGAAAGATCTGGAACAAGATCCTTGCCAAGTAAAAACTGATCTGTTATTTTTCTGAAGGTTAAATCCTCTTGCAACAAGTGCACAATCCATCTTTCTGCTAGTATTAGTTAAGCAAGTACTAGCTGCACCACAAGACCCTGAGCCAGTATTAGAATGGATTTATCAACAGGGGTTGTTACAGGATTTAGCAGCAGGAAAAAAAATCCTGTGATGACATTAGGCTTACTACTGAATCAGAGAAAAAAAAAAACCTCTTTTGAGAAACACCTCTTCAGAGAAAGTCGGCTGGAAGAAAAATGGTTCTGGGAAATGCATCTCAAGACATCCTTGTCAAATGTTTGGGGGAGAAAGAAATGCAAAGCAAAAATGTTTTTTTACATAAATCCAAGCACAATAGACGTACTGAAAAATAATTTAATAGCCCTAAGAATGCATATTCATATTAAACTCAAAAGCTGGGCAAATTAATGAACTATTGTGTGATATTATGCATCAAAACTCTATCTGTTATGATTGGCCAACTCATGTGAGTTACACATCCTGCCACATGAACTTAATTTTTATGTTTTATTTTCATCTCTTAAGTGCATATTTCCCACTTGAAATTTGTTTTCTGGAAACACTGGTTACAATTTGCTGTTTTCACAGTAAAGTACTAATGGCTATGCTTGATGAAATACCTTTAGAATTAATCACTAAATTATAAGTGAAACAAATCCATAGTTTTTATGTAAATAGTTTTTGCAAAGACTTGAATATGTGTCAGTGATTATACTGAACAAAAGGTCATATAGAAAACAGAGTATATCAGGTTTTCCTTAAAAAATCAGAAAAATTTACTCATAAAAATATAGTCTTTAAGTTCTGCATAAACTATTGAGGCTATAGTTTTCACTTTTGGAAAGAACTGTTGACAGTCAACAACACTTGCTTGAATTTCATTTATTTTGAATACCTGATCATATAATACTATATTAATCAAAAAGAAAAGCCATAAACCTAAAAATCTACCAATTAAGTATCAAGTTATTAACAAAATGTTGGCAGAATGTCTAATCTACATGACAACCCTGCAGACACCAGTGTTCATAAATATATTTGAGTTTTAATGACAGGTACTCGCTCATCAAATAGCTGTCTATGCATGATATAAAACATCTATATACAATTGCATTTGCAACCCATACAGGCTGTTGCATCTCATTCTACATTACTGCTTCTGAATAATGATCTTTAAATATCACTGACATAAAAGCTCTTGATAATTTTGTTGTTATGAATAACATTATTGTAAATTTAGGCTGCTTACCAGGCATATACAATTTACTATAGCCTTGCAGTGGTATTGAACCACATTGAGTGGGAAGAAGCAAATAAAATAAAATCCTATGTATAAATTTTCTTCTCTTTCAAAGGGACAGCAGACAATGACAAGTATTATTTACCACTACTATTGTGTCTAAGAGCCTTAGACAAATAGTCTGTTGTGCTAAGTACTGTATAAAGACACGACAAAATACAGCTTCCATCCTAAGGAATTGATAACATCAATATTACATACTATTAAAAGATTAAATGGGAAACAGAGAGAAGAAATATATGGGATTCATAAAAAATGTATTACAACAGACCATCAAATTATTGTAGGTATGTCTCCTGTTTTTTCCATACAGGCAAGTTTTCATAGATTACATTATCATTATGCTTTCAAGTAGTAACGAGGAGTCATGGAGACATCAGATGAACAGACAAAGTCTTCTAATGGTCAAATTGGTCATTAAAAACATATTATAAAGGAATTGCACCACACTTGTATTCAAAAGCCTGCGGAAGAGCAACAACATTGACTTTTGTCTGACTCTTTTTCACTGTAAGTAAAATTGCTTAGTTTCTATATAGTTAGTGGTGCTGGATATTAATTCCTGTACATAGATTAGAACTTTTATCTCTAGTCTTTTTCCCCAAATTAATATGAGAAGTAGTGATAATTTTATCATCTTAATCACCTTTTTTTTTTTCTGCAGAAGGTGACGTATTTAATTTTTTTTAATCTATCAGCCTTCTCCCCTGAAAAAATATCTGTATATTTTTGCCAAAGCCACCTGGAAAACCAGACACTAATGGAACTGATCTAAAAGTGAAAACTCAGTTTTGAGAAATAACTAAAAATACTAGACTTTGTTTCAATTGTCTTGCAATGGATATATTTTCAGCCCATAAATTAATTTAATTCCCTCCTCCAATGTCACTCACGCTGTTTTATTGAGAAAAATATCCTTTAGTGAAAGCCAGGGCTTTTACAGGAAAAAAAATTTCAGTGATGATTTGATAACTTTTAATCAAGAATTAGTTCTTAATTAAGAAAAATCATCACTGGAGCTACCATTTTACAAGGAAAAAAAGTCTAAAAAAGACCTTTGTTTTTTGGAAAACAAGAAAATAATTAACCAGAATGTTGAAAACAGTTTCAAAAACTTTAGTACTTTTATGCGAGCATAAATATTTTAGGTGAAAAAAGGAAAACAAGCTTTATCACTATTCCATCTTAATGGATGCACTTGTACTTGCGTGTCCTACTACACCCGTAGCAGCACCAGAAGAGTGGCCAACATGTACCTAACAACTCGTGTCCTGTTCACTTCATGGGAATGTCAGTAGCCTTGAGGTAACTCCAGGGACATCAGTGTGTTGATGGGGGGAGAGGAGATGGAAAGCAATGATTGATGGAAGCCCTAACCCCATCACTATGAATGACATAACTCACAACTTCTAGCACATTCTGTCAGTGCCTATTTCATACACCCTTTCAGAGACATAAGGAGGCCAACACAAGCTGTCAGGCTGATGTAGGATACTTCTACAAAGTCAGAGTGTGTGTGTGTTTAGTCACACTAAACTCAGATGGCTCATTTGGTTTGGTGGTTACACTGTCCCAAACTCTGGGTGGCCTTCATCTGACAGTATAGAAACTGAGAGATGAAAGAAAGACATGAGGTTTTATTTCTTTCCTTGTCCCATCCTCCTTAGGATGGGACAAAACAAAGCTACCTCCTCTGTGGTATTCCAGCTAGGATAGATAGCCTTATATCTTCATCTCCTGATTCTTACCTTACAAATGGAATAATAGAGGTTAGCTTTTGTAAATCTCTTTTAGGCTTATTATTGAATAACTTGTATAGTGGAAAGACCAGTAGATTGAAGGTCAGCCCTGTTATGCCCAGCCTTGTGTTATCCTTGGTCTTGGAATTTGTGAGGAGCTGGGGATCATCAAGTGGCATCACAAGACCTTTACATCAATAGTAGATTGCCAGAGTCTGAACATCTCTCAATCATCCGTTATTTTCTGCTTAAGAAATCTAGGGACTTTTTACAAGGTCGTGTAGTGATAGAACAAGGGGTAAGGGCTTTGAACTGAAGGAGGATAGATTTAGATTAGATATAAGGAAGAAATTCTTCACTATGAGGGTGGTGAGGCACTGGAACAGGTTGCCCAGAGAAGTCGTGGATGCCCGTCCCTAGAAGTGTTCAAGGCCAGGTTGGATGGGGCTTTGAGCAACCTGGTCTAGTGGAAGGTGCCCCTGCCCATGGCAGGGGGGTTGGAATGAGATGATCTTTAAGGTCCCTTCCAACCCAAACCATTTTATGATTCTATGATATACCAAACAATAACAGTTGTTATATCATTTCTGTTATGTAGAAGGATATTTTATATGTAAGAGGAATTTTCCCAGTATTCTGATTATTGTTTTACTCAAACAAAGAATAGACCAAAAGGACAAAAAGTATCAGTTCTAGACATGGAAGCAATAAATACTTCAAATTATTTCCACATCAGTTACTTCCTGGCTTTAGTTATTCTTCTCACTTATTGTATGTTTTGCAAATGTTTGAAAAAAAAGTTTATATAAGGTTGGAAATCTAGTCCCCTGAAATACTGTGTAGCCCAGGAAACTGTAGTGCTTTTGAATATATATGTATACACACACCCATGTGCATATACATACATCTAGATCATTTTACATTATGCTACACATTTCATCCGGGGCAAGTCCTCCATAAATTAGAAATTTACTCTGCAATTCCAGTCAAGTAAAGTTCTTAAAAAAGAACATCTAACACACAAAAGATCTGCCATAACAACCACAAAGAGTGCTTCTCATGTTGAGAGAAAAGGTTATGGATATGAGAATGAAAAAAAAGTGCAGAAATTATTGTAATTTGCATTTATGATGTGACCGCCTCCAGTATAGATTAAAATTGGAACCCCTACTAACAGTCACTTTCATAAAGCAGCTTGTGGTATCAGGAAAATGTCTTCTCCTCTGATCCCTACCTATTGAAAGAATACGCAGAATACACAGAGCTCGGGATTCAGTGTCAATTAGAGAGCAACTCTCTACAGTTTACCCCTGTAGTAGATGTCAGGCAATGAAAGGTTACCAGCTGGCTTCGGAAAAAAAGAGAATAATATGCTAATAGGGAAATGTGTCTGCTGTTTAGTCTTATTCTATATTTAATGAGATTATTGCAATGTGGTTGCTATCTCAGGCTTGTAAGAACACAGAATACCTAAGGACTATCTTCTTGCAGAAGCTTTTCTTTTCATGGAGGAGGAAATTCTGACTCTCTGTAAAACACCATGTACCTTCTGTAACAATAACACAACTGTCTGGCATTTCAGTGTCATCCTGATAAAAGTCTTTAGAATTCGGTATTCTGAAGTGGTGCAGTACTACCTTTATATCGTGCTGGAAAAACACCACCCTGAAATGAGAAAGAAGAGAAGGAACCCAAGGAAGAAAACTTTGAAGCTTTATAGCTTCAAAGGAATGTTTAAAAATGTGAAACATGCCGATTTTTTTTGTTTGTTTCTTAAATGTGTAAAAATTAGAGATGATCTCTCTAAATCACACAATTCTTATTTAGTTCGTTCTTGGATCTGTTCTCTGACTTACTTCAACTATTTAATGATCCCTAATGTACTTGTGCTGTACACATGGCCATGATAAACCCTAGTTAAAGGCTAACAGCTGAAGCACATTAGATGAACATCCTTGGAATTCAAACACTGCTACTTGTAAAATCAGAAATTAAATCCTATTCAAAACAACCACAAGTGGATGATCTTTCATTTTTAAAGCTGCAAAACCCAAAGGCTCAGCTTGCTCTTAGTCCCTTTACTGAGATCATTATCTTATCTAATGGCCTGAAATTGCTTTTCATATAGTCAGTGTGGTTCAAACAGTTATAAAATCCTAACTCTGCTAACACTGCACAAAATTGAAAAAGGCTGGCCCATAAAGAAGCAAAATTCAATTAAACTCCAAGAGTGAAGCCAGTGTCTTGAGAAGTTTGGAGGCCACTATGGGAAGGTATAGACTAGCTTGCAAGAATAAAACCTAGTCACTAATCTGCTTTCAAATGATAATGTCATGAACAAGAAAGGAAAATAGCTCTTACATTAGGTAATAAACAATATCTACCCTAATACCTACCCTAATAAACAATAACTCCTAAAAGACATTGCCTAAAGTTCTGAATATCCCATCTACCTAATCATCCATTTTTCTCACTATAAATGACTCACCTGTACAGTTGCATAAAGTTTATTTTGCAATAATTACTTTTTTTGTGAACCACAATTTATGACAGCTGATTTTAGTAACAGAAGATGTTGTATGAAGGTAAATCAAGGATTGTTTATGTCAAAGCATAAAATATTGCTCCACTTGAACACAAAATCAGAATAAAGGCTCAAGTAACCTGGGTTTGTATTATATGTCATCTGCTGATATATGGAAAATTATGAAAACAATAATGTAACCTTCAGTCTTCTTTTTTCTGAAGTTCCAGAAATAGTAACAAGTTGTAAGCAGAACCCTTGCTTCTTAAAGAAGTTTATACATCCTCACTTATCACATTTACAAAATAAAAAGTCAGCAAATGCACCTAGTGCCAGCAGTGTGTCAACACTTTACAATTGGACAGTTGCTGAGTAGATGATACTTTTCATAACTTAAAGGTAGATTGAAATGGTTGCTCTGTGAAATTGCTCAGTCATAAAAGTAAATGATTGAAATTACTTGTGGCTTCAAAACTCAGTGAAAGAAGGTGGCTGGAATCGTTAAAGGACATTTTAGGATGCTTTGCATGTATTATCTTTTTTGCCAATACTGTGTTAAAATTTGTCACATTTTTTCTAATGGAAAGCATTACAATTTATTTATCTTTTTGTCTGCTTTACATGTAATATGTTAGGATATTGTTTTGTTCAAGTTTTCTTGTTCAAGTGCCCGAAAATGAAGCATTTTAAGTTTCACCTAAGAACAGAAATATGTTGATTTTGATTGTACTTGGAAAAGTTCTGAAAGAGCTGCAGTTTAGTTATGTAATGACCTGTGAATTGGTCTCTCCAGCTGGATTTCAATTTCTATGATGCAAATCAGTCAGTAGTTTTCATGAGTCTTCACTTCTTTTTCAAAGCACAAGTTTTGACACATTATGGGAGATAAAGTGTAGCCACAATGACCAGCCTTGAGTCCATCAGCTACTGAAAACAGCATTAAAAAAAAAATAAAAGTAATGAATTTTAGTTTAGTAAATTTGTGTGGGTTTTTTTGCTTGTATTCAACAAGTTGCAAAGTTTTGCAAGAAAAAGAAACCAAGAGGTATCTGGTATATTTTCACCCTTAAATTCAGTGGTGATCAGAATTCTTAGTTGTATGGCATTACATTTTTGTGTGTTTCAGTTCTTGAAGAAATGCCAGCACGGTCAGTTTTATTTTCCAATCTTGCAACATGAGGTTTGCCCAACATTTTGAAATTTTGCTGAGTTCATCTATCTAATTGCTTGATCAGTCTTCTGCAGTCTGCTTGTTGTAACATGAGTTTCTATAAAAGAGAGAATCCCAGTGTAAGTTACATTTTGTTGGTGGTTTATAAATTTAATAGATACCACCTTTTATAATATAGGCATCTAAAATACACTAACTTATCTTTATTGAAGTTTCCTAGATTTGCTGAAATCAATGGAGAGATATTAATTTATTCCACCCCTAGTTCCAGTCTGATAGCTTACAACTACTAGTCTCCACCACTTATGGCCTCTGGCCTGTAAAAGTAAATGTTCATCTTTCTCCTCAAACCCTTCTAATATTTTTCAATAAGAGCATAACCTTTTATTTGGACTAGAAATGCTGTTTCTTTCCCAGACAAGAAATGCAACTATTTACATTAGACTCTAGTGACTGAAAAGAATTTCCTGATACTGGATTGCAATACAATAGCATTGCTCAAAATCAGAGCTGCTCCTGGGCTGTAGGATCATTGTACATTTTTGTATGTAAGCAGTTCTGATTTGTTTCCCTTCTGAAATGGAACCCTTGAAAGCTACAGCTGCAACTATGAAAATGCATGAGGAGTTTAGAGTCTTTGAGAGATTTCATTCATCTCCCTTTGACAAGACGGCAAGTTGTTTGTGAAAGACCTACATCAGATGCTTATGTTTATGCCATGCACTCCCATGGTAATAGGTTTCTCATTTTATTTCAAAGTTTAGGTTTTTCTTTCCTTTTACAGTCATCTTGAAGTTTCAATAGAAGGAAAAGGTTCCTGTGACTATTCTACTCACAGAAATTTGAAATACAAAGTATGTTCTTTTGGGAGCAGTTTGCCTTTTCCCCTAGGGGTGGGACAGCAGCACAATTACAGACAGTGAATTATAGTTTCAGTGGTAGAAGTAAGATACTGTTTACATGAAAATGGGGGTCATTCCCTGAAGTCTCCCCCCATAGTCTCACAGTGGGAGCCAGAAAGGAATAGAAATTGTAGTTCCTATACAAAGAGAAAGTATTAGGTGAATATGCACTATTCTACCCTACAATCTAGAGATCCCAGCAGCCTGGAGTCCCTGGAAGACTTATGAAAGTAGTACAAGCTAAAAAATATTTTCACGCTTGCTTCTTCATACCTAAAACTCTTGACAATCTCACTGCTTGAGCCACATGCTGATCTCCAAGGCCTAGCACAAAAGAGCACAAGCGACACTAACCAAGCATAACAAAACACAGAAGACAAGAAAACCAAAGCAATCACAGACATCGGCTAATTATGAAATCAATAAGCAATTCAGCAAGTCTGGGAAAATACTCAGACAACCTTCCAGAATAAAAGCCAACATTTCAATAAATACGTATCTGTATAAAAATAGGTAGTGTGACAGATCAAATTGGGCAAACTGATAGAGTCACGTTAATTGTCTTCATCGTACATGAAGATTATTGACTGGCATCACCAAGTAAAAAAATAGTAGAGACAATTGAAAAAAATCAACCAGGAAACAAAAAGACATAGACCCAATAATGACATTCGCTGAAGTCAGAAAGGATAGGAATATAATCCTGCACTTAAAGAGCTGCAAAGAAACCCAGTTAAGTCCTCAGTTAAGTTCAAATCCTTGATTGTTTTTGTGTTCTTAGACATGTCTCTGATTTCTTTGTTCCTCCTCTGTAACCCAGAGCTAAGATCTTCTAGAGTTGCCCATATACTGTGCCCATACTTAAAGGGTAAACTGAGGAAATTCTTTTGCTTAAAGACATGCAATAAAGTGCCCTGGCAGGTTAGTCCTGCCTCTTGAAAAGAATACCTGACTATGGGCTTTGTTTCCTTATTCCAGAAATATTAGAAATGCAAATTCATTCTCCAGGAACACTTAATTTTGCTTGTGAATATGTTGTCAACTGTTCACAGACAGATATTTTGTTTTCTTTCTGCATCCTACACACAACTGTTTCCTGTACTAGAGATCTTGGCCTTGTCATATTAAAGTATGACAGGCTAGGAGCCGTCCAGATGATATGAAGGCTGTGGAAGCTTTAATTTCTTTTGAGTGCACTGTGAAAGTACCATGAAATCTATTCGAGCCAGCTGTGAAGCTTCCAGAGGTTTCCTCTACAGCAAGTGCTGGGTTAAGATTAAACTAGGCAAAATGCCTGAAGAGATACTGAATAGGTTTGATACAAATTACACTGTCCTGCTGGTTTGAAAGTAGACATTACTGGAATCATTAACCATAATCATCCTCAATTACAAGCACTGTAAGCACACATACAGCAGGCCAATAAATGAAGCCATTGTTTGCATGCAATGCCCATAATTTACAAAGACATGGCTACCTCATCCACAGTTTGACACAAAGCTGCAATCTCCAACATAATATTCTGAATTATTTTTAACTTCTGAAATTGATGCGTCTTTTATGCCTCTTTTTCTCCTAATTCCTCCTAAGATAGTCAGTCTTGTTATGTCTCATTATCCTAGTTCATATGAAAAATGTTTTTTCAGTTTGGAGAGGACTCAGGGTACTCTTTACGACTTCCTGTAAGCAGCCAGCAGGGCTCACCACTCCAAAAGTTTTCTCCGACAGAATCTTTCATTAAGTAACGTTGTTGACATGTTTCCACAGTCAAAACAGCAACTGGAAAAGGTACAGACCATGATAACAACGGAATGAAATATCTTATTAATAGACTTGTCATCCTTTTTGGGTCACCTCCTACAGTATTACAGTCTTCCTACCAGTACTCCATGTGTGCAATGCTTACAGCATGTACAGCTCATGTCCAGATGGAGAACAGAGTTAGAGTAGGTTTTAATAATGTATAATCTATTGTATGGTGCCAGTAAGTAATATTATAGTGGGTGCTACTACAGTAATCTTTAAATTGTCTCCTACTACTTTCTCTAATGAAATGACAGCTTTGAGAAAACAATTTGTTATGGTAATGGGAGGTATTAAAAAACCCTCCTGGTTTCACTGGTATATGTAAATACATCTTTTGTACTTGCGTGTAATATACATTACTGCAGGTAGAGCTGATAATACTACCTATTATTAGAGCTGCCAGCTATTTTATAATAGAAGGGCTTATTTTCAGTTGCTCATAGCTTTACAAATTTTACATATTTGGGTTAACATTTCTTATGCTTTGTCTGCTACGAGATCAGAGCATTTTTCCCTATTTGGTGAAAATTTTGCTTAAATGCTTTAGCAGCTTCAAGAGAAGGATTAACAATGTTAATTCAGTCTTCTGCCTATCTTAAAGCATAGGTACTTTCACGTCCCCTCATGGCTTTTTGAAAACAAGATTTGAAGGTGGTTTGGGGTCAGGTGTACACATTTTGTTATCCCTGTGGAAAATCATCAAAGGTTAGTCAATCTATAAGGTTTTTAAAATTGCAATTTGAACTGAGTTGGAGACAATTTAAGATTTCAGCAGATAGCATACTCTGAGGAACCTACAATGGGTATGCCAAATTATGACATTTTCCCAAAACTGAGGTTACAAACTCCTACAGGGCTGGCTCTGACCTTTCCTGAGCTCCAGAATATCTGCCTGGCATTCACAATGTGCTGGTGAACAATGCTTTTTACGCTATGTCAGATGTGCTGAGTTTGGAGAGCATTGACCCAAACTCTGATGTGGATAGTTGCTTAGCTATTGATGTCTGCTCAGTTAGAAAGAAGTGGAGAAAGGTGAAGCAGAGACGTCGTGTTGCCCCTGAAAGCCAAAGCTGCGTAGTACTGCTGTTTGGAGGGGAGGTCAGCTCTGGTTCTCTCTTTGGCTATGTACATAATCTTCCCACAGTGAAAGTCTTCTGTGCGTGCAAACAGGCATTCTACGTAGCATGGCCAGCTCAGTAAGTGAGGTCTATGTGTTGAGGACTTTCTGATGAGACACATCATGTGTGAGAACAGAGAAGCTCTGGAGCAGGCAGCACAGCATCATGGTCAATCTTGTGCTGATCTGTGGGAAGCAGCTCTTGGATCACAGATACATTACCACCAAACTGCCTAAGAAGGTGCACAGGGGAGAGCCAGTGAGGCTCACCACTCCTGAATTTTTCTTTCAGAGAATCTTTCACCAAGTTTTTCTGCAGGTCACTCTCACAAAAAAAAAAATTAAAGTTCTCTAAGTCCAGTCTGAACTTGGCATTTGGCCATGATGATCCTCCAGCAGAAACTTACAGACTAGTAGTGCAGGATTCCCGAGTCTCATGACACATTTGGGAGCTCTCTGAATTATTCTTTTTGCCTGTAAGAGGAAGTTAGGACAACAAGCTGAAACTAGCTCAGCACAATTTGTTACTGTTGGGAGCCTTTTAAATAACTCTTTCCAACAAGCTTTGGGAAAATATTAAAAGACCTTTGGCCATCAGCATAGCTGTTTCTGAATTTAGCAAGTAGTTACTGTAAATGGGAAATTTAAGCTCCACATTCTTTTTAGCTTTACATCATCACTGAACAGATTTCAACATAATAATCATGTTATTTATTGCTTGGTCAGAGTTAGGATTAGTTTGGCACCACAGAAGGGATAGCTGAGAATATGAGATACAGTTACAAATTACTTCCAGGGGCTTTGTGAAAGTTAATAGTCTTTAAATTGAATCAGGAATACATCATCTGATATTGGGTTTTGAGTGGGGGGATAGTATATGGGAGGATTTATTTTCTGAAAAAATTTGGAGTTACTGTTGTTCTTGACTTTGCTGGCTAGTTACTGAATCATTCTGATTTCACTCTAAACCTGCAGAATATTACATCTTGGAAGTTCAGGATATTCCCAAGGTCAGCAATAAGCTTGCCTCAGAGCTGAATTCTTGATCTTTATTCAAACATAGACTAGTTTTTGCTAGATTAAGAATATCAGACTTTCCCTTAAAGTGTATAAACTCTCCTTTAACTTAACTTTGCTAGCTTATGGTATCTTGCAAGTAATATATTAATTCCTCTGGGAATTAAAGAAGAAGAAGAAAAACTGTCAGTACCACAACGTGTGTCTAGGTCAAACCTTTTAGTTATTCCTGAAATAAATCTCTTGTTGTCATAATCTGGTTAGGTCAGCTCTGTAGTTCTGTTAAGAAAGGCCTTTTGAAATTTAAGGTCTCCACTAAAAAAGGACAAAAAAGATGAGACTAAATTATTCTATTATTTTAAAAGATATTGCACTAAATAAGGGAGCCTGCAGAACCTAATAGTTTGAGATTCAAAAGAACAACAACAATATCAATCTGTCAACACAACAATTGTACTAGCATATAAGCAAAAGGTACCTAGAATAAATACTGACTGTTCCTGGGTTATGTTAGTAGCTGCGTGGAGTGAACACTCAACTCATCACTGTCAGTTGCCCTAAAATTCTCACCAAAAAGTGGTAGTGCCCCTCCCCTTCCTGCCCAAAACCAGTATTATTTGGCATTCATATAGAGTATGTAGGTGTGTGTTTCAGAGGCTTTGAGAATCTGGTCAGCCTCTGAGCTCTGCAAAGACCCCAAACAAAGACTTACTTTCAGTAATATTGAAGGGATCAGTATGGATTCATAGCTAAAGATGATATTTGTCTTTTAATTAACTGTTTAATGTGGTATAGGGAAAACTGTGTTTGTTTTACTGGGCCCTGCATTACAAGATTTGTAATAGGCTTGTTTAAGTTCAATTGACAGATAAAACTTCTCTCACAATGCAGTTGGGAGTAGTGTACAAAAAAGCGATACCATTTTCTGCAAATATTTGCTGAGGACATACTAAAGAACTCCTGTCAAGCTTGAGTGCTTTTTTATTAATGGCTATCATGCCCCTACCAGGCATTTCTGGAGCTAAAAACTTTCTATTACACAGCTCAAAAAAAATGAGAGGGATGGCATCTTTTGGATGGATCTCCAGGCACCAACTGCTGCAAGTAAGGGCAAGGAGACACAGTCATGTTCAGAAGGGAGTGGATGACGTAGTTAACAGAAGGGGCTTAGCAGAACAAACTGAAAAAACAGATAGTTAGCTGCGCTAAGGGGAAAAGAATCTATTAAGTAAACGGGTTCTGGACTGTGCAGATCATGATATCCTTGAGAAATGAAATCCATAATCATGAAGAATGAGCTGCAAAAGGCTCAATATGCCTAAATCCTTTTCTGAAATGCTGTCCTGTAAACTTCTTGACTTTGCAAAACCAAACAGGAAATATTGCATGCAAAGGGCTTCCCACAATTTTCTAATATTTCCTGCTTTCAAAAGCAATTAAAATATTATGAGTACATGAGTACTTTTGCTCTGGGATCAGAACGTAGAACTATGGAGGTGCCTGAAGTCCATTTATTTCAGTTTTGTCCAATATTTCAGTCTCAAAATTGGAGCCAAGTTTCTTATCAATTTCTAGTTCTTCTATATGTGTTCTACCACATGAATCTACAAGAACTGATCAGAAGGTACAGTTTTTATTTCCTAAGAAATTAAAAATTTTTTTTCAAAATGTTTTTTAAAAAATAGTAATAAAAAAAGTTTGTTTGTTTTATTTAAAGAAAGTTTAAACCTAAACCTCAAATTAATTCATTAAATGAAGCCTTCATTTGGAAAATGTTGAAATGAGATTCCAAACATTAGTCAAAGGTCACAAAGTTTTTAAGTGTCTTGTTCTTCATCAGTGAATAGAGCTGTGATACAGCTCTAGGGGTCTGTGGGCTGTGATTCCCAGAACTTCAAATCCATGTCTTAAATCCCAGATGACTCAGTGAAAGGAAGATTCCCAGGGCTTCCAGGGGTTTTGTTTTGGAAGAAGCGTTCTCAGGATTTCTTACTTTCCTGGAAATCCTTGGGTCATAAGTACTGAGAGTCAGTATTGTGGGAGTATTTCAGATTTGTGGCTTCCCATTAAGCAGCCACCAGACAGTTAAAATAATGGTTGTGTTCTGTTCCAAGTGCACTACATTCAAGAGCAAACATTCCTTTGCCTGAGAGTTTATCTTTTTCTGACAAAACATTTAGCATGGGGAAAAAAATTATAACTACCGATCAAAAATGTATTTTTTATTTCTTATGGAAATACGGTAGATTATTTAAGGTACAGAGACAGAAATCAGGCCTCTTCATTTCTGTTGTCTTACAAACTGTACAGAAAGGATCTCATTACCTCACGGAAAAGAGGTTCAAAATTATTTCTAAACACAATGGTCAATTTTAGCTTCATTAAATTCCTGAAGGACTTTTTTTCTATCAGAACAGGGGGAAAAAAGTGTCCCAGTTAGTGTGATTTAGAATGTAATCGTTTAGACCATGTGATGCTCTCTCCAAGGAAATTATGGAGGTCCTATCACTCAAGTTCTTTGCAAATAGAATTAGGAAACAGGAGAATACATTGTAGGGCTAAAGTGTGCAAAAGGCAGCTGGGAATAATGAAGGCTGCTCCTTTATTTCTAATTCTATTACTGGAAAGATAATGTAACAGGAAAAGCAAGTCTTCTTTTAAAGAGAAGCTTTTAATGAGGTTGAACATCTGAAAGACATATCCAGATGTACAGACTAAACTGGTCGCATGGCTATCAAAAGACAAATATGTGTGGGTAGTACAAATTTCCTCCTACTCAGAGAAGCGTTAATTCCATTCAGTCTCCATGCACTGTCTCTGCCAAATAGTCTCCATTATTTGTAATCCTTTTGCTTTTTAGTCTAATTTCCTATGGATAAACAGTATATATTATTATTACTGGCTATGCATGTGTCATATGTCTGTTCTCCCAATTTCAATAAAATTGGAACAAGCAGAATGTGTTGTAAAGATAACTAATGGCACTAGAAGACGTATGAAAAAAGGTAGGAAGAAAAGAGAAACTCTATTAATGTCCCATAGACCCAGAGGATACTTACAAGTGCCAGAATCATGACAAAACCTTCAAACAATTCTCATATCTTCTTAGCCACCTCAAAAAGACACAAATCTATGGGAAATCATGTTCACTAGTTCCTATGCTCAAGGAACTATTTGTATTCTTTTGTATTTCTCAGCAAATGGCAAGCTTGCATGCAATTTGCCCTGAGGTTAACATCAAGCATTCCCAGAAACAGATTAGAAATGAGTAATTTTTTTTCAATATGGGTATGATCTAGGATTAGCAAAGAAAGGATCAAGAAGTTAGAAACGTCACTGATTTCTTTCTTTCTGAACTAAACCTATGAATAACCATGCCAAGGGAATTTTCTTCTCCTCTGAGCTACTGTAAAGATGTATGACTTATCTATTTATTGTCTAAGCCTACAGTGCCCAGACTCATCTTCTGATGATAACACAATGCTATCCTCAATAGCTGACATCCAGATAATTATGTCATGCTTATTATTGGCTGCTATGAAACAAACATTCATGAGAGATCAGCCCAGATTTCAGCAAGCTTTTCTGGAGCTAACTGCAAAACATACAGACATAACTAAATATTTCTACAAGCAGCTCCATAATTATGACCGGCAGTGAAGAAGAAATCAATCAGCAGCACAGTCACATAGAATTAAAAGACACAAACAAGTAGAAAATGGGAGACACTTGAGTTGACAAAATTCTGTATTTTCTACTACGGAGACCTGTTGTGTACTCTGGTGATATCTTTCATGAAAATGTCCCTAAACTAATAGGTGGGCTAGCAAAGAGCAATCAGCTTTTTTTTTTATCAATTTGGAGAAAGCAGGAGAGAGCATAAAAGGGGATCTTAAGTTTGCAGTTTTAGAACTGGGTTTATTAAACATTCAGCACACTAAACAAAGATGGAGCAGAGTTCAAACTGACACCATTGAAGTAGGAAAGGATCTGAAAAACAAGCTGCATATCCATGGCAGGGCTTGAACAACAACCTTAGTTTCTTTTGTTGTCCCTTATAAAGATTATACACTAGAATTATGGTTGCAGCCCCTGTACCGCACCACAGGACGCAATCTGGCTATTACCTGAGTTTACGTTATCACTCCACATTAGAGAGATGGCTATAACCTACAGCAAGTGTTGAATGCCTTTTACATAGTTGCTCCATCAACATCTTCTCCATCTTCTTTGTTTTAGTTGTAGTGAACACTTAAAAGGTCTAAATACTTTTGTACAAGCTTTCTCTCACAGTTTCATCCCCTTATGTGTATGTTTGATATCCAATATGTAATCCCAGACAGACCGAGCGAGAAAGATTTCTTTTTCTCTGTACAATTATGGTTTCCATCTCTTATTTAAGGCTCTAAAAGTCTTAACCTCATTTTGCCCCCAAGCGATATCGATTGTAATCTTATGCCTAATCTATTTTTGGGCAGAGTAAAGTTTCTGTAAATACATTGATCCTTTCTTTTTTTAAAGTTGCATTTGCCTACCTGGTAGCATGCAGTCATTAAGGAGGCTGTTGCCACCTTAGACTTCTCATATTCATTGAGCCATTCTTTCCTGGTAGTGAGACGTTCTGTCATTTTGAAAGGATTACCCTGCATATAATTCAGTGTCAGTGTATCCAAAGCTATAAAGCCTTCTAAGTGATGGATCTCTGCAAATCTCCTTTTTTTTCCATTCTATATTGTCACTTTGTCAATCAAGACAGTCCAGACTCTTTTGGTACATAGGAACCTGCCTCTGAAACCCTTTTGCAAAAAGCAGAGGTTTAGAAACATATACATCGATCGTATGACAGAATTTTCTAGGAAATTCACCATGGGACTGTATAGCTCATTTAGACTTGTAATTTGCTGCTTGAGAAGTTACAGTAGAGTGGTTATGTGAGTCCACGCTTCTCAAAACTATAGTTTATAAGTCAGAGATCATGATTATTTAGCTATCTTTGAAGAAAAAAATAGCTATGAGATCAAAATAGATAACACTGCCAATGACGTTGGGAGTACTAAAAAGAAGGTGATGATCAAGGCTTGCATTTGTGTTTGAATGAGTTAGGTGTTGGGACATATTGCTGCCATGGAAGAGGATTCCATCTAAGATGTAAGTTTCCCCTGTATACCTCATGCTTTTTAAATCCCAGATAGTTTTACCTTTCCGTGTCTGAGAGATTTATGATGACCCTGTAAATCACAACAGACTGAGTTTCTGCATGCCGTGGCTTGCAGGTGTCAGTAGTTCGGCTCACTGATTTGGCGAATCCCAATAGAGTCCTGTGTTACAAAATAAGCAACTAGTAGAAGGGTAGTATGTGCCCCATGAGACCAACCACCATATAATGTATATTTGCCCATTGAATGCCATTTTGAACTTATGACCTTTTCCTCAGTGGATTGCACCTCTTTCAAAGCTCCCCTGCAAATGACAAAGGAGAATTGCTATCAGAAAGTGACCCTCTTCCCCTTTCTGTAAATGCAAAGCTCCCTCTGTCCTCAAATAAGAGGAAGGCTTGACCTCTTCTGGTACAGTGTTGTGGTGTTTGGGTTTTCTTTTCTTTTTTGGGGGGGGGTGTAGGCAGGGGGGGAGGGAGGAAGAAAGAAAGGAAAAAAAATCCTTGTTCAATTCATCTGAGTAACACCAAGATCAGAACTGGTCCCTGGGTGGTTTGTGTTTTGTCTAAATTAAGTCTTTTTTTTTTTTTTTTTTGGTCTCCAAACATAAGACTTCACATAAAACACAGGAAGTCAACAAGACAAAATGTTTCCGTATTGCACTGAATCATTTTTAGAGTTAATTTCCAGTATTCATTTCTTACTAGAGGAACTTTCCAGGTTATTCTCTTTATCTCTTCCCTTTTGGTTATTTATGTAGATAGGCATGTTATTAACTCATTTATAATTTTTGAGAAACCTTTTGTTCTGTTTACCTGGGTGTAAAATCTATTTTTGCATCCATAATTTATTATTATTAATTTTAAACCAAAGTATTATTTATTATTTAATATTGTTTTTAAAGTCAAAAAAGTTCAGATCATTAATATTAATTTTCTTTCCTGAAGAAAATGACTAGCAAGAATAAATTGGGTTTTTTATTCTGATACTTGCCTTCTGAGACAGAAGACAATTTTATATAAGAACTTACTTGAAGTTGTTGTTGTTGTTGTTGGGTTTTTTGAGTTGCTGTTAGGTCCTCAGACAATTTCAGGGGAAAATATCTGACCATTTTTCTTATTGGACTTTGTTAAAAAGTTTTGATTCTATGCATGCCACATCAGGTTAAGGTGATTCTTCTATCTACCTATTTTGGTCTAAATAATGTTTGCATCTGAGGAGACTGAAAAGGCACCATTTTTCAAAAGACTTAAAGAAAACATTTTGAAAAAAAAATTAACAAATATTAAAAACAAATAAACAAACAAACAAAACCCCTTGAACTTCATTAGTGGGAGTGTTAATTATTGCAGGACTTGTTTTTTAAAGAAAAAATGTCAATTCTGAAAGTGAACGCATTTGTGGAAAAGAGTGCAAAAATTATTAAATGTGACAGATTTCATGCTTGGAAAAAAATTTGCAGGTAAAGATTATAAATCAGTGAAACATTCTTGTTTTCACATTTTCTAAGTTAAAAAGTCCATAATTTTTAAATTTGTAGTCATCTGTCCTATTATACATTAAAATAATTCTAATGAGAATGTTAGTAAACAAAAGTCGACGTTTCAGCTAAATTCTTTGAAAAGATATTTCAGTCCATCTGAACTTCTTTCATCTAAAATACATTAATTATATATATATTTAATATGATGAGAATACCATTTCCTGATCTTATGATATTGTTTACTACCATCTCACTAGAAACAAAAATGTGTTCCCTCCTCTGACTTGCAGTGAAAAAAAAGAACCAAAACTGCATAATCCTTTTGCTTAACATGTCAGACTGAGGGTAAAACAAATGATTGAGATGAGAAAAGTTTAGAAATTAAGAAATAATATGGTATGGTATGGTACGGTACGGTACGGTACGGTACGGTATGCTATGCTATGCTATGCTATGCTATGATTGTCCCATAATAACAGGCTCCATCCAATACCTTCCTGGGGCAGAAGCTACTTTTAGTGCTAATTATAAAACAGGTTCTGTAGTTAAAGTTCTGTACTTAGGACACTAGCCTCAGGCTTGATTTCAAATTCCTTGGCAAGAGTTTGCATTTAAGCCATTTAAGATTGTATTTTTCAGACATAACTGATATTTCAGGTCTTTGTCTCTAAAACTGTGAAAACAGCACTTCCCCATCTCAAAGAAGTATCTAATAATAGAATATTGTTTGACAAATGTAAGTATAAGTTATATACTCCTGTAAGTTACATTTCAGCTTCTGACAGCTTCTTTAACAGCCCAATGTCTAACACTCTCCAACGCTGAAGAGTCTGGCTACACATGTCCCCCGCATACCTGCGCAGGGAAAGACAGACAGCTGCTCCATAGGAAGGCTCGTTGCATGGTAGGCATTAATTCATTCACCTACGTTCTCTTTTTCCTCTGAACAACTCTGTTGTTCTACGTGTCAATCCACATGTAGGAAGCCTTTATGGCTTGAAAGACTGGGTATTTTTGGCAGTAAGATCCCATTATTATTAGATTTAGAAGTAGGGCTTATGCTGAGGCTCTTTATTGTTGGTTTCTGTTTGGGGTTTTATCCATTCTTTATCACAGGAGGACTACGTTCTTTGTTTCCTGTATATTGCCTCTTCAATTAATGCCCCCAAAATCCTATATGGTTTAAGAGTAAAGCATCTTGCTATCTGGGCCTGGAGTTACAGAAATACACAGCCAAACCTGCAAATTTTTTTGTCTTCTTGTACAGTGTACATAAACACGATCTCACCAAATATGTTTTCTAATATTCAGCCTCTTCATTCTCAGTGTGAGTGCCAATGAGCTACTCTTTACTGCTGCACTGTGGTTATAGGACAATGCTGAAATGCAACACTATCGAGGAATGATTTAGTATATTAAAAGGTCAAATGTACATTCGTATTGGATTTTATCTTTGCTAAAATATTCTTGAAGTGATGAATACTTGCTTAACATGACTAATTCTATGCCTCCTTCAGCTCATTTTGACAGTTGTATCACTGTTGAGCAGATTGTCATTAGATATTACTCTTCGTAAGTCTCAAATATATTTTAGTAAGTTCTTTTCTTGAATACACTACATTTTCTTTACGTTAGAGAGGTTCAAATTTTTATAGAAATGTCAGATACCATAAAACTGAAATTATTGATTCCATCAGACAAATTTCACAATCTTTGTAAAAATAGATTGTTCCAGGTATTTACTTGTGTTTTTAAATGCAGGTTCTGATCTGAATTTCACTTCCATGGACATTAGCTCTAATCTTTTCTATTCTGATCTTGTTTTGTGGATATTAATATCTGTTGCAGTGTTATTTTTTCATTACTAACTACCAAGGTCAACATTAGTCAGCTTTAAAAACATTCATTGAAAATGTGTTAAATATATTTGTAACCAACTTTTTTTTTCTGGTAAATAACTTGAAAACAATAAACAGATTGAGATTGTTTACCAATTCTTCTAAGTACAGATTTACTGAATATTACATGAACGTATGCACTGTATAGCCATTATGTGGCTGAACAAAACATTTGATGCATCACACAATGTTCCCAAGGTGTGGATATTTCAAATAAATGTTATGTTTTTACTTACGGGAAATTTTATCTTTTGAGAGATGCAGGCACCAACAAATTCTTTAAAACACAATATTTGCAGCACATTGATAATATAAAATATATTAAATTAAGCAGAAAGGAACAGTCCTCTGGAGAAAAAGACCCACTCAGTTCCAAGTCAAACTCATCCTCAAGCCTTCTGGAATTTAATTATTAGTCATTCTGAAGACCTATCTGACTCAAATGGTGCACATATTCTAAAGGGCAGTCAGATCTAGGGTCTGGTGAGTAACACTTGAAAATAAACTCCATAACTTCTCCGTGTATGAAGAATTCTTATGCCACGCTAGGAAGCAGATGTGATTTCTGAGCACTATCCAATTTTTTTACTGCTATGGGTGTAACTGAATGCAGAAATTAACCTGGTATGATTTAATACCCATAAAAAATAGTAGAGGTATTTTGCATCAACTACAAATGAACTGACTCTTTGATTCATGTTGTTAAATGAAATATAACAAATTATTATTATTCATATGTTGAAAAAGAGGCCTTGGCTTGACATGTGTGAACAGAAACTTCAGTAAAAGTGCAGAGGGGTCTTATTAATTTCCCCGAGCCTGATTAGGAATTCAGTATAGAGAAAGGAAAATATGAGAAGAGATATTGCTACATCATACAGACCAGGGCAGTGTTATAAAACCTTCAAAGAGAATGTATCCACCTTGCATTTCATGTATAAATGAGGGTGGAGAGGAAACTGATCTTAGAAAACAACCTCTTCACACTTCTTATTCCTCATATTCATTAGATTACTGAGTTTAATCTTTACTGATCAGAGGAAAGTCTTGTGGGCATCTTAATGAAAATGTCTGCCCAACAAGCACTAACGATAAAAATGATACACCACAAACTGAGATTTATTTCTGAATAACTGTGCCATGTGAGATGGTTATTGACACTCAGTTTCTTCCTACCGCCACTCTGCTAGATACTAGTTCCTGCCCAGCTCTGTGAAAGGCCTGGAGAGAGTACTCCTCAAAACACATCGTTTGAGAAGGGTTAGCTCAAATTACCTTCATCAACTGGCGAGCTGTGGTAAGCAGCTGGAAGTATTAACACCCAAAGGTAGTGCACACAGCTGGATCTGGAAAAAGACACCTGGTAATGGTCTACAGCTCTGTCAGAAATAGGATAGAAAATAACTGAAATTAATGTAATCTCATTTCAAAATCAGTTGTAAGTTCTCTCTCTAAATTCTTTAATAATTAGCAGAGTCCTGTCTCAACAAAGGCACAGAAGGAAGACTTCAAAGAAGCATTGCAGATAAACGAAAGTACAGAAATACTTGCCCATTAGGACGATTTGAAAATATTGCCATGTGAAATTCAAAGAGGCTGTGGAAAAGATGAGATTTAGTAGAAGTCCCTCAATTTGGAATTAATTATAAAGAGATATGCTATTTTCCTCATCTGCTTGTGATTCTCGGTGATGCACATTTAAGAGCAAGGAAAATTTCAAATTAAACTGAAGAAGTGATTATTCAACTGGGATGAATTTGTCCGTGAGTTGAGGGCAGGGGAGGATTCAATGCAGTTTAAGACACTGAGACTGGATTTATCCATTTGCGCAATGGGAGCTCAGCTGAGATATTGAGTACCACAGCAGAGTATCCCCCTGCTGTTCCTGAAAAACCCCTCTGCTCTCATCTCAGATGGCACTAACCAGCCATGTGTGGGCAAATGAAATTTGTCCTTATGTAGTACAGGCGATGGAGTCTAGAATACCTGCATTTTATCTGTTTGCCTATATTTTTCAGTAAAATAGCTCTCAAGACTCCATCAACCTCATTTCAACAGACTGCAACGAGAATTTACATATCTAGTTACAGCATCTTATGCCACCTTGAAAGTCTGTCTTCGTGTCTGTATGAGATATTGATAAAATAAAATAAATTATCCACATCACAAATTAACTCCTGTAAAAATCCCCCAAAGAATTAGACATTTATAAAGATAATGAAGTATCCATAATTACATCAGATTTAAAAGGAAAGTATCTGGAATATCGATGAAATGTCCTGCAGAAGCTGATTTCTGAAGTCATTACTTTGGGAAAAACTCTTACCCAATTGCATGTCTCAGTTGTGCTCCTTGAATTTCCTGTTTTGTAGCACTTGCTGTAGGAAAAGAGAGGGATAGATCTATAGAAAGATCCTCAATAAATTCCACTTTTTCCAGTGGAAAAATTCCACCGCTACAAACATGCCATCATCTTCTAAGCTTACCTTGAAAATGTATGAAAAATTAGTATCCTGTGGGGATAAAAATAGTTGAATCTCTGACTAGTAGTGTTTCCCTGTACCACATAATAATGTACTGTAGATATTATGTTGCTGTTCCTCAAGGTGTGCATGAAGAAGCAAGGAATTTTTCTTTCCTGCAGTAGGATTTTTTTTTCTGTGGGTTTCCCCAGGGTGCTTTATGACTCTGCATGAATCCCACTTATGGTGCAATTGATCCCAGAGAAGGTAATGTAACAAATGCTCTGAAACAAAAAAAGGTGTGCATTTCACATTTAATGCCACAGAGTAATATATTCAGGAGCTAATATAAAATGGTATCCATTTCACTCTCACAGAGTTTCGATTAAATCTTTTTTTTGGTCTGTGCTAATGTTAGGTTGGTGGTAGCTGAATAGTATCAAATTTATTTTCATCGTGCTTTGTCTGTGGAGGTGCGATACGTGTAATTGAAAGTTTGACCATCTTTTCATTATAGTAAGACTAAGCTCATCCATCAGTGCCAGAAGGAGGAAGTTGGTGTCATACATCAAGCGTCATTTAGCACATGCACATCATTCACAGAGATCAATTATTATAATATTTATTTTAAACGGCACAGGTTGGAACCAAGAAAGTGAGACATCCATCTTTATCAGTTACATACCTTTAATTCCTAACAGTGTTAACTGCAAATTTGATGGTACAGCCAGCCACACTCTAAATTTTGTACAAGTAATAATTTTTAATTTCATTTAGACATATCCCAATTTATCTTCATCGTTCGTCTCTTAGAATTCAATAAATTCTTGTTTTATGAAACCAGTCAGAAACTCCTTGCTGAATAACCCATAATAACAGCAAGCTGTTGTTAAGCAAGAGGTGACTGTATTAGCTCACTGTCACAGCTAAGGCACAAGTTAAAAAAAGAAGCTGAAAAGGTATTAATTTTCCTAATCCCTCTGTACCTCTGCACAGGCTAGACTTTGGGTCTTTCCACTGTCAGTGCTCCTCACCATAATGATAATCCATACATTGGAAACATGACAGAAAACAGAAAAGCATCTCTCAAGCTAAAATTTGAAGTAGTTTTCTGATCAATTAATTTTCTTTTTATACACTCATAATTCCCCCCAATCAACCCTACTCCGCCCATTTCCTTCCATCCACTCTTCTCTCCCCTGGCTTGCCCCTCTTTGCTAGTGGAAATCCTGAAATTTAATGTCAGGGAGCCTGCTGCTAGCTTTGATGTTAATAATTTACCCAAATTGACAAAAGATATAATCACTTTTAAAGTGTTATCAAGAACAGCTGCTGTGAAGAAATTCAGTGTGTAAGAAGGAGATGGGGAGGAGGGTCTGCTGGTAGAAAGGGAGGGTTGGGTTATTATACATGCACAACATCCACAGTCATACCCCAGGATAAAGTGAAAGATTCTCTGTCCTGCATTTCTGCACTAAAAGATAGCTAGAAAAGAAGTAGCTACCACCCTACTGAGAAAACTGATAACACGCAAATTTAAGAAATGAAAGCTCAAAATTCCCAGTCATAGAAGAATAGACTGGACATAAAAAAATGTTACCAGATCCCACTGAAGCCAGAATTTAATCTATCTAAAGAAGAGGACAGAATTAAAATGAAAGCAAAAGTTGCAATTTTTTATATACTATGCTCTTGCAAATGCATTCTTATATGGGGGGGCTGGGGAGGTGAGGGTGTGTGTGCATACATGCACACGTATGCCTGTGAGTATAACTGATGTTCAGCAGAGGAACTGTGGAGCCTTGTACCCCCATGCTGTGTGTGTAAAAGGTGCTCCTAACTGCAGGGAAGCTGAGGGAAGCTTTCCCAGTTCCCACCTTTGGGAGCAAGAGGAATGAGAATTGGCAGAAAGACAGCTGCCACCTCCCAGAGGTGTCTCACCCTGCAGTGTCAGGTGGAGTCAGAGCCAAAACCAAAAAAACGGAAATACCCATCATCATCCACAGGAGACTTCATCTCCCTCAGTGCTGGCTCATTTAAGTAGCTGGTGTCTGACACACTGAAGGGACAAAATCCAGGCTCTGTTTATTCCCAGCACTTAATTCCTATTTACCTTACTGGGATGACGTCTTGTGGGAAGATAGGACTGGTAACTCAATTCATCTTTTTTGGTTGTGTGAAAGGGTGTCAAGCTCACTGCAAAGAGGGAAGCAGACAAATGAGCATAAAGGAGTTTCCCTCCCTGGTCCTTCCCTTGGCAGGGGTTGAAGAGGGCAGGCAAAGCCCAAGGACATTGCACAGCCCCACACCACTCCTTGCTCAAGCAGTACGTGAAGACTTAGGCGAGGCTTCAAATACTGCATAATGGCTTTTGGCAGAGAATATCTATTAGAGGTCTCAGGAAAACTGTCAGCAGGGGTATTTGCAGCCAAATTTTACATGAAGCATTAGTTGTGCTGGATTTGGCAGACCTTTCTAGAAACCCTGAAAAATACTGAGGACTAACTTTGCCAGCATTTTGAATCCAGGGTTATGATCCTAGAGAGCAGTACATCCCTATATTTCTGGCCGTAATCTGGAAAGCTGCGTTTGACATTTTAACCTACATTCCAATCAGAAAGTTCAGTTTTCTGGGGTTTTACAAGCACTGAGGAACATAATACTCTTGGGAGCCGTCAAACCCTGTCTTGGATTTTAATATCCATTAAGTGATCATGGCGGAGAACAGGATACTCTGAGCAGCTGGGGCAGCATTCACCTGTGAACTGGGCCCTTTCCAACTCTAGCAAAAAACAGGTTAGATCAGAAAAGGAGATCTTATAAGAATGACATAATAACCATTAAAAAAAAAAGTATACAGAAGAGGAAGCTATAAACTCACAGCAGTTCAGGACTGCTGAACTCTTGGCGTTTTAGAGTTTGTTGACCTTTTACCCTTTTAATCCAAAACAATGAAGAAAAAGCAAAGTAAATATTAAATACTTGTATGTGACGATTTAATTCTACCTGTAGTTAGCTGAAAAATCTTGAGAAAAAGAAAATTTTTACAAATTATGAAGAATATTTCCATCATTATTTGAGTTCCAATAAAATAGGATTTTTTTCACAGTGCAAAGAAGGTTCAAGTACCAGTACAGGGCTATTGCCCATGGTTCATTAACAGATCATGTGTTCCTCCTCTTTTAAATCATTTTAGTCACCTTTCCCAGGCTACTGACTGTCACTGTGTTATCTTAATTCCATCTAAGAGGAAGGTCATATCTGTGACATTCTGTCTCCAACTGACATTAAAATTGTGCCATGAGCAAGCTGCAAAATAGTTTTCAAAAGTGGTGTTCAAGCACCATGTGCATGCATATGTGTATTTGTAAAATCCAAAACAAAACACTCAACTGCCCACACTTCTCCTCCAGTGGATGGAGTGAACAAATATGTGATAGATGCTACTCACCTTGATCAAAGCCGTACTGAGAGCTTTCTGATACTACAATGATGAGCATGCTCTAACAACCTACAGAGGATAGATAAATGCTCCTTTAGTTCATGAAAGAAAACAGCACGTTTACTTCTCAGGAAACAGCTTGGAACAGCAGAGCCTCCTCACAGTAAAATAACAAGCTAGCAAATTAGATAACAGTTAAGCATGTATTTTATTCCCTCCTTGACTAAATAATGTAAGTTTTTCTTCTAGAATGCAAGTGAGGAGTTGGCTGACTAGCTGGTCATGTATATGTTACAAATAAGTAATTAACCACTTGATGGCAAAAAACAATGAATAGTACATTTTATCATTTCATAATGCAGTTGATTACCTGTAGAACAAACCAACAGAAGTGAAATTGTACATGTATAGGATTTGCTCAACAGGTAAGAGGAAAAAAATTGAGCTTTTTAAGTATCTCTAGTCAAAATGTTACCACTTTTCAAAACCATTCAAAACCCTGTTCTGTCAGGCTGATATGGATTCTTCACAAGATTTTTTTGTCTTGATTAGACCAGAAACATTATTAAAGTTGATTTTAGACAATAAGATTGTGGTATTTTTTTGATATGTTGGCTGGATGGTGAAAGAACTTAGAAGTTCCAAATGACCATTACTGGATCATAGAGTAATGAAACTTTGTTCTGAATAGGTCCTACACAACAAAGGAAGATCAAATTTGTAATTACAGCTGGAACAGCTGCAATGAACCTCATGCATGAACGAACATGCCCAAACGTATGTGTAAATGATCTTTTCTGAATACAAACCAGTAATTGCAGTCATGTGCAAATAGACACTAACACAATATCGTGTTGAGCATCTGAATATGGTAATATGATTTTTTGCTGGCACATGAATTATGTCCACTTTGAAAGGCAATTTGTGTAAACAAATTTTTGTTTAGTTTAGAGTTTTAATTTGAAACCAAATTATAAAAAAAAAGTAGGCTGCAGCTGAAGTCAAAATGTCTTTATTGTATCTTTTCAGATAACTTAGTTTCGAAGTAATTAGTGAGTTTGAGTGTATGAATGTATTTTTTTCAACTTCTTTACTTGCTGTAAAAAAATTTTTACATTTTACTTCCTTTTCATTAAAACCTGCTTACAAGGGGCATTGCTCAGATTCACATCTTTCTGATATTACACAGATTAAAATAAAATAGTGATATGTTTAGAGAACATAATGTAGAACATTGCTCATTGCTATGGAAATAACTCTTATACAGGTCTCTTTGCGCACCTTAAAAGGTATCTGATAGGAACTGGCTGGGGACAGATTTACTCAGGAGGTCAGCTGCATTGCGCCAGCCACTTGCACCCATCAGTGGGTTGTGCTGCCTCTCCAAGTGTTGTTTCTGTCCTTTCTCCAGGATTTTTTGCTGAAAGTCAAAATACATTATACTTCTCTAAATATGTTCAAAATAACCTTGAAGCTAGCAGTGCTGAAATAAGCTCCATGCTTAACATCTACTGTTTGTAGGAAAGTAAAGGAAAGACCAACAGGAGACTTGGCTGCCCTCTACGAATCCTGTCTTTCTTGGACAAGACACTGTTACAGTGCAAGATAGATGTAAAGGCATTTTAAGCTGTTTTACGTGACTCTTCCATCCACTTAGAATTGGAAGGGCAGGTAACTAGTGCAGGAAGCAGCTATATAGTCTCTGTTACCTTTTTACCTGTGAAAGTGTGTTAGCCTCTGACAGACTCCCCTCAGGCAGAACAAGGCTGCTTTTTTACCTCTTATGACAAAGGACTTCAGCACAGCACATACAGACCTGGAAACGTGAGGGCTTCCCACAGAAAGTATTGAGTTAAACTTATATGATTTGTTAAAATCAAATTAATTTTTTTTAAAGTAAAATAAAATATTTATATGTTTCTAAAACAATTGTGTTCTTACACCAGAAAGTCATTGAACATGTGATAGTCCATTAAATTGCAAGACATTTGTATTCTACGCCTGAAATAACATCTCAGATCAGACGAATCTGAGCATTTTAAAATTTCATTAGAATACCTAATAAAGTGTTGTGGGTTTTTTTCCAGACCGGGCTCTCCCCAATGGCAGGTACTGTAATAACTTGCCATCTTAATAAAGATACCATACTAGAATATAGTAGTAATGATAGCAAAGTCATTTTCCACTCAAGATTTTATGTTTGTACAGTAGCTTTTGCTCTCTAGAGGCAAAAAGTGCATAACGATATTAGATAGACATCTGACCAACAACTTTAGGTAGCATTTTATGAAACAAAAGGTACCTCAGTTTAAGCTGAAAATAAGCCAGTTTGATAGAGGTAGGTTTTAGGTTTTAATGCCTGTTTCTCATAAGAAGGACATTTCTTTTTGTAAATTAGCAAAAACTTTAAACAGTTGCTGGGGCCATGTAGAAACCTGACACTATCTAAACAGGCATTTGAGGAGGGCTGCTGAAACTTTTCTGGCTACTTCATCAGCTGTTGTGAAGAGAGCATGTACATGAGGTGTGTTAGGAAGTGATGTTCTTTTGCTTCTGCAACCAAGTGAATTCCCTCCGTGCCTTTCAGCGCGGCATCACCAGGCTGGCAGTCTGCCATCTGGAAAACTGACATTTGCCTCCCCTGGGTCTGCTGAACAGCGCTGCTGCAAGATAGCATTCGTACCTAAAGAAAATGGAAAAGGGAGTAGCAAGCTTGCTGAGCACAAATGAGAGACACGCTGATGTTTTCCTTTTAAATAGCTGGAATTGTTGGCCTTTCAGAGTGGTTTTATTTAGCATCCTTTATTGTAAAGGTGCTTTTGCATGAAAAAAACAATGAAGGTATGTATTACATACTGGCTGTCTCCTGTTCCATCAGTCAAGCAAGAGTTATTTAAAGGACTAGTCTAGGCTTTGAACAACTTATAACCTGAATCATTCAATGGTTTTTTTTTGTAAGAGTTAGCAATAAGGAGCGCATCAGAGTTTAAATCTGACAATCTGCATTTCAAAAGGAGTCATTTCAGAAGCAGTTCTCTTTGTGATAAAACTGGATTATAATAGCATAGCTGTAGAGCCAAACATCATGACTTAGGCCAAACTTTGTTTGGGTGAAAATTACTCCTTTGCAGAGCATTGAGAGTTCTATTACCTCTTCGGATCTCAAAATAGAATTAGAAGACATGGGTTGACATAATGAGTTAAGTGCTGGAAATAAAACTGTCATGATAAAAAAGCTTATCATGCAAGCACTGTTTAACTCCATCTCAACAGTGACAAATTTAGCTCTGGATTAATCAGGCTATTTTCTCGTGCTTTCAAATGTACAACCTGTTCATCATCGCACAGATGCCAAAACTTCTTATACTTTATATTTGCCAGTCATCTAAATGAGATGTAAGCAGTTCATAAGATATGTTCTAGTTACAGTAAGAGAGTAAATTTGATCCTTAATATATTTTCATATTTCAAATTCTTTGTTGAATTGAACTGGTAAAGCTTCAGTGCACAGTTTACATTTTTTAAGGAGAAAAGTTCTGATAATATCACTTTTGAGTAAAAGGGGCAAGATTTAAAGGAAGAGATGTTATATCTTTATTAAACCAAAGCGCAAACCTTTTTTTTGAAATATGAAACTTCTGAGTCTTTCATGGGCAAACTGCTTAATACTTTTCAAGGATTTCTCTACTATTCACAGAAAAAAAAAAAGATTGTCTTCTATTTCATAAATGTGTTATATGTGCACAAATGTCAAGTCAAACCATTGTAGCACACTCAGCTACCTGCCAAAATGGTTGCATAATAGTCTGGGTTTTTTCCTTGGAGTGAGGCTGAAATGCCTTTTAGCAAATAAATATAAAATAAATGTTTATTTTAACACAGATCCAGGTCATTGCAGGCCATCCCAGTCCTAGCGTAAATAATATTGCTTAGTTGTATTCTCTTGCATTGGTAGTCTACTCAACCTTTTTTTCTTGGTTTTACATATATAGGGTCTTGTCTTATACTCAGATTATTTTTTACACACACAGACCAATAGAGTCAACACATTTGTCACCCTGTTTTAAGGAGTTTTACTTTTTATTCTGAATCACCAAGCTCATCCCCTCATTTCATGCCAAGCTCATCCATCCATTGAAACCTTAAACTGAATTTTCACAATGTTTTGTGCTTGGAGTTACCTTGCTAAACTTTCTCAGAAATATCAGATGCTCCTTTTCTTCACTGTGTTTGCAATGTAGAAGAATTCAAGCTGCGTTAGGGACTGAAGACAAAGGTATTTTTAACTGGAAATCGTGCAGAGCGCTGGAGCTTTCACCACATTTATCAAGCCGACATTATCAGACGTGTTTACCTAGGAGTTTCATATCATTGGTCTGACAGACTTTTAGGACATGAAGAATGAACTGGTCCATGGAGTTTTTTAGACTGGCCTTCTTGAGGGCATTTGAGGTTTGACTGGGTTTAATTGGAGTTAATTAATTTCGTAGGTTAAACTGTAAGGACTCTTCTACCTATTATTAAGTGAAAAAAGGGAAACGAGTAAGTCTCCAGGAAGATAATTTTTAAATAAATGTAGAAGCTGGAGGCCCCACAAAGACTGTTAAACCCTGGTTTGTGAACTGATTATGAAGTTACTTGCAGAAATCTAGCTGCTGCTTTCAAAAACCATGATCAAAAATTCAGATAGTGCCTTTGAAAGAGAAGAAACAATCATGTTTTGTAGTAAAAATTGTTCGATTTCAGGTGTAGATCCATGAGGTAGCACTATGGGTAGCAGTCCATAATCTGACCCTCAGTACATTCCAAAATGACTTCACTAACCAAAAATAAACTGAGTCTTTCTATGAAGACAGCATAGGTGGTTAGGCAATGCCTAACTGTGACCGTATGAGTAAAAAAGAATAGATAAAATGATAGTAAGCAGAGGTGAGAAATACATGTCACCCACAAGTTTATGAAGGAGGTACTCTCAGAAGGTTTCTAACCGGCAAGATTAATGGTGTAATTTAATGTTGATTTGTTTTGTAGACTAACTTTGCAGTGTGGTGTTTGAATGTATGCTGCTGTTTGGGTTTCCTAAGAGTTACCACACAGTATACTTAACTCCCGATATAGTAAAAGAGGAATAGACATAAACAGATATCCAGGGTACCCAAAACCCAGGTGTTCTTTTATGTGTATTGGTTTCAGTACAACTAACTAAATAAATAACTCTCAAAAGTCACGTGCTATAATATTTTTCTTTAGAAGATTTGTAGTAGGTTTTGACATTTTGTTTAAGCTTTTTCTATTTTTTTTGTTTATGAAAGAATTTCTTCTATGGCATCATGACAATCATTCATTAATAATCAAGTTACATTTCCACATTTACTTCCATATGAACAGTGCGTCTTACCTGGGACTGTCAAGCAGGCAGCATGTCGGCCTGCTTTCCTTCCTTCCTTCCTTCCTTCCTTCCTTCCTTCCTTCCTTCCACCCATCCATCCATCCATCCACCTGTCCATACATCCATCCTACCAGTTTCTTCTCCTCTCCTCTCCTCTCCTCTCCTCTCCTCTCCTCTCCTCTCCTCTCCTCTCCTCTCCTCCCTTCCTCTCCTTCCTCTCCTTCCTCCCTTCCCTCTCCTTCCCTCCCTTTCCTTCCCTTCCCTTCCCTTCCCTTCCCTTCCCTTCCCTTCCCTTCCTTCCCTTCCCTTCCCTTCCCTTCCCTTCCCTTCCCTTCCCTTCCCTTCCCTTCCCTTCCCTTCCCTTCCCTTCCCTTCCCTTCCCTTCCCTTCCCTTCCCTTCCCTTCCCTTCCCTTCCCTTCCCTCCCCTCCCCTCCCTCCCCTCCCCTTCCCTCCCCTCCCCTTCCCTTCCCTTCCCTTCCCTTCCCTTCCCTCCCCTCCCCTCCCCTCCCCTCCCCTCCCCTTCCCTCCCCTTCCCTCCCCTCCCCTCCCCTTCCCTCCCCTTCCCTTCCTTTCCCTTCCCTTCCCTTCCCTTCCCTTCCCTTCCCTTCCCTTCCCTTCCCTTCCCTTCCCTTTTCTCTCCCCTGCTTCCATTTGTTCTTCTGTCCTTCACATCTTGGAGGATGAAGTCTAGATTCATATGTAAGGATAGGATATTGCACATGCTAACATCAATATCTGTACCCCAATATGCATCTTTGGTCTGCTTATGAAAATTGAGATTTTATGAGAAGAATAACTAGTGTAAATGTAAAAGAAAAAAAAGAGGCAACAAAATAAAATGAAAAACAAAACCAGACTTATAAGAAAGCCCAAAATATAACTTTTACACAGTAAAGCAACAATTAGAAAGAAAATGGAGAATACTTGTTCAATAGCACACCCAAGAGTGACTTTTTGTGCCTCGAGGAACTTCATAGAATGTTCAAACTTGCAAGAAGCATAACTGCATGACATGGGAACACTAGAAACTAGATAGCTTTGGTTGAGAGATCAACTATTATTAACACATTCATTTTGGAGTTCAGTTTGTCAGTATCAATATTTTCCTTAGAGTCCTCTCGCTACTGCTCCTGTCTTTGTGGTACTTTACTAGCTAGAAGGCAGGAGAGCAGCACCCCTGCAGAGGATACTGATGTTGCTCTGTGGATGGTCAGGCAGGGCGTGCTAATGAACAGTGCATCTGGCACTCTCTCCACTGAAGCATGACCATGTCAGTGTTGTGAGACACTCTGTGCCTCATTATACCCTCCGTGCATGCACGCACACGAGTTTCCAATCCTGCTCTCTTGATTTCAGCTTTTTAGAGCTTGGATGTACTAATCAGATTCCAAATATTGGCCTTTGCTTCAGCAATCACTGCCTCAAAAGAAGGAAAGTGACAAGGCGGAATGATCTTTACCATGGGGATGAAGCATGCTATGGAATCTATAAATGGCACAGCCAGGATGAATAGTATCATTGTACTGGATTTTGCAGACAGTGCCAGTTACCACAGTCAAAAGGACATTGGAGTAAAGCAGTTAATAAAAGAGAAAGGAGGAGGGGGGAAGAGGTAGTGTTGAAAATCATGGAACTGAGAACATTGAGGCTTAAATGCTTTTTTCTCAGACAATGAACTGTCTGCATCAAAGTTAGTCCAATAGCATTTAGCTTTGTGCCTGCTTCCACTGTACCTGGTCACTGGATAAATAATGAATAGTGAGTGCAGACAGAGCTTACAAGGGCTCTATTATTCCCACAGTTTAAACTCTTCATTTAATAGAAAGTACACAGGAGAGGAAGAAAAAAAATTCCAAAGGAGCTAAGAAATAAAGACACATTGACAGGCCAGAATGGTAAAAAATACCTTACAGAAAAAAATTGTTTCTGTTGTAGCTTGGTTTATTACAGAAATAATTAGTACAAAAACATTCTATAGCATTTTTTAATTCAAGGAGCTCAAAGCAACTTATAAACTATTAATTAAAGGTGAAAATTCCTAAAATATGTTATGTGATCTGTGAGAAATACTCCATTAGTTCTCTTTGAAACTTGAGCCCTTAAATGACGCTGCTGAGCCTGAAATTTTTAACCCAAATGGCAGACTTTTACAGAATGATACCACAGATAGTAGAGTCATTTCTAATGTAGCTGCAGGTAAGCATCCTGTAAACATTAAGGCGGAGGAAAGAGCACTCTGATTTTATAGGCTTTGGTTTAGGGGTGTTTCCATGTGTCATATTTTTGGCTTAAGAATATAGTCCAAAACCACACCAAAAACAGCATTAGGCAAGCAGACTGAATTAATGACTCCTTATGACCAACTCTATTCAGTTCAGATTTCCTACCTTCTCAGTGTTTCAGATCCTCTTTCTTCTATGAATAAACTGTACGTGTATGTAACATATGTGTTTGTGTGCAAGGAAGGAAAAATATCGTTCTTTGAGATAACTGACAACGCAGCTTGTAGCAAACAAAAGTAACACCTCAGGACTTCATGATGAGGACCATATGCTCAAATTAAGTTAAACGTGTTGTCTTCCTGGATTGTGGTATTTCCTCATGCCATCATCTCTGCTTTGCCAGTTTTCACTATTTGTCGCATCATGGGAAAATCCAGCCTGTGTACTGTTTTAGGATAGGGCAGTGTCTCCCTGTATTTTCATTGTGATATGCTTAGAATCCTTCTAAATGCTGTAAAAATTAACACTGACTGTGTGACTTTGGAGCTCAGGTTTCAGTGAAAATCAAGACATATCCTTCAGGTGTAGGGACTTAACTTCCTTTCATTATTGTGGGAATGAGGCATGGGAGAAAGATTTATGCCTCACAGTGTCTTTGAAAACCTCCCCAAACTGACTTATTCTCTTAGTTGTTTTGGAAGGAAAGCCCACTCCCTCCCCCTTTTACTCTTTGCTAGTCATTCTTTTAGGAAAGTTCTACTGGATAAAACCAAGAGCAATAGTGAAGCAGAAAATCATTTTTCTCTTTAAAGTTCAAAGTTACTTTGACAATGAAATTTCACTATTAAAAAAAAAAAAAGACCAAACAACCAGCTGCAACTGGAAGAAATACTGTAAAAATCTTTACAAAGCCTGTAAAGGCAGCAGACAGCTTCTCCTGAAAACAAGTACACAATTGTTATAATGCATGGACTGTACTGGTGCACATCTAACTGTGTGCAAGTTCTGCGAGCAGATCCCTCTCTTGCCCTTTCAACAAATGTTATCATTTCCCAAGGAGCGCTATCTCTGCTGCAATCTGCACTTACTCCACACTGACAGCCCTCCTGTCCCCACTGAGCATGTGCAGTGCTATTTCAGATACTGTCCTGTGTCCTTCCCTCTGCATCTATTGACAGATCTGAACTCTTCTATTATCTCAAGTAGCCAACAACTGGACCTGTCATTGAAGCAGAGAGGCTCTGTATATCTGAGCTACTATCATGCAGCCCCTTTATTTGTCCAATGACAGTGTCTTGTGATAAATGTTCAGAAATGACATTTGAGATGACAGGGGAGGAAAACTCTTAAGTAAGAGACTACAGCTCCCAGTGTCTCCTGAGACACAATGCTGTCAATCAAGGAGGAATATTTGCAAAGAGATTAGAATGCAGGTGGTCCAAAATCAATGTATTAGAGGCCACAAAACCCTTCCAATTAAAAAAAAAAAGTCACATCAGTAATAAAACTGCATAGTTCTGCAAGGTATGCTAGGATTTACCTTATCAAACAGATTTGGGGAACTTCTAAAGCCAGTACTAAATTTTGGATTGGGAGGAGGGTCTCTGATATATTACAGTAAAAAAAGAAAGAAAACCATGTAACACTGGAAAAAGGGAGAGGTAGAAGAATTAAGTCATTTATCAAAGAGTTGAAGTACAGTAGCTGGCTAATAGCATATGCCTGCAGAACGTAAGGTTTGACCGTGCCCTCACGATATGGGCAGAATGTGAAGTATAGCTGTGATGTCCCACCAGGTAACTGTACCTTTCTGCAACACAAGCCAATCCTAACTGTTGCTTTAACAGTTTAAGGCTGATCATTTAATTTGGCTTTCCATAAAATAAATAAGTGACAAAGTCCAATCTGAAATTGCTGGTATGTGTGGCAAGTGGGAAAATACTTTGGACACCTAACAACTTATTCTTAGTTTTTTATTTCTGTTGTTTCTTTTCTCCATCTAGTTTGTATACAATGCTGCAAGATAACCGATCATTCTGGCATTAATAAGCTATTTGTACAATAATTGATTCTTAGCACACATGAATCATATATTCTTATCACAATTTTGAAAAATGGTATAAACAGGAGGAGTTAACCTGAGGTAGAAAGAACACATCAATTAAGAATTGTAATGGGAATGGAAATCAGGGAAAACTGGAGAGGAGAGAAGGGAAATTCAGCTTCCAAAAACTGCAGAATGTTATATTTCTCTTTGCATATGATACCTCAAATCCCTTGGCAGAGGTTAATAGGAGAGAGAAAAGCTATGATAATTGGTGTCAGTCATGGACAAGATTTCTAAGTGAAAAAATAAGGAAAAAGTTCTCCTGAAGGGCAGATTAAAAAAAAATTAACATTCCAACCTGGACAATGAAAAAAGGGCTCCTCACAGCCCTGGTGGAGAGTGAGCACAGGAAGAGAGAGCAACTATTCTAAAGAAAGGAACAAAAGAAGCTCCCTAGGGCAACATAGACCAAAGTTAAGAAAGGCCAAGTTATCTGAGACATTGCAGAAGCTAATGAGGAATCTGATTGTTAAATATGCTTTGTTATTTTATCTTTTTTTAATCTGTTCCAAATTTTCAGCTAAATATTCAGTTTCTACTTTTAACTACTCACACTTTTTCTATCAGCTTATCTGATAATAAAGCTGAAAGACCAATGAAACCCTTTAGGACTGCCCATTTTATCAGCTGATCTGGCCGATTGAGTCAGCACCTACCACACCCAGTGAACTGTGGGGTGGGCAAGAACGGGGTGCACTTACGTCCCAAGGGGCTGCAGTTTGGGGTTTGAGGATTGCACACACCTGGCTGTAGATAGAGACTTTATTGTCTGAGAATATGCACACAGGCTGGGATTTCAATCAGGCTCTCCCTAGTGAATCATTAACTTACTTTTGGTTAAAGCACACTTCTTCAAATTGTGTTTTATTTTGATTGGAAGACATTGAGAGATGGAGAATCTATCCATATACAAGTGCTGTCCAAGCACTTGAGGTTTATTATGCCCTTTCCCAATGGATTTAAGAGCCTCTTATTACCCTCGGTTTTATTCCAGTAAAATTGCATTGTTATTAAAAGACCTCTCAGTATTGCTTTCACCAAGATGTGGTCCAAAACACTCTCTCTCTGCAAGGTATTTCCCAGAGCTTTCATGACACCTTTCTTGACGATTCTCCTCTGGGCACTCACGTTTTTCCAGTGGTCCTTCTAGGAAGTGCTGTAGAAACATGGTAGCCTCTAGGCTAGGGCAGGCTTCTACAGCAGGGCAGTTGGGCCATCGTACAAACCTCCTCAGAGACTGGAAGGAGGAAGGGAAGAGGCTGGCAGGGAAATGCCCTTCTTCCCTCCCTGCCAGTTTGGCAGGGACTTAGTGTGCAAAGCAAGCTGAATTATGTCCCAGTCTGTTAAACTGGTGTGTACCCTGTACTTGAAAGTCACCTCCAGTGGAGCTATTCCTTGTTGTCGATGAAGCCTACTTGCTCTGGAGAAACAATAGATCTTTACCTAGTGTCATTATGGAAAATGTCAGGCACAGCAGTGGCCACAGAAGGGAGCAGATTTAAAATCAAGGTCATCTAGAAATGACAGCCAGATCAACAGTCCATTCAGGTTTATATGCCAGCTATATTTATTCCAACAGGGTGGACATTTGTATGGGCATTCTGTATTGCTTTGCTCTTAATGAATATTCTGCATGCAGAGTCACTACAGAATCAGCCTCTTATATTAGTATGAAAAATAATGTACTTTACACCCTTTATTCCTCATTTTCCTTTTTGTTTTTATGTAACATAGCCAAGCACAACCTATGCTCTGGGAAAACAGTATGTTTTCTGTTCTGTTAAAAAAAAAATCATTTCTGAGCTATACAAGGAAAAAAAGGAGAGGGGAGGAGAGAGAGAGAGAGAGCACCCATGAGGAGGGAAGTACTGAAATATGTGAACACTATGAAGAAAAATCTGTCTTCTTACAAACAATAAAAAAGAATATTGCCAAGCTTTCCTTATGCAAAATAGTCTGCCTTTTTGATGCAGGGTCAGCCTGCTTAATTTCACTCCATAAGGCTATACTCTGTAAATGGATAAGAGCTTGAAAATAAGACTTTGGATGAAAGAGTTTCCTCAACCATATTAGAGTCCCCACTGAAAAGCTCTACTGTCACGGCTCATCTCATTAATCTAGTATATACGTTGCATTAATATTTTTTCTCTTACTGTGCAAGACTGATGTGATTCTATCTTTTCTAGTGATTTAACAAAGCGATTGTGAAATTATTTGCAACCATGAAATAGTTCAATTTCAGTATTCTGTTGTACTAGGAAGGCAATGTCTAGTTATTACACTGATTTTCAGCAAGGGGAAAAAAAGTGGAATTAGGTGCAATACTAATTTATTGTTTCATAAAAGCTAAAGAATTTTTTTTCCTGTTCCATACCAGAATAAAACCAAACAACCTTTTCATGACAGATCAGAGGGCAGTGGGAGGCAATTAAGCAGCTACATGGCATTTGGAAGATTGTTCTCTATACAATCCATGAATGTCCTTTGAGAAATTATGACTTCCCATTAAAAAATATAATAATAATAATAAATTAATTGCTATATATATAATTTTGCCTTTGTGACTCAAATTGAGATTAATTCCTATTTTAAGCCTAACCATTTAGTTTGATCCAAGCTGGGTCAAAGCATTTCTGTGTGACTTCTCACAAGGAGCTTTTTGAATTTTGCCTACAGTTGGACTTTGGGATGCATATAGCTGATTAAGAAGTCCCAACTTCTTTTATTTTACAAAATGTGACTTATATTGTTGACTGTCCAAAAATCAAAATTTCTAAGCTCTGAACCTTTTATTTCAAGAAAACAAAATTTGATCTTCCAGTAGCAGTAGTAAGCAGCTGGTTTGGATTGAAAAGATTTGTTACAAAGCCTGTTTTTCCTGCAACACAGAAAGTAGAGCAAGGCAATGACAGCGCTTATGCACAGCAAGAAAACTTGAGAAGCAACAAAGAGCTTTTTAAACTCACTTATTCGGTTGACAATTCTTTTAGCAAATGATGCAGCCACACAGATTTTTGAGGGGGGAAGGTGATGTAGCAAAAAAGGTCAATGAAGACTGTAACCAACTGCTGAGTCTTATCCAGCGATAAACAAGGAGATATTGATTCTCAGGAGGGAAAACAGCATTCTCATTTGATTATAGTGTTGCAAAAAAGTTTCCCCATAAAGGATTTTGATCCCTGAGATCCAGGATCAAAACCTCATTATTTCCCATAGTTTATTTTTGTTTCAGGATTTTTGAAATGTCTTCTAAAGAGGACCCCCTCTAGCTACAGCTTTCTTCACGTCTGAAGCCAGCTTAGTGATAAAAAAAGAAAAATAATGCTTTCTGCAAGGGAACAAGATACGAATATTTCCATAATGAATATAAACTATCATATGCTAGGCTTTATTATATTCAGGTTTCCTTTCCTGCCCTTAGGGGAAAGTACATGACAGCTGACCCAAAGCTCCCTCTGGGAACTGGTGCATTATTTGTATAACATAAGTGCTTTGACACAGGGCTTCTGAAGCCAGTACCAGCTAGAAAACACATAGGAACTGCCAATTTCCTTCCTCCTTTCACTTGCACTGGCTGAAATTCCACCAGGTGGACTTGATGTTGGTTTTCCCTGTCAAGACTGTGGCATGTCACAGAGTTTGGTTGTCTCATGGGATATGTACAACGTAAAGTTATGCATTAATAAATGTGCTAGCCATGTTAGCACAGTACTTACACAACCTATTTGGCTGTACTAAGGACTAGACCTTGCTAATGAGGCTCTCCTTGTCCTAGTACTAATTCTTTCAGAGCTGGCTTGGGAATTCTTGCATGTTTTGCTGTATCCATTGTGATTACTCTCACCCCAGCAGAGACCAACTGTCATTCAGCAGATAAAATACATGTTTGAATCTGGAGCATATTTTTCTGAGGTGAAGAGGATAGATGGGATTTTATCCACAAATGAACCCATTTGAGGATGTTTTATTTCACTAAGAAAACACGGAACATGTATGATTAAAGCAAAAGACCAGAACACAGATCAGCCATTATCTTTCTTAGATGTCAGAAACACTTTAGCCCTGTTACAACTCTCCCGGTCTTCTGCCTTTAAAATAAACTACCATGTGACTCCATAAGACACAGACTTCAACGGAAAAGCCATAAGGGTACCTTTCCTTTGTCTGTGATCCTGTTCCTCTTCACCTGATCTGCTATAGCTATTTCCAGGGTCACTCTGTAAGCCAGTCCACCCTATAAATAGTGATGGGATGAAAGCAATCCCTTTGTTTCTAGAATCATTTTTAAGCTACTTCATTTCAATGATCCCCATCACAGCATTGCCAAAGCAGCAGCTAGCACGTGGAAGGCGGTGAATGAGGATGCAAAGGCAGAGACTGCTGAAGATGACTTGGTCCCCAAAGGCTGTACTCCTACTTCACCTCCATCTCCATGAAGGACACAGGAACTGAGACAGTGCCCAGAGCCTCCCTTCTTCCTTTATTCAACACATCCTTTAAGTCCCCTTGGATATCTCCCATGAAAGAATGCACCCCTTGTAAAAATCTTCTGAAACTTCCCACCTAACACTTCCTAAATTAGAGCCTTTGGAATTATTTTCTTGAGGAAAGGAAAGAACTGCTGGCTACATTAGGTTCAAGGTGAAGAAATTAATGCATCCTACTCATTGTTATACTTGGAATTGGCTTCCCTGGTGATTACTATAACTGGCAATATATTAAAAACTTAGCCTGAGTACTTCTATGCTCCCATGCATCCTGACCTTCAATCAGAATTTCAGACATAATTAAATGCTTCATAAAAACAATTCAAATATTATCTTTAGCCTCAACTTGGGGCCCTACTAGTTATTTTGGCAATCCCACAAGGGAAGAATCGCTTTCTGAAAGTGACTTTACCAGGGTGAATTTAAGACTAGCCAAAATACGGAAACACAGAACAGCTCATGCTGAGTTAGACCATACATCAGAAAGAAAAAAGTCACTGCCGTCAAATCCCTCACAATGTTACCACTACACATTAGCTTGTGTATAACCTCCGTATGCTGTTGTGTAAAACATGAGTATAAAAAAATCTATCTGTTGATGTTCCACCATATTCACAGTCATTTTAATTCAGTTTTCACAATACCAAATTTATATAGCAGTGAAACTTGATTTAAGAATAAAAGGTTGTGAGGTCATGAACCAGAAGAAACAGTACCTGAAGAAATGCTCTGACATACGACAGTATAAGAGGTCTACAGATATTTTTCCAAAACTCTGCCTTAGCTGTTGGAAATCTCATTTGAAACATGCTGTAGTTAGTGTCTCTGCCTTTCTCAAAGATCAGACAGAAGTCAATATACCATCATATCAAGAACAGATCAACATGTGTCTTACCTGTCAAGCCCGTCAAGTCCTTCACTTAGTTTTATTACTGCAGCAGTTGAGTCAACATGTGAAAACAGTAAAAGCATGAGCTTGTTCATGTATGGGCTAGATGATTATCTTGTGACAATGCTCTCTTTAACTTAAAGCCAACTATTCCTCAAAAATCCTTTCCTCAGTCCTACAGATGGTGAACTCCTTTCATTCTTGGTGTCTGTTGTTGTCTTTGTTGCAGAAAATGAAAACATTTGAATAATAAAATATAAATATTAGTCAGGTCCAATAGGCTCTCTGTAGAGTAACACTGTGATTTAATTACTTTTTTAAACATGTATTACAGCCAAGATCCCACCCAGTTTCCCAGCTTGGTTAGCCTTTCCCAGGAAAGGGAAAGAATGCTGTTTTCAGAGACTCACCAGGACTTTATACAAAACAGTGAATGTTTTTAAACTCACAAGTACCTTCGATAAGATGCAAACCCTAGACGAAATGTCTGGTTATAAAAAGATATATTTACATGTATTTTAATGGCATTTAAAATAATTAAAACAAGAGCACTCATTTATTCAATCAGACTCTAATTTGAGTACATGCATATTTTCTGAAAATTGTTTTATTTTTTTATATTTTTTACCAATAGATGGTGCTAGCAATTTCTGCATTTACTGAAATATCTGCACCCATTTTACTCAGCTCAGGCCCATAACAATCTTCTGGAACTGCTAGAGAGAAACAGTCTATCCATGTGCCAATTAAAGTAGGAAATGCCAGCTCACCAATAGTCAACATTTTACATATTGAAAAGGCTAGTAGAGCAGCAAAAAGCCATCAGTAACTACCCACTGCAGAACATATACAGTATGCAAATGATAAATCTGCTGTTCTCACTCCTCCAATGTATTTTCAAGATTTCTGGAATAGTCACGTCACATTTTGCAGTCATTAGGGTGCATACTTTTAGCAAAAAGGATGCTGGCATCAGTCAAATTAGCTCCTCCATCAGTCTTCTACAGAGCACAATGAAAACTTAATGTCTTAAGGCCAAATCCTGCCAAGATTTCATGCACATGCTTCACTTTACACACTGGGAATAGTGCCGCCAAAGTCAATTAAGATGTTCACAGCATGTAAAGTTAAGCAAATCTGTGATTGTCCGTGAGTTTGGAGGTATATGTAGTGTTTGGAGTGTTTGGAACTGACTGTAGTGGCTCTCCATGGAAGTGGACAGATGTCTTCTGCAGCCGTTAGGAGGATGCATCCAGCATGGAGCATATATTTATGATATCCCACTTGCTCTAGACATCTAGAAAGATCACATTCAAAACTCACTGTTTAATTGTTTCAGTTCTGTGGATCAGTTTGTTTTGTATGTGTTCAGAGAAAGTATATTCAAGGTCACTACAAGTGCAGTTTAAAAAAAGAACAAACAAGAATAGGTAAAAACAATCTTGTTCTCTGCATTTCCAATTTCCTCTAAAAACTTTGGTATCTCTAAAAAAACCCCAAAGAATGTTTCCAATATCTCACTGTCATTGGCTTTATTTTTCTTATTACTTACAGACATTCTCAAAATATTTTGAGATAATTGAAACACCGTTGCTCTTCAGAGGAAAGTTTGTAGTCCTATGCTCCCCAGTTCATTTCCACATGTAGTACACTCTTCAGTGTGAACTGGCTTTATGCAACATGGAAGTAAGCCCTCTGGAATAACAGCTTTTCACAAGGAGGTTGCAGCTTACAGACCCTGAGCTCCTGGGGATTTTGGTTACCTTCAATTTCCTTCTATGACCTCCACTGGTTTTGGGGACCATAACAAGGAATTGCAGACTTCCAAAACTTATATAAATGTGTGTGTGTGTTATATATATTAAAAATATTTTTATACATTGTTATATATTAATATTACATATATTTTACTGTATATTAGATTATAATATAAATTATATTGTATGATATATAATATGTTGCTATAATACATTATTATATATTATTACATATGTAGATATATGAGTAGATAATATATATGTGTATACAAATATAAATAAGCATATATGCATATATTTCATATGTTTATAAATATGTACATGAATATGTCTATTATATACATTATATATACTATTATAAAGCAAAGAATATTATTTTCCCTCTCCGCCTGTCTTTATCTTTAAAAGAATGCCACCCTCTGGGAACACATGCCCAGCAGCTCATGTAACTTATCACTCTTGTCAATACATGTCTACTTTTTGTTTAATTTATCAAGACATTATTACATTTATAGTAAGTGTAAGGGCAACATGAACTATTTTGTTTTTCACGTCTATTAAAAGAATCACGAATCTGAAAAGCTCACTCTAGAAACCACTATCACTTCCATTATACACTGACATAGCGGAAAATGCTTTGGGAGATGTAAATGTGTTCTTGCAAACCCAAAAAATAATTAGTATGGCTGAAAAGCTTAAGCTGATCCACATTTTATTCCTTTTTTTTCCCCTCTGTCTTTCTTTTACTAAAACAGGTCTTAATGTATGAACCTTGATCAAAAATGTCTGTGTCTGTAAATGAATTGGTAACTGATGTAAAAAACTAGTCTATAGTAAAACTAGAAAAATAGATAAAAATTCTCTCCAAAAACTCAGTAGTGTATAAATAAAAAAAAATAGTAATGAATTTTATACATTAGAAAACACAGAAGGGTGTTCTGGATCTCCCTGGACACGATGATTTATCTTTCTGGATTATGTCAAAGGTCCACGCATTCTCCAGGTAGTTTGGGAGACACCTTTCCACTGTTGTTCTTGTTTCCTCAGTAAGATCTGTTCCTCATGTAGAGGATCAGTGATCATTGCAATACCTAGATATTTTCAGCTGTACTTCTGCAATGCAGAATTGTTACAGAGAAAGCCAAGCCAGCAGCCCACGCTCTCTGTCTCATAAGCTCCCTTATAGAAGAGCACTGAGAAGGTGCTCCAGTCGCTTCTACTCACCATGGATAATGAATGAGGCTCCTAAGCTGCTTGTGAAAGAAGGTGGTGCTATGAAAAAAAGTTCATCCCTCTTTCTTGCACTTGTTTAAGAATATCTTAATCTTCTTTCAATGAAGCTATGACTCCTTAATAGAATACAAATATTTATCCCTCAACTGGAACCTTGCTACCTTTTCTCACCGAACTACAAACATTAAATTCGCTCTCCCATGAAGTAGCGTTGTTGCTGTCACTTGGCAGAGAAACAGAGCACACAATGCATGACTTAAATTATCCTGGGTTGCATGGTGATTCAGCACTGAACAAAACAGCTGCTTAAACACAAAAATTAAAACCAGGTCTCTCATTATCAGTATCAACATTTACATCCTTCATTATGGAACAAACTCTATAAATGGTGTGCCTGCTTTGTAAAATAGAAGATATCAAACATTGGTAAAACTGAACAGATGTTTACCAAACACTGGATTCTGTCTCTTTAACTGTAGATTACAATTAATCCGTTATTATGAAGTCTTCACACCCAAATGCAAATCACTGATTTTTACTTTTTTTAACCTTGAAAAAAATGTTGGAAATACTCTGAGTTTAGTATGTCTCTGAGGATGAGTATATGTTTACATTCTTCCAATGTTAGTTTGAAACACTTGGGAAGCTTTAGGTCAGATGTCAGATCCAACATTTCAGAAGTGACTGAAGCTGAGCAGATAATTCTGTGTGATTGAAAGCCACTGCTGTAGCTACTTCATGGTTTGTAACAATACTTGCAGGTCTGTAACAGTGCACACTATATCCCAGACATGGCTGCTGGACCAAAATACCAGTGAGCATGGTATTTTGACCTAGTAGGAACAAATCCCTAAAGAGATTCTATGGCTTTGTTTTATTTTTTAATTTATTTAATAATAAACCAAACAATGACAGATTGTGTGATAGATTGTGATAGTCCATACTGTTTAGTTTCTACTACTCTTGATACTTGCCTTAGTCACGACCAATTCCAAATACCACATTAACAAGCAATGCCAAGGACAGCTTGGGGGGTAGAACTGATCTGAGATTATTTCCATTAGTCCCCCCTGTTTTAGGGGGAAAGAAATATATCCACATACACGCAAGCTATTTGTTCTCAGATCCAGAGAACAGGGTGTGACCTGTTTTATTTTATAGATATGTATAGATATAGCCTATAAATTCCTCCACACACAATCTGACAGTTTCCAAGGACGTATAAATACAGTCTTTAAATGGATGCCTTTTTTCACTTGAGAACAAACCAACTGCTTATGAAGTTTGGCTTGAATTCTTTGCAAGGTGCACCATCAGGAGAGTCTGAAAGCTGTTTAAAACAGGATCAGAAGGATTCACACAGCTCTCATTATGAACACAAAAGTGGACAAAAGCTAAATACCAATGGATGTGTAGAGATTATGAAAAACTGGTGATTTAACAAATTCTAACTCGCCTTGAAAAAAACATGAGCAAGGATTAGGAAGAAATGTTCCCACTGGACAATTTATACCATACCTGTTTAGTACTAGTTTCTTTCTAGATCAAAGCTAACCCATAATATCTGTTTTTTATGCATGTAATTAAAAATCAAGAAGAGCAAGAAAAAGCCCCTGTCTAACAGACTGATGCATTCTATTGAAGGATCTCTGACTTCCATGTGAAATATTTTAAGGGTTATCAAGGCAAAATTCAATTAACTTAAAACCACCAGTAGTATTAAATTGTGAATAGGAGGGACACAAGTACCCAAACTGCTTTGCTATTGATCAGATTTTAGAAGTGTGAACTCTATCAGAAAGCAAAAGATAGCTAGTCAAAAGACACAGGGAGGCTGGCAGGTTTTTGTCTAGCTTGTTCAAATATGGTGTTGTTCTTTTTTCAGCAGATAAAACACATTCAGACATTCCCACAAAGGAAATTATATTGTATGCCACTTTTTTAACAAGATTAAAAGAGCTACTTTCACCACCAGTGACTCCCATTAATTGGTATGCTGCAAGGGAGCTGACACATCCCTGGATGGCACATCTATTAAGTGTAGACTGCAATCAGTAAAATAGGTTTTCCAACAAATGACTTGTCAAAACCTTGACACAAGAATTACTTATGCTTGTAGTCAGTCACTCACTTTCTCCCAGTTCAAATGCTCATCTTCTGCCCCCACACTGGAATTTGAAACACAGTGAAAAGTGTTTCTCCATTTTTGCTTGATTAAAGTGCTAATCCATCGATAGAACTGGATCAGTGAATGTCCTAAGGATGGCACAATGGACTCGAGGTGGAAAAGCAGTGGTGCAGGAATACATGAGCTTTCCACCTTTCTTTTCCAGAAGCTGTAATTCCAAGATAGTCTCAGCCTTTCTGTGGTAAAAGATGTGAACAGAAAATGTCTTTCAACTGACAGTTGAAATCAGTTCCACCATCCAAGCTTACTAGCCTGGCTCCCTTTGATGTTCAGTCTTTCTGGAAATAAAAATGATTATCATGCTACCTATCAGCAAATGCACATATTTTACCTGCATAAATCTCTGGTTACGTTCAGTGGCACAGCTGCTATTTGTTGTAGATGCAAAATGTTCACTTGAGAAACTCTCTCCCCCCCCCCCCCCCCCCCCCCCCCATTTTATATTTAAATCTATGCATTCTTTGGCTTAAGTACTGAATTGTAACTCTGCTTCTGGATCTGGAGGTCTGAGTGGACAGGAATGACCTTTTAACTAAATTGGATAAGTTCTTTCTTAGGATGTATGTGACAACATCTCAGGGTCACTATTTACTCCACCTTGTCACCTGGCCTATGCCTGACAGGTATTCCTGGGACTATGCATTGTAACATAATATGAAATAATAATACACAAGTCTGCTTTTACAAAGCTTTCTGGACCACTTTAAGGAGACCTTGTAATAACAAATACTAGGGGATAGGAGTCACCTCCCCAGACTTTAACATTTAATGACTTACATGCCTTTTGTAAGTTAAAGAGAGAGATTCAGAAGATGATTCATTTTAGGGTTTCTCTTTAGCTGGTACCTAAAAGATTAACTAGATACCTAATTGCCACTCCATAAAGGTTAGAGAAAGTGAACAGCAATCCTAGATAACTATCTTTAATGCTGGTTGACTCTCGCCACTGGCGGGAGGGGGACCCAGAAAATCCTAATGAGGTAGATTTAAAAAGCTGACTTCACTGGGAAGGTCAGATTTTCCTAGTAAAATCTCTAACAATTTGAAAGACTTAGGTTTCTCAGGTTCATTTCTAATGTCTTGATTTCATTTTTTCATACTTTTCTTTTCACACATAACTAACACATGCAGCCAGGGAAAGGTTATGATGATTTTTCACTGGCAGACCCTTTTTTCAGCCTGAGAAACTTTATAAAACTGAAGGAAGGAAATGATAATTGAATCACAGTGATCGCTTACAGAATTCTGTCACAAATAAAACTGAAAACTGGGTTCATCTAAGCCTATACTGGCCATGAATGCTTATTTCCACAATTTTGGCACTAAGTAGGGCTCTGTCTTTTGTTGAAAAGTGATAATTCTGGGGTATTCAGTTTCCCAAAGCATTGGAGTTTTACCAGTTTGCTGATGTTTTCCTGCTTGATGTATGGATATAAGATACTTAAGACTTCTGTAAGGAGCTTGACTTTTTATCATGGATTTTCCAATGTAAAAATGAACTCTCCATAACATCAATAAAGTGCATGTTAAATGGATTAAGTACTGGCTAACTAACTGTTCTCAAAGTAGTTGTTGAAGGAGAGCCATCTCCAAACAGGGATGTTGCTAACATTGTTTTGCAGTCATTAGTAGTAGACCTGACCTTGTTCAATATTTCTCTCAGTGGTCTGGAAATAAATATCAAATCACTGCTTTCAAATGGCATATGGATTTGTAGAGTATCAAATAATGGTGGCTAGGTGTTCATTCCAAGCAATTGAAACTGTTGGCTACATCAGACCCTGTCATTAATGAGTCCTAATGTAGTCAAAGAAACAAGGTCACAGAGATCTTGTTTCTAAAGGCTATATCTCTAGCATTTGCAACTGCATCCTAGAAAACTATGATTGCAGAAATAAATCTAAAGTCCATAGCAGAACTAAAACAATTTAACATGAGCTGCCTGTGGGAGGCTGAGATAAATCGGGTTAATGAAATCCTTGCTGTTGACTGCCAGGTAGACACATGGCCAGTTATACACCTGTTCCTTTTTTAAGCTTGTCCCTATGAGTAGTCACTTGATATTTGAAGTTATTACTGGGGTAATTCAACTGGGTTGAACATTTGCACAACAGAAACTGGGTAAGATATGAATCAACTGTCCAGTTGAGTGCTAAAGCGAAATGGGAGCTTAGTTGCCTTCAGATACACTTGAAAATCCTGTCAATACTATTAAGAGCTTGAACTGCTTTGATTTATGGTCGTAAAATGTTGGTTGAAAGTTTCTGAAGATTTAAATTGTTGAAGTTCCTGAACGCTGTTGCACAGGCCATTAATTTAAACACCTTTAACCTCAGAACACCAGGATCCAGTCAGTTTAGATCAAGAGGTCAAATGAGTGTATTGGTATAAATTTTGTTCTCACCATGTGTTTGTGCACAGTACACTGGCAGCACACACGTTAGTACAAGTGGACAGCCTGAGAGAGGAAGCATGACTGGATTTTGCAGATGTGCTGTAGATCAGTGTTATTTACTACTGGGAATATTTATTTAGACAAAACTACTCAATGATTAGAAAGGATCTAACCACTCAAAAGACCTTTTCACTGTACGGCGGCTCCACTGTTTAACTTACACAAGACCTGTAATTCACTAGAAACAGTCCTCAAATAAACATTACTGTCTTTTTAAAAAAAAAAAATATATTAACATTTCTAAGGAAAATAGTGGCATATGAATTTAGAAAAATTTCAGGCTTGGCTTAATCCAAAATAAGAGAGTTAGTTCCTTTCTAAAGTTCCATAAAAATATTCATAGGGTATCATGATTTCTTTCAAGTGTCTCCTCCAAAATTGAGTGATCAGTGTAACATTGGTACTTCCTTTTTTTTTGTTGGGGTGTTTTGGGTTTTTTTGTTTGACCTTTGTTGTGGAAGATTCTGCATTCCAAGTGCAGTTAAGCTATCACAGCTACTGGTTTTGCTTTCAGTCACCAAATAATGGTGATCACAGGAGCTGACCCTGGAATATTCCCTAAACAGTTAACTGAGAAGAATGGGACTGTTCTTCAAACTCCTTTCTGGTTCTTAGCTGGAAATTTTTCTCTTGTTATTAAAAGCAAGATAAATTAGACCATTTTAAGCTCCAAACTGCTGCAGTTGGATTAGAAGTAGGAAGCTGACCTTCAGCTTTGTTATCTCACTGCTACGCTGCCTTGTGCAGTGGAAACACATTCATAGCAACAGTCCTGGATGAACAGTATCTCTTTGATTAACTGTACGTCTTGGTCCCAAACCTATCGCTCCCTCTGTAGCTCTGTCCTTGGAGAAAGTGCTGCTCTGTCCATTTTACATGCTTTTGGAGTGAACATTGCCGAACTCCCAACACAATGGCTTGGCTGAGTGCATGTGTATGTATGTGCACAGCAAAAAGGACACAGGGAAAGCAGTAGCACAAGTGACTTAGTTGCAGAAAGTTTTATCTTGCTTTCATCTATGTCTCTTCTACATTGATATTCTTCCTACCATTTAACCCTGGAATTTTAAACAATATATTTGGAGTTTGTTGAACCATAAGGTTTTTTTTCTTTTATTCTGTGTTTTCACGGCAGCAAAACACTGGGATGCAGGTGGTCCCACAGTGGAGTAGTCAGTAACACAAAGCACATAAATAAAAATGATCAAAGAGCACTGGGGACCTAAAGTAGATCTCATGGTTGCTCTGGTTAAAAACTTAAACTTGTAGGTATCCACAACATTATGGGATTACAAGTCATGCCCTAAAAGGAAAATCAGGAAATAGTTGAATTCAAACCCAGTGCTTGTATCTATTCCAATTCACATTACACTTCCTCATAAAAAGAAAGCACCTTCAAGGAGAAAGGCAAAGCAAGAGGGAAGTATTGTTCTTTTCAATACCAACAAATAGCTCCTCTCAAAAAAATCATTGCTTGTATAGATGCTATTTTTCTACATGTAATATTAGTGGTAATCACTTACACTGGCATTTGCTTTTAACTGACAGATCCAGGGTAACTTCATTGTTTTACAGAGGCTTTTTTCCACTTGAATGGCAATGCCACCACTTAATTCTTGATTGCATTTTCTTGCTTTTTGACATCGTGTTCTGTGTTTGTCATTTGTATACATACATATGTAAACAGCTTTATGGCAAATTCTATTTGCTGACTCACCTTGAGTGACCCATAATGTATCTGATTGCAGGATATGGTACTATTTGGAAAGGCATATGAATTTAATATGGCTACTTGTCCCAGAAATTATTACAGTCTTTAGTGAAAAAAGGTAGGGGGGAATATAAGAGTTTAGAATTGATATGAAAATATAGGAAGAAGTCAATCAAAAAGATAAATAATAAGACACACCACACCAACTCTGAAAAACACACTTATTGGTTATTCTAATAGAACAGACAAATTTTTGCTTTTTTTCCTATAGATGAATGAACAGTTATGTTACATGCTTACTTCCATGGACAGTTTTGAATTCTCAAGTGACAGGAAGCTGTGGAGCATCAGAATGCTGCTTCCATGAAATACCATGGCTGTGGTTCACCACAAGCTTATGTGGTCATTTACTTACACTTGTGTGAAACTGGAGCAAAATGCTATGTGATCACAGGTCAGCAGAGGACCAGGTGCCACCAGCCAGTGGTAGGAGGAAAAACAAGTTATTGAGAAGGTTCCTGTTTGAAATGTGGTCTGAGAGAGACATGTCGTGGTTACAGTCTGAGACACAGGCGCTTTCTTGGTTGTTTCCAACTTCCTCTTTCAGCTGCTGACTCCAGATGTGACTTCTCAGGCAAATGAATTCTTGAAATACTCCAAGAAGCCCAGACTGTCATCTGTCCTTTGTGGCAGAATTAGCCAGCATTGATTGTGACTGTAACTACCACTCATGCCTTGGATTGGGAATTTTCTGTTTTAAAAATACTCTGCGATCAAAGATAAGAGCCATCTAATAAGATGGGATTGCTGTTTTTTCTCCCATGCATCCTCTCATTGGTTACCTTTTATATCGAACTTCAGAAAAGGAGCTGGGACATTTCTGTATGGAGAAAAAGTAGAAGCATTATAAAGTTAAAGGCTGTATCTGTGTCTTTACCTGAGGTATAAAGGCATAGCTCCAATGGCGCTGTCCTACCTTGTTCTTGTGAAGGCATTTATTATGCATGTGGCCAGATATACTACATATCAAATCAGCAAAATATCTTTGGGACACAGTAATGCAGCTTCCTCTCTTGTTTCTTTTAGATCTGGTTTGTTTGCTATAGATGCTGCTTGTTACAAGGTATCAACACCTCATTAGTTTCTCTTTGACTTGGTATGATTATTTTAGTGCCTTCTTCACTGTCCTAATAATTGGTCCAGTCTGATTATTCTGGACTATCAACCTGTGAGTTTACATTTGCTATTAAACAAAAAAAAAGTAAGGACAGAAAGAAAAAAAAAGCTGTCAAGTAAGAGTCATTTTCTGGGCACCTTACTGATTCCTATTGATAAATACATAAAGCATTTGAAAACTACAGAAATGCTTCATCAACCTTTTTGAGACATTGACAGAATTACATTAACAGTTTTCATTTTTTTCATATTATTGTATCTTTTCCCTAGTCTATGGCAGATGTATACGGTGTCAGGACTAATGGATGCATTTATGAGCGTAATTGGATGCACCTTTTAGTAACTGGGGAAAAATACATAGTAAAATATAAAATACAAATATTCCATGATATACTGCTGTGACAATGAGTTTTCTTGTCCAATTAGCATAGGAATGGCATTCCTGTCTATTCTAGCTCATGGGGAAACAGTGACTGTCAGCAAAAGGTAAACTGTGTCTAATCTCAGTTTGAAAATAGCCTGCATATATTCTATATGGAAATCAGTAAACTAGCCTCTTTGGTTTTGCTAAAAATATGATTCCATATTATTGAACCTTAAATATGCCTACATTTTTCATTTTGAATAGAAATCTATTTGCCAGTAAAAACACTCTAAGTTTGCATTTTACATGCATAAAAGCTTTGTTTTGGAATTCATATCCCAGTGTGGCATTCATCCTTCCCACCATACAAAGCAATATATGGTGGGTTGGGGGGTTGTTTTTTTTTTTTCCTTTAGTATCTTCTAAAAAAATATATCCAAAATATTATGACTGATAAGCAACTGTTAAGTCTGATGAAAATTCTCAACTTATTCAGTTTGACTTCCCTTAATTAAAAAGAGACAATTCCATCTACTACATAGCATTGAACAATCCACAGTTGCAAACGCTGACAGGGCACCTCGAAATTATCCCACCCTACCTATCGGTAGGGTGGGCGTTAGCAAGGTGTACAACCACTTTGTGCTCCTGCATGCAGACTGCACAGCAGGCAGGTACATAAGCTGTTTCTTTCCAGGAATTCACAGCTCGCAGGACACCCTCCCCAGAACATGCAGCCCAAATAAACAGGAGACCACACTAGGGTTACCTCATTTTATAATCAGAATGAGTACAGGCAGGCAGACTGTAGCTGACAGACTCTGTGAGGGATGACTCGCGTGTGACTGAGGTCCCCTTCCGTCTTTTCAAACATCTGAATTCAGTGCTATGAGACGCTTTTTCCCTCGGTAATTGGGGGTGGGAAGGCCACAGAAATATTCATGCTTACTGTTGTTAGTTAGGGCTATACATGGAGATAGGCATACGAGTATAACTATTTTGCTGGGCTTCACACATCTTCCTTCAAGTCAGAGGGTATTTTGGTGAGGAAAGAAGCAGACTTTTTTCTATCCACCTTAGAAGTGCTGCTTAATACATGTACTTAGGAGGTGAGATACTGAAATACTGCATACATGTGGATGATACTGGTGTTGGTTGTGATACCACATGTTGGTAATACTGGTGGTGATACCACATGTTGGGTGATACTGGTGTTCTGTCAAAAGCAATTCCTAAATGAGGAAAAACAACAACATTCAAGAGTTCAGAAATCACCCCGCCTGAGCAGACTTGTACACCAAGCCTCAGAATCACAAAATGACTGCTTACCCTATACCCACGTTTCATACCGTTTCCCTAAGCAGCTGTTCCTAGTCACCCAAAGGGATAACATAGACAAACCTCTATGCCAACTGGAGGATGTTGTGTTAGGTTTATGTTTGGACTCAATGATCTTAAAGGTCTTTTCCAACATAAATGATTCTATGATCCTATGATTCTTTAAAATATTTAAGGAATCTTGCTAACCCTGGATGTACTACAGTAAAAATATTTTTGTCATGGAAAGTATCAGTGAACAAGATATTAAGGGCTATAGCTGCTGCTTCTATAATATGTTAACCCAATAAGCAGAATTACCTGAGGGCCACAGTAAGTTCAGGGTTTCTTTTATAGGTTTAGCAGGTTATGGATATACTGGAATGCCCATCCTAGTTCCTGTCCTCCCTTTTGACTCATCTGAGTGGGAGAGGAAGGATTCTTACATAAAATTTACCCAAATCCAGGCTTCAGGCATGCTGTGCAGGTAGCAATTTCGTATTTCAGAACATCCCTTTACGAGCACAAAAATGAGCTGATGAAGCTAGAGATCTGATTTCTAAATGTCACTGGGAATAGACTGCATTTCAAGGGGGAATGTGTAAGAGGAGTTCCTTAAGAAAACTCTGTGGAGTCATAATCTATCAAAACATTTCAAATATGAAGAACTGCCTTCCAGAAGAAAAGAACATGCTCCATTTCTACATTTTGTAAATGAAGTGTTTAGTATTTGACTTAAATGACTTTTCGTTTGACTGCTTCTTTTGTACGCTGTAGCATATTAAAAAGTAAAAACTATATATCAACTTATTCAAAATAAAATAAATCTAATAAAAGAACTGTTGACTTCTCTGCTTTTTTCGCGGGTAAATATTGAAGCCATACTTTGAAATACCAAAATCCTTTGCAAAATGGTTCAGGTGATTGATTGTGGTATACCTAAAACTCTTGCACTCAGGCAGCAACAGCAAACTGAGTTTCTCTCTGACTAAAAGAACATCTACTCCCATGGCCATATTGTCAAAGATCTCCAGCAATGCACAGACCTGTAATTAATGTACAGTTGCAAATTTGCATGCAAATGGTATCGGGTGTCGGTGCCCAGGTGCTGGCAGTGGCGGGCTGCAGGGGTGGCATCCATGAGGAGAGGTCAGGGCTGCCCCATGCCGGGCAGCTGGAATTCCAGCTGTCTCCAATGGACCCACTGCAGCCCCTCAGCCAAGATGGCGTCGCCTCTGGGGAAGTGTGTTTAAGAAAGGGCAGAAAATCCTAGGAAGAGAGAGGGGCAGGGAAAAAAAGAGCGAGAAACAGCAGAGGAGACGCCAAGGTTAGAGGAGTTGGCACTCCATGGCACACCCCCAAAGGGACAGTGACCCATGGAGGACCCAGGCTGAAGCATAGGAAAAGGGTGATACAGCAGAGACAAACCGCTATGACCTGGCCACAACCCCCTTACCCCCATGCTGCTCATTGACTCACTGAAGGGACTGAGTGTAACCTGCGATGGTAACAAAGCAGGAAGGAGAGGCATCTGCAGTGGAGGAGTGAAGTTGAGCCAGGGACTGAAGTTGAGGAAACTCACACCAACTGAAAGGGGGAGGAAAGGTGTTTTCCCTATATATGTAAATGCTTGTTTCTTTTCTTGTTTACTTTTGTATCCCAATATCCTAATCAGTACTCAAATATTTATATTAATTGATGATAAATGAAATTAAATTCCTCAAAGCCAAGTCTGTTTTGTCCACAGAGTAATTGGTAAGTGATCTCCCTGTCTTTTTTTCGACCCTGTTGGAGAATTTTTATGGTAACTCTCAAGGTGAATTAAACACACGTTTGTGCTTAAATATAAAAGAAAAATTTAATGAACAATGATTTGGACAGAGTCCTTCTGCAATACACAGTTCTACATGGAGTCTGCAAAGATGTGTCACAAGCAGATTCCTTATATACACTTGCACCAGCACCAATCCCGAGAGTGGCTGCACCTCAGCTCGGCACTGGGTCCATCCCCCAGCCCAGCTCTGCTGCCCAAAGGTGGTCTGTGAGCTTGGGCCCCTGAGTGCTCCCATTCCAGGATGGTCTGCAAGACAATGCTGAAGGGAAACTTCACTCCCTTGCAAGGAGTCTGTTCTGTCTCTGGCATTCCTGCTTCCAGCCAGGTTAACCCCTTCTTGCAGTTGGGCCTCCTTGCCCGCCATGCCAGATCATTCCTTGATCACAAATTACCACCGCTGAGTAGTTACAATAAGAATTTCTCCTTCAACCCACTAGTCTTCTCTCTCTCTCTCGCATTCTCCCTGTTTTCTCCCCCTCCCCGTGCCGCTGGAGGCGGGGGGGGTGAGTGAGTGGCCGTGCGGATGCTTGGCTGTGAGCTGAGGCCAACCTACCACATGCATGGCAAGACATTTGTGCTTGCCGAGTGTGCATTTACAGTCCCAAATTACTTACTTTCGTTGTGGAGACATAGGTTCACTGTTTAGTAATCATGAACTCCCCAGTGTAGGTATGCTGATGCCCGTCCTTTTAGAAGGTGGGAGGGGTTGAGTACAAAGGGGTGCAACTCTGACTTTCTCGTGTGCACGCTTCAGAAACAGAATGAAACACGTTCCCAAGAGAAATTTTTTACTGCATCTTGTCTTTCCTTTTCAACAAGATGTAGCAAAGACGTTACTTACAACGTACAGTAATCTATAATATTAACAGCTGTCAGTGCATTAAAAACAGTTTAAGCAATTGCCTTTAGATGTTAAGATTTATGGGGATAAGAAGACACTGAGGGTGGGGAGAATTACACAACGGGAGCAAAAAGCAAAACACTCGCTCTGACTCCATAAAATCAGGAAACCCTGAAAGAACATTTTGTCTGTAAAGCATTTAGGATCTTGATTAAAGCCATTGTTTACAGCCTAGCAAAGATACTATTATATCAGCAAGGCCAGTTTCACTATCAAGCTCATCAGCACAATACGGCCAGCAGGGACGTTTTAAAAGGGCTCTTCAGTTATGCCCTAGAGTAGTTTCAGTATCTATACTTTAAAAATATGATCAAGAATGTATAAAAATCAAACCCCATATTTCATGCTGATGTGTTCCAGTGCATTACTGTCAGACTTTAACCATGAAAGGAATAGCCCCTTTGTGCAAAGAGAATGACTAGGAGAAGATTCAGGGAGTAATAAAAGAAGCTTCAGGAGATGGTTATGAAATACTGGGTTTATCCTGCAAATATGAATGCAGCTTAGGTCTATGAAGTACTTGTCATTAGCACCGCTGTTCTTTCTAGCCCATTAAAAATTAGCTTAGCTGGCCATTAGACAGACTATGGTTACTCCCTCCTTGAAACCCTCCACTGGCTCTTCAGCAAATCATCTCACAATTTCTTGTCCTTGCTTCAAGGTCCTGTGATGAAATTTAGGTTTCAGCCTACATTTCATGTCTGTTTCTGTCACCTGGAACACCTACCTTGTGTGTGAATTAGGCCATTTTCAATAGCCAATTCTCAGACTACATCCTTTGAACTGAATACCCTTCTAATACCAGTCTGAATGTCAAATCTCCATACTTTACTTCTAGACTGAAAGCTACTTGACACACAAGGATGGACTACCCTGAAGAATACTTATATTAGTGCTGAGTGACTAGTACTTACGTTGCTGGTTGTTTGGGTTTTTCCCCCACCATTTTAGTGACAAAACAAAAAAAAAAAAAAAAAAAAACAGGAAAAATAGATGATTTTAGATTAATATAGATTTATTTTCCTCTTCTTTTCTCTGAATTGAACATGTGAGAAGAAAGTTCAAAAGAGAAAAATTGCTAATTGTAGGTTAATTTTAACCTTTTTAATTATAAAGTGAAATTTCTAACTGAAAGGTGGTTTTTGAACAAAGGACAAGTCTATACCAGGGATGCCTCTGAATGAGTTTTCAGAGAAAGTCCAACCATATCGGTGCAGTGTTCCTTCTTCAGGGTTTATATACCCTGCAAAGCTAATTGATCTGTGTGGATATAGCTTCCACTGTAAGAGCTAACTGTGATATTGCTATTGCAGTGCACTGTACAATGTAGCTATACCTAGAAAGTCTGGATATGTTACTTTTAAACACCTATGAAATTAAAAGCTTATATACTTCAGCATTTGTGTCAACTCAATTTTCTTGCAGTTGAAAATTTTCACTAAATCACTAAATAAAGTTTTGTTCAGTTCAAAACTCCATTTTAAAATGAATAAACTATGCATCAGAATAGATGTGTATGGCTTTTCTATGTGCGTAAAGAGTCCAACCAGTTATCCTTCCTCTTTTTGAAGAACATGATCTACATTGTTTTTTCATTCTTGATTTTATTTCATGATACCTTGATGCATACACATAAATAATGGGAGAATCCTCAATATCAGCAGTAGATATGTCTCATTCCAATAAGAAAAAGTAAAACAGGTAATGGACAATTTTATGTATTAGCTCAGTATAATTGGAATTGCTTAATTCTGTCCAGCAGTGTGCTCTGTGTACAAGATCCTGATGGACTTATATTAATGTATTTTCGCTTGGTAGGGTTATTTATCCATCTTTAAAGTGTCACAGTACTGTCAAGGACAGACAAGTACATGTGTGAAAAAAATTCAGAGAACCACTCTTTTAGAAGTATGTACTCTGTTAATTGTGATAAAGTTTAAAACAACATAATGAACCAAATATCAGACTCATTAATGAATCAACATGCAACTGTTGCCAAATATACCATAAAATTAATTACTGTTAGCTGGCAAATGGTGTAGGGTAAAATGACTTGATTTAAAGTGAGAAGAGTGAGAGCTGACAGGATACTTTAGAAGCTGAAAGCTTTGTATGTATGTCAAGAGAACAGCAGACGCATTCATCTGCCACTGAGAAACCTTAGCTACTTGAAGTAAAGGATAGCATTATTAATACCTGCTTCACATTCTAGACAGAACCACTCTAAATGCAATTACCTGAAAATAGTAACAAATATATTACTGACAGCTGATTAACTGCTTATTAACTGTATCTGTAACCATCACAGGATGCAGAAAATGAAGTAGAAATCAAAAGGTGACCAACAAAGTAATGCACCTGCTTTATTAAAGCATTGTTTGGAAGCCAGAAATAAGGAGGGGTATTTACCAGTAAAAATGAGCCTTTAGGACTGCCATGGTTATGATCCACCAATTAAAAAAAAAAAAAAAAAAAGCCATTTTAAACCCTCTCCTAAAGCTCCAACTTCTTGTTCATTTTTCATGCTTATGAGATTAAGAGTATATATGGATGTAATACTGATTTTCCCTAGTTTTGTGTTATTCTGCTTGAGTTTGGACATAATTGCAACCAAAATGCATGCTATTAGTCACTGTCTGATATTTTTCTGTAGTAATAGCTTGAAATGTTTTAGGAGTAATGCCACCTTCGAAGTATAAAGGACAAAGCTGTTTATGTAGGTGTCTAATATGATCCCAGTTTATGAAATCAATGTAACTCAATTATTTTGTGTTGGTCTGGTGAATTGAATGTGACCATCACCAAAATTTTCCCTCCTTCTAGTGTTTGTTCATTAGAAGAAAGCAACAAACATTATTTACTGATTCAGGATTGGGACAGTAACTGGACAGGTATTCTTTATGAAAAGGTCTTAAATGTAAATAATGACCGTTCCCACTACCCACACACTCCTCCTTATTTAATGCTCTTACGGATTACTGGCAGAGTGAAATCATAGGCAATGATGTCAGAGAGAGTCTAAAGGGCTAATACATGAATGGATTTTTTCCCCTAGTAACTAAAAAACCATGGAAAGTTAACCAGCCAAAATATGTTATTGTGCAACACCACACTTCAACCAACTAAAAAAGTAAACAAGGACAGTTTGTCCTGTTCTGTCATCAATTCTTCTGCAAAAAGGGCTTTTCATCAAAGGAGAGATAGAGACATTGTTCAGAAATGTGTAGTCTATAACAGAGTGATGGTTTTCCTAATATTAAAAAATAGAGATGCCATGTCCTTATACAAAACTGCTCCTGATCTTTCACAAAATGAGAAGACCCCTATTTTATATCACTATGGTGTTTACCAAAGCAAAAATGTTATTTCTAGTTATTTCTTTAAAAGAGATATTGTGGTGAACATTATGAGAGACATTTTCAGAAGAAATAGTCCCATTTCTTTTCAGATAAGCTTTTGAAAAACTACCGTGGGTATATAGACCCATCTGAAAACATATCTCCATTTTGTGACACTTGATGTATATATAAATTATTAAGAACAATTTCACTGAAAGGTGACTAGGAACAGTTGTCCCTTTACGCTCTTGCAGGTTTAATTTAACTCACCCTATATACACATGCATGCAAGGTGTGAGCAGGTTTCACACACAGAGACAATTACATGCTCTGTACTTGAAATAGTCCCATCATTGTTAGATCTACATACCTACACAATGCTATTTACTTTTGCTTAATATGCTGAAGGGTTTGGTTGGTTTGTTTTTTTTCCCCTGAGTCCCTAGCATTTTGTGGAGTCCCTCTTGTTCCTGGTATAGTGTCCGTGTAAAGGCAAGCTTCTCTAGCTACTTCACTGCTCTGAAGTCACAGATGTCTTATTTAACTCTGTGACCAGAGAAATCAGTTTCCAAATGAGACGTAACCCTGAACGGGAGCTGTGGGCATTGGTAGGAATTATAGTTAGGCAGTAGAATTTTCTGTAGCAAGAGACATTTACAGGAATAACCTAAGTCATATCATATCAGACCAAAGAAGCAGTTATCCCAATTTTGTGTACCTGACATAGCCAATAGCAGATCTCTGGTGAAGACTGCAAAGGCACTCCTTGAAATATACACCAAATCTACAGCAGTCAGGGACACCGTATAGAAAGGTACTACTCTTGTGTAGCTGTCAGTGAATTTTTCCCTTCATGCATGTGACATGCAGTTTTTTACACTCAGAGTATCTCTAATGTCCTGTGGCAGAGAATTCCAGATAGCTATACCTGAAAAAGTATCTCCTTTTATTTGTTTAGAACTTGACACATACTTGTCTCGTCTGATGTCCCCTACATCTTGTATTAGAAGAGACAGTAAACAATCTTTCCCTATTTACCTTCTCCCTGACACTCATGACATTCTGCCATATCCACCTTATATCTTTTCTCTTCCAGACCAGACTACTCTATTTAATCATCCTTCATACAGAACCATGTCATACCTTTGATCATCCTTGTTGCCCTTAGTGTAACTTTTCTTGTGGTAATATCTCTTTTCTTATATGAAGGGACTAGAATTGTTCACAAATATCTAAGATTTGTTCTCATTTTTATCCTGGGAGGTCAGAAGATTTGAGCTCTATCATCCATTAGGAGGGATTAGATTTCTATCCCCTAGTATACCAAGCCTGTCACTCTAGTGTGAGATACAGCAAGGCAAGTTCTCAAGTCACAGTCTTAGCAAAGACTTTATCTGTCAGGGAGCAGAACAACTTCCCAGGTTGCTCTCTAAAATCCCTCAAGTGTTTTAGTGTGTAGGTATCTGCATTACTGTCTTGCTCTCTTCAACAGGTTTTAATCACCTGGTTTCTTGGAGCTTGCTTCATCAGGGGTTCATTGTTAGAAGTTAATGGCCAATGGTTGAAGCTTCCCATTATCTTAACCAAGGCATTTCCCTCAGGTACGTGGTTTCAATCCTGAAGGGCCATTCAATAAAGTTAAGAAAACGAGGTGCGGAATCTCGTCTCTTCACTTAGGTAACATGTTAGTTTAGTCTTTCCCTTTATAAATATGCACAAAAGTACAAAAACCCGAGTGTCATATCATGAGTTTAAAATGTTGCCCGTATACTCTGCGCTAGCTACCTTAAGAGGCTTCCTCAGCAAAACTCATTCAGAATTCACTTTTTCGATAAAATCATGATCTTCCCACAAGGCTAATCTATGAAGGGCTTGATTCTGTAAGAGGTACATGATGCACATACAGGCTTCCAGATACAAAAATGCTGTGCTTCAGAACACAAACTGTTTTCCAGAAAGAGCCAGAAAAGTTGAGTCATATCATCCAGCAGGATGGTCTAGATTTCCATCACTTCTCTCAGATAAACTAACTGCAGAATGAGGCAGACATACTGGCAGGACACTATCCCACACCTTCCCCAGAGCTGGGGCTATAACTGGCTCATTTGCACAATGCCAGTTCTTGTGTGTCTATAACTCCACAAGCTTGTCCTGGGATAGCTACAATCCTCCACAAACAAGCTGTGCAGTCACAATTCAAGAATGTATGCCCACACACAATCTGTACCCTGCTGAGTGGGCAAATAAATAGCAAATATAACAAATGAATAATATAGTGCAAAATTCAGTGCATAATACCTACATAGAAATGTTCACATGACAATGATAAAATCATAAATAAGGGGAGAGAAGGCAATGCCTCCAGTGACACATTACATCTCTTTTCTGTGTTACTATTAACACCCCCTGGAAAACAAATTTGTGTCTGGAGAAAGTACAGTTCCAAATTTGATCAGAATCAAAAACACTGTGGAAGAGCCTTCCTTTGAGAAGTAGTTTTAAGATAAATATTATTCTATACCTGAGTGATTTTCTTTTTTTAGATCCAGACTGTTTCTCCTGATTTCACTGCAGTTTTGCTATTACTTCTTTTGCACAAGGGAGGAGCCAGCGACAGTAACATTCAGAACAGCCTTAAAAAATGTTGACATGGAACCCTTGGTATGATTGTGGTACTGAGCCAGTTGTGTACAACAGAACAAGGCAAGACCACAAAGATCTGGTTATTCCACAGGGAAAAATAATTATTTTTTATATTTTCTTACCTTAGATATATTTTTTCCTGAAAAAGACTATGAATAATAATAATAATGCATTAAAAGTATATCATGCAATATTTCATTACTTGAATTGCAAACAAATACATTCATGCATATTTTGCTTTCTGTATATCATGCATCTGGAGTAAACTTAAATACCCTAAAAGAAGCTTGCAAGGAAACTTAAATTCAACATTAATTCCAGTCTTCGCATGCAATTTATACTGTTCACCTAGTTTTCTCACCTTTCTTGTTGGCAATTAGTGATATGCCCCAGGGATATTACTGCTACATGCATATGAATGCTGGTGAGGACTAGATGACTTACAAACTATAAATGTAACATATGTTACTTTATATAAAAAAACTATGCATGTAATATAAGTTATTTTATGAGAGCAGCTTTCTCTTACAATAAACTTAAAATTAAAGCAATACACAAGACATTTCAGATCAGATGAGGAGCGTGGGTCAGGAGGTGAGGTATAAATGAATTAAATACTTAGAATTTTCAAATCTAAATGAAAAATGTATATTTTCAATTTCCATTCCTTCTCATTCTCTCACTCTTACAAATAGAAATTAATCTAGTGATTTTTCCTACTGATGGAATTTTTATTGTTAGGGCTTAAAAAATTGAAACATTTAACTATTGAGATAATGTGGGACCCTTTAAATGCAGACCTAAATGGTCTCACTAAAATGGCCTCTTTACAGTGCAAAAGTTCTAGGAGACAAATTTTGGTTAGAAGTCCTGATTATGGTCTTGTTTAGTGTTACTTTATGGGTGTGCTCCCAGAATTTTCCCAGTAGTTGCACCTTAAGGTAGGCTGTAGATGTACATTTATGAAACCAGCAGTTTGCGATTTGTTCTCTATGAAAAAATAGTTATTTGCAGAAGCAACATTCTGTCATTTACACTTTTGTTCCCTGTTTGAACTGTTTTGCAAAGCTGCTGTCCTGAAACTCAGATCCAGAGTTTATTATACCTTAAAATGTATAATAAATATACATTAAAATGTATAAAAAATAAAACTTCTCCAAGGGTGGTTGTATATCTGAGAAATCTCCTTATACTCTCAGCACATTCCCCACACTCCTCTGTTAGACTGCCCATCTTTTCAGATCTGAACCCATCTCCCAGTAGACTGCATTGCTACTTCTCTCTGATCTTAATTTTGATTTGGAGAAGTGTCATGAAGCATATGCTTCCCAGCTGGATCTTCTGTGGTGGAAATTTTATCTGTTCATTGCATTCAGTTCCAAGGGCGTTAAGGTCCCATGAAGGAAAGGATCATCATGAGAAACTATCTGGCTTTCCTCTTCTCATTTTTCAGCAGCAGAATCAGAATATTACTTACTTAAAAGGCTTCAACTAGTGTCATGCCAAACCTAATTTTTCCTCTTTCTGGACTGGATCCAGAGAAAGAGTCACAGATTCATATAAATATGATTTTCAGAATATAGGACAAAGAATGCTTCAGCTAAAATATGCATTTCCTGCTATATGGAAAAAATGTTTCTCTGTGACAAAAATGAACATGTTTTTGAAAGACATATGAAAAGAAAATTTTTGCATTGTATCACACCAGAGAAAAATAATAGGGATTGGTAATTTAAGTTAGCTTTACAGATATAATACATATGGAGGAACAGTAATGGATAAGGCGTTAAGCCTCAGTAGAAGTTTACTTCTCTTTATGCCTTTTGTTTGTAGGAAGCTGTAGACAAAAATTTTCAATAATTTTCTTGTTACAGTTAATCTCATAAAATCAATAAAAAACTTACATAATAATAAATGGGAATTGCCTCTTGCAAAGTTAACAGGGCTAGAAGATATAATATTACTTCATAAAAAATTATTAGTTCATAAATAAATTGTTAACTCTTCCTTTAAGTCACAAGACTGATAAGATTATATATTCTGAGCTAGTACCAGTGCTACTAGTGCTTTTTTTAATCTTTTTTTAAATGTTTAGAGAAAGCTGTCAGTTAAAAAACAAAACCAAACAAAAACCCCACAACCAACCATGCTTAGATTTTTAAGGAAAAAATGATCTTTTGTTTCCCCAGTTGATCGTAATTACAATTCTCAGCCTGCCTTAGATGAACACTTGATACCAATGGAGGTCCCGAGTGCGTAGGGGGACTGAAGTCAGGGGACTAAATCAACTCTTTATCTTCAAGGTCTCCATGAGCCACTTCAGAGATTAGCTTTGCTGTGCTGTGAAGAGCACGGTCCATGCAGGTTGAGTGGGTCCGTTGGAAAGCATGCTCTCCTCCATGACAGTTCCCAGAAGCTAAGTATCTTTCTCGGTAGACCCCAGGGAGACCATCTGTAGGCAGCCTGCAAGCTGCCAACACATTAGTTGGAGGATGGGAGATGGTGAATTAAGGCTGTTTTTTTATCTGGTTGTAGGCCAATAGTGGGAAAAAGCAGAAAAGTGCAGGGAAATGATACGGCCAGTCCAGCCAGAGGTTGCAGGTGTTAACATTTCACAAGATTCTCAAATATTTAGTCTAAATTATTTAATGAGATGTTCAGTTAAACATCTAATGCCATAGGATTCTCATTCAAAATTGAAAATTCTAAGCTTTAGCCATAATTAATAACCAGTACCTGGCTCTTGTATCTAAGAATATCACTGGTTTCTCAAAGTACTGTGTTAGTCAATGAGAGATGAAAAACTAAATCCTGCTGTAGGGATTAGCATTTCATGGTTATGCAGATGTTAAAATAATCTTAAGTCAAATGTATTCTGAGGGGACTGATACTGCATTAGACGTTTAAATATATAATAGACAACAGCACAATATATTTAAGAGGTTCATGAGTTTCAGAAAGGCTTTCTGTATTTAAGATTTAACTTGAATCCAAACCATCGTTATTCCTGCAGCACAGAAACTTTGTATTACTGGTGGAAGGAGATGTTTGATGTCATTTTCAGCAATTCTAGGTGGCTGAATAGATTTGGATAAAATGAAATGGTCATTCATACCACTTCCAACTTCCTTAGTCTAAAATGTCAGTTGATTAGAAACACTGACATTCCTTCAACTTTCCATCACATTTTTATTAATTTCTTTCCTAGATTTTGATCAAAAATGGAAATATTTAGTCCTATTGAAACAGTCTTTTAAAGTTGCTTTTTAATCTATGGAATAGATATCTGAGAAATGTTCTTATAGCCCTTCTGGAAGTCCATTCCTTCCTTTGAGCTCTTTTGAAGATATTGGTTCAAAGTCAGCCCTTTGGAAAACATAAAAGGTACCTAAACATGGACTCGAAGGCATTATGAAGCTGCTCTTTTAAAGGCCCTATCCCTTATTTTCTATTTATGAAATAGAAATTCAACATTATAGGAATCTATAGCTTCCTAATACTACAGTGTGAGAAGTCACTTGGACTTTAAAGGAAAATGTAATGAAATTCCACACTAAGTATCTAATATGGGTGGTCTGAATGACAGATGGGTCCCAGGTAATATTCATGGACCATTCAGAGATGTTAAACTAGTGGATGATGTTTTCTAAAATGCATTTAAATCAGATGTCTAAATTAATCAGAGTTAAAGAGCGGGTATATGCCCCGTCAGCTAGTTGTGACTTTTTTTAGTAGTTTTGTTCAGAGGGATTAAAATTCAGTGAGATAATTTGTCTACTCAGAGCTGTGAAGACCAGCTCAGTCACTTTTACTAGTAACTTAAAACAAAAAAAACTAGGATTGAAACTATTTCTGTGGTAGAAGGTTTATAGCTGTTTTATCATAAACTCTTGGCTTAAAGGACTGCAGAAGAAGAGAAGAAAATGGAAAACACTTATTATGAACCTTCTCCTCCATGAACACTTTCATATACATGTGGACATCTGTAACTGTCCTCCAAAGCCAGAAAAATAATCATCTGTTACAGCAAGATTCCGAAAAGAAGGCATTTTAATGAAAAGCAGTGTTTGCCCATCCAAATATAGATTCACCACTCTAATAATAAGTAAATTTTATTCTCAGGTGTCAAATAGGTGGAAGATTTGTAACATTGTTATGTAGTGTACTGGCCTATTATGTTACATTATTGAACACTACTTCTTATTTCTTTAGTGCACCATCTGTTCATAGCACTTTCAATAATTGGCTCCCATGGATAGTATTAGTGTATAACAGAAAGTAAAGTTTGCTGATAATTCCCAAGGACATTGTTTTAAACAGTAATCTGATATACAGATAAGAAAGTGTCAACATTTAGCAATTGGGAATAAGATAGTGTACTTGGCTGGATACTTTGTGCAGAAACCGATTTTCTCTAACGTGACACCTAAACTAGACCATGTGCACTGGAAAAGAGCCAAAATCTAAGTCAAACTGTAAGATGTTGACATTTGTCAGAAATTATGTGATTCAGTGTTATAAACCTAGTAAAAAACAGAGCAAAATTTAAATTTTTAACCATAAAAATTCAGTTATTCTTTGATAACTGAACAGAAGATAACAACTTTTAATTGAAGGAAAAGATTGGATCATTTAAACCATGTCCACAGAAAATCACTATTACTTACAAACGATAACAAAAATGCATATATTGTCATTCTGCGATGGTAGAAGGTTTGGGGTTTTTTTAGTCTATTGTGTTAACACAGAAATTTTTTTTAGCTTAATTAGTTGTTTTACTTTCTAGAGGCTAGAGGTTTTATATAGTTCAATGGTATTCAACAAAAAAAGAAGTAAAGCCTTCATGTGGTTTCAGTCTCATTATCTGAACATTGAATGTCTCATTTTGCTTGACTTCCATCTTATAAATCGAACAAAAATAGCACAATGCTTATCCACAGAGCATGCTGTTGCCGAGTTCATTGTCATTATAAAATAGGTGGCCTAGTTTGTGACTAAGAGACAACAAAAATGACTTTTTAAATACACATGCAACTGCTGCTTTTTAACCAGATGACATTATCCTGCAGAAAACTAAATGAATCTCTATGCTTCTAAAGCAACACAGAATATCATCAAATATATCCAATCACTCATTCTATAAAATATTGGTTTAAGATCTCCAGAAAGATAAATCTCTAGGATTCCTTCAAGTTCCAAAATGAGCAACATGGGGGGAACAACAAATCAAAACCAAATCAGTCTCGGAAGCATAATGAAACGTTCTACTACAGTGATCTATCATTTCCAGGAAAGAAGGACAGCTTTTTTTCTGGGCTTATGCAAGACTGTAGGAAGAATTCTTAGAAGACCTAAGAGTCACCACCAACCTCACCTACTCTTCAGCATTCACAATGCCCTTTGTGACCTAGTCTTCAAGAGTCAAAACATATAATACATCACACATACAAAAGAAATAAAACATCCACACCCAAGAGAGGATGAAGGAAATAGTCATATGTTCCAGCTAGAAGTCATTGCTTAACATGCTACTGGAAGACACTCAGATACCACAGTAGAAAAACATGAATAGAAGTATTATACAGGTGTCTATATTAACTCAACAGTTAAATGATACATGGAGATTTCATCTTAAAACATCACAAAAGTCAGTTTTCTAAATTGCTCATGCTTCAAATTTAGCACAAAACTCTTCAAAGGAAAATTCATATTATCTATGATGCCCCTCAAAGTTAAGCTTGATTATCTCTCTGAGCTTTCAGGCCAACCAGAATGGAGTTTAAAATGACAAAGAAAATATACATACATACAAAGAGAACTCAGAAAGTCATTATTAGATAGACGAAGTGCTGAGAGATGGAATGAACTTTCAATATAGCTGATGCAGTTAAGTAGTATAAACATATTTAAGAAAAAAATTATAAAGTTGGGGAGACTAATAAGTTAAAGACATTAATCAAGTCTAGGATTCTATGTAGCCAGCTGTCCTCTTCAAAAATAGATATTACTTTTATTAATGTCACTATTATGTTTTTTCTTTACTGTGCCAAGAGGCCAGCTTCATATTATCAGTTTCCAAGACAAAAGTATTTCTATCATGATGTAGGACAGAATGATCCACTAAAGAGCTCCAAACAGTCATAAACTTAATGACAACATGAGATGAACAGGGAATAAAACCTCAAAGCCTCCCTCTACACATATACATGAATGTGTATTTATAGGTCTGTGCATATATGTGTGTGTGTGTGTACATATAAAGCATATGTATTTATTTTTTTAAATAGTCCTTCATGACAATAATAATGTCTATCCCACCAGAACGGGGAGCATGATTTTTCAATAGATTCATGTACGTTTGAACAGCTTTGGAGTTTAAGAAAGAATAAGCTCCATCTGAAGCTTTCTTACAGTTAAATTTATCCTCTCTTCCAGGTTGGTTGTCCCATGTTTAATAATACCCAGCTTCCTGCCACATCTTTTCTTCTGTCAGAAAATGGTTAGGATTTTCCTCCTTTATTTGGTCAAGCCTGTTTTTACAAAACTCTAGAAAACCTAATTAGCTGTCGGACACCTTCCACTGCAAAATGTAGTTGAAACTAAGCAACTGACACTAAAGATTTAGGTGTAATCATCACACAGTGTTATTTCTGTAGGAGATGAGATTGAAAAATAAGAAATCTTGTAAGGACCTGATGGGGATACAGAGAGACCACTTCAGATAAAAACCTCCAGAGAATAATCCGTGTTGGTGCTTCTCACTTACACACAGGTTTTTATTTGTGGACCTCAAAACACCTCTTATCTGTATAGGGGAAGTGGTTACGTGTATATATACAAATATGTATGTATATGAATACAGATATATAAACACACAGAGACATATGCATGAGAAGCAATATATGTGAGAAGCACAGTAGTTCAATAGACAAAATGTTTGTCTACCAGCTGGAATGGCACAGAGCTATTGTGCAAACACTGGTACAGACATTTTTATATAACATTTTACACAAAAAATAAACACATTAAATGAAATCCTGATTCTGGTAGCAGAAACAATTGATTTAAGTATGACAGGATTCCACCTTTGAGTTTCATACCTACCTATGTTTTTTCTAGTTTATGTTCTATGTTTTTTTCTAGTAGATATGCAAGCACTAAACCATAGCAATCTGAAACAGAAGAGTTTTTGCTCTGTATGAGAGCTGTGGAACAGCAACAGCAACACGGAATGTCACTGCTTTCGTGAAGTACTGCAAAACTTTAACCTATGTATATTCTACTCATTTGAAATGCAATACTCATTGACAGTACAAAATCTTTTGCATTTGAGTGGATCAGTTTTTAGAACTGATGTTCAGCCCCTCACTGAAATCATGCAATTAAAAGTGCAGATGACAGAAGTGTACAAAACCATGACCCATGTAACACAGCAGAAAGACTAGAGGCTAATTCCATGCAATGACTGGGTGGTGAGACTAAACAAATGGACATACTTTTTCACAGTGTAAGTAATTAGATCATAGAAATCTTTGCCTTGGGAGATTTTAGGTGCTCAGTTTATAAAGGCATTGAAAAATCAGAAGTTCCTTAGGGAGGGGAAAAAAAAGTTGGTGAAAAGCCATGAATACATACACTTCCCTTAGTCAACAGACCTGCTGGACTCACAATTCTGGGTTTGATTAATCCTTGCTTCAGCACAGAACAACAACTATTCTGATCTTAAATCTGTTGGGTTTTGTACATTCTGATTGAGGTATGACAAGTTGGTTAAAAATTAGACCATTTGTATTATAGTTCATAATTTTATTCATTAAATAACCAATTATAAGATAGAGTTTGACTTCTGTCAAATGCAAAACAGGGGGTGTTCCTTGAATTTATTTTTATTAGGACTCTTCAAGCCATTTCTCTTTGCAAAATTAAAGGAAATGTCTCCTGAAAATATTTTTTTAGTCATTACAGCTAATATTTGTGCTACATTTTCAGAATAAGATTTGGCAAAAATTGAGTTTGCATGATTTTCCCTAAGCTGTCTTCTGTGTCATATTTGATAAAAAGTACTATACAGAACCTTTATGTACATTAGTTGGAAAGAATGTTGAGATAATCTGTTTATTAAAAACAACATATAGCACTAAAATGTATTTTAAAGGATAAGAAGGAGGGAGCATAATTCTTTTATGTTGTAAAGTGCATTTTTTCTTGTGTAATAGATTCTGGAATTGCTTAATCTCTTGACAAAAACTCTATAAATTACAATACTCTTCTAATGATCACAGGGTATTTCTTTCACTCTCAGGACATTACCACTCTAGTGGGAATTATGGTCACACTTTAAGAGGATTTGATTCAGTATTAGGGCAGCAATTGTGTGTTAATTAAATACAATTGATTATTTAAAATGCATGTGCTGAGTTTTAGTGCATTTGTATTAGGTACATCTCTAGATCTTGATTACAATGTTTTGAATGATATATTACAGGCGCTAGTATAACAGAAAATGTTTGAGTGACGCTGAAAAGTGAATAAAACAACTGCTTGATGTTCAAGGACACCATGGCAGAAGTGGGTAAATGGACGTTCCCTGTTAAGCCGTATTTATCATTGGTTGTGATGCTTAATACAGTCATTTTAAAGCTTTACCAGGTCTAAGGGCTTGGTTTGCTTTGATTTTCCACTACATGAGCAAGCTACCATACTTTCCTTCCTAAAGGAAGAAAAAGATTTGAAGAAAAGGTGTAATTTCTGTCTTCCCACACGCTGGGCCAAATAGGAGTTTTTCAGATAGGTAGGTTTATGTTATATCCTGTGTTGAATAGCCAGTAAGGACGAGCAATGTTTTTTTTGCTTTTTTTAAACATCAGGTCAAGCATCCTTTATAAAATCTGATCCATACCCACTTGATTAGAGACTGGATGAAAGCTTAGGGTTCACAAGAAAATATAGCCAGTTTATGGCAATCAGCAAGGTTTTTGCTGGTGTTTAGTTTACCAAGGGCTACGCTGGGAGAGAAAAATTTCATCAGGCATGATGAAAATCAGGCATGGCTTCTATGTTAAGGTGCGAGCTACAGATCAGACTGAAATCATTTCATGCTTTCATCACTTTGCAGAACTCCGTGATTTTTGGGTGGTGTGTTAGCTGAGTCAGCATGCTTTGTGAGTAGATGTGAAAGATGCTTTTACCAAGAAGAATAGATAAAACTTAAATCAAAAGATTACAGAAGGAAACTAAATGGCAGTATGTGCCAGTGCTAGCAGAATAGGTATTATTCCAGTAAAAAAATGCTTCTGATTTTAGCATCTTTCCAGATTAGGTGTGTACAAACAAGTCATTCAATCTATTTAATTAAATACCCACCAAAAAAACCCAAAAGAAACACAGCTAATTCCTTTGTATTTTTTCTACATTGGACTGTTGTTTTCTATGATAAGAACTTCAGGGTTTAAATATATAAGTAAGTGCCTTAGACTATGGGGTATTATAGCAGGAATGAAAATGACTCTAATATCATTTGGACAATAGCAGCTGCTTTTATTTGCTGTGCCAGGTTTATTTTTGGCACCATTCCCTCTGTTTCCTGTGTGCTGACCCAGTGGTGGTGAGGATATCAAGACTGAGTTTGTGTGAATGGTCATTGCCAAGGTTCTGCCTTTCAATTAAAAGAAAGAAAAAGAGAGCATAGATTTGAACAGACATTGGGCTGACAAGCCTAAAGACTGAAGTTCTGTGTTTGCTAGCAGAATGGCTTTATAACAAACAGGCAACGGCAGCCCAGGCCTCAGTGTGCAGGTCTTCCAGCATCCCTGTTCAGAAAAGATCAGGCTTGTGGGTGAGAGGCCAGAACAAATCTTCACGGTCATATATCCTGGTATCCCGGGCTGCATTAGGAGGAGTGCTGTCAGCAAGTCAAGAGAAGTGATCCTTCCCCTCTACTCAGCACCAGTGAGGCCACACCTGGAGTACTGTGTCCATTTCTGGGCTCCTCAGTACAAGAGAGGCATGGATGTACTGGAGGGAGTCCAATGAAGGGCCACAAAGATTAAGGGACTGGAGTATCTCACCTGTGAGGAAAAGCTGAGAGAGCTGCGACTGTTCAGCCTCACGAAGGGAAGGCTCAGGGGGGATCTTGTCATTGTCTACAAATACCTGAAGGGAGGGTGCAAAGAGGATGGAGCCAGGCTCTTTTCAGCGGTGCCCAGTGACAGGACCAGAGGCAGTGGGCACAAGCTGAAATGCAGAAGGCTCCATCTGAACTTTTTTACCGTAATGGTGAGTAAGCACTGGAAGAGGTTGCCCAGAAAGGTTGTGGAATCTCCTTCCTTGGAGATATTCAAAAGCCATCTGGACATGGTCCCGGGCAACCGGTTCTAGGTGGCCCTGCTGAAGCAGGAGGGTTGGACCAGGTGACCTCTAGAGGTCACTTCCAACCTCAGCCATTCTGTGATTCTGTGATACAGTCTTTAGTGTCCCTGCTGTGACTGCCAACAAGGACACATATGGTAATGATTTTTATGCCCATATAAAAGCTGGAGAGACTAAATGCCAAAATTTCACATAGGATGCTGAACAGATGACTAAATTCAGTCACCAACCAGCAGAACTTAACTTGGGAAAACAGCCAGAGGTGTCAAGGTCTGTACTGTCATCATCTGTGCCCCAAGTCACTCCTCATCTTCAGCAAGGGTGCCAAGCCCTCTGCTGAGACCACATTGTCCTCTCTGTCCCATGCTCTCAGAATGACAGGCTTTGCCTTTCATAAGATTTAATAATAATCACTGTGGGCCAGACTGTGCACGCAGGTGGCAAGCAAGCTGCAATACCTCATGAATACTTCTATACACCGCCACACTTCAGTGAGACCCTTTGAAGTCAATTGTTCTTCTGTAGGAAAGGAAGTCACCTGCTACCCCTTTATTTCAGAAGCAACATCCTAATTTTCAACGAAGACTGTTTTGCTACCTCCTCCCTCCCCTTCTCAGGGACACCTAGGGAGCACAAATTCCTACACTAGCCAGTCATACCTAGCATGAACACATGAAGCTATGCAAGAATGCAGAGAGAATTTTGTTTCTCCCTCCTTCCCAGCAGGACTGCATCTGACCCTGCTAAATTCCAACCTTCAGTACTTCAACTGTCAGATAATGGGGTTTTATTTATTTTTAAGGTCATTGACCCCTTAGAAAGAACACAGAAAATGTTGAGTATGTTGATTTCTCTGAAATGGAAGTCTCTGATTTCAGTATATGTTACTCATTCATAATTATTGGAAAGGCAATAAGAAAAGGCTTAATTTTTGCAGGGATGTTTTGTTTGTTTGTTTTTAATGTCAGTATTCTTCCTCCTTCCTCATAGCTCTCCATCAGTATTATGTATAACTATGTGACTGGGTGGAAAAATTGTAGATAAAGGTATGTGAAAAGCCAATTGTGGTGTATATCTTATTCTACTCACTGAGTACAAGACAAAGCTCCACTTGAAAGTTTGGAAATTGGGTATTATCTCTGCTATTCGGTAGTGAACATAACAGGTTCTTCATACTGCAAGATAAGCACAGAAAAAAACTGAGAAGCTCTTTATCAGTGAAAAATACTGTAAGAACAATACATGCACATTTGGATAGAAATAGAGAGTGATTACATTTTGACTCAAGTTAAGAAAAAGGGCTGCTCTCAAATCCCTTAGAAAAAATTTAAAAAAAAGTCAGATAAATATATTCTACCAGCAAAAACAGTTCAATCATACATGTTGCCTAATACTGTTTTGTGGTTGCAGTGACCAGTTTGCAAGGAACGGACTTCTTTGATAAATAACTGTAGAGATAAAATACTGCTTCTGTGTGTGGAGCTTGTTAGTCATATCCTGATGTGTCACTGATGGCTCAGAGAGATAAAGAGAAAAAGAAGGGAAACATGGTTGATTGAACAGGTAGTTGTTCACACCAGTAGTTCTACATATGCACGTATGCTAACTTCTATGTACATGTACATTTACTCAAAGATATACATACATAGGCAGTAGTTATACTAAATCTGTTCTCCATGAGAGAAGAATGATTTTCAATACAACACGACACAGAAAACACTGAACAATCTGTTTACCTTTGAAACAACAACAAAAGAAAATAGAAACCCAGCCTCCCCACCCCCCAAGGTATTCTAATTACAATGTATAGTATTATATAAGAATACTGTGCACAATTAAATAAACATAAGAATACTGTGCACAGTTAAATAAACATACGACTGAGCAAATTTCCCCAAGTGGGAAAAAAGTTATTTGAAGACTTCACCTTTTTTTAACTGGTCAAAGTGTGGTCGGTAGAAGAAGCAGGCACAGCTCTGAAAGGAGTAATGAGGTAACAAAAGGAGATAACACCTGAAAAAGCATCCGTTCTGTATGAAGCATACTATTCTGTTTTTGTTGTGAACTCACTGACACATGTGTACCCCAGTTAGGCTGGTATTAGAAAGAGGGTTACACGTAGGGGGTTACAAACGGTGAGGGGTCAAAAACCACATCTCCCTTCCAGCTTCTTATTCTGAGATTTGATACAGTTACAGATGCACTAAAAGCTCCTTGTTTCGCTCGTGAAAGAGGAACAAACACTTGTGGAGGGGGGGGAGGCCAGTGATCCAAAACATGGGTACTAATGTCAGCTGAGAATAAGGAAATATTCTGCTGCTGATTCAGCAGCTTTATGTCTAATTTAAAGTATACAAGTACTTCAAATACTCATTGACTTCTGCGCGACTAAAACTTTTGAAATCCAAAGTAATTGGTTAATAGCTTGCCAAACTGGAGCTTAAAACCTTGACACTGGGTGGGTACATTATGTGTGTGTATAAATTTATGTATACATATATTTATATGCTTTCCTTCCCTGGGAAAGTGAGTTTTTAAGAATGAATTAAAATGTCTTATTTTATTAAGCCTATTCTGAATATAACTTATTTAAAAAAAGATTTCTCCAACCCACCTGCTCATGTGTCCTGGACTCATTCTCACACTGCATATCATGAAGCACACTGTGATACATCAAGTCATATATCAAAATTAGAGAGGAATGAATCATAGCAGATTGAAATTTTAGATGGCTCACTTTCCATGTCTGTGGTTTGCAAAATGGGGCTGAGCAGCTCAAAAGACTGCTGTTTTCTCTGGCTTCTTTTGTGCCTAAAGATAGCAAAGAGTCAGCAAACACTGGGAACATCCTAATCCCATTTCTTCCAGTATTCACATGTGCACCTTCTTTGTGCTCTTAGCCAGTGGTCCAGATGTTCTGCCTGTACTACTTCTCCCTCCAGACATTGCTTTCCTTCTTTTCCACCAAGCAGCACATTATTCTTCTTTCTTCACATAGCCAACACTCAGTTGCAGCTCTAGTACGAGCCCCCCCCACCCCCAATAGATTGCAAACATGAGTTAGACATTCCTGGCTGAACCCGTTTGGCTGTTTGTCTGCTTGCCTCCTGGTATTGCATGCATATGTCAGATCTTCTTAAACTCTGTCCACAGGCTCCCTATACTGCATGCCTGGTCCTCTCAGAAGTCAAGTGCTTAAATATAGCCTTAATCCACAAGTATAATATCCCCCATTTTAGGCCACAGCTGGAATCCCATAATAGAAAAATGTGGAATAATGAAAACCTACCAACTACTGTTGAACCTCAGATCTATTTTTGAGTGAAAGTTCTGGCCCGGCTTTCTCTTCTACAGGTCAGTTCAACCATCCCCTAATGCAAACACAACAGTCTTAAAAGCACAGTGGTATGTCACCCAGTGATTCATCATCCTGCAAGTCAGAACTAGAATAATCATTTCCTAAGCAGAGAAGTACCACCATGTGATATAAGAAAAGCTGACATTTTAAAAATATACAGGGAAGGATGCTTTTCAAAGGTTTACCAGTCAATACCCCCAGAGAAGTTGCTTAAATAAAACTGTAGCTTGTAAGTCTATGCTAAATGCTTGCCCTGAGGCCTTATTGCAATCCCATTGATGCTGATGGAAGCAGAATCCACTGAGGCAGAAACAGCAGGCTGGAGTAGCTAAACTTCAGCTATGCTAAAATTCACTGCCTTTTGCAATCTCTTGCTACTGCAGAAAGAACGAGACCAATCAAGTCTGGGCTTTCCTTGTTCCTCTTGCTGTCAAATTCTTCCTTACTCTATGCCCAAATATTTTCTACTTGCTAACATCTGTTGTGTCTCTTACAGTCCCTCTTCTGTAGATCCGGAGGTTACAAACCAAGAAGGTTTGACAAATAAAACACATCAAAAGCATGAGAGGATCTGCCTTCATGCTCAGGACAATGGTTCAGTCTCATAAAGGATACTAAAATCTCTGTGTGGGTTAACATTACCTTTCCTATGCCATGTCCTCTTAATGCCTTCCACATTAAGCTAGTGCTTGATTTATGTCATGAAGTATTACTCTTTATATCCTTTTTTTTTCATCTTATCTAAAGATGTTCTCATTATCCATATAAATGCCTGTTTTTCTTTCTGAACTCTATGTCTCAGTGAAATCTTATGGCAGTGGGTTTGACTGATTAATTATGCATTGTATAAAAAGATACTCCCTTTTATCAGTTTGAATTTATTTCCTTTCAGTTTCATCTACTGTCTCGTTATTCTTGTCTCATGACAAAGGGCAAGTAAGTTTATCTTGTTTTAAAATCCCTCATATCACTTTCCCTTGATGTGCACCATTACTATATCCCCATTACCTATTACACCAAGGTTCTCAATATGTCTTGATCTTTGGATGTTACTGGCTTTCATTTTTTGTTTTTCAGAGCCCTAAAGGCTTTCTAGTGGATATACAGGCCCTGGTTAACTGGGTTATCACTGTGTTTCTAACGAAGAAGTTCTGCTGATATTTAGAAGCAATCCAGGGACCTCAGGATCAAGGACTACCAGCTAAAACCCTTTGTTTCTACACTAACCTCTGATCAGTGTTCAGCACTCTGCATATTAACTTGATTTCTGGAAGCCATGCTCATTCAATGTTGAAGTTTATGTTGCTGATCAGCTCTAATTAGCTCTTCTCCAAACTATTCTTTTTTACTCTCTTCTTATCTAGAAGCTTTCATGTGGTTCATTTGCTTCACTATTCTTTTGCCCTTTGCTTAAGTGCTCTGCAAGCACAGAGCAACCATAAGGAGTTAGGGTGCTTTAGAGCCTACCTCCCTTCCATCTCACTTGGCACAGCCATACAGCATGGGATAATGCACACTTAGCTGTGCAGTCATCCCTCCTTCATCCTTAGGGTTCATATATGCCTATTCTGCTATGCTTTCATTTTTCCTGGTGAGATGATGAGCAGACTAATTACGTGAAAGCATAAACCTGATGTGCACTCATAAAAGGTCTCTCTTTTAACAACAGAGACTTGAAGCTGGTATACAAACATCCAGGTAGCGATAGCTAACCTTAAACTGTCAGTAGAACCAACTATGTCTGTTTGACACTATTTCACTAATTTTGGTTAGGCTGTAGTTTGAGCAGAGCTCAATTAAGTAGCGCACAGGAGGGTCTGGTTTAAAACTCATTCTGTACTACTCCTCGCCTATTAATCTCAGCTGCTGCCTAGTGTGGCTACATTTCCGTGTGTCTAGTTCCAGTAGAAGTGCTTAGCAATGGTCAGAAGGACTGTATGGAGAGAATCCCTCTCAAGGACAAAAGGGGTTCCTGGATTTTGTCACCGCAAAAGGAAAGTAGAGGGCAGCCTGTCTTAGTCACCTGCCTATGTAATGGACAGTCCAGCTCTGGGAAAGATTCTGGTTGAGGAATGCAGAAAGTAAAGTTTAAAATCTTTGACTACTTGTATTTGAATATAAATTGCATTTAGTATAATCAGAAAAAAAAATCCAAAAATCTGATTAAAGTTTCAGTGTTGACAGGTCCTGTATGAATATTCTCATACAAATTTAGCTCCATCTTATTTTTTGCCTAGTGTAAAGACAGTTTATTACTGTATTAAACAATATCCTTGTGATACAGAACACTGAAGGAGAAAACTGGTAGCATCTTACTATTGCAGGACAGATCATTTCCTCCTGACATTACCTTTGTGCCTTATCACCAGAGCTCTTCATCTGACCACATGACTGTGGTGGAGGGGAAGGAAGCACAGAAAAGAGCACAACAAAAAGCAAATCCTAGCTCTATTGAAACCATCTTGCTGTGGTTTAATTAGAGGATTTCAGGAAGCCCCAGATTAGTAAATGGAAATCTTTGTGATTTGCCTTGGTAATTATTGGAATGAAATTTCAGGAGCTGAGATAATTCCCAAGGGAAAGTGCATCTGTGCACTTCAAATTAGCTGCTTATATGCTTGCTTAGATTCTTTACATGCCTTCCAAACCATGCTGGCATACTTAAAAGGTATGCTCAGGTTGACAGATTTCGAAGGAGGAAATCTTTGGTAGATTACCTTGGCAGAAATTTCCCCACAGTGTTTCATGTAGAGTGTTTCTCCTCCACCTAGAAAAGATATCCCAAAGGAATTCAGCTCTTTCTCCAGGGATATCTGCCTAAATCCCAGGAAATCAAAATTAGGAGAGTAAAAGCATCTTATTCGAGGCCCTCAGCCTCTCCTGAAGCAATGTACACTGGGCAGCCCTGGCTCTGTTCCCAGGCTGGTGTAATTTCGACCCCATGTATGAGTAGCAGGCTGCCACAGTTTAAGGTTTAGTGTCTTGAGACCTCATAGGACTAACAAATGGAGTAGATACTATCAGAAAAGGGGGAGGATTTAGCTTCTGAAGCCACATATCTTGTGCTTCCAGCCCTAACCATTTTCAGGTTTCAGATTATGAAGATATGCTTTTTCTTTTCTACTGTTTTATTTGGAAGGTTTTACAGCATCCCTTATGTTTCTGAGCTAGGGCATCTGACTTTGCAATTAGGGGTATTCAAAATTGTTCCTATAAGTTTGGTGCTTTTTGTTTGTTTTAACTCTTAAGAGCCTTCCTTATTATTTTACTTATTTGTAAAGTTACTCTAAAGTACTAATTCTCTAGTATTTATTCCAGTTTTATGCCAGTATGAAGCTCTGAAAAAATGAGGCATAATTTGCCTGGCTGAAAAGTTACACATATTTTAAACACATTTCTTCAGACCACTTTCTGAGTTGCTATGGTGTTTTCATGTGAAGGTACCAGCTGTTAACGAGCGTTGACAAAAGCATACATCTGACTATGAGGGTTATCCAGTTGCCCAGGTACACAGGTATCCAGTGCTGTTTGAGATATCTCAGATAATGCCTCTGGCTTCCAGCAGCCCCTCCAGAAGAGCATGAGTCTCTTGTAGTCCAGTTCTGTATCTGCCAAGACTCTGTAGCTGTCTTGGGTTTGCTTATATCATTTCAATGATGATAAATGCTTACCTTGAGTTAATGGAACCCCTTACTGAGCATCACTGGAAGCTGGGTTGTGAACTCCTGCTGAGGCCTTTTTAAGAGATTATACCTTCAGAAATCTCCACCAAAATCTTTATACCCCACTGTCCCTTGTTTTCCATATAGACACAATTAAATATTGGTCTGTTCCATATCCCACGGGAAATGCAGGGAACATGAGCATCTGGTGCACTCCTAGTATAGCTCAGTCTCAGTCTTGAATTCATAAATAAAAATCCCATGCAAATTAGCTCATTTATTTGCAGTCAGGATGATGCTGGCACTTGTCATAATCATGTATTCTACATTTATTTCTATCTCTCAGCTAGCTTTTTTTTTTTCAACTATTCATATTTTTATCTCCTGTTATTTATTATCTTATGGTGTAGCTCAGCTTGCCCATTACTGTGGCCAAAGCTGAAACTGTAGCATTCAAATAAATCAGCTTTCTCGTCTTCTCTTTTCTTCCATTTTTGAAGAAGAAAACAAAAAAAATAAAAGATCTTCTAATCTTCTGTCTATTCAAGAAGAGAGGGCTAGTCTCTCTTAGTCTGTGGAAGTGAGATGGATTCTTTCCCCCCCCCCTCCAAAATTCCATTAATAAACTGTAATTTAGATGATGGGTAAGGAAGAGTTTTGATATAGGGATAGTGTCAACACACCTGGAGAAGCCCACACAGAAACTTAATTTTCCTTCTGGCTAAAATACACAGTAAAATAATAGTTATTATATCATAGTACTTTAAAAGGTTGTTTCATGATCATTATCCAGCCATTTTACACAGGATGAAAATCTGAGTGAAGTGTCTTGACCCAATTCCTAGAGAAGCAATGACAAGTCTGGGGTCAGGGATAAAATTGCCATAGTACAATTTGCTCCTGCTGACTGAGATACAAGAAGTGTATTCTTAAAAAGAAGCAGTTTCTTACAAAGTGTGTTCCCTTTAAACTTCTTCAGTTTCCAGAAACATAAGCAATGTTTGATTGTGTCTAAGACTGAGGGGTGCCCCTTTTTTTCTTTTCACAGGTCAGCTTAAAAAATTCAGCTCCTAGACCAAACTGAAGTACTGTGTTCATTGCAGTCAAAGCAGAAACACATCGGTGGGAGGCGATGCATCAAGGCTATGAAATCTGGCCCCATCTCGGCTAAGATGCTGCCATAAAGAAAAGGGTTATCTGAGCAAAGATACAGGAAACTGGTCCAGGGACACAAGGTCCATCGAGCGCAAAAATAATCCCTCTCTTTAGCCTTGGACACTTGATTTACTATCCCTCCCTCACTTTCCCCATCTCTGAAAAGTTCCTGTTTGCAAAGCATTTGGGAGCTAAAAGGGGTAATAGAAAAGTTCTGTATTATCGCCCTCGGTCTTCTCCTGACACCTAAACTAGAAGAACAGAATTTTCTATAGAAGATATTTCTGTTTATCCAAAAATGGTAGTCTCAAATGCACTGTGCTTTTCATTAGATAATGAAAAATGCCTGAAGTAAAATGGGAGATAAAGGTGTGTCCCCCCAAAAAAAAACACAAAAAAGAATATTTAGCATATAGAGCAAAAGTCTGGAGAGAAAAAAACCCACAAAAAAACCCCAACAAAACACAGAACAAATTTAGAGGCAAATCAGAGGTTTTAGACATTAATCAGTACATGCTGAGTATAAATGCAAGGCTATGCTGGCTCTATTTTATGAAGAATAAAATTGTAGTATGCATTTTTATGGTTTGACCTAATTGCTGTTTTTAAAATGGCTTCCTTATCACTGAAAGCTAAGGGAATGTGAACATGCTTGTAGACCTTTGTTCTTTTATTGAAAGATTTATGTTGCTAACCTTCAAACACTGGGTGATATATGGGTTCATATCTTTACTGACAAATTCCAGGCTCCCTGAACTCTAAAAGTTGGAATGCAGGTATAACAGCACATACAACTCACTTATCAGATTTCTCAGCATGAGGAGAACTTAAATAAAAAACATCAGAAAAGGATATCAAATGGCTGTGACCTATAACCACCCCTGAAAGCTAAGAATGGACTTGATCTGTGTGTGCTTTGTCTGACATGTAGAAACTGCTAACCAGGCAGATGAAAGAACAATGGCATATAAAGAAAATATTCTAGGGAGATTATATTTCAGATATGAAAGACAAGATAATTTATGATAAGCATTAGAGGCACTAGGGACAGTGTTTTTCTGGTTAGGCAAAAATACAACATTCTATTTAGCAGACAAAAGCCACAGAGAACTGATGCATTTGGGAAACTCCAATCCTTGTAAATTCGTATTAGAGCAGACTGAGGAAGTAAATGAAGCCAAGCTATCAGCAGTCTTAAAAATCAAATGTGCAAGTAAAGCAGTAAGATCAAGTAAAGGTCAGATTTTATAGCAAAAATCAAGGATTAAATCATGGGAGCTGTCATCATTGATGGTATCATATATTTCCTTTTTAATACGAAGCGTGGTCATGGACTGTGTTTCTGTGGTAACAGGAAAGTTTGACATCAGAATTATGATGTAAATGAATGGATCCTCATATACCTTCTGATTCACAGTGAAGGATGCGCATAAGGAACTTAGATGTAACTTCTCCAAGAATATCATTAAAAAGAACAAAGAAGAAAGGGTCTATGCACTGACAGAGGGCTCTGCACATTTTTTGACAGGATAGCAATAATGAGAGCAAAGCAAGCTGTTCTCTTGCGTGCTTTCTTTTTCATTTCTCTCCCCCCATCTTCTCCCTTTACTTCCCATTCTGCTGTCTTTCAAAGATTATATTGTTAGGCTTAAAATATTATAAATAAAGTTGAATTAGATTACTTGATAAAAGGAATGAAATATTGATTCTGGGCAAAGGGGTCTATTTTTAATGCAAGTTTCTCCATAAACATATGTGTATCAATAACTGTGTTGAGTGCAAAGCACGTTGCCATACATGTGAGGACAAAATGTCCTTGAAAGTATAATAAAGTTGGAAATGGCCTAAGGACCGGTACAGAGATGGTGCTGGTTTTCACTTGGAAAACCCATTTTCTATGCTTGAATGAACTTGTATTTGTTTGCATTTCCTCTTTCAAGCCAGCTATTATGTGCCAAAAAGTAACTCTGAATCAATGACATTGTGGGGTTCCGTATTTTTTCTCTCTCAGTGACTTCTGGATCGAATGCATATGGTTTACAAGTCCAAAGATGATATTCTGGCTGCCAGAGCTCTAAACTCAATCTGGGATCAGAAAATTAAGCATTGTTCTTTCCGGGCCAATGTGAAGTGTTCACAACAAAATGCCAAACACATCAAAAGCACAGGTCGCTGCATTTTCAGTTGATCTTGCTTCCATGGTCTTGTTTTCAATTAGAACTGCAAAGAAGTTATTTTCTTCAACGTCAAGACTCAAGAATGGCACAACACTTGAACTAGAAAATGAAAATGTACGAGAATAATCCTGAAATCTATTATTTTGAAATGCAAGATACTCAGATGGAGATCTGCCCTTCTGTTTTTACTGTGGAAGATCTAATGAAAGCTAGTCTTTTCACAAAAATACACAAAGCATTTTATAAAAAAGTGTTGAATGTTTTCCATTTTAAGATTGTTTTCTTTTTTTCTGTTGCTTACCTTTTTATATTGTTTATAAAAAGATCACTCCCCCATTGCTCTGACAAAGATTCTCCAACTGGAGTTTTGATGAAATTTTGATCAGTTGTGACTATGGCATAGGATTAACCTTGTTCACTATTCTGACCTTTTACTAAATTTGTATATATAAAATCTGTTTAGGCAAGCCAGAAAAAAAACATGCATATGTCCTGGTGAAGAAATAAGATATGTTTCAACTACTATCTCTACATGTTCATATAACCCCTTTTGACAATGGAGAGTGAAGTGTGGGACCTGAGGCTATGGCTGCAACAGAAGGCCCTGTCCAGAACTTTCTTCTGTTAAGGCAGCCTTTGAACCCAGAATAGTTCAGTGAAGCCTTGTAGGGATACAGCAATTAGTCTATTCAGAAAAAGTTGGAGAGTTCAGGTCTGTATTTTAAAAAAAAAAGTGTTATAGACCCAGACTAGAAGTAAATACAAAAATAAATGTGAATATGGTGAGTAAGGATTCGTTAGTTTTACTTTTAATCCTTCTTCCAACTGTAGCAACGCTTGTATTTTTTAAACTCCATAGATCTTTTTGAATAAAAGAGGACTTTTGCCATTTACATGCATATGAACTTTTAGATGAATTAGCTTTAGCCATGTTTATGCCTTGCTGTTTGTTTTCCTCTACTAGTCCAAGAAGTCAAAATTCAGTCTCCTATACTAATGTTCAGGCAATCTATTTCATATTTGCACATGAAAGAAGCCATTCCAGCTTTGTTTACATGCACCACAGTGAACAAACAAGTGGAAGCAGAATCACACAGCTTAGCTGAACAATTGCCACCATGCAACAGAATTCTCATCCAGTATGTGCACCATAAAACCTTGGAGTAAAAGGATATTGCAAAAGAAATCCATTGAAGAAATTCAGATAATGACCACGTTGGAGGAGATCACAGGGTCTTTTCAGGGATTCCATGAACCAAGACAAAAATATCCCACACTTATCTAATAAATGATTCATCATGAAGAGTTCATTTTGAAGAGGAGACATTTTTCTCACCGTTTGAATTTTTTCCAGAAGGAACAAATGTGTACACAACTCGTGGGTGTGTGACGCTTGAAGTTCTTAGGAAATGCTGACACAGTTTTTTTCTTTTTTTTTAAGTGAGATGTTGAGGTTTTCTACATTATTATTTTTCTTAAATAATATCAAATGCCACCAATGACTATGGCAATTAGCAGAAAGTTGCACAAAGGAGAAATTGCACAGTGGTCAAGGATCCTCAGGATGATGAAGAGGCAATCCTAAATGAGTCCCACGATAGGCATGTCACACAGCAGCAATTTGGCTGATATCCTCACCATGCAATATTTCATCTCTATGTATCAGTGTGGATTAGACTAGAAGAATAGGGAACATCTCACTACACAGACCTTGAAACTGATTTGTACCGACAGCAACCATCAAGTTTATAAAAATGGTCCTCAAAAACACACTAAACCTAACTTCATGCTTTCCTCTACCAGACGTCTTTAAGAGGGCAGTCAAAAATATCTTCTCACTGCACTTACACTCGTTTTAGCTCAGTTATGTTACATATAGAGATGTGATGAAAAATCACCATCTATTTATATGCAAGTTGAAGAAACATGCTTTGGCCATGTACTCTAAAGGCAGCAGATGCCATCTGCAATTAAAATTATGTAAATCTATTCTGTTGAGGAACAACTAAGCAGCATTTCTAGAAGCATTTCTGATGACATTTCATAATGAAAGAATGTGGGGTCTCTGTGTCTTTTATTTTAAGGTTAGTTCTGCAGTCACACTGTCCTGTTATTTCAGAGAAAAATAGAGAAAGTATTTATTTACATTCATTTATTACAGCTGTACCTGTATATTTATAACAAGCTGATTAAAAACAAAATTAAGTGTTGGATGACTATGCCAATTAAACATAATTTAAAGTTATCACCCTCTACTGCATAAAGCAAGAATCAATGAAATCCTGTTTTTCTAAAAGGGAGATAGGAGAAATTATAATCCCACCACAAAATTTACTCTTCAAGCAAATTCCACTTTGCCAGTACTCAGCTTTAAATGGTGATCCTTGAAGCATGCCCTGAAGGCAAACACGTCCACACTGTTTCAGAGGAGGAAGGGAGGATGAGTTTCAAAACTAACAATTCAGCAAGGAAAAAAACCTATTATTTCATTTCCCTCTCTTGCACTGAAAAAAACTTCCCATTTAGATGTCCATGCTATTTTAGCAAAGGTTTATACCACTTTCATTACTGCTGTAAGGGAGTGCCTACTACCAGGTTGGTGTTACTCAAGTTGGATCCTTCATAGTCCCTAAGACATTAGAAAATACAGAAATTACAAGGAAAAAGAGCCTTCTAGTTCTGCATGTTTTGCAAGTAAGCAAGAAAAAAAGGAAGGAAAGTAATAAAAGTAGAAAAAATTTGAGAGTAAAGGTTTCCCATAAAACTTTATTTCATTTTCAGTTAAAAAAAAAAAAAAGTGTTGCAAAACTTTTTGCATTAGTAGAGGCTGAGAATCACTGTATTAAGTAACAAACTGTTTCTTTCTCAAGGGAAGAGGGCTCAAGATATTTAAATTGTACATATTACAACCAGAACTTGGAAACTGTGAGCAACTGTTGCATTTCACTGGTGGAACATCTTCATCACCTGTCTTCCACACTGATGAGAGGTCTATCATTTGCATGATGTGTTGTTTCCAAATGAACATAGGGAGTAGTCTGAAGTAGGACACCTTGCAGCTGGCAAAATCTTAAAGTGACAAAGTGGCCTTCAGAAACAAAATCATAATCTCCTCACCACATGCAAATAAGGGAAGGTAATCCTGGCTTCTGCTGAAAGCTGATCATCCAACAATAACAAGAACTGAAGCCCTGGATATCCACACAAGTATCAAATATCAGAGAGATGCCAGATCTCCTCTAGCCAGGATCATATCACTTTTTTTATCCAGAGTGATTCTGAGCCAGCTGCTTTGCTGTAACTTCTGCCAAACCTTGGGAAAAAAAAGCCTCAAACATTGATTTGGAAGAATTAGAGACATGAGGTAGGAAGGTTTATCTGCACAGGGACAAAACACACTGTAACTTCATCTTCCTCCTGAGTGCAATCCTGGTTTCCTTCGCTTGTGAAGAAAAAGGAGAACATGATGAAGATCATTAGGACCCTTCAAGAATTATGTTTAAAAAAGAGCAAATGCTCAGCACTATACTTTGAGGTCTTCATGTGCTACGTCAGTGAAACATGTCAGATCAGTCCTGTTGATTTCCTACAGGCAAAACATTCTAGAGGTACCAGGAAAAATGTCTTCAACTTCCAAAGAAGGAAACTGTTTATGAAAATACTTCTCATCATTGATTGCGAGACAACCCATATTTTCATGTGAGCTGTCATAGTTCCAAAAATGAGGTTTCTTAACCTCTTTTAATAAAAATCTCCCAGAATGGTTTTCTAGAGGAATCCACAGAACACATTGTGGTTTTTAAGTAAAATTATGTTACTAAAAAGAAGAAAAAGACAGAGACATTCAGTTAACTTGGTAAATGCACAATTTCAAAGTTAAGGTGGTAAAATGTAATAGTTGTCCCTACGTTTCCAAATTGGACATGAAATTTTAATTCCAAGTTGGAAAAATTTTGAAGTACCCTAAATTGCCCAGAAAAGGAACTTGCAGCAAAATTTTGGTATGAGGGCAATTAAAAGATTTACAGTCAACAAATGTAATGAAATAGCTATATGCCCAGACTCACTGAGGGTATCCTTACGCATTCCTGAAGAGGGCTTTCCCTGGGATGCTCCCAGAACTTAAGGCAATATCCACTATGTATCAAGAATAAAAATCTCTGAGAGTTTCTTCCCAAGCCTAGAAACTAAAAGAGAAGTCTGAGTGGAGCAGAAACTTAGAAGCCCCTAAGCTACAAACACAAAACCTGTTCTCAGTATGATGTACAACACAAGCCTTGGTTTCCAGGTAGGATTCAAAAGATACCTCCTTACAGATGAAGACCTCCATCTGTTTTGACAGGAATTTATTAAAACCTCTTTGATATACCTCTTTCTTCCAGTAAATACATATTCTTTCATCAAAAATGAAAAAAATCAAAAATCTCGTGGAAAATTATATACTAAATCTAGTTCTTAAATTCTATCCCTTTCAAGCTGTTACCCAGATTGACAAGGAGGTCAGCAATGTGCTGAGTGTTGCTACAAAGATTACAGAAAAGTGCACTAAAAGTGCTATGACTGTCAGTGCCTTGATGGCTTCACATCACATTATGGTGTTTAAGAGTTTGTATTAGCACTGAGCTCAGTATTTCACCACCAGCTTTTTCTCAGCCAAGTCTGGCATGGATTCAGAACACAGTTCTGATGTAAAGTTCTTCCCAGACCTCAGACAGAATGCAGTGTTTGAAAATAAATAGAAACAAATGTATTATTTGTCCCAAAGGACCTTGTTCTGCTTGTGCAGAGGCAGACTGCTCAATCTGAATCCAATCAATTTTTCCACAATATAGCTGACAATTTTCCCCATAATCAAGAAGCACTCCAATCAGTCAGTAAATAGATTCATTCAAGGTTAACCAAACAATGTGGCACCCAAGAATTGTTCTGATTGAGATTTTATGGATGCTCTGACAGGGCCAAACGTATGCCAAGTCTTGAAAAGATTAAAAAAATATCCTAAGGACTCCAGATTCCTGTCTTTGCCACATTAGAAAAAGATGGTATAAAGCACTACTTTGTCAATACCTTAGGGAAAGCAGGCACATAACATTGTTAATTATGTCAAAGAGATTGTTTTAAAGCCTACCAGCCAATGGTCAAAGTGAGCTATCAGAGTAAAGAAAGGCTTAGAAAAGAAAGAAACAGAGAAGAAATTTTTTGTAAAAGGTAGAACCAATAATATAGGCACACATGCTACAAGAGAAACCAAAATCATGGCAATATTTACAAAACATAATCCTGCTTGCCAGTGTGTTTATTCCAATTTCTGTGTGTTATGAAGGCCTTATGCCTCTGTCTGGTCAGGTAGTGTTACCATCTAACTTAAACTGACTGTGCTGATCATATGCTGTTCTTGTCCCTCAGTATCTGACTTTTTACTTTTTCTTTAAAAGTGACACTGTTTGCCCTGTATGTTATAGTTCTTTCTTACCACTGATGCTGTTTCCTCATCAAAGTCTACAAATGTATTCAAAGGAACATCCAAATCTCAATTTCAAAAGCAGGTATTTTTTAAAATTTTATTTGCTTTGTGTGACCAACACTTTATAATATTCATTCAAAATGCGTGTCGTGGATAAAAAGGCAATAATGACGGAGTCATAAAAAAGGAGGCTGTATATCTGAGGGTAAAGAAATTGATTCCATATTGAAATAATTAATCACAATTTACTCAGTGAAGCATCTTACATTAGTTATCCAGCAGTTTTTCACATAATAAGAGTGGCTGCTCAAATTATAATAAAATAATGTTACAATTCCAATAATTTGAGTGGCTGGGTTGGGGGGAAATAAATAAAAATAAAACCCTGGAACATCTTCATTTCAGTTTGTTCAAAACAGTTTATTTTCAGATTTCCACTTTGCCTTCCAACATGAAAAATCAGTTATTTACATCACCTTTCTCAGGAAGTAAGCTCTTAATGTTCCACATTTGTGGGTTTTTGAGCTGCCTTTTAAATTTAAGCAATTTGTTATATTTTAAACAACTCTATCTGAGCTTAAAGCACAGGTGAAGAAATTTTGCATGGGTCTAGATCAAGGTTCCAGAATTCAAGTTTGGTAACAGCGTCCTCAAATCTCTGCAGAAATCCAAAGGTTGTTCTTCAAAAGTGACAAATAGGTGTGTATATATACGTATGTATGTTTATATATATGTTTATTTATTTATGAGTATCTGTATGTGTATTTGTATATGTATATGTATATATACATACAAAGAAATTGTTTTTGTTTCAAATTAGTGGAAAAATGTGAATGTGATCTATAAATATAAAGTTTGACATAACTGTTTTACACTAAAAACTTATAATTAAAAGTTCATCTCTAAAGCTGGTAGACAATGAATTCAGATTATTATTTTTTCCATCCTGTCCTCTTCTGCTGTACTCCAGTTTTGACAAGTTCTGGTTCTATATTTATTACAGACGTTTTGAAAACATTTGCTCATGTCTTTGATCAATTCTTGTCCTTAGCAAATATTTCCTGTGGTTCTTTCAATGTTATATTTGTTCATGTGCTTTTCAAGTTGGTAGCATCAGACTAATCAATCTTTCTCTGGAACTTTTCCTGTGTGCATAAAAAGGTGTATTTAAGTGTGTGATTGATTCTTAATGGCTAATAAAAACAATAAACATTCCAGCCAAAACTCAGAAAAATAACGTTGAAGTAAATATTCTCTGCATGATGTAGATGCTAGTATTCAGTCCTTTCAATCATTTTCAAGAAATCCTCCTACCCCACTGTCACCACCAGTAGAATCTGTGAACCTCATAATTATGTCAAAAATAACCCTTTTCTCCTTCTGCAATTGGAATTATCTCCAAAAATAATGATCTTCTTTCTTTTCTTATCCTTACCATACCTCTCTTACCATGCACCAGATATTCTTTGCAAATGCCACCGACAGTCCACCTGGAAATCTAACCACACTTTTCCATATACTTTAATTTTATCTTACTGCTCAGTTAACACCGCATTAAGCATATTTTACAGCAAGCCAGACTTCCTACATTCTAATCAAAAGCAGTATAAACATTTCTCAAAATTATTAACGTTTTTGCTATGCAACCTCACTTGATTTTTCAGCTAATTTACTTCATGATTGTGAGCTGATCAGGAAGAGAATAGATAATAATTTACAAACAAGATGGTGACTAATGCTGTTTAGAACGGAATCAGGTTCTGGGTCAGTCCCTGATGTGCACAGCATTAACAGTCCTGCACGGCTGCTTCATTGTAAGTCAATCATTTTTGCGTTCACTGGAAAATACATGAAACTGACTGCTTCTTTATAAATTATTCCACATTTCAAGATAAAATGTCATAACATTATTTTAAACTCAGATAGCATGTGGCCACATACTATGTATAGGATCAATTAGCATAATACCAGATAACATGAGGTGATATGCAAATAGAAGAAGAATGCAGTATTGCCATGGCCCAGCACAGCAAACTCTGACATCTGTTTGGCAATATTTTGCACGTGTAAATTCTGTGGCTCTGTCTGTTTGTGTTTAATGAACTTGTCTGGAAATTCAGAGCACCTAACTGAGAGATTATATAAAGTAACAGCACAGCAGCAGTCTGTTTTAATTTAGGCTGTCTGCAAGCTACTGCTATGAAAATTAACAACTCTTAAGTGTGTTAAATAATCCCTGGCCTTCGTAATAATTGAGCAGGCTGAAAGAAGTCATACAACTTGTATTATCTTGTTGTCAAACACCAGCTGACTTTTTTTCCCCTTGTATATTGATTTGGAGAATTAAGCTGCCTCTACTTAGATATGTCAGCCTGGAAGGATTTTAAGGACAGCTAGCAAAGTCCTAGAGCTACCAGTTTAAAGGCAGCAACATCAAATGGGATTTTATTTCATAGTAACAGGCACAAACTATGTTTGTACCTCCTGAGCATCTCCAAGAGAGGGCAATTGGGGCACAAATTAATTGCTCTTCTGCCTGTCTATAAGGCATTGGGTCAAAGAGTAGTGGGTGAGAAATGAAGCCAGGTTCAGTTGTATGAGGTTGCTAGCAATGCTCTGCAGCCTCAAAAAGTTCTGCATGTTCTGCCATACATTGTGCCTAGTAATGCTTTCCCCAATCAATTAGCTGCCCAGCACTGACTTATTAGATCAGCCATTTTAGGTACTGGAGTCAGAGAAAGAGTGTCATTCTGGCAGCAAGGCACATTTGCTTAGCACTTACTTGGCAATATGTTACATCCTGACACTGGTGGCAATCTCATGCTCAGAACATGTGGGAGAAGAGAACAAGAGGAGGTACCCCCTGGCCCTGGAGGTATCAGAGAACCTTATTATCATCAGGGATGGTACTGCGATAATGCCAAGAAACCCCGGCTGAAGCTAGCATCTTGTGGTGCCAGGCAGAGTTTACACGTGAGTATAAAACATGGTTCCAAAAGTCTTGCCTTCAAAGTTTTAGAGAAATACTGCTGGGGAAAGTGCATGTATCACACACACACATTCTGAAGTGCGAATGCAGAGTAGCAAACCTCAGGGAAGATCTCTATTCTGGACAAAAACACTGAAGCTTTGAACCTCTGGAAGGAATGAGGTGGACAGTGTTGTACCATTGCCCAGTTCCTCCAAGCTAAAAGAACTGCAAGCTTCCTCAGGCATATGTTATATCATTATTCTGCAATAACTTTTGATTGATGGACAGTCTTGGTTTGTGGTGACTTCAGACAAAGGGTTGGGAGGTGATATTGATCTTGGGAGAACTAGAGCTGAGGGAAGGATATTTCCTATTTCTTTGGCACTGAGAAAGACTATTAGCTTGCTTTTGCAGAACTTTGATTTTTAATTCTCTGGTAAGGTATCCAGAGATGGGAACAGCCATGTATTACAATTTTTTTTTGTTTGTAGAACAGAAGATATCCAATAAATGTGAATGTCTGCATTGTCATGGGATAAGGAGTGGTTGAAGAGCTCAGTTCCTAGGATATAAATACATGTGTGGATGGAAGGTGGAAGAAATCCATCTTTGTCCAGTCAGTTTCCTGGATTACTTCTGTAGCTATCATCAGGGAGAGACCATTACAAATTGATGGTGCTGACAACTGAGCTCTTGCTGTGGGGTCTGACCATGCGCAGAGAGATCTTGAAAAAAAAAAATGTTTCTACCTCTTTCCTTCAGTTTCAGTTCAGCAACAGTTCATATCAGAAATGTTTTGTTTCTATGCTCAGCAGGGAAGTTTGATGGAAATTTAGCACTTTGAAGTACTTTACCTTATATGTACTCTGTACTTACATGACTGAAAAAGACAGTCCACACATTTTGAAATATTTGATTCTGAATATTAATAAAACAAAGGACACAAATCTCTAATTTTAATTCATCATAAGTAATCCTTATGCAAGTAATCCTACTATCTTTCAACAGATACTACAAGTCCTTTAGGGGGCTAATTGAGAACATGCAGATTGCAGAAGTGTACCCAGCAGTGAGTACAATTTAGTGACTTTGCTTGTAAGATTGACAAAACTAGATATTTTTTTAATAAAGAATACATGTATAATAGTTTCAGTGTGTGGATATTTTTTCATGCAAATATAAACACTGGCATGTTTATGGAGAAATTAATCTATATCTAATCTAGTGTATCAGATAAGGTACTGCATTGGTCAGACTCAAGGGAGAAGAAGTATATTCCATATGAGTTGAAAAAACATATGTTGTTCCAAGAGAATATTGTCAGTATTTTTCTTCTTTTTCTTGACATGAGACTTTCTAAGTAAATGTTATTTTTCATATAATACAACAATTTCTTCTACCAACAATTTCAACAGACAGAAAACATCGAAGTGAACACTATTTTTATTCTTTCTGATTAAATCTTTTTTGGTAGCTATGTGCTGTATGGAGTAAAATACACTTTTCAGCATTTAAAGATTCGAGCTGAACAAGGTTCATTTTATCTGTCTGGTTTTGATTTTATTCATGGATTTATTGTCAGAGAAAAGTTCTCCCCCTTCTGATTGCATAGCCTGAGTCCAATGAATGTTCATAAGTCATTACAGAGGGATTGCATTTTTCGAGGCAAGAGTATAAAGAAAAAAAAATACATTGGCTATTCTGTCTATAAATTAAGGAATGGCAAAATAATTCATATCCTTTGGTATATCCATATAGGTGTAGACAAGGAAGAGATTAATGAATTGAACCAAAGACCAAAGTACAAGCTTTTTCCTGTTATGAGACCACCGTATTTGATATAATATGCACAGCAGGACATTGCAAACCTGTATGCCTAGCATGCCTGAAGCAGAGTGACCTTATGGTGGGAGACAAGAATTCCTCGTCTAAGTGTCCTGGAACTGGCTGGGACAGAATCTCGTCTTGTTCACTTATTGATTAGTAAAGGCCAAATCTAGGAAAAAACCTATCTTTTACTCCATCCAAAGACGGCAGATTCTGCTTTGTGAAGGAGAACAGTGAATTCATCATACATAGCACACGTCAGTTTAAGGCTACTTCATACATAATCCTTGTGTTATGTTTCTTGAATCATTATTAAGGAGTTAATATCTTTTATTGTATCAGATCATGCCCAAAAGTAAATAGAAGTCCTTAGGAGAGTAATAAAAAAGTGTATACATGAAGACCAATCTGGCACACATTTTTATGATATTTAGCACCTAAGCAAAGTACTGTTTCCATGTTTATGACTCTGTCCTTGAACTAAATCCAAACTCCATGCTCATTATTTCTCTTCAGCCAGTTTTGCAGTCATAAGAGGAATATTGTCCATTTAGGTTGGTTAAGAAAAATAAATTGTCTTCATTAAGACAAATCAGAATGAAGCTGGTATTAGGAAAAGCATTCTAATTATGACAACAATGAAAGTCATGAACAGCTACCCAGGGTGGCTGTAGAATCTCCTTCACCAGACATATTATGTATAATTAAGAAAATTATACAAATGTTACTGGGGTGATCTGGGTATGACGGATTCTGCCTCGTACAGAAAAATGGTCTAGATGACCTCCAGAAGTCTCTTCCAGCCCTACATTTCTACAGTTACAGACCTCAGCCTTTGCAACACAGTTCTGTGACTCAATTAATGTTTCTAAATCCCTGTGAACATGTGAAGCTCCCAAATATGTTCTATGAATTATTCGTTAACAGAATTCAGATTCTCTATTTCAGCCTAGTAATGCAGAGGCCTGATCAGATCCTTTTCTTCCATCAGTTACACCACCAACCAGATCTCCCTGCATTTTGCATTTATTTACTGAATGCTGGGGGGTTTTTATTTATTTATTTTCCATCCCATTTACAAAGTATGTTATTTTGCAAGTGTGTGTCCTTGTCCTAAGGGCAATCTGCCTCTCTAACTTTAATCCAACAGGAGTTTGTCAGGCTACCATTGCTTTCATATTCCATATTTTTCCTGCTTGCATCACATTACTTTATTATGACCTCAAGGCAACTGTCCTTTGAGGTTTGTTGTGTTCAAATAAAGCAGACAATATGGGAGAGAAAGTAGCATCAATAATATCAGTGGTCTTAAGACGGTTGTAAAAGGTAAAGACAGGCCTTCGAAAGAGTTACAAACCTAAAAGGGCTAGACCCAATGATGGCTTTTTCTTTGCTGGGCATGTTTCAGCACAAGTAAATCTTTGGTTTGTGGCTGGTACTTGTTCACACATCAGCAATATTTACACGATCCAAGTTTCTGTCCAACTTGAGACAGTTGCTGTTTTGTTTCATTTCAAAATCCACAGCAGAAACACCACAGTCCGATGGGATTATAGGATGATCTTTTCAGTATCCTCACTTGCTCCAGGGAAAGGAATCTAGAAACAGAGCTACCCAGAAACTGCTGAAAAAGAGACAAATCCTTCCTGACGAGCATCAGGAAGATGTTCACTTTACACAAATGAACATGAAGGTGGCATTTATTTGATACCTGATATGCCTAGCAACTGTTGTATTGAACCTCTTTTTGACTGCTTCTTCTTGGCTTTATTTTTGACTGCCTTTCAGATATTCCTAATCTACAGTCTTCCTGTTCTGTGGAGAATAGACATTCTGATTTCTTGATCTTCACTGGTGGGTAAACAATTCTTATAATTACACTGCATCTTCCAGACTATCAGCGTTATATACAAGAGAATATAAGCTGTGTCATATGACTATAAAAAGAAATATTTATCCATGTCCTCGTTCTTCATTTGTATGAATGTCTCTATGAATTTAAAGAAGCTGTCTCTGTGGAGCAAAACCAAATTGAAGTCATTCATGATTGTAACCATTACTCACAGAGTAACTATTACAAAGATCCTCCAAAACCTTTAATTTGAGCTATACATTCCAAACCTTTTAATTTGATGTATGCATTCTAGAATAAATTCTGTACTTCTTTATGCCAGTTCATGGAAAAATTACTTTGGAGAAGTTAGTACTGATGGATACTAATTTAATTCAGGAGATAACAAACCTACATACCCCTTCATTTCAATCTAAATTGTATACGTACGAATACTCTTACATGCATAAAAGTAGCTTCTTGGATTTTAAGAGCTTTAGTATGAAATATATTTAATTTCCCAAAACTGTTAGAAAAATGAAAATATGGGAAAGCAAATCACAAGATAGAGAGTGATTATGTATTTTTTAAAGTTCTGAGGTTTTTTTATTTGCACAAGGTAATATTGCTGCAGTCTTGGTGACTGAAATAGTTTAGTTATTTGAATATTAAAGGATTAGCATCAGTAGTGTTCTCCTCCTTGGTAATATTCTTTAAAATGCACATTGTGCTTATAAGAAATTATAAATAGCAATCTTCCAACAATAGCAAGACTAGGAATGGATCATTAGCTATATTACAATGTACATGTCTAGATCTATTCTCCAGGAAAAAGTACTGGAACATTAATCTGGTTGAGCAACCTAACCAACGAAGCATTGGTGTTTTTCTAATGATACTGGGATAAGTTCAGACCAAAGAGAAAAGAAAAACAGATATTCTTCCTTTTTTTTTTTTATTGCTATATTAAGCAAATACAGTCAAAGAAAGTCTGATTGCAATCACTGACATTTTAGAAAGACACTTTTCCTATTAGTAAAGTAACCTGCTGTTGCCAGCAGCTATCAGAAGAGGAAGTGTCACTGTTACATAGGTTTCAGGCTTGTTATTTATTTCCTGAAGAGTATCATCTAGTGCAATTTCATGTCAGGGATAATATAACTGCTATGTTAATAAAGCACTGAAGTTCAGAGATTCATCTGGAATCTCTTTACAGTGATCTATCCTTACATTTTCAGACATTTGGTCTTATTACTCCAGTTTAAAGCTCACAATGGTTTAAAGTGTTAATCAGTGAATCATGAACACAAAGAAAGACATTACAGAAAGACTTGATTGAATGCTTTGTGTTGAAACATTTTTTATGATATGCTTTCAAGAATTTTTTTTCTTTTACTTTGGTCACTATCTTTTCCAGTTTTTCAACGGAAAAAAGGAATAATTTTTCTCTAATTTTCCCCTATAAGTTTTCAATTATCCCCTAAAAATGAAGTGGTTTTTTTTATAATCTGGTAGACATCTTTTGAGAAGACTCACAAAATCTGATTTTATTCTATATGGCGAATATTTTTGAGCTGCTGCATATTTTTCAGTGTCTTTTTAATTCCATCTCTTTTTTTTTTTTCCTCGAAAATCTTCCTAGAAAATTTGGAAAAAAAAAAATTGGTTGGAGATTTTTTCTTTAGTGGTGTGAAAGTACTTAAGATTTTAAAAACAGCTCTAATCATCATATAGGAGCATAAGAGTTCTGACACAGTATTCTTTGCAGATATATCTGAACAATGCTTATGCTCACTGCTGGCCTTACTAAAGACAATAAAAGAACTCTGGGAACATTAGAGAGAAAAAGCTTGTGATGAGTGAAATAAAGTGTGTCACTTTATTTTGAATCAATTTAACTCAATTACTTAATGAGGCATAGTGGAGGAAGTCAGTCACTTGAGTGATTTAATTGTTTAAAAATATTGGAAACAGTAAGGGGGAAATACGATGTATTAGGATTTTTAAAGTGAAGAAGGAATAACAGGAGATAAGAGAGAGGATACTGGAAAGTCACCTTTCACAGCAGCAGGTGGACGAATGAGAATCCAACATTATCTCATATCTTACTGTCTTTGTGTCTTTCAGTTTTGTCTACAGGAACCATTTGTTTTTACAATGAAAGAGGATTTAGTTTCAGTTTTTCTTACTTTACTTTGGCTAGTGTCCTGCATGTGGTGGTAGCTTAGTTTACCAGAAAGACTAACCAGGGACCCATTCAGCTATGATGGCTAATGGCTCATACCAGCATGCATTAGAAGTCCAGAAATGATGGAGAACAGAACAAGCAGCAGCAGAAATATGTTGCAGGAGGGAAAAAAACCCACCTCAATTATTTTCCAAAGAAAAGAAAGAAATACTTCCCCTGATATTCTCCTAGCTGCATGCCAAAAACATATTTGAAATGTTAAACTATTGTTACAATTTGGGAAGCATGAAAATTGCAAAAGCTGCAAGCTGAAAATGCTACAGATAACAGAGAATCACAATTTAGTGGATTTTCACTCCTTCTACTAATAACTGACAAAGGATGCTTTGATCAAGCAGATTCTGTTGACAGAGACTTTCCACAGCAGACAGAAGCTCTTATCTTCAAGCCATGAAACACAAAAAACATTCATAAAGATCACTTTGAATGCCATTTTCTCTGTATTATGTAAGTTTAGGGATTACTGAGCACAAAAAGGTGTGTGATGAAAGATACAAGACTTGGAAGATATTCTAGTGCACAGTAATTCACTGCAGTTATTACCATTAAATTCCACATTCTGCTGGTAAACATTGTTCCCTATTTAGCAGATGTGTCAATGGTTCTAGCAATTTTCATAAGCAAAAATTCGGCTCCAACAAATGGATTAACCTTAAAACAACACAGGCCTTCAGCATTAGCTACAATAGTTCTTTCCCCTCTTAAACCCAAGCTCTGTCTCTGGGATACTACAAATTATTTAGCATGAATTTCATTAACTTACTAACTAGAGAGTGAGGGTCTGTTGCTGGGTAGAAGCACTTTAAGAGTGCAGTGCCTTGCTTGCATTTTCAGAACATCTTGGTAAACTGATTAAAACAGCTTTTATTTTAAACATTTGTTATTGCATTCAATGCTTTTTCCAACACCATAAAATTCTTTAACTAGCCTTTCAATATTGAGTATCCCACTATAATTTTACAGTTGGCTTTCCAAAAACATTAAAGAATTTGACGGGGTTATGAATCACAGATTATTTGCCTCTCTGCGGACTAATCTATCAAAAAGATTGAGATCGGATCTTTATCTAAAGGGCTGGTATTGATTCAAATTCAGTGGCAAATTAAACTGGGAGAGTGTGTGATTACCTTACACACATATCCATACTGCTTCTACAGCTGAGATTTAATTACTCCTAAATCATTGTAGTTTTCAGACCAATGTATTAAAGCTAAATCAGTAATCCTACATGAATCTGCAGCATACTGTATGGATATGTCACTCTGAATCAATACTAGCCCAGAGGACTCTTCACTGGCTTATACATGATGATACTCACTGAAAACCAGGGTATATCTCATATCTTATCTTTGAGGCTTAGGTATCTAAGTCAGGATTGCTTCACACATGTTGCCAGTCTTATAACAAACTAGAATTTGTCACTCAACACCTTATGAAATACAGTATAGATACAACAGTTTTCCTGAAGGAGTGGAGCTCCTTATGAAAACAGGTCCATTTTATTTTGTGTGACCTCAGTCTGTAGCTGATGCCTGCGACATTTTTCCACTGCCACAGAGATCATTTCATTTCATCTCTTCTCAGAACTAAGCAATCAAAATGATACTGATAAGAAAGACAATATCCAGCTTTTTTTTTTTTCCTTTTTTTTCTCTTATTGTATTTTGGTCTCTTCATCATTTCAGTTTTGTCGATATTGTCATTCAATGACCATTCTTAAAATTATTAGCTGCTTCAAAGTTGTATTTGATTTTCATCTAAGCAATGTCAATAATGTAACTGACAATTGCTTTGAGTATTCATTTTGCTACCAATTCACAGACAATCAGATTCATTCCCACCTTGAGACTCAGCTATCATCAGTCACCTTAGCCTATCAAAACAGTCAATCTACATAATGGGAAAATGTAAAAAACCTGGGGTCAGAAAAGAGATCTTTCTACTTGAAAGCTACAAGGAATATTCTATTAGCATACCTTGCAGCCTTCAGCTGTGTATGTTCACAGTATAGGTCAAAGAAATGTTTGTTGCACTATCCTCATTTGTTTAAACCACCTGGAAAACAGTTTTAAGTCCTTGAGTCTTTTTCTCTGTATGATTCTACTAGGTGGTTTTGGGTTGTTTACTTAGAATTAATATATTTTTATGCATTAAAGAAAATGACCAATAAATACTGCTACCTGAGTAGGAGTAATTTTTGACATGAAATAAAAATTACCCTTTTCTCTATTGAGACAGGTTGTAGGAGATCCAGAGAGAATAGCATATGAAAAACTAGTGAAATTCCCTTTTAACTCTCTGGATCTGATTCAAAATCAGTTGAATTTAAGGAAAAATTCCTATCAACTGTCATGGGCTTTCACTGAGGCTCTAGTTTGTGAAAAAGAATTGTTTCAATTTTATATTAATCAATCATAGTTTAACTTTTAAATCGAAGTATCATTTCTGGCATTGGCCATGCATATGTGGGAGTATATTATGTTCCTCAGAAGGAACAGTCCTTGTCCTTTCTTTGATATTCTTTTGTCTACAGTGTGTCTTTTCAAGTAATGGTGAGAAGAATATTAAACCTCAAAAACTAAAACCAATGAACATTTGGGGAAAGTGGGAGGACTTCCAGAAAAAATTATATGAGCTTTAATGGATTTCTAGGAAGGAGTCATCAGATCCTTCCTGCCTGCTGATTCTGAACCTGTCTACAAGATAAGATCTCCAGTTTGAGAATCGAGTCACTTCAGCTGCAGATGTGTGAAGCTTGTACAGTCAACAGAAGCTACCCTCTGCGTTCACCTTCCTAAAATGACCCTACTTTTTCACGAGCTTCAGAACTGATTACCACATTCACTGAAAGCAGAAGACCTTCATGTCTTTTTTCATGTAAGCCTATTTCTCCCTTTTTAGCTGTAGTCCTTTTATCTTCTTACATTCCTTAAAGTTGATAGTAAAAATACTTCAATGTATAACAGATGTGCACATGTACATTGCATTAAATTCATTGCAGATATAGAGCACACTCTCAAAAAATTCATTTTTTCTGTTCTTATGTGGCAAACATCTGCATCTTTTTACAAAGGAATGTGGTTGAGAAGGAAAGAGAGCTTGTTATGCATGCATCTTACTTCCTTTCTGCTTGTATTTTTATAGCAGAATTACTTCTGGATACCTGTTTTATCCCCTTATATATGAATAATTTATACATATATCAAATATATATATAAATTCTTTCTGAACCAAGCAATTCACATAAGACAGTTCAGACATATATTTGCTTTTTGGAGATGCCCAATTTCAACATTGCAAAGTTTTACAAATGAATTTTCATGACTGGAAAATCTGTTCTACCACTTTCAAATGTGAAAAGTGTTCATGGAAGGGAGGACTGCAGTGCAGTGCATTTTAGAGGCGTTAGTAAAGCAATTCAATGAGTAAGTGTCCCTACTGCCAGATCTGACTCCCTGACTCCAGTCCCATTGGCATCAATGGGAATTTTTTCAGGACTTTCATGAACCTCCTATTCGGAAGAAATAAAATCTCAGAAAGATAACAAGTTTCCCTAGTCAGATCCTTAAAGATATCTAAGTAGCTAGGCTTAAAGAACAATGAAACTGTCATTAGCAGGCACATATTTCAACGGTGGCCATTTCCAAAAGGTATAAATCATGGAGGGCCAACTAGACGGATTACAGAAACAGAAATGATATGATAGACTTTGCTTAACTATATGCCTGTACAACCAACATAAATATGTAAGCTGAAATTCCCTACTCAGAAATACTTATTTCTTTTGTAAGCAAGCCTAGAGTAATCACTTCACTGTCTATGTTGTCTGCACACCAACTGGAGAACTGGTTAAAATGTGCCAAATTCAAAACAGATGTTACACTTTCACTGAAGCTTTTTATGGTAAATTTGGTAGCCCAAAGTGTAAACAGAAGACAAACACAATATAAATTACAAACAGTGAAGATTACTGAACACTCAGAAGACTTGTACAGAATTTAGCGAACAGGAAAACATTTAAAGCAAATGTTTCTGATGGATTCTGATGGTTCAGTTTTCAACAGCTTTTCATCTTACATTACTACCTGCAATTCCAGTACATTCAATAGTATAACAAAACATCATCTGGAAATTTGGTATTTTATTGTTTGTAAAAACATATAAAAATAGTCAAAAGATGAAATAATGTATCCCATGTCTATTCCAAGCTCCAGGGAGAGGGAGAGACGGTTTTGACTGATTCACACCCAGACTGTGCCTAGAAGTTTCGATTTCGACAAATATGGTTTAGAGGGATTAAAAATGAAACAGGAGATGAATTGGTAAAATTTCCATTCCTTTCCACTGGAAAGTGCAACCGTGTCTTTGTAAATCACTGCAGGGTGGAAAACAGCTTCTGTCCCAGAGCTCCTGAGACCTGTTTGTTAGCATGGACCGGTGATCATGGCAAGAAGGCTGCACTCTGAAATGGACTGGAAATACATGACACAATCCTATATGGCTATATAGCTTCACGAGCAGCATTTTCATACGTTTAGCCACCTTGGAGAGTGGCACAGCTAGTATGTGACTGTATGAAATCAGGTCTTTCAGCAAAGACTGAATCCTCTGATGCCACTATTTCCCAATCAACAAAGTAGTGCTAGTGATATGAATACCTTTTGCACAGTATTATATGATAGAAGGTTAAAAAGAGATATTTGCTTGATACCAACATACAAAACAACTTCTAGTTTTGACGTCATTGTTTTAAACTAGCACCGAACCTGAAAGTCAGATCCTAGACTCTGCAGTTGCTAGCACTGCACAGCTGTATACAGGGCAAATACAATCTGAATGGAAGGGGTTAAATAACTATTCATATTACCTCACAGGATTATCTGGGTCAGTTTGACCTGTATATGCTGCTCTAGCAAATGTGCAGCAACCTTAATAGGTTTGATGCAGGAGTCGCTTGATAGAATTCTAAGGTCTGTGTGGTGCAGAAGGTCAAACTTGATGATCACAGCAAACCTATCTGGTCTTAGACTCTATGAATAAAATTGTTTTAACTAGCGGGTTACAAAGCCAGCTTAATCTTTGTTTTGTATCACTGTAGCAATGCAAAGCAGTCAGAACCTATTGGTGAATTTGACCCTTAAATTTGCTGCTGTTCTTGTACTCACATAAGGTTGATAACTGTGCAGTTTCATGTACATCAGTCGGTTAAGCCCAAAACTCTCATTGACATCAACAGGAGTTTTATGTGAGAACAACTCTATGTTGTCCATGTTATTGATGATACAGCGGTTCTGATCACTACAGTGATTTTGTTCCTTTCAATAACTATAAGGGAACAGCATAAGGGAGCACACAGGGAAGCTCAAACTCTAACTGAGTGTTCCGAAATGAAAAGAAAAGCAACATCCTGGCTCTTATAAGAATTCAGGCCCTAGTTAGAACTCACAAGGTTTGTAGAAAAGATGTAGACAAAAAGAGTTAAGTTTTAAAAAATTATTAACAAGCCAATGATTTCTGTTCTGAATACTGACGTCGAGTCTGCACGCTCCTTTCCATAAACTACATGAATGCCCTTGCTTTGTAACTGTTTCCTTAGATATTTTTATTAGCTAAATTGAAACAAAACCAAAAATAACCCACGAAATTTTTAGTCTGCTGACTTTACACAACATCTTTGAATCATTTTCTACTACATCTTACTTAGTTAATACTGATATAGACCATATGCCTCGTGACAATAACCTATGTGTTGACACCGCCTTTCATCAGTATGTGCTTTAGCAAAAAAATGGAATTAGAAAGATTGTTGCATTAATCAGCTAATTCGTATAGCACTTTGAAGATGCAAAGTACAATATATGTGCAGAGTATTATTATTATTTATTTCATCATCTGCTGTGGCCACTTGTTCCAGCTAACCTATTCAATTACAGAGGAATAACCAGGGAATGCGTGAGGCATAACTACCTATTTTGTGACAATTTACATTTTTTCTCATGTGATTTGGCTAAAATTTACACTGGGATATCTAATTTATGGCAATCTCCATGAGAAAATATCTAAATAATTTTAAAAAAAGAAATAGAGCAGCTCGAGGTTGAAAATATATTCAGAAAAGAGCACAGATCTTAAATTGTGCCTGTCCTTTGTGTTTGTAAAGTCTGATCCTGCCTGCACTGATTTTTAATCAGAAGCCTCATGTCTTCACGTTGGCTAAATGTAAAATACAAAAATTCCTTGACCTGTATCACATTAGTCATCCGTATAACATGAAACACATTGCCACAACGGTTTTCCTCTGCAAAGGATGAACATCAGGGTGAAATCTTGGCTCCTTTACAAGTAAAGGAAATTTTACCCTGGTCTTCCACATACATTAATGTTTAATCCAGATGTCCATACTGAGCTGTCATATCCAATGATTGCCTATGATACTAGTGGTCCCAAGGTACTATTAATTTAGCTGGAAAACAGAGAAAATGAGAGTTTTCACTGGCCATCTGATTTCCATCCCTCTTCAACTGTGTCATGTTGAGATCCACCTAAAGGGCCCTCTTCCTTGCTGTGTATCTACACCTAGGGTGGAAGTATGAACTGAGGTGACTGAATATTTTGATAGTATATAAGTCTAGATCACTAGGTCTGCTCTTGGTGCTGAATATCTGAAATAGTACTTAGGTAGGTAGAGGAACAGATGAAAGACAGATGACAAATTCAATGTAATGCACAAATAAACAGCTAAAATAAGCAAGTTACTTAGAGGATATTTACAATTGCTATAAATTTTTTTTGTAACAATTCAGAAACCTTTTTTTCCCCAAACTCTCCATCAGATACTAAGAAGGCTTAAGAACAACAAGAGATACCTCCTCTCCCTTCTTCTGAAATATGATTCTATTGTGCATAACACTATAAATAACAAATGAACAAGATCATTTATATTTACTCTCCCTTTTCAAGATATTCAAGCAGACTTTTTTTCAGTATCCGCAAATTTCTACAAAGCTGCTGCACATTCAACCTCTGTGTGCTTTAGTATCCTGCTTGGAACGAAGCCTTCTTACAAAAAGATTGTGCGGTGTTATTTGTTTATAAACAAAATATGCACTGTGACAAAAAGATGGAATGGAGTAAGAATTCATTTTTATTTTACGTTTCTCAGTAGGCAGCAAATAAAAACATAACAGTATTTCTCATCCTAGTCTCTATTTCTGATAGCCTCACTTCTGTGCCTGGCAATATCATGGAGTGGATCCTCCTGGAAACTATGCTAAGGCACATGGAAAATAAGGAAGTGATTGGTGACAGCCAACATGGCTTCACTAAGGGCAAATTGTGCCTGACAAATTTGGTGGCCTTCTATGGCAGGGTTACAGCGTTGGTATATAAGGGAAGAGCAATGGACGTAATTTACCTGGACTTGTGCAAAGCATTTGACACTGTCCCGCACGACATCCTTGTCTCTAAATTGGAGAGACATAGATTTGATGGATGGAACACCCTATGGATAAGGAACTGGCTGGATGGTTGCACTCAAAGAGTTGCAGTTAATGGCTCAATATCCGAGTGGAGAGCAGTGACGAGTGGCGTTCCTCAGGGGTCAGTATTGGGACTGGCGCTGTTTAACATCTTTGCCAGTGACATGGACAGTGGGATTGAGTGCGCCCTCAGCAAGTTTGCCAACGACACCAAGCTGTGTGGTGCGGTCGACATGCTGGAGGGAAGGGATGCCATCCAGAGGGACCTTGACAGGCTTGAGAGGTGGGCCTGTGCGAACCTCATGAAGTTCAACAAGGCCAAGTGCAAGGTCCTGCACATGGGTCAGGGCAATCTCAAGCACAAATACAGGCTGGGCAGAGAATGGATTGAGAGCAGCCATGAGGAGAAGGACTTGGGGGTATTGGTGGATGAAAAACTGAGTATGAGCCAGCAATGTGCGCTTGCAGCCCCGAAAGCCAACCATATCCTGGGCTGCATCAAAAGAAGTGTGGCTAGCAGTTTGAGGGAGGTGATTCTCCCCCTATACTCTGCTCTCGTGAGACCCCACCTGGAGTACTGTGTTCAGCTCTGGGGCCCCCAGCATAAGAAAGACATGGACCTGCTCGAGCGGGTCTAGAGGAGGGCCACAAAGATGATCAGAGGGCTGGAGCACCTCTCCTATGAAGACAGGCTGAGAGAGTTGGGTTGTTCAGCCTGGAGAAGAGAAGGCTCTGGGGAGACCTTATAGCAGCCTTCCAGTACCTAAAGGGGGCCTACAAGAAAGCTGGAGAGGGACTTTTTACAAGGGCATGCAGTGATAGGACAAGGGGTAATGGTTTTAAACTGAAAGAGGGTAGATTTAGATTAGATGTAAGGAAGAAATTCTTCACTATGAGGGTGGTGAGGCACTGGAACAGGTTGCCCAGAGAGGTTGTGGATGTCCCATCCCTGGAAGTGTTCAAGGCCAGGCTGGATGGGGCTTTGAGCAACCTGATCCAGTGAAAGGTGCCCCTGCCCATAGCAGGGGGGTTGGAACTAGATGATCTTTAAGGTCCCTTCCAACCCAAACCATTCTATGATTCTATGATTTACAATCTCAGGAGAAGTTAAAATGAGCACACATATATATAAAGAACACCTTTCACATACCGGGGAAGTCTTTGACAATATCATTTTAATTTTTTCCTGATAAAAATGAGGACTAACAGTTAATTGTCAACAGCAGTCAAGTACCCAGAGCATTTTTCCCTCTTTGTCCATTTCACTTTCTTCTACAGTCTGTTTTCATAACATGATAATTACACTGGCTTGTCACTGGTAAAAGACTATGATTTCATCACAAGAAGAGAAATCAAACAGAGATGAACTGTGAAGAAAAGCATAGAGAAAAATACAGGTCAGCCATCTCTAATATTCGTAATAACACTAACGGTTTAAAAAATATATACTTTTTGACTTCAAGTGGAAGGGGCTTTTTATCAGTCAGTACTTACAGATCTGTTTGTTATAAATCATCTTTTTAACTGGTTACTAAATATGCGTTAAATCCCTGCCCTCCTAAATAAACCCAGAAATGCAGTTTGGTTTTGCTTTTTCTTCTTGCTTTGCCAGCCTAAACAACCTTCTTCCTGTATCAGCCAGAAAGAGGTCAGACTCTGAAATGCTGGCAGTGCCCTGTGTCCTGCAGGTGGAAATACCACACAGTGAAATGGAAAAACAGAGATGTGAAATGTCCATATTTTTAGCTAAAAAATACAATAGTCTGAAATCAAACACTGCTTGTAACAATGGACCGTCTTGCTGTCTGACTGAAGAATCCTTCAATGTATTCATGTTAAATGTGTGGAGGGGGAGGAAGGGAAAATAATTGCAAAACACTAAAAAAAAAAAAAAAAGCCAAAAGCTAACAGTATTGGAAATCTGTTCTGAAAGCTGGAAGAGGAAGAAAAAAAAAAAGACTCTAAAACACAATTGAAAGGCTTTGGGATAAATCTCTCCTGAAAATTATAGGTGCAAACTAAAGCTTACCAAGGAAAGAAAAGGAAAGCTTAGCTTCACAATATAGTATTTTTGTAGTTTCCTGAACGTGAGGCTTACCCGCTATATTGTGTACCCAAGAACCTACAAGCTCTCCAGCTTCCCTTGAGCTCTGGTTCTTCCCCTAAATTCTCTGGTACAGTTTGTGCATGCTGGCCCCTCTGCTGTAACACCTTTGTTGTTTCCCTCTAAAGTCCTCAGTAATTTAAGGCAGAACACCAGTTCTGTGGGTGATCATTATGTATTATCTGTGTCTTTAGGGGCACATGGGGGTGGTGTAAAACAGACACAGTGACTGTGTAGGAATTTTGGAAATAATATGACTCTGTATTGTCCTTCAGAACTCTCCAAATCTGCAACTTCAAATCCCCCGTTTACATATCCACCAAAAACATACCCGCCATTTTGATGCTTTTTATGTTCCTTTACATTTTTTTCTCTTTTCCTTTACAAAAATGTGAATAGATGGGTACTTATATTTGATTCTTATAAGCAAGAACACCTGTCTTATCAGAAATATTGGTGATTTATTTATTTATTTTAAACCCAGAAGCACAGCAGTCAGGAAAATACATGAATATTTTTAACTTCCATTGAGGAAAGCACATGCAGCAGTGCTAAAATAAAAAAGGACAATAGGAAAGGGCACAAGACTACCAGCAACCTAGGAGTATTTTCAGATAATTGCCTGGAAAATATGTGGGTTTCATAAATCATTGATAATGATCAAATGCTTGGCTCTCTTCCTATTACAGCTTCCCAAGTAGATGAGGTCCAGCACTCAGAAAGCCCCAGGAGTTGAAAATACAGGGTCAATTTACCTAATTTCACATAGTTCTAATAGAATTTGTTTCCACTTCTAGTGTGGCCCAGTTTGTTCCACCGTTTCACTTATTAAAGGTTTCATAAGCAGTCAAATTGCTAGAGGTGGCTCTCCCACAGCCTTCTCAGTGGAGAGCAGGGCCAATGGCAAGCAAAATTCCAGCCTTGGAACATTGTAGGAGCAGTGTGGACAAATCTGGCAAAAAGGGGTGCCCACAGGGACAAGAGAAAAAGTGTGTGTTCGTATTTCTGGGCTACAGGGAGGACAACTGACAGCTGAACAATTAGCTGTAAAATGGAACAGCCCAAAAGGCAGGTGCAGGATTATTTTGGAGGGCATTTTTCCCTCTTTCCCCAACCCGAAGAGCATTCAAAGCTGTATGTTTTGTGTTTTCTCACAGAGGGGCTCTAAGTGACAACTAACACCAATGAAAATGAAGGAAAATGGCCATGCCATCTACTTTGGCTTGTAATTTAGTGCTCTGAACTCTTTCCCTCTCCCTCTCTCCCAACTTTCTGGAGCTATCTATTGCTTTCTATGTCTGCTCTATGAGGAATCTATTGCACGTATGTTTGGTCCCCTGAATCACACCGTGGTTTGACATCCAAAGGAGTCAAAGTAAACGTCTCCCCCAGAGTCTGTTAGACTCTCCCACACTCAAGTAAGGAGCTATACTTATTTTCCAAAGACCTCTCCTTTCCTGACAGTAGGCAGACCCAGTCACTTTGAATTAGAATTAGTATGAGAACTTCCATTTGGGTTTAAAAGAGAAAAAAAAGGATTTTCTTTTTTCATTCACCCGGAAGACTAAGCTAAAAATTAAAACTGAGCCCCAAATGTGAATACTTCTTTGTTTTTTCTTCTGCCACTCTAATTACTCCTATACTGATATGTTTGCGAAAACAAGGCTAGAGGAAATGAAAAATACCTGATAGACAAGTACTTTTTCCTATACAACCATTATGATAGTGGTTTAAAACCACCTGATTTCGATGTACTTGTCCTCGAAACAGACCATAAGGTAGCAAAGCCATCGTACACTCATTTAGTAACTTGAGGAAAACTCTCAGACCCTGTTATTGGAAGTCACCCTGGGAGCTCACATAAAAACAGGGAATTTATGTTACAATAAGAGTCTCAACTCCATCTCCTATGAACTCTGTCATTCTTTTTCATTACCCAAATGGTAGGTGAAGCACAGAGAAATGTGCCGAAGCAGCACTGGAGTTTGGAAAAGAGCTGTGTTCTTCTGACTCTAATTCTATCTAAGCCTTAACCACTTAACTGCTTGTCATTATGTATCGCAGCCTGTTAGCCAAAACAAGGTACAAAGTGTACTCTGCTCTGAGCTATCCCTATTTTCTTTGTGTTTTCACTTGCTTTAGCAACATCCAACTGAGGAAGAACTGTTCACATTTCTGCCACAGTCAAGACAAAGTTGCACAGACTTTGCTATTCTTTCAGCCCTAAGGGACTAAGAGTTCACAGGTACAAAACCAACAAAACAGCTGAATTGGAAAATCAAGCAGAGTTCGGTTGCTCTTAGGAAACCAACTTCTTAAGGAAAAACAGATCTGTTATTTAAAATTGGGCTACTACAGAATCATCCTTTGAAGCATTTACATTTTTATTACTACTTATGGTATTGAAAGTCATGAGTGCATGTTCAATTCTGTGCAAAAAAATGTATTTATATCAAAAGCACACCAGATCATGGGGCCTACAGGGTATGGATCTGAAGAAAGATCTAAACATATATCCCTATTAATCTCCTGATAAGTTAGAAGTAGAACACACTATCCTTCCTTCAACCCACGTCAGCATAATTGACCCTTTAAAAAGACAGTTGGAAATAAAAGAAGACATTCTTGTGTTGGTATTAAGAGATCTTGTGGTAGGAACCAAGCATCCACATCATAAGAAGCACCTCTGCTTCAGAAGAGTTTATAGCCCTGGCTGTGAATGGGGAACAAAGCAAATATTATTTCTGTTTTGCAGAAAGGGAATTGAGACACAAGACAATGTCTATTCTGCCAGACTTCTTTGCTTCCAAAATAGGCCTAAGGAAGCCAGATCTCCTGATTTCATCCACAGTGCTGATTGTTTGGCCACATGTAACTGGTAATACTTTCCTGAGTTGCAAGTTCTAGAGGAGATGGAATTACTGGTACTTGCATTACAGGCAGCCTGAACTCCATCTCAGTTTAGGTTGCACACAAATCCCTTCTGCCTTTGCCACAGGTGATGCCAGAGACCCTTTAGGACCTCAGGCTGTTTTGGCCTAATGTCGTGATATGTCCATAAGAGTGCAAGGAAAAGGTGAATGGGCTAGGCTGTTCTGGGATGTAGTAAATGGCAAGGGCCAAGGTTTTTCCCTCCAGAAGTCATATTAGCCATGACCTGGGACCAAGGGAATTCATGTTCGCCAACCAAGGGTGCACATTATCAGAACAGGAATACTTCTCATGTGTTTATGACACAGTAATGTCAGTGTGTCTTCTTACCAGCTGTTTGCAGCATGTGCAACCCTGTTCACCCTGTTCCCTTGCTCCTCTCCAATCCCTGCATAGTGCACAAGAGAAAACACATATCAAGGCACCAATCTAGCCTGGACTTTTCCCCAGAAAGCACCAGAACTCAGTGTAAGAGACCTGACAGTGTAAATTTAACTGCTGGGTAGGTTTGGACCTGAGGCTAATGCTTGAATGACAGCGCGTACATACACAAGCAAGAGCAGATGAAATCTCCAAGACCACATGGAAAGTGTGTGGCAAACTAAGCTCTTCTAATAAAGATCTTTTTTTCTTTTTAACATAAATCCTATGTTGTACTGAACTTGCTGGCTTTCTACACCTGCACCATCTTGGCTTTCTTCTTTTATGCCATTATTCACAGCAGAATTTGATTTAAAATGTCAATAGGAGCTAAGGCTACATCCACAGAGATGTGAGAAGTAAATAGCTTTGTAGATTTGGGTCTCTGCTCTCAAAGCCCATTGTCTCCACTATGCTTTCTTTCCACACTCTATGCATCTCTATGATAAATGGTTATGGCTGTGTTTGATTTGAACATTGACTGACGAGTACAAGCTGGGCAGGGGGGGGAACAGAAGGGTATAGGGAGCAAATATTCAATTTAAAAAAACTTGTGCCATAAAACACATCATAATTTTCAAGCGAAAAGGACATCTTCATTTTCTAAATGGGCCTTTTAAAATGATAGGCAATAATGAGAGAATAAGTCCATTATTCATTTATAAGGGAATTAGCATAACAAAGCTGCTTAATGTGAGAGTTCAGAAAGCTCTGATTAATAAATTAATCCTTACATTTTACAATAGGTCTCATTTTTTGTGAATAATTTCTATAAGAAACTGTTTTAATAATCTCAATGTTTTTCTTCAGAAAATTTAACTCTTTATGAGCTACCCAGAGCAGAGACCAAGATGAATTTCATGTTGTGTAGATGGGTGCAAATCAAGGTACCTTTTGAGTGCTGATAGCATTGCACAGGGGAAAAGCTGGAGGGAGGAGCAGAGAGAGCTCCACTGGTGGCCAGGCAGCACATAAGGGTACATCACACTGGTGTGTGTGTATTAATAGCTAAGCAGCACAATTTAAATTAATCTGAATAGTAATTAATATAAAGGGGGGGGGGGGGAATTATGAGCCTTCAGTTTTGAGAAAATTAGCCTGAATAGACAAAGATTTTTTTTTTTAACCTCTTTAATTCCCTTTCATAATTGTTCTTTGTATAAGTTGCTTTTCAGTGTGGACACAGTCTCTTAAACTTGCCTGCTCTTTCTTAGATAGACTCTAAGGTACAATTAAAAGTCTTTGCTTTTCTGAAAAAGATCTGTTCCAGATGAAACACTTTCCATATCAAGTCATTGCTCTGCTGTCTTGTGAAGACAAGTAAGGCATCATTCTCAATCTCCTTTTCTTAAAAAAAGCCTTTTACTCTGTCTTCTTTTTTAAGCTTCAGTGAATCAGGCCTTTTTATCTGAATAACCCATAAAAGGGTTTTATTCAGGTTTATTTTATTAGTAGCATTGTTCCTAAGTAGATGTAAGTAATGCCATTTGATGGATGGCATCATTCCACGGCCATTTCTGTATTAACAATTGTATATAGTGGCCTTTCTCTTTTTACAAGAAGACACTAATGAAACCAGCACTTTCTGATTCCATTCCTCTTTCCCCCCATAATTCACTTCTGATGCTGTTATTTCCCTCCATGCAGGTCTAATGGGAATGGACAAATCTTTCTGATTACTTTTGGAGGGTCAGAAAGGATGCTTACAATAGGAATCTTGCAATAAAATGTTAGTCACAATGAAGCAGAGAATGGTGAATTCTGCACAGATACACCACGCACCATGCAATGCTTGATGTGACTTATTCCAGTTTGCTTTCAAAAGCCTTAGGGAGAGGTTTAATGATGTAGTAACATAACAAGGAAGGCAGAAAAGGGAAAATAATGATGACGTTGGTAGTTTCACCTTGAACAATGTGAATGCCAGTTTTACTTAGATTATCAAAACACTCATAGTGTGGTTTGACTGGGCAATGGGAAAAAAGGGCCTGACAGGCACCTGCTGACCTTCTCAGTTTAGGAGTCCAGTCTCTGCACGATGACAGAAAGTCTCAGCCATTGGGTTTGTGTACTTCCTATTGGATAAAGCAAATGGAGTTTCCTTCTCTGGTCTACTGCCTACACGTCAACAGCAGAACAAATAAAAACCTTTATTTTGGTTATCAGAACAATGCGGTCTCATTTCTGGTATTACTAACATTTGCTCCTTCACCAGTGGTCTCTTCTGGTACGTTCAACTTGTCTGTTCTTATCACACCTTTATTCTGTAAATCTAAAAGACAATGCCCTGCTTTGTTAAATGAAATAGGACAGCAGGGGGAAAAAATCATCGTACACAAAAATAATAGTATGCATCTAGACTGCATAGCAGTTCTTCACAAATTACTCTTACTTCAAATGCAAGCCAGAAGCAGCAGATCTTTAAAAGGAAAGTATTTGACAGATTACATTCCCTAGTAAGTCTCATATTACAAAACAGAGGGGAAGGCACTTTTAGAAAACTGTTCCTAATTCATGTTTTATTACAAATTAATGATGCAAACAGGAAAACAGAAACTCCATTACTTGTCTGCATTAGAATTCTTCCGTCAAAGAGCCTTCAGTTTTAAGTTTATTTGTGATTTCTACCACTATTGTTTTGGTTTAATTTATGATTTATATATTATTTTGGTTTAATTTATGGTTCTTTGTTGCCTAGAGTGGTTTACAAGGAGCTGTGAAGGCTTGGTGAAATCTATTTGGCAAAGCAAGACTGTCTTTACAAAAAAATTAATGAAGTTTGCCAAGCTCATAAGCCTAAGGGTTGTATCATTTAAATCTTTCTCTTATGCTCAATAAAAAAAAAAAAAAAAGAAAAGCCCTTAGAAATTACTTCTTTGGCACTCAGTACAAGCCTTCATTTAATTGTTCTTCCCTTTGGCATTGCTGCTGCTCACAAGGAATTAAAAAAAATCCACTTTCACAAGTTCCTTTAAGGTCCTATTCATATTTTTCCTCACTTCATTCCTACTGTCCTAGTCCTTCTCTTCAACTGTACTCCACCTCATTATATGCACAGAAGCCACCTTTCTCTTCCAGCCCAACCCTAGCCACAAAGCAGAGATTTGGTGGCAGTTGTTGCCTCATCAGCTTGGAAGCTCTGTTGGTTCTCATGCTTGCAAGGACGATAAATTTCACTGTGTATAGATGTTTGCTCTATGTACATTTGTGTATCTATGTTTCTGTATGACTGTGTGTTTTCCAGCCTTCACTGAGGACCTACAGGCAAAAAGAGAAGAAAGCCATGAGTTATAAGGACATCAGTTTGCTGGAGTTCGCTAGCCAACTGCTAACTGTGGATTTATTCAAGAGAGAAGATTCATTATATTAGTATTTATACTTTTTCTTCACCATTCAAAATTCTAGCATAGCACCATTTCTGTCTCAGCAATGATTTAAGATCTACCTATAACCTTTAATTACTCTCTGTATGTCATTTTTTCCTTAGACCCAGAAGACATGTTCTCATCTGTTGACTAAGTATTTAACATGAAGTGTTTCATCAAAGACTAGACTAGGCAGGGTTCACAGTCATAAAACAAAAGGTACAGCCTGATAGAATGACATTGATTCTCTGTCCTTTCCAAAGATAGGCGACAAATTAAAAACAATAAAGTATAAGTTGAGGCACATGACGTTTCTTTTCTGGTTAGCTAGGGAGCGTAATGCATGAGCCACAGGCAGGTCCATTAATCTCATCTGGCCAGATATGAAACTCCATGTATAACAGCACTTCATCTAGCTTTTGTTTTCTTTTGCTTTGTTTTGTGTCCTTCCCATAAAATTCATCATTACAATAAAAATGAGAAAATGAAAAAGGAAATTTTAGTGGTGTTCAAAGTTATGTCCATAAAGCATGTAAACATTTTGCACACTACACAGTAAAAAAAAAATTTTGCACATATGCCAACCTATTAAAAATTTCTTTCTGGAGTCCTTCTTTCTTTTGAATATCACGTTTGTAGTCACACTTGTTGCTAAGCATGAGTACAATACAGAAAAGCAGGCACAAACGTAACCAAGTGCAACCTTTGTAATTCCTACCGTCCAAGTTAGCCAGGGTCCTGTGCAGCCATTAGTGTCAACTAAAGGTGCCTCAGAGCAGCTTCGCCTGTAGTTCCTTCTTATCGCATGAAGCATCATTGTCACACTCATCACGAGGCAGGGAGGCAAGGAAGTGACACAACAATTCAAAGTCCACTGGCCATAACGATGTTCTACACTTGGTTTCAGGCTCAAGTGCCCCAGCCCAGCACCACAGCAGGTGCTGAAAGCAGAGGGTCATGTCTGTATCCTTCTGGTGGCTAAGGGCATCAGAGAAAAGGCTTGTGTGGGGTTTCATTGGAGAATTCAGGTCTGCTCTTTGCTCAGTCAGCCATTTTGTTTATAGTGGTGGATGAATGGTAGATATGCGATGCATGACTGTTTTTCTTCTCTTCTTGGGATGTGGGCGTGCCTGTGGGAGGAGAGAGGGCTATCAGTTAGCTAGGTAAGGTGTCAGTCAGCCAGCCTGCCAGCAGTAAAGGAGAAGAAATGCCAGATATGGAGTCACAAAGGCAAAAAAAGTGTCTTTCAGCTTCGTGACTTAAAGCTTTAGAAAAAATGAGCCTGTGGTTAAGTGTATACTGATGCAGATATTCACTGTCTGTAGCATAGCATGCAGTAACTAGGAGAAAGTGTGTTGTCCTGGTCTTCTGTCAGACTGCATTACAACTTAGCCTGAGGCCTGAAAGCCTACGGACAGCAGATACCATTTAAGAGCTAACTTGGAAGTTAAACTTCTGAACTTGCCCAACTTGTGTTAAGAATTAATCTAATACAAAGCCCAAGGCTGTGAGAAAAACAAGTGCACTATTTCTATTTCTCTCTCACTATCAAGAAGAATTTAGCCTTATAATCTTATTTAAAGTGTTGCCTCTGACTACCCATGTGCTTAACAAGATCATCACACTGTAGATTCCAAATGAAATGGCATCCAACAAATTTACTGCAGTGCCTGTCTCTCATGACTAATAGTGTATCCCCTTAAAATTCAAGACATGATCAGGCAAATCAAGAGCACTACCAGAAACAAGAAGAAAACGAGGAATGAGAAACATTCTGTAAAAGCAATATATTTAAATGCAATCCCCAAAGCAGTCCTTACAAAATAAGCACCATACCTTCATAACCAGTAAATAAAGAAAATGAAGGCAGCAGAATCCAGTTTTGTAAAGACCTAATTAGGACAGGCAGTAGGATTGTTTGGCTCACCTCTGGGATTTTTGAGTGCTTCCCGCATTTATAGAAAGGCCCACAATGAATATGAAATAGTGAAGAAGAAGGAATGTTTTCTTAGGAGAATGATTTTCATGGTTTTTTAATTCTGAAAACTCCTTAAGCTGTTCAATGCTAGAACCTAGTAAGACATGTCAGAAGGAGGTTTGCTGTATATTTACTATCTCTGTATGTCCTTGATAGAGGATTTGCCGCTGACTATGCTAAGAAAATGGGTAATGTATTCAGTAGGCCCTGGGTTTTAACCAGGATTATTACCTTTTTTATGTTCCAGTCTTCTGTATTAATAGACCTTACTCATGATTTTTATTTTTTTTTAAGTGAATCCTTTTGTAAACTTCACATGCAGTAAACTTTCCACATGGAATACTACTTCTAGCAGAAAAACTGGTTACCTTTCCTCATAGTAGGAAAAGTAACAACTTCATGGGAATAGTGGCAGGTTATCCTGGATGATGGAAAGTGATAGGCATTTGCTACAATAAGTCTAAACATGTTTTGTAGTTACATTTTGCATGCATATGTTTCATGGGACTTTAAAAGCTTCTAAAGAGTTTAAAATACAGAATACAAGCTCTGAGTTTGAAATCTACTGCAGAGTATCTTTAAGATCTGGTATTATTTCCTCAGAACTTGTGGAAGGTGCAGGATGTACAGGAGCTGGGCAGAACTACAAACGTCTCAAAAGTTACACCCTTAGGCATGTAGCTCCAAAGACACTGGACACATAGGAGTAAGTGTAAAAACGGCCAGTTTACAGCAGACTTTAATTAACTACATGTAAGGATTTCAAAAGCTACTGTGTGTAAATAATAACACTATGATTAGATGACTTGAAAATACACTTAAAAAAAAAAAGGTTTAGGTATTTACAAAAAAATCTGGAGGAATTACTCCACCAGGGATGCCTACTTGAAATTGCAGGAGGCTTAAAATGGTAGCTCCCTTTCCATTCATCTCAGGAAAGCCAGTGATAGACACTTATGTCAGTGTCAGTATTGCTAACTTGAAGCTTTTGAAATGAGTCAGCCCAAAAGAAGTTTTATCATTGACCTAAAAATCATTAGGTTAAACAAAGGTGAGTGGCTTATCCGTTCTTCTTCATCTCCCCCTCTGTAAACTGTCTCATTAGTTTTCAGGAACTCTTTTCCTAACTCTGGAGAGCAGAAAGCTGTTCATTCTTTAAATGAAAAATAGGAAGTCTCTTGGCAGTCCATTAAGCTTCAGCCACAGGAATCAGGAAAAAACACTGTATACTGTAGTCTTTGTGATTAAAACAGTTGCTATTTCAATTTTGATATGAGAAGAGAATGAAAAGATCTCATGACTGTGAATGTTCAGTTTGCTACCATGAATAAAGGCGGTTTGGCAGATACCAAGACTCATTTTCCCTCTTTCAAAAAGAGTGTCAGAATAGTACCTGAAATGTAGGAAGTCCTTCTAAAGTCAAAGAGAGGGATCATATGTTGCACTTAAACTCACATTAAGAACATCTGCAGTTACTCTCACTCATTTTTCAGTTTTGATGGAGGAAGAGGGAATTATGGCGGACTTTGTGAATATTCCTCCATCTCTTTAGTTAGTATATTATGTTAATATCATGTTGGCATTTCTCTTATCCACTTTTTCATTAGCATATGCAAGAAAAGTTAGTGAATTCAGTTCAGCCTAGACGTCATAGAAATAGTGACTGCAATAATTAGCCAGATGATCCAAGACCTAAAAGCCCAAAGAGTCAACTTTTAGCTATTAAAAAGATTTCTAAAGGCCTGGAATGAGACACATTGGAGGAATATTTGAGAAAACTTGTCCTATCATTAGTAGTTAAAGAAATGTTTCTATCTTTTATCCTGATGATTTTAAAAAAATAAAATTAAATTGCAGAGGAAGTATCTAGGTCTGTTATTCTTGCTGCTTTTTATGATTTGCCTGTGGGTAGTAGTACATCCCTTCATCAAGTGGAGTTGGTGGTTAGGAGGTTTCATTCATCATAGACCTGCTGATGAATGGGGCAGCTAATTTAGTGCCAACAAAACACAGATAAGGCTAAGGTACTCAGTGCCCACTCTGCCTTGGTTTTTGCCAACAAATTTTCCCAGGCCTTTGCTCCTGGGAAAGGAGTAACAGAGCTTCCAGCAGTGGAAGAGAACTGAGCTATGTGTCCCTTGAGAAATCCCTATGGGACACTCTGAGGGTGGTTAATGACAGTATGAGGCTGCTCTCAATCATTTTTGAAAGACTGTGGAGATCAGGGAATGTCCCAATGATCAAAGAAAGGCAGATGTTCTACCCATATTTGCAAAAGGCCGAAAAAATAATCAAAGGAACTTCTGGCCAGTCAACCTCACCTCAGGACCTGGAGAAATCATCTAGCAAGTCCTCTTGGAAGCCACTTGTGGGCTCATGAAGTAGAAGAAGGTGATTGGGAATAGCTAGCGTGGATTGAACAGGATAAACCATGCCTGACCAACCTGATGACTGTCTTCTACAACAAAATGAGTAGATCTGTGAATTAAGGGAAGGCAGTGGATATTGGCTACTTTGGTTTTAGCACAGCTTTAGACACAGTATCTAAGTCAGGACATTATGGTCTAGATGGGTGAACTACCAGACAGCTGGATTGTCAGGCTCAATAGAGAGCAGTTTATGGTTGATACTGTACCTGCAGGCTGGTGACAAGTGGAGTACCTGAGGGGTCTATACTGGGACCTCTCCTGTTCAATATCTTTATCAATGACCTGAAGGAGGAGATGGAGTGCACTCTCACCAAGTTTGCAGATGACACCAAACTGGGGGGCACAGTCAATGTGCTCGAGGGCAGAGTTGCCTTTCAGAGGGACCTAGACAGGCTGGAGGAATGGGCCAATAAGGAACTCATGAAGAACAAATGCGAGGTCCTGTACCTTGGACAGACTAACCCCCTGCAACAGTATGGGCTGGGGACCAACCAGCTGGGGAGCGGATCTGCTGAACAGGATCTGGAGGTGCTGGTGGACAGTGGGCTAAACAGGAGCCAGCAGTGTGTCCTGACAGCAAGGCAGGCTAGCAGTATCCCAGGCTGTGCTAAGCAGAGTATAACAAGGGTATCACTGAAAGATTATTTACTTGGCACTTGTTAGACCATATCAGGAATGCTGTATCCACATTTGAGAACCCCAGTACAAGAAAGACATTGATGAAGTGGAGCAACAAAACAGGTTGTCCAGTGAGGCTGTGGGATCTCCACCTTTGGAGGCTTATGAGGACAGAACTGGAGAAAATGCTAAACAACCTGGTGTGACCTCACAGCTGACCCTGCTTTGAGCAGAAGATTGGAATATTTGACTCTTTGAGGTCCCTTCCAACCAGAATGATTTTATGGTTGCTATTATATTTATTTTCTAACCAACATTAAACACATTTTTTGCAAGCAATTACCTAGGTCAGTGGCAACGCATACAGTGATATGGATAGGAACTGGTGTACATTGAAGTTCTTTACCTAAACTGTCAGATAGGAATAAAAATTTTATGAGAAAAAGTAAGTTTTGAATTGTTTCTTTTCCCTTCCTCTGGGTCCACAAAATTATCACCTCCAGAAAGTTTCCTGTCCAAAATGCATGTTGACTTCTTTCTTTCTGAGCAATTCTTCTCATCATTAAAACATGTTTCTTTTGCTCTACGTTCCTTTTCAGCTCATCTTTACCCACAAATGGACATTTCCTGGTTTTTATTTTTTTTTAAATGCAGCTTTCATGGGGGTTTTGAGTCAAATAATAATCCAAACATTGGATGCTAGGGTCTGTTGTTTTTAGGAACAGTCCTAAGTAGTGTATAAACTACCTACCTATTATTTAAAAGTAATAATAGAGCATTCAAGTATATCACATTAATATATTAAGTAGTATAATAAATATTAATAAAGAAATAACAGTTCTTGTATATTATATATTTTCGTTATTATATGTATATGTGCATATTATATTACTATACCTACTACTACTCCCCATAGTAGCTGATTTTGACCTAAAACTGGTTGTTTGCTTGTTTGTCTGAAGAAGGAACAAGTGGCAAAACTACAGACTGAATACATCAAAGAAAATTTAAATCTAGTGAACTGTTGAAATCATGATCCCTCAGAATTCAAACAATTCATTTCAAAAAGACAGGTTTTTGATATTGCAGATCAAAAATGGTTTTGTAGTAACTATTCAAATATAACTTTTCTGTCCAAAATTAAAATAAAAGCTTTACCTGTCTCAAAGTAATTTATTTTTACCAGCTTTATAAACAATTTTAAAAATATTTTGGAGATAGTCAACAAGAAAACCCTTAGTATTTTTTATTTGCTAGTGAACTAAAAAAGCAATTATTTACACGTTTGCTGAAGTAATTATCCTGAGAAACATTTATTTCTGGCTGTAACTTGTTTTATGTCTTCATTGTTCCAAGAGATTGCAATGTGGTTTTTTTCCGTATTGCAAGGAAGTTTATGATACTGAAAATTGTGTAAATTAGAAGGGAGAGCCAAAGGCTTACCAAAATCTGATGGATTTGGAATCTGGAAAAATAAAGCAGCAGAAAAGGAAGTGTGCCATGGGGGACAGAGGATAGGAGTCTAACACCAAATTCATCCAAAATGTCCAGAAAATTTCAATCATCAGGATCATTTTCAGGCAGTGTGTCTCTCTCCCAAAGCAACTATTTTTTCCAGGAATACAAACACAAAGAAATCATCAGTGGGACAATTTTATACCCTCATACAGCAAGTCCACAGTGAGGCCTTTGCACAAATTGTCTTGAAAATATCAGTCAAGAGAGGAAAGGGATGATCGCTTAAGAGCAATAGTGTTGATGTGCCATCTGGAAAAGGAAATTTCGAAAAAGGAGAAAAGTAGTCATGAAAACAGAAAAAGTCTTGTTGCCACAATAGTATAAATACAAACCCAATGCTACCAGAACGTTTGTTCACTTTTAGCTTCCATAAGGCTGATTCCTACTCCCGGAAAAAGTTTCTCTGATGCCTAAGACTCCTTACCTGAATCAAGGGCAAGGGACTTCGTTCACAAGTGGAAACTAGAGGAACAACATCTACAGCAACATCAGCAAGAAACTTAACTGCACGTTCAAAGAACAAGTTAAATCCTTAATTGTGAAATTCATGAAGTGGCAACTTTGAGATGCAGATCAATCAAAGGCAGGATTGATACAAGGGCAGGTATAGATCCCTCCATCTATTCATTCGCTGCACAGTATGTGTATATTGCATTTTGCTGCAATTGTTTCTAAGCCCAGGACCCTTATGATCCATTGGCAGAAGCTACACTGTGTCAGCTGAAATGGAGTCTCTCTCTGCTGGTAGAATCTGCATCACGTTTCTCTTAGCAGAAATCTCTCCCTGTGTATCTGACAGGTTATTCTGCAACCATGTTCTTAAAAAAAAAATCAGGTTTCTTTTCTGAGACAGACGTGCTCTATTTTCCGGAATATCTAAGAAGCATTATTAGAATGCTAATGAGTTCTTTCATATTAGCAGTGACACAAAATACCTTTGCGTAAATTGATCATTCACCGCTTTTTTCTGACTTGACTGGAAGGCTAAGTGTGCTTCTTATCACTGGTAGTATTGCTGAAAGAACAGTTAAGAAGAATCCAGACCACCTTTCTAAAACTGAATACAGCAAACACACCTAGATTAACCCTGTAACTCAGAACAGCAGGCAGGCAGGTGAGAGACTAAATAAGATAAATAGACCACAGCTTCGGTTAACCTATTGCAGTGCTGGTGGAAGGTGAAGAGAGAGAGGAAACTGTAATGTAGCAATCAAACGCACTTCCAGTGCTGTGTGTTAGGTATACAGATATTTCCAATGACAAGGTGGAGGGAGGTGCTCTATATCAGTGACCTCTTTTAGGGACACGTGGTTTGTGAAGGAACTGCTACTGAAAAAATGAACACAGACAAACATGCACTCATCGTATTTCTCCCCTCCGATTTCTTCTGTTGCATTACTTTGGAGTCATCACCAACTTCTGTATCTACACACGGCAAAATCGGAAGCACTGGCAACTTGACTTGATGTTAATGGACCACTTACTGTGTGTACCACAGGTAACTGTAAGGAGTATATATTTTGACTCATGAGTCAATCTAACCTTGCTCTCATAGTGCCAAGATAATATTCTATAAAAATTTAATAAGTTATAATGAGTAAGTAAAACTTATGAGGCATGATTATGGGATATTTTTTGCAACACTGAGATTTTCTTTCCTTCAGGCCTAGTACATTAAACAAACGGCTATTCATTTTAAAGTGTCAGAGATAACTAACAGGAGACACTTATTTAAGCTTCTTCTAATTTTGCACATGCACAAAGAATGATGTTTGGTATTTAGTATTTATGAGTCTAGGGAACTCTTACTGTATTAATGTAGTCGTAGTTCTCATAGATTTGTATCTTTAGCACTTAGAATATTTGTATGTTTTGGTGAACATAGTGGTAATGTAATGTGGAAGGCAGTGCAGTCCCATTGTTGGATCCTTGAATGAGTGCTGTGATTCTTGGGTGGCTTTCAGCAAACCAGTCCCTCTTCCTCTCCAGGCTGTAGTTGGCAGTCTTTGCTTTTACAGTGGTCCCTGGAAGAGAGGTGCCACACATCAGCTGTGTATCTCTTACTGTCCTGAGAATACCCTCAGTGGTCTTATCTATGCCTTTAGAGCAGCTGGTCGAAAGTAATACTTCCCTTTTATCATACCCTGTCCCTCTTTTATATTAGACACAGCACATGATGGGATAGGATAATTGGGAAAATGGGATATAACTACTGTCCAAAGGTTAGAGTTTGTGACTTCTAGTTTTACTTCAGATCCAGGCATTATCTTGGTGATTTACATATAGATATCCATTTCCACTTCACAAGGGCTCTCAAAAGCTGTAATTGTTCTGTGTGCTGCTTGGCTGTCTTGTGAAGAAATACATAAGGAAACTTTTTTCTCATTGAAGATACATGAAGGTTGTTTCCTTTCTGTTCTTCAAGTGGCGTATGTCACCCTGAAAGACGAATGAGAGGAGGTGAGAATCTAAGTTTGCTTTTTATTTCATGTGAAGTCAATTCCATGAATGTTGTCCTTGCAATCTCCCAAGAGTGTCCCTAGGGGCTCAGATTCCTCTTTACAGGAGGCTAATGTTGCCGTGGAACTTTGACATTGCTGATAAATGATGCTACATAAGGGCAAAGCATTGATTTATTGCCTGCAGTGTTAGATTGAAATTTGTAAGAATGGACTATCTATGGACTTTTATAGACTGTTATTTGTAGCCATAGTTTTCTGATGGCCGCTTCTGCTAAAAGAGAAAAGCTGATGATGTGAAGGGAAAAGGAAAAGATAATACAACTTGGAAATTCTTAAGTACTGAAGGGCTGGAAAGTGGTGAGACATCGTCAGTCACTTGACCTTCAAGTGAGCAATGGAGGTGTTTATCGTATAAAATAAAAGCTCTTTGGGAGAGTTCCAGCAGGGAGATGAGTGGGTCAATTTACTGCTTGGCTCCTGTCTGTCTCTGCTGCATTTCTGCATTCTCCACAGCTCCTAATAACACTAGCCACGTCCAGAGAGAGGGAAGAGTCTCTCTCTTGTCTGAACTTGTATATCTAATTAAATGCTACCACATTAGATCTGAATTCTGCCTTGGTGACAACCATTTTATAATCCCCCAATCAAAAGTGAGACAAAGCCCCACAATGTAGGCACAGTTATTTCCACTGAGCCAAAAACTGAGATATCTATCATTTATCTTTGAGGTTATGGGACTCATTAAGTAAGTTTTGTATTTTTTCTCTTTTCTCTCTCTTTACTTTTTATTCTGTATCGGTGCATGAAGAGAGTTAAAATGACACTTTTTTTTTAAAGCAGGTAGTTTATAAGCATCAATTTGAATCTCATCTAATTAATACAAATAGTATTGAAAAAAATTTTTTTAGTTTTAAAACATGAAAGTTGATCAAAACATACTGCAATTGTTTATGAAACTGTACTGCTTACAGTCAGCATTGTATAATCCACACATCGTGGTTTACAGTTCATGTCAAGTATTTGCAAGGCATTCATTGTGCTTTATTTGAAAATGTTGACTTAAATCCTGAAGACATCTAAAATATTTTGGATAATTAATACCTTCAGGAATTTTACCACCAAACAGAAATACAGATAAGATCCATCAAATCAGTTATTATCATTCATACACTCCTAACAACAGTCATGATAAGATGTGTTTTCAGAAATGATTTAAAGTGTGTTCATTTTTTGGAAGTGGATTCTTCTAATTTTAACTTTTTTTTCAATATAATTGTCTTTCGTAATGAGATTTTTTTGAAGGGGCTAAAAGCAATTCTGTGCTTTTGAGAGGAATAGGACAACCAGGTGATCAGGCCCAGTCAGCATGGGTTTATGAGAGGCAGGTCCTGCTTGACTAACCCGATCTCCTATGACAAGGTGACCGCTTACTGGATGAGGAAAAGGTTATGGACGTTGTCTACCTAGACTTTAGTAAAGCCTTTGACACTGTTTCCCACAGCATTCGCCTGGCGAAACTGGCTGCTTGTGGCTTAGAAGGGTGTACTGTTCACTCAGTAAAAACCTGGCTGGATGGCTGGGCCCAAAGAGTTGTGGTGGATGGGGTTCAATTCAGTTGGCAGTCGGTCACAAGTGGTGTTCCCCAGGGCTCAGTACTGGGGCCAGTTCTGTTTAATATCTTTATCAATGATCTGGATGAGGGGATCGAGTGCACCTGCAGTAAGTTTGCAGACAACACCAAGTTGAGGGGGAGTGTTGACCTGTTTGAGGGAAGGAAGGCTCTACAGAGGGATCTGGACAGGCTGGATCGATGGGCTGAGGCCAGCTGTATGAGGTTCAAGAAGGCTAAGAGTGCTGGGTCCTGCACTTGGGTCACAACAACCCTGTGCAACACTACAGGCTTGAGGAAGAGTGGCTGGAAAGCTGCCCGGCGGAAAAGGACCTGAAGATATTGGTTGACAGCTGGCTGAATATAAGCCAGCAGTGTGCCCAGGTGGTCCAGAAGGCCAATAGCATCCCAGCTTGTATCAGAAATAGTGTGGCCAGCAGGACTAGGGAAGTGATCGTCCCCCTCTGCTCAGCACTGGTGAGGCTGCACCTCGAATACTGTGTTCAGTTTTGGGCCCCTCACTACAAGAAAGACACTGAGGTGCTGGAGTGCATCCAAAGAAGAGCAACAAAGCTGGTGAAGGGTCTAGAGAGCAAGTCCTATGAGGAGCGGCTGAGGGAACTGGGGTTGTTTAGCCTGGAGAAAAGGAGGCTCAGGGGAGACCTTATTGCTCTCTACAACTACCTGAAAGGAGGTTGTAGCGAGGTGGGTGTCGGTCTCTTCTCCCAAGTGACAAGTGATAGGAGAAGAAGAAATGGCCTCAGGTTGCTCCAGGGGAGTTTTCAATTGGATATTAAGAAAAATTTCTTCACCGAAAGGGTTGTCAAGCATTGGAACAAGCTGCCCAGGAAGTGGTTGAGTCACCATTCCTGGAGGTATTTAAAAGAGATGCAGATGTGGTGCTTAGGGACATGGTTTAGTGGTGGACTTGGAAGCGCTAGGTTACTGGTTGGACTTGATCTTAAAGGTTTTTTCCATCCTAAACGATTCTATGATTCTCTGATTCTATGAATATAAGGAAAAGATTTTTTGAGAATACATTTCCCAAGAGTGGAACATAAAAAACATAGACAAGATAAGGATCCTGAACTGACTTCCATTATTATAAAACTAAGTGAATGTACTTTACTTTAAAACAAATAGAATTATAGAACTGAACATCAGTAATGCCTGTCCTCACAAATCAATTCCTCACGTAACCACTAAACAGCGTCAATGTACATTCCAAGTTTATAAACAGTTTTCCCACAGGTGGTCTCTCATATGGTGTCTACTGAGCTGGTTTACAATGTCAGGAGATGCACCTTGTAGTCATATCTGTCCAGAAAGAGATATCCTTGTCATCTGGGATACTGGGAAGTGTCCTTGACTCCCATAAAGCATAGATTTCCCAACAAACTAGTTACTGGAGTAAGGATTTCTCAAACCATTTATGATATCAATGCACATGCAAGAGTAAGAATTTTGCTGGAGAAAGAGCAGAGTGAAGATAAAGGAAGCTGAAGCATGTAATGAAAAAAAATTTCTTTTCTCTACTGATTACTCTTACTTTTTCTTGATGCAGTATCACACTAGGTGTTAGCCAGTTCTGCAAAAATATTATATATTCCTGGTTTCTGACTGAGATTATATATTCCTGGTTTCATGGTATACTTTTTAAAAAGCTGAATAAACCTGCGTAAAGCACCGCATTTCAGTTGCAGCTCTCCAATGATGGGTATCTGATCTTACCTACTCAGCAATACACAGCTTGTCTAGCCCAAAAGCTCTGTAGTAGGTTTTACGCACATGCCAAGACACTGAGCAAGACTAACAAGTATGCCGTGGTTACCTTATAGCACAAAGGAAGCACAATACTTGCCTACTCAGAAGTTTTGCCAATGCCTTTCTAAATACCTTGCATTATTAGATCATGGTAGATGCAAACTTAATTCAAAAGGAGCAGCTGAGTAGCTGCTACCACCTCATGGGCCAGCGAAGTGTACAGGCAGAGCTCCTGCATTTCTGCCTGCAAAACTAGGTGGAGATAAAGGCTTTGGTGTTCTACAGAGCAAGCATGTTGATTCTGTTGATCAGGAAGGTGTTATATCTGTTGTCCTCCAGCATCTCTGATGGGCAACATGTACCAGCCTGCTCTGTTGCAGGACCACAAGGAATCCAATGGCTGCTGGGGAATGCCAGTGCCCGTGTTGCTCAACAGAAATGCACATATGCAGTGGCCGTATGCCAGGGGCTCCAGGGTGCCAGCCTGGACCAGTTGGTGCTACGGCTCTGACTGGACTGCCAGATTCCGAGAAATCACCCAGAAAAGCAGTGAACTGCTAGCAATAAAGCAGGCAGAGTGAAGCCCCAGGACTCTAAACAGAAGCTATGTTCATATCTAGTTTATAATTTATCTTGCTTATTTCCATGTGATATCAAAGGCAAGAAGGTGGTATCCAGATAGTTTTAATGGATAATTAAGGAAATGACCTAAGTGTACCAGAACCTGATACACTGTCAAGCAAATTCCCTTACTACTCATTATTTTTGCATCCTTTGTTTTGTTATCTTCTTCCATGCAGTGCTGGAACATTTATTTTCACTGAGAAATGCAATTTTACTATAATCAAAATAATGTACTTGTCCATTTTGTTGCTCGATTCAATTGGAAAGGAAGTCTAAAACTTTATTATTTCCTTGATTCATTTGAATAAATTCAAAAGACATTATTTTAATGAAGTGGAAATATTCTTTCTGATTTGGGGTTTAATTTGAATATTACAGGAAAATGTCTGGATTAAGTAGGTATGCTGGATTAAATGTTAAGTACATTACCATTTTTTACACAAGGAAATAGTTGCTTGAAAGACTTGACAGGACCATTTTCTATCGTTTAAGGCACTCAAAATCAAAAGGTTTCACAAAGTCATGTTGATGTCACCAAGAATTCTTTTCAGAAAAAATTATGATGATGTTGTAATGTTTCATTTTTACATTTTTGCTTTGAGGTATTTGACATTATTCCTTTAGAAATCATGCTTCTGATTATTATTATTTTTTGCACCCTTAATAATACAGTAGTATTTCTTAAACTGTTAAAAATAAAACATCCGAAGTGAGTGAACGTTTTGGTTAGTTACAAGTTTTTTCAGGTTCTGTTCAGAATAAAAAAGACACTCATATTGACATCATTTTTTCATATATTTTTACTCTATTCAATTCCATTTTCTGCTTCACTGAATAAAAATAACTGATATTATTGAAATGAAAATAATTCATCATTGCTAAATTAATTATTTCAATTAAAATAAACATTCCATTTCGGTTTTTAGAAAGTCTTTCTTTTTACAAGAAGGTTTTTGTGTTTGTTATTTTTTTTTTCTATGATCATAATTTCTTCTTTAGTTTCAATGTCCAGATTTTCTGTGAAAAGGGGATTCCATTTTCTGACCAGCATAGTAACTGCTGGTAGAATACGGACATGTGCTTTGCAGGTACATAAAAATAGCATTTTTTCAGTTGTTACTATTTTATTGTTTTGTCCTAAATTACATGTTGCCATGTCAACATCCTGTCAGGTCCAATGGCAACAACTGGGTGCAGCCTAACATGCAACACATGAGGACAAGGTGTAGAAGAAGGGATTAAAATCTGCGCTTTTCTGTTTTAAGGCAGCTACCCACTCACTGTTATTTCTGGTAACAAATGTCAGAAGTGCTTACCGCCCAGCCGGCTCACAGATTGGTGGGTGCTCCTTATTCTCTGTGACTGAAACTAATTTGGGTTCATTGTATGTTTTCAGAGTCCTCCTTTCATCCTGAAGGGGCAATACAAAAGCCCTGTGCTCAGTGCCTGCCTCCTGCTCCCGGAGTGCGGGTCGTGGGAGCCCAGCTGTGCAGGGGAGCTGTCTTTGCCCCCTCCCGTGAGGAAGTCTGCTGGAGCTGCACAAAGCACCTTGTGAGTGATTCGGAAAGAAATCTTTCCGGAATAACTTCAAACATTATTTGTCTTCCTTCATTTTGTATAGAAAGCTCATGCTTCCTCAGATACCCTTCCTAGCACTGAAAACTAAAGCAAACTTGCTTTGCAAGTTAATACATCTTAACCTCTTAAACCTTTGTTAAACTCATAAATTTCCTGCATTCTGTGACCTGCCCTGCATTATTTTCCATGGTTTGTCTTACCTCCAGGGTACATTTAAATAATTGCCTAGTAAATCAGAGCAACCTATTCTAATCTTATTTCAGTATTATTTTGGCCCATATAATTCATTCAAAGGAAAACATCTCTCTCATCCCTAGTTTCTAGGAAACCTTTTCTGGTAATTCATATTGACAGCAGTGAGTTGTGACATTTATCGGTGAGGTGAAGCTGACCAGCTGCAGGGCTCCTGACTGGTTTACTCAGCCAACAAGCTGCTCATGATTCCAGCCAAGTATTGACTTTTCTTTTCCTTCCCTCCCCTCTAGTTGGAGAGAAAATACAGAGGCATTCTTTATTGCTACATTTTTATTTTTACCAGTCATACTGAAAGTTAAAAAATGGACCATAGACAATATCTTTCCTTTAAAATTTTCTTTCTGAATGCAAAATGATCTCAAATACATTTCAAGGAAAGAAAATCAGCATTGACTTTAAAGTAGTTGAAATATAAATTAAATGAGCAGATTTTATCTAACATTATTGGAATCATCTACTTCAATAGCAATGAGCTTCAGTCTTGTAAACAACCTGTCTGCAATCAAATGACCTTTGTGATGAAAAAACTCTAACAGTTTGAACTTAGTTCCTTTTCATTCTTTAAGCCTAGAAGCACAAACTATGCTTCAAATATTCTTGGTTTTGTGTATTTTTAAAGCCAAGATACCAACCGAAGTCAAGGATAGAGAACTTCCAGTATTTCTCTAGTTTCTCCCCTCTCCAAAAAGAAAAATATCTTTTAGGTCAGGGATTGGAATTAATACCCTTTCATTTTTAGTAGCAATAAATAATCCTGAATCCACTTAAACAGTAGTTGTCCCAACCCCACTTTCTTGAGGGAAAATGGAAATTAGTATTTCTCTAAGGCAATTTTAATTGATGTCTATTTCTTTCTTTACATCTGCAATCTCAAGTGTATGTAAAGAAAAATAATATATTTTATCAAGACTATCAAACTGGAAGTTTTCATGTAGTTCTTGACAAAGGTATGTGAAATTAATGTACTTTTGTCTGGTAAGGTTAATTGCCCATTTTCCTGAGCTGTCACATCTAAGAATCTCAAAATTTTCCATTTACTATTACATGAGCTCATTTTTTTTTCACTCACACTCTTATAAATCTGAAGTTATTCCAGAGAAGGCTGAATCCCACTGTATTGCAAACTAATAGAAGGTGTTGTTTTCATACCATAAAGTCAAATGCCAATGAATAACTAAAAGTATTGAGGCCATCCTGCACAGTCATAAGATCATAGTTAACATTAACATAGTCTAGCAGATATAATCCACATCCTGCAGAATCATCCCCTCAGACTCTCCAGGTCAGAGGCAAAGGAGTTTCAGTAGAGAAACAAGCACTTCCCAGAAGGACTGCGGATAACAAGCTAAGCAGTTTCTCTCACTTTTTGAGTCCCTTCTTTCTGGACTAACATGCCTCAGCCACAATCAAACTTTAAGAAAGCATGAGTATTTCTAGAACTGACATTTTCAAGCACCAGTGAATTACTGAATCATTCATTCTTGGCACTGATACATTATATCCATAATTGCTCTTCTTGAGGAGGTGACATTTCCAGAAATGGCAGTTCAGCGTGGCAAAGGACACAACACTGCTGGGAAGATAAGTCAAAGGTGACAAGACCATGCAGCTGGCAAAGAACAGGCACTCCTCGGTACATCGGCGCTAGACGTAACTGAGTTCAAGTGTTGGAGTCTTGATGGAGACTCAAGTCAACCAAGTCAACCAACGTCGCTAATGCTGTCAGCTGATTTCTGTGATATGCATTGCCTGGGATTAACACAAAGGCCATTACTGAAGCCTTTAAACCTGCTGGAAAGCAGTCAGAGTTAGAGCTGAGAAGAGCACAAAGGACAAGTAGGGAAGGCGGGTGAGGGAAAGGGGAGGGCAAAATGGTTTGGCATAAATCTGGCAGAAGGGGGGTTCTGATGAATAGGAAAAATAAATTGTCACCATTATCATAAAAACTGTGGGATGGAGAAAATGTCAACTGGTACAAGTGTTCTTACTTCATTATGATGGCAATAAAAAGCATATAACTTGGTGAAACTTGAATGTTTGTGCTAAAACTATTAAACTAGTTGTTGCACTAGGGATCACCAAACTCAAAGTAATCGCAGAAGTTAATCCATAGATATCAAGCATGTGTAACTGTTTATGTTGCACGTACCATCCTGCCTGTTATATAAGCTGTAGAAACTAAGACATATGTACCTACACTCAGTCATTTTTTCCTTTGTGAAGAGGTTATGTCTTGTCATGTTCATATATATGATGCAGGTATGTTTGAAAAACCTGTGTATTTCTAGAGATGGACTCGGGAAAAGAGTACATTTTCAATCTATGCTTACAGCAGGTCCTTTAACAAGAAAATATATTAAGTTGCCTGTTTGAAGTGTTGTGGCTTCTTCAAACGTAGCTGTGAAAAATGCCTTTTGTCATTCCTCCCCAGCGCATTATGTTGTGACAAGGCAGTCATGTTACATAACGTGATGTGACTGATACCAAATGGCATGTGAAAGATTTGATCTCTTTCCCTTTTAGTATGAGGATCCTGAGCTACGGGCGGCTGGACTTTAGAGGGTCTTTTCTTTCTCTTTAAACAGAGTGAACAAAGCAACACTCTGTTTGAAAGTCCTTCCATAAGAGCTGTGCTTAGAAATATCGCTAATACTTAGTTTACATCTGTTAGCTGAAAAGTATCTTCACCTTTGAAATATGCACATTTTTACTGGCTGCGACTTTCCACTGTCTCAAGAGCAGATTTTTATTAGGGCCTATAAAATAGGCTTTGAGAAACTTAAGCATGTAATCCTGTGTGTCTCATGGCATCACATGGTGAGGTGCGTACTGCATTGTTGGTGACCCACTGGCTTGACCCAGTTACTTCTCTGCACTAAGAGCAGCAGGAGAGAAGGAGGAAGGAGGGCACTGAGAAGGCACTAGGAGAGGGAGGGTGCAGCAGGGACGTAGGACATTGAAAAGTGGGGCTTCATTCCCTCTCCCGTGATGTATTTTTGAAACTGTTGTTGTTTTGGACTCCCTGAATCCAGTGTGTTGAGAGAGTTGCATGTTTTCAGAAGTATTCCAAGGAATTATTTCATCCACCATAAATTAATCCACCACAATTTAATCTAATGGTGGTGTAATCCAACTGCTCTTAATAGAGTTATCCTAGGGATACCATTGGCTCATCAGTGTAATTGCTGCGGGTTAAGTGGCCTCAGAAACCAGGTTAACTGGAGATTTACTGCCTAACAAAGACTGTTTTACAAAGATGAGTTTAAAAAAGAAAAGACTAGTCTTTCAGTTAAAGACTCCCAACCAACCCAACCCCTCTCTCTTCCTGAAAAGTAGATCTTCATTGTATTTTACTGATCTGGCTGAAACTATTTTCATACTTGCAGATCAGCAGAAGCAGGTCAGAGAATGCTGTGTAAGAAAAAGGAAAACGGTGCAAATAATACCAAAAAAAAAAGGCAAAAATTCAGGAACCATTACAGTAGTTTCATATTTATGTTAAATATATAAACAATGTGCATTTGATGAATGAGAATGTACTGTACAGTCATAATATTTGCAAAACCTTCACTGAAATTTAACTGACCAGAATCCAAACAATGACAATATCTTTGGTTACATGCTAATACTATCAGTGACAAGTATTTTTAGTCACGGACTTCAACATGAGCAAATAGCAAACACAGGTTTTAAAAAACATTCATCAGAGGGAAAGTGAAACAACTCCAAACATTCAACTTAATGTCAAATATGTCAGTATGTCAACCTCATAACAAGATTGTTTCTAAAACGAGATATTGTGAACTGACAAGTTAATAGATAAGTAGTTTCATTAATACACTTTCATAACTCTAGAAAGTGAGGTCATTTTTATTTTTTCTCTCACCAAAACCCATGAGGTAGGCTCCAAGAGGATATTAAGCCCCTAAATTACACTGTCGTAGGAAGGTTGGGATTACATTCCTGGATCAATCCAAAATCTATTCCAGAGCTGTGTCCTGCTCCTGATAAAACTCAAGAGTTTATGATTTCCAAGACTGGTAAGTGACACCATGGCCTACATTTACAAGTGTTTCAGTGAGACAATGGTTATAAATTCAAATTGGCTCTAGAGAAGAGTTCTTTATAACACGCACTAACAAATTTTCAGATTTTAAACAAAGTATTTACATACTGAAGTGTTTCAGCTATTGCTCAGCTGTCAGGCCTTTGTTGTTCTCCCTCAGCAGTCCTGCCTACACCTCACTCCTATATTAACTTAGCAGTGATTCAAATAATGATGAATGCAAATATCTGTTTTGAAGGCAGAGATCATCCAAAAAATGGTAAGCCTCTGTACTGTCTTTTAGTATTCTGCCTGGGAATAGCATATCTAGCACTCTGGCACATCCCTTTCCCAAATGTGTTCAAGTTTATGTAAGTCTTACTCCTGGACTGAGTTCTAGGAGCCAATATTGGTCCTGTCTCCATAGCACTCCAGTCTATTGAGGGTTGACGCCATTTGTCAAGGCTCTGGGGATCCATTAGTCATTCATTGTCCAAGTAATATGCAGCACTTGGAACAGCAAAATCAAACTGAGAATTAATGGTAGCCATGACATACAAGCATTATCTACACAGCCTAGGAACAAAAAGAGAGAAGGTTTATATAAATCGTGTTGGTTAGGTATGTAAATGCTGTAAAACCATGCCTATTCTGTGTGTGTGTCCGCTCGTTCAGGAATGAGAGAACTTTCCCTTTTGGACAGTGACAAATGAAAAGCTGCTTCTTGTGAAGAAAAACTGGAAAGCACCAAAACTGTTTGCAGATTCAAATGTACTGCAGGGTCAAACAGGCTTAAGTTTCCCTAATCTCTTTGGTTGAAGATTAACTAAAGGCCAATTGTGTACCTATTTGGAAGCTGTGTATTTATTTGGAATATTAACTGAGTCTTAAGACAGGAAGAATAAAGAGTGCCTTCATACAAAGATAATAAAGCTTAGCTGTTCAATATTCATATCACTTAACAAAATTAGAATTTTATAGCAGGGCCTTGACTGATTGCGAAGCATACAATTGCAGCATGAATAACATTGTCAAAATGGAGCTCCAAAGCAGGACACTGGAGAGGACGATCGAGTTAGAATGTAAATATCACAGAGAGACAATTATATTGCAGTGTTTCCCAGACATTACAATTCATGAGTTTGATTCAACTAAAATTATTTCAGAGCTTTCTAAGTGCAAAAAAGGGTGCTCAAAGCCAGTAAAACTAGGAAAATTGGCTTCACAGATGGCTGGTTTGTTCTATAAGAAAGCAGGAGGTCTACAGAAAACTTCCAAAATGACCTCCTGGTAAGTCAAAATTTGCAGAGTTGATGACAAGGTGAAGAGGACAATCATACAAATTAGTGCCAGGAAGCTGGCTAGGGAAAAGAATCACTCGTTTGAACCCTTTGTTGTTTCTCAGAGTCTCAACAAATTAGTTCTTCTGCAGAAAATATTCATATTTTGAAACTGTGTCTTCTAGGGATAGACTCGTCCATGGCTTCCTGTCCAATACATCACATTTTAGACACTGAAGACCACATTCTGGTCCCACGGTTACATAAAGTAAATAAGGAACACTTTACAATGGAATATCAGTGAAAATCTTGTGTAAAAAGAGCAGACAAACTTTAAGAGTGGATTCCATGAGCAAAATCCCCCCAAAGTGTACAAAGCATTCATCTGTGCGGTGGGCAGCAAGCTGAGTTCCATAGAGGTTTTGGGTGGGATGGTTTTGGGGGGGGCGGGGCAGGGCAGGATCGACTTTTTTTTTTTTCAGATGAGGCCTCAGAGATTGCAGTCTGTTTTGGAGGGGACCAAATACTCTACCGAAATTTTCTTAGATGTAAACTTCCATCTTGACGGGATTTCTATCCTCCCTCTCTTCCCAGTTTGTTACATTTGTCTTTGCTTACTCTCCTGTCCATAAGGGATCTGCACTTGAATGACAGTCTTAGAGTTGTTGTCGTAGTGCTTTGGGATTTTCCAGGAACGTTATTGGTAGCTAAATGCAAAATATAATTAGAAGGTTTATACCATCAGTATTTAAACATTCAGGCTGCATAAAGGAAAGAGTTCTTATGTCTGTAAATGTATATACATACATATATTTATAGAAATACATTTTTGTGTATATATATATACACAAATATATTATATGCATGTGTGTGATTGTTAACATTATTATAGAAGAGACATTGCATATGTGACACTTATCTGCCATGATGTCAGGAGAGGGCTGTGTCACTCAGTTGCCCAAGACTCTGTCTAACTGTTGAATCAGGTGCAAGGTAGGTTGCCATTTATAATGTTTAATATGTTTCCTGTAAACGTGCAGGAAATATTTGTTTGAAGTTCTGAAGGAAACAGTATTGATGTTCACAGAGATGCGACAAACTACTTGATGAAAGAAATCATTTTCAAGAAAGAGTCCTATGGGAGAAAGAGAGCCTGTTTATTTACACGAAGATCAAAGCAACTTTCATATGAATTGATGCTAAATATTTAGTACTTGATTGACTAGTAAAGAACACTCTAAACTTCTAAAGGAAAGAATAAAAAATGAGAGACAAATCCTAATACATAAATATATATAGGCTCTCTGTTGGCAAAAACTTTTTTTTATTATTTGCATTACAGTAGTGTCTAGGGTCCAACTTGAGATCTGAGACCCACTCTGTCATATTGCGTACAAACACTTAGTAAAATACTCTTTTCTGACAAGCTTATCATGTAAACAGGCAAAGGTCAAGAAGCAGAACAAATTCAGATTCAATTTGTATGAATTTCCCTTATAACTTCAAAAAATATACATTAAATAAAATTGTCATAAATTAATCCAAGCACAATTTCAAGTGGAAATTACTTAATGCATATGTCAGGCAAACCAAGTATGAACAAAAGATCCCATGTATTAATTCCTCCTAATGAAAACTTTCCTTAGCTTCCCTACTTATATTCTCATTTTCTCCTTCACCCAAACCAAATTTAACTACAAAAGTCAAAATCAGAGCTGAGTTGTCCTTACACAACAACACAGTATCACGACGACAGAGGACATTCAGTCACAGACTGATCAAGCACAAAAGCGATATGAAAAGCGAGGGATTTCTCCTCACTGTCCATAAGTAGCGTCCAGGAGTAGACATCCATCCACCAGAGAAAACTGTCTCTCCGTGGGTTCCCAGCAACCTCGACCTGACCCAAAATAGCTGCCTCCAGCTGGCAGGGATCTCAGTCTCCCTCCTTAAAGGTGAGTCCTGAGGTTTGAGGAGGAACTGTGCCAAAACTGATTAATATATCTGACTGCCAGATTTTCTGCAGCTAGGGAGGGCGAGGGCTGGGAAATAGGTCAGTGGCATGTATTTCTCATAGTTCACCACCTTCTTCCCAGTCTCTAGCTGCAGATCCCTAACCCCGCAAGACCTCCCTCTAGAAATCAGCACAGTGCTAACGCACATTAGTGACTCTGGGACCATGGTTAATCTGGAGCTAGGCTAAATACACACTTCCTCAATTCAGAAAAACTTTGTCCTCCTATGTGTCATGTACTACTTTTCACTGTATGCTCCTGAATAGTCCTCATTTCTGTAATACTTTTCCCAATAGCACGTTAAGTGCGCCTTTACCATCTGTCACATGCAGTTTGTTCTCTCTCTTGTACTTTATTGCTGTCCATATAAAATAGCATATAAAGAGTAGGAAGAGTAGGGCAGTTGGCTGTATGGAGTAAATAAAGAGAAAAATTGAAAACAACCTGTAACAGACATTTATGAAAATCTTATTTGCTTTCTATTCCTTCACATATTGAAAGTAGATTCTTCAAGCTACAGTCACTGGTACAGTATTCATTACTCTTTTTTTTTTTTTTTCCAAAGAGGAATGATTTTATTTTAAACTTAAATAGTGAAGATTTTTCTCTTTCTGTGAGGGTTTATAATAAGCGTGCTATAATAAGAACTAGACTATCTCAAAGACACAAAAAAGTACCATTGTTTTAAATTCCTAACATTGGGAAACCAGTAAAAAAAAACTAAAAAAACCCACTGAGTACTAAGCCTTGTAGACAATTTCAGGCACTGAACTATAGTGAGCTCAGGAGAATTGACTCCCTTTCCTCCTTTGCAGTGCCTAATGGAGATCATGTGCTCCTTGGCACTAGCAGCTATAGACTTGTGAAGTGCCTACATTAATTCTCTGGGTGACCTCAGATGGGCTTATTTGCCTGTCAGGGCAGAGCTGGTCCCTGTGGGATACTTGCCCACTTAAGTCTGAAAAATTCTGAGCACTGAAGTTCATAGAATCATAGAATCACAGAATGGTTTGGGTTGGAAGGGACCTTTAAACATCATCTAGTCCAACTCCCCTGCCATGGGCAGGGACATGAAGAAGTTTCATCATTTTCCCTTGAGAGCTCAGACTCATTGATTTTATTGTCAGAAAGATTTCCTTGAAATCAATCCACTTTTCCTCTCTCCAATTTCATCTCATTTTGTCAGGTAACATTGCACTTCCTGGTAACTAGTCTGAAGTTTTGCTAATCAGTAGTTCAGCTACAGATATTAAAGCTGCTTGGCACCTTTTAAAATAACCTTTTTCTTTAAATAATAGTTTATTGATGCCAAAATATTTCACAAAATTGTGTAGATTTCAACATCATTTTTGATGGTAGGATTTTTGAGGTCACAGGTTAAATCTGTGGCAACTCTAAAAAGGCATATATAGGCAGAGAGAAATTAGAAAACTAATCTTTTCACTACAGAAATGCGCGTTCCTTTTTGGAGAAATATTTATTGTCCCTGTTTTGAATTCAAATTACAACAAAATGTTTAACTGCTACAATAAAATCTTATTGTCAGTCCTCAGCCAACCTTTATATGTGTATGTTAGGACAATGGAATTGTGTCCTCAGTTTCTTTTTCATCAGAAATACATGCATAACAGGACAAATTCTAATGGTCTATCTCTTCTGGGTTTGGTACTATTCAATATTTTCATTAGTGACCTGAAAGGAATAGAGATCAGGCTTATTAAGTTTACAGATACTATTTGCTGGGAAGGGCTGAAGGAATGTTAGAGGACAAGGACAGAATTCAAGATGATCTTAATAAATCGGAGATATAGACAGAAAATATGACAACATTCAGTAGTGGTAAATAGAAGATGCCGTACTTAGGATTAACTAACCATATAAATACAGGATGAGGAATAACTGGTTATAAACAATTCTATAAAAAAAATAAATGAAGGATTGTAAGGGGTCACAAAGTGAACATGAGTCAACAGTGTCATGCTGTTGTGAAAAAGGCAAATGCCTCAGAATATGTACAGCAGGATGTATAAGAAAGAGTATGACTGGAAGGAAATGTGAAGTAATCCTGCTCTGTCCAATGTTTTATTCAACGCTATGGCCTTAGATGGACTATTGTGTCTAGTTCTGGGCACCACACTTCAATAAACTCATAGATCAATGCAGAGAGTCTAGGAAAAAAAAGCAAAAGAAAAAGAAAAATCAGAGGTTTATAACAAAACAAACAAAAGAGATGAGATGATTTCTTGAAGTTCTTTTCTGGTCCTAGGATTTCATGATTCCTGGCCACTGAAGTAAATTGGACTATAGTACTGTGGAGCAGAGACACCAGCCAGAAATACATAATATCTCCAAGATAAAAAATAGAGGTATCTCTACCTTTGCAGAGCTGTTATTGTAGGAACTTATGGAGAGAAATGAGTGCAACTGAGCCAGAAAGATACATTGTCATTAAGTAGTAGCACACAGTCCATGTAATTCACTGGATAAGAACATTTTAAAGTCTATTTGTACTGTACCATCTGTAACCTACTTCCACTCCAGAAATCAAGAAAACAAAAACCTGATCCTTACTGTGAGTTTATTGAACTTTGATATTTATAGTGTGTCAATTTCACCATTTTCATCAGTGTCCCACCATGAAAAATCTCTGTAAAGAACAGGATTACCTGATATTCCTATTTATTTGCAAATCATCTGGACTTCCCCATCATTGTGAAAATGTCGTGAGATTTTTAATAATCATTTTGCAATCAAACAAAAAGCTATTAAAGGTATAGCTTCCATACAAATATAACTTCAGTAAAAGGGATGTATTAGACCTTATAGGAATTTAAATGCTCTATGTCTGTAAAATTACCACTCTAATTGTTTTGTAAGCACAAAATCAGAAACAAAGATTAGATCCTTTAAAAAAAATCTTGAGTGATTGTGTGCTATATTTCTTAACACATATATCTCTGTAACATCCTTAAATCAGCTCTGTATTACATGGTTTACTTTTGTGAACCCCAAAATGGAAAAAAGTTAATTGGTGATGAAGTCTCAAAGTTTTGTACTGAAAAATGCATGGGTAAACATCACTACAAAATGGGGAGCTTACTCAATATAGGTCCTAAATACAGTTAATTTCTGCTTCTATCTGAGTTTCTGTGAAACCCAAAGGAAAACATTAATCTTGTTTCATCTGGGAAGGAGCTGCCTAGTGATACTAACTGGACAAAAAGGAAAACTGCTGAGAAGAGAAAGCAGTGATAGAACGTTTGAGCTCTGCTTTAGAAACAACATACAGAGACTGCACCATTCATCAAGCTGCACAGATTCTTCCTTCGCAAACTGTGCTTTTTTCCCCAGCCGCCAAGATGGTGAGGAAAATTAGTGAGTCCAAGTCATGCAAGTCCCCTATGGAACCTGCTGGAGTGGTCAGTAGTTGCTAACACCTTCAGACAGAAGAGGACAATACAGACAACTCAGAACAGGCAACAGGGAGAGCATAAAATCTAGAAAATCCTGGAAGCTGTGGTCTTTTTTCTCCTCGCCACAGCAGCTGAGGAGCTATACTGAACTGAATGCGTTGTACCCAACAAAACCCAGATAATCTTTCCTGTTCCCAACTTCATTCCCGAAGCATGCATACTTAGGACCTGTGTTCCTCTTCCTATGTGGTGGTGGGACCAGGAAAGAATAACCTAGGCTTGTGTGTCACTAACAGGTACAGTTGAAATCAACTTGAAAAGGTGCAAGGCTGCCTAAATGGGAAACAATTTCCCCAGCTCAGAAAAATATTAATAGACACCAGAAACCTTGTGACTTGATAAACAGAACAGGAGACCAGATAGCAATAACAAGAAAAGAGTTTCCATTTTAGAAAAAAAATTCTTATCAGCCACCCACCATGTGCTATAATTTAAAAGCTTTTGAGCAAAGAGCATTTCTTTACTGCTAAAAGGTTTAAAATGTTGCAGTATGTAGACCAAAAAGTCTTGATTAGCTGTGGCAGATGAGTCAGCAGAGAAACAGTTCACAATGCAGTGCAGCCCTTACATTTTGACATATATTGTTAAGGGCTCCCCAAAGTCATTCCAAAAAGGCAAAGAAAGAAAGAAAGAAAAAAAAAATATGGAAAAAGGAAAAGGAAGGCCTGATATCATGAATTTAACCTTGCAAATATAAGGGAAAGGATATGAAAATGGAGAACATGGCATTCTTCATCCTCATAGATTTTGTGAAGGTTTTAGATTTGCATACAAAATCTAGTCATTCCCGTTGCAGCGATTCCTCAAGATATCTGTGTATTAGATTCTCCTGATGCACTTCAGGTAGAAAGTTACTCTTGCAGCCACGGAAGGTAGTGCCTTAAAGTTATGTATTACAGCACAAGCCATTTTCTGTCTTTTTGAGAGAAAGAAAATGTTATGTAAATACAGTAACAGATGTGCAGTAGTGCTGGATAACTACACACTGTGCATCTACTTGCAGCTCTACCATCTATAAACCTAAATAAACAAAAATAGTTTGATTCAAGAGCTGGACAAAACACATCCCAGAAACATGCTGGTTCTGCAACACTGATGTACAGTTAGCTCTTTCCTTCAGATGATGATGAGGTTGAGCTCCCAGAGCAAAAGTCTGGAAGGGAAGAAAGGAAGATGTAAAGTAGAGGTTCTGACAATTCCAGATCCCATGGCATTTCTAGCAAAAGTCGAAACACTGACGTTAATATTCCAGATTTCTACAGGACAGAATTCAATGAGTGTTCCAGACAATTGTATGAGATTACAGTCTGTTTAAGAAGTGAGATAGATAGTTTTCCTTAATCTCTCAAAGTCGGAAGGGTTTTTGTTAAATGCGAGAACCCAGCAATTCTCTTGCATTATTTAGCATGGCTGCATGATGAGAAACATTTTACAGTGTCGTCTTGTAGACACTGTTATACTTCCCAGTTCAATAACCAGCTATAGAAGCAAACTGGATCGGGAGATTGCAAGGAAGGGTTGCAGAACAGAAGCAGCAGCTCACTGTAGAGAAAAAGTTAAATGACAAGCCCACCCTGCTACCAGGGCTATAAAGTCAAGGGCTGGGGTAACACTTCCACTTTCTCTCTAGGTAGGGGTAGATAATGGGACCCACAGTAGCAATATAGGGAAAAAATATACGACAGCAGAGCTTTCACCCTGCCTGGTTAGTACCAACAACTTCTGTCTTTCTGCACTGAGTCGCATATGCCTGAATTCTGAAAGATTACTTTCTTTTTTCTTTGTAGCCTGAACTGAACAAATAAGTTATGAATAATTACCACTCAAGCCTATTTAAATTTCAAAGGTAGTGGAAGTCTTCCTCTCTAATTTTCTGGATTGGTACACACTGTTTTGATTCCAAAATGTTTGTTAAATCAGAAGGGGGGGGGGGGGAGGCACGTTTCCCTGTACTTTTTGGAATGTGATCAAAGGCTAAGAAGGTATTAGGATGAGATGTTTTCCAGAACCCAGGTTTTCACCGCTGTGGGTCAAATCATGCTCTTTTTCTAATACAATCATAAGAATCCTATCTTTCAGTTTCTACTAATATGGCTCAAAACTGATCTAGGAATATAAATAGAAATACTGCTGGATTTAACAGTATACTGTTAAATTCCAGTCAGCCATTTCACATCATGAGCTTTCTAACCACACTGTTAGATTTTGTACAGTTCTTTACACACTCTTATTTTCACTAGACTTATATTTTACTGTCTTATAATTGCACTACATCTAAACACAGAACCATAGGGAGACAGGTAGGTAAAAAGTGCAGATGGTGCTAAGAAAAATCTTTCAGCAGATCTTAAGCCAGACAGTATTCTTTATGTTTTATATTGCAGCCGTGTGCAGTAACTGTAGACCATCACACTGCACAGATGGAAGTGCAAGTTTGAGGGCTATTGAGCATGTGGATTTTCCCAGTGTGTCACAATTACAGAAACATCTGTGCTAAATAACTTCAAGCTGATCCACAGCAAAAATTGGCAATGTTCAATAATTCTCAATATCTGTTTTTTCCCCTGTGGTGAGATGGCCTAGTGACTGCAAGTTGGACTATAGCATAAAACATGTAGGTTCATTATTTCAGGGCCTATTTAGAGATTTCTCCCATGGTATATTACCTACAAAATCCATATGTTTTTCTTTACTTAGCTCTATAGAACCCGAGTTTCAGAGATGCCACATGCCTGCAGCTATCATTGGCTTCAATCAGAGGTGTGGATATGTAGGTTCTCTGAAAATCGATCCTGTGGGCATATTTTTAATTGATTTTGATTTGCAGAGGGAAGGGAAACAGTCTGGGTGGTATGATCATAAGAGGCCAGAAGGGAAACAGAGGCAGTTTGCCTGTAGGAACAAAGATTAAAAACTATGATCACATCTAATATTTATATTGTACTATAACAGCATAGAAAACATTCATCGCTTTGTTTCTTTCTTTTGTATTCCCCTGAAAAGCTATTAAAGAACAGAAAACCTCCCCAAATACCCTCAATAATATAATCCCACACCCATTAATATATTTAGACCACACTGCAGTTTAGGAAACTTCACTGTTCCTCTTCTATGACTGAGTTGGGACACTGTTTCTCACCCTACATCCTCCTGCAGCATTGGAACCCAGAGGTTTTTGTGGATATGAATGCATTACTCAAATATAGCACATTTCCAATTCTTCGTGCACTACCACAGAATCATTTTTCAATCCTTGTTGCCTTTATTTATTTCAGCTAGGGAAGCACTTCAATACAGTCACCAGATTTTACTCACCCCCTCCCAGTATTAGAAATAGAAAGATTCATATATTTCTCAGCTGCCACACAGTGCGCAATTTCTGGCTAATGCACTTTTTTCCATGCATTTTCCAATGTCACTTGGGACATTCCAAGTGAAGAATACTCTTCCTCAGAAACTGTGATCATTCTGTAACTTAATAGACTCAGCAGTAGGATTCTTCCCCTTATATCTAGTTTGGATTTTATTTTCCTCGGTTCCACTCCAATTTCTTCCAATGATACTATTATTTGACTAAATATTTCCTTAACTGCTTTGATGTTCAGACTCTTGAAATATTAGCGAACTAGTGACATGCATCTTATCTGACATTCAGCCAACTTAAACAGTGTTAGTTCTTTCATCTTTATAAACCAGTTTCCAGTTTTCAATAATTACTGCTACCTGTTTTTAAATTCTCCCTAGTTAATCTCTGACTTTCTATGTACTGAGCTGCAGTTACTATAATATTCTAACTACCATCACATCTGAACTACAGAGGAACTATAATCTTCTTGTTTTATGATATGACTCCTCAGAGGGAACAGCCAAAATCGTACTGGCTTTTTCTGCAGCTTTATCTCTTTGCCAGCTCTTGCCTAATTTTTTGCAGTTCAATGTATAACCATCCCAGGATGGATGTATAGCTAGTTGATGTCTGAATATGGGTCTTCTCTCCTTCTTGTTTCAAAGATGTTAAGCTTCTAAGCAGGTATACTGTACCAAAAAAAAAAAAAAGGAAAAAAAAAAAGACATATGTAAAGGAGAGATTGTAAGATTGAAAGAATTTCTCAGTTTTTTCTTCCTAACCACCCATCCATCCCCAGTGCACACCCACCTGAAATCATCCAACAGCCCCTCTCTCAGAGTTTCTCTCTGCCAACTCTAACAACTGCCAAGTTGTCAAATGATGCTGCTATTGTGTCCCCATAGCAACAAGCTTTCTGGCGTGAGTGACAGTATTTCCATATTGTCAACTGGAAAATGTCCCAAGTAACTCTAGGAGCACCTGGAGTTTTCTTGCAATGCAAATAGTTTTTTCTTTTCCCCTCCCAATTCTTCATATATTAAAGGGAAGCTATTTATACTCATTGCAACGGATGGTATGATGACAGCTGAGCATTTGAAATTTGCTTTAAAATTCTGTAAATCTGTCCTTTCAGTGGATTTTATGTTCCTTTTGAAACAGCTGTGAATTTTAATGCCATCTTTAAAATAAATTTAAAAAAAAATACCGGTAAGTAACATGTCAAGATTTTGATAACTGAACAGAGAAAATATGTAATGTATTATGTGACACATTCTTCATGCTTTTAAAGTTGATGAGAAATATAAAAGAAATGCAAAAGAACTGATGAAAATGTTTTCCTCAAGTAGGAAAACATTTCTAACCTGTGTGTATCTAATATGTTACTCTACTGTATGCTATTACTAATCTTCCAGAGTAACAGTGTTTGGATCATACAGACTTATTATGCATATATTGAAAGGGGAGATAGGTGAGAAATAAAAGCAAAATAAATCTCACCAGTCTCAGTAAACTGGCTGAAATTTACACCCCTGAAAATCTGGCATTCATGTCACCCATCTCCAATTTTAACAGTATTTTTCAGTTAGATTATTTAATCTCACTGAATCTTGAAGATGACTTCCAGTGCATTTATCATGGCCACCTAAGGTCATAACTGAAAAAATAACTGGGTGCTCTTGAAGCATGTGGAAACTACTTTACCAACATCATTACAACATTCAGATAATGTCACTCCAAGTTAGCATGTGGAAAATGAGAACAGAAGCTAGTTTATTGTCTTTTGGACAAGATGTAAGACTACACAGTGATATTTGAGCGAATGGTGACGTCAGCCCCAGTATCCTTGCCACATGCAGTTTTTGTGCCTAGTTCTATTACTCAGATTACCAACACAGTTTCAACAAGACACAGGTTTTTTCTTCTGAGCTGGACAGTAATACTACGGTACCCTTTTATATGGCTGCTATGCTTCATATCAAGCTTTCAATAACGAGTGACAGCTTACTCTATTGATTACATATTGCTAATTTTGTGGGCTTAAGACTGTTATAGTGCTTAATTAGCAATGTTCGCAATGTTCTTTAAGAGGCTTTACTGAATAAAGGATTGAATGTCCAAAATATATTAATACAAATAACACAAATTTACAAACTAAAAGTTTATTCTGAAAATTAGGACCCCATATATGCAGTTTAGCTATAGGCATATGAAAAGGACAGAAGCAAAAATATTTAATAATTTGATGTAAGCAATGAATCATTTATGAAATAATCAGCATATTTTTCATCTGAGAATAATGGAGGAAAGAATTAATAAAGTGTATTTCAAGGAAAGAGATCAGCTTGCTGGCAAATATTAATTTTAAAATATAATCATTTTATGGGGCAGTCTTGTAGACCCTAAATAATAAACTACAATACATTTCATTCACACATTATGTCCTAGCTGTTCCAGCTAGTTATGCCTATATTACAGAGAATTATTTTACTGAAAGGGGAAAGCTTTATCTGAGGGCTGCGAAAGCACTGGATCGGGGGAATCATTGGGTTCCACAGAGGAGACACTTCCTTGAGCATTGTTTCTGTCTGGGTAAGTACAAAATACAATTAGCAGCAAAACACCTGAGATGGGTAGGTTATAAACACAAGTTCAGGGCAAAACTTGTCTGCATGACAGCGAAAGGGGCGGGGGTTGTGGCTACGGGACAAGCTGGCAGACTGGACAAGATCTAGAGACAGAGCACAGGAGCGCAGTGCTTGGAGGCATAACCTGAGGGTGACATGGGCCATCCCCTGTCCTCACAGGCAAGCCTGTCCTCACCCTCACACAGGTCCACAGCAACAGACTGTGAATCACCAAAGATTCACAACACCCTATCCCAATGTATGCAGAGGGCCAAAACCTGCAAAATGTGTGTTTACCACAGGAAGAACGAAGGAGGAAAGAACATCAAATATTCTACAACATTAAACAAACATTCCATAACATTCCCTGCAAAGATCTCATGCCTGGGCTTTGTTGTTACTGCTCCACAACTGTTCTTCTTTTCCTTACTCATCTTTGTGTTTAGAATGCTATCATTTTTAAATTCATGAAAGTAATTTCTTCAAACAGCAGATGGGCTACTGCTGTACATAATACTGTGATTTCTGACCTGACTCTAATATTCTCTTTTTCCCATGTGACTGGGCTCAGATCAGCTCATCCCACTGCCCGCTGAGTGGTTGCTGCATTTAAACTGCACAAGGGTTACTAAACTTGAGTGTAGTATAGCAAATGAGTGCACCAGAATCCCACTGAGGCAGCATGTAGCCTGCAGGTACTAATGGTTCATCAGGAAGACCTTAAAGCCTGTTTAATGCCAAAGACTAAAGATCTTTATACCTCTTTCTGCCGTTTTGCAATTCATTACAGAATCGAAGTCAGAGAATGAAGGGGTTTTTCCTCATGTAGCAAATTAAAAAATGAACAGCTGGGTGTCATATGTTTCCTTATAATACAATATGATTCATGCCTCTTCCTTCATGCAAGCCAGTAGTTCTTTGATTTAGAGCCTGGATAGCTATAAGCCATCAGTACAAGGTAATGTGCTACACAAGAATTTATAGGATAAATCCCTTAAGTAAGGGTTCGTGGCTATTGAGCCCAAACATCCTACATCTATCTATTTAATCTAGCTAATTTATCTATCTCTATATTTATAAAGCATCCAGTCACTGATAGCCAGATGCCACCAATGTAAATGTAATTTATTGACAAATCGGTTTTGTTGCTGTGGCCCTGACAGATACAGTTCTGTCATTAAGGAAATGTGTGTTTTAAGAAAAGTTATCACTGTGTTGATATATTTTATAAGATTTTATGTTCATTCACATTGAGGCATATAGTCTTTTTATTTGGACTGGCGTATTTATCTTTGCAAGTAATAGCTTGGGAGGGCGGGGTGCAAGGAAGGCTAGTACAGCTGAAGAGTCCCAGATCAGTGCCTGAGCAGCAGTGTCTCTCCTATCACACAAGGTATCCCTTCAGAAGATACACTTGTTAGAGATGTTACTTAAGTAATCAAAAGGTTAATTTGGGAAAAATCAGTGCAGTTTCATTTCCTTGTTCCCTATTATTCATAGTAACAGTGTAAAACATTTTCAAATTGTGAATATTTCTCTGGAACTATACTTCTCATTATTTGCCAGGAATGATTATGCTCTTTATATATCTAGGTTGATATAGAGACCGTTGAGAATGACATACATAGAAATGAAATATCCACATTTAAGCTCACACATAAGAGAGCTGTTGTTTCAAGAGGACAATTCCTGCTGCTGTTCCTAATAGTGAAGGTCCTGCTGTGCTACTTTTGTTTCTGCTACGACGGGACAAGTTCTTGCCTGCAGGCGAGACTGAACTTCCAAAACGATCATGTTATTCTTGGTGTCTAGTGAGCAATGTGGAAAGCATGGGGTTTTGATTTGAGGATGCAGGAGAGCTATAAGGATTTAATGTCTGGAATGAATCACGCTGCTAGAGTTCACTCTGCCACTGGTCAGTCATCCTTTCTGTGCTCACATATCGTTACAAATCATTGCATGCTGGTATATTAAAGGAATATTTCTGCGTTTGTTGTGCCAATGAAAATTGTATAATGGCAGGAGTTTGTCTTGTTTTTATTGTTTCAGTAAACAAAATGCATGTGGAACTGTAGCAAACGAATTCTCGGCCAGACCGTAGAGCTTCAAACTTGAGCTGACACATTGTGGTGAAGTATATGTAGTACAAACACCCTTCATTTTCTGCCAGAAACTAGGCCAGCTAACCGTGCCCTCCCGAGCAGTGTGATTCCCACACAGTTGAAAGCTGCCTCTTCCGTGCCTCTTACCAAAAGCTTCAGAACAGCCAGTCCCTATATTCTATCCCCCAGCTGTGCCTCATTTATTCTAGGTTTTGAAGTAGAAAAGAAACTGATTGCTAAATAACACCATGTAGAAGATAAATGGAGATTTTTACTGTTTTATCTATGGGCGGTAATGGCACTTTTCCTAAGAGTAACAGCATCACTCCCAATGGCACTTAATGGCTAAATCTGTGATATTATGCTATAGAGACTCATATCTTTGTAGATGACTGCCATTGTTCTGGAGTACCTTTAAGATAACAAAGGGCACATCCTTGTTCAGACTTCTGCTATGAAGCAATCACAGTCCAGGCCCTTCACTGTCCAATGCATACAATCCAATTTTATATCAGATGCCTACATTTGTTTCATTTTTCTCAGAAACTACAGTTATTCAGATATTTTACATTTAACTACTTCTATTTTTGTTTAACTGTTTGATTCTCATTTTTCTCCTCACACACTATGTACAAAAGCATGTGTTCAATCAACCTGAAAAAACGCGTTCAAAGGTGTAACATGGAGCCCAGGCAAGTCAGGTTTTGGTTGCCTAAAATAATTTCAAATAAAACCCAAGGGAGAGTTGTGCATGGTGCTCTGTGATGCATGGAGGTGCGAGGGTCAATTTGACACCCCCAACAAATCAAGAGTGGGTTAGGGCTCCTGCAACTCATGGTAGCAAATGACACTTGCCAAGAGAGTTATTCTAGGTGGAGCCATTAGGATACAGCAATGCTGTGGAAAACTCATTGCTGCTGAGTATGCACTGTGCCGGCAGAACCAGTATTTATTCACATAAATCTGGATCATGCTATATTTGTCTGTATAGTTCTGGTGAGCATCTTTTCCTATTTCCAGTACAATGAAAAAATGATGTCTTAGGACTGAGCATGACTCCCTAAGTATTTCTTCAAAATCAACGCCCGTATTAGTCAGTACACATGCTAGGTTTCACTCAGATGTGTGTGCACTCACTGTATTTTTTTTGTCCCCGTGTCACCATGACCTTTCATAGATAGTTTTGGTGTTCCATGCTTCTTAATAAGCAAATAAAGCTAAAGCAAACCAAAATATGATCATTTTCATCTGACCTCTTTTCTGGTTCCTGCACCTAACGATGCAACCTCTATTTCTTTCTGTTCTCTGGTTCATTCCTTTCTGAGCACACCTGACACGCATAAGGTTTAATAATTTACAGGTAGAGGGCCTAGTTTGCCAGGCTAGGGACATATTCCAATTTCTTTCCACAACTCTAATGAGACAAAGCAGTCAGAAGCTTATTGCTACCGCCACATAAAATCAGATTTATGGATGCTTTTTGTCAGAAAGTGGTGCAAGGCAGTTTGAGTGTTCCACTGAATTTCTCCATTCATCTCCCAAAGTAAAGTTTCCCCACTTGCTAATGGAAGAGGCGCTATTATGACTATTAAATATTTTTTCCTAATTAAAGAAATTAGAGAAGATTGGTCCAGTCTGAAACACATTGTGCAATTCTACCCAAAACTACTGGCCTTATATCCAGTGTTTATGATTCCCAGAAGACTGCACCTGTAGAGAGAGATCTTTGTGTGCTATAGCTCATTCCTGGTTGACACATTAAGGAGGGGTGGTATGGAGCCAGTGATCCTCTAAATGATCCGCCACTGCTAGCAGAGCTCCCAAGAGTTCTCCACAGCTGGCAAAGGTTATTCTAAACTCTCTGAAAATGACAGCAGCACATACTGTGTATCCCCTCCTTTCCCAGCAAATGAGGATATGCCCATTGACTTTTGTTTGTTTGCTTTTCTCTGTTTCTGATGTGAATTATTCATTGCTTCTGTTTAAACAGTCTGGTTTTTTGGACCATTTGAAGATACAGCATCAGCATTACAATTTCAGAAGATACAGCACAAAGGCAAAAACCACTCACGTTATATATGGTGGCAGCACATCTAGCTCTAGAAATGGCCATATCTGAGATATTATACTCTGAACCAGATGGTGCTGTCAGACAGCGCAGAATGACAACTTTTAGATGATGCAGAAAGGGTAATGTGCCCAAGCAGTGAAGGAACTCTATCTCCACTTGCTGCATTTTTTTAACTTCAGTTACAGATGGCACAGCAAGGATCATCTCAGGAGGAAAAGTAAGACTTCCTCATGGCTGATTTTAACTTAAAAGGATCTGTCAGAACATTTATAAATTAGGCAGGCAGGCCCTTGTTCCTAGTGACTGCCTATGGCTCCCTCATAGTAGAAGGAACAGGGGGTAACAGAAGGAATTGGGAATTTTTAATGATTTTTTTTCATCTGAAAAACTACAGAATAGTATCAATTCCAATTGAGAAACATTTCTAATGACAAATATATATTAAAATATGACATGTTCTTTTCTTCTTCAAAAACTGGTTCTAATTTTCAGGTCAAAATATTTTTCAGGTCAAAATGTAACTTAGCGTAAAAACAGTAAAATATTTCTAAGAAATCAAATTGAAACAGGTTGAAATTGTCAAAACAAAGTTATATCATTGATCGAAACTATCACACATCACTTCATAACTCAGAATTTTCTTTTTGTGGCCATTTCTTCAAGAATGACTTTTCATCATATTTCATTGTCAGCAATTTCTGCTTGTCTTGAAAATATTCATAAGTAAGCAAAGTATTTCTTACCCAGTGCTAATTCAAATATGGGTTTTACAGGGAGTAGACCAATCATCCAAAATGCAGACTTTTCTTCCCAAATATCTCAGGATTATTTTCTGCATTCACCCCATCCAGCACCGTAATGCTACTAGATGACCACACATAAAAATGAGGCACATTCTTTGTCTTCTCTTAAACTTAAAATAACTTGACTCTTAACTGCAGAGGCCACACGCCAAACTATCTTCTTTCATCCAAACTAACGAAACTTAGCATGTCAGTCCATAAAGTGTACACTAAGACCATGTTTTAGCCAAAAAAAGTAACAATTCCCTGGGCATTTATTTTAATTGTGGCAGCTAAACTCAAGAAAGATGAATTGCATTTCAGAGCATCAACACCTCTGCATGTAAAATTAACTACTGAATTGATAATGAGAGAAAAAAGCATTACAAAAATAAAACTCCTACTTAATGCAACATACTACTTCTTTTCCTGTAGGAATATATTGGAAACATGTAAATAAAAGTGGCCTAATTTTGCTGATCTCAGCCTACTGAAATCATGACAAAATTAGCTGAGTGACAAATTTCCAATGACAAATAGGTGGAACTTTTCTCTCCAAGGGGAAAACATAAACAAGAGATTATTTTACAAATTTAGGACTAAAATATGGTCTTTAATCATTTAATGGAGATGCGGAGGACAGCCAGAGAAAGGAGAACATTTTTACCTGTTGCAAGCAGCTCAACTCTTTGCCATGTTTCTCTTGGTCCGTATGGCACATATGTCTGTTTGAAAAGGATATAAATCTACTTTTGGGTGGAATAGTTAAGAGAGAGGATCACAAATGGGAATCCTACCAAACGTAAGGGTGCGGGGAAAATCAGCATGGTCTAGAGGAATTAACACAGAAGCAGCAGTCAGGAATTCCAGAACAGTGATCTCAAATCAACCTTGTATCACCTGTCACCTCCCTGTTCTGCAAAACATAGCAAGGCAATAAAGATACTTGTCTTCCCAGGGGAGTATTTATTAGGACTAACTGTTTCATGAAAACAGAGATATTAAATTACAAGATATATAAAAGTATTCCATATAATTTCCAAACACTTTATTATTGGAAACATTTTTAGGCATAAATTTGCTCTGCCACACAAGGAAAAGAATTTTACGGAACTCGTGGTCTCTTCTCCTGAAGCATTATACTTTTGCAGAATTAGAATGGATGGGAGTACTGCTTTCTGTTCCAGAGTGAAAACACATTCATACGTTTTTTTGTAACATTTCTTTCAAAGGCTCATCTACATTCATCTAGCTCTAGCAAAAATATGGCATCTACCAACAGCTAGTTTTTGCTTGCTTGTTTGTTTTTTCCCCACTGGTTTTCCAAATGTTATAAGCAAAGTCAGCAAAAACAAATTTACATTGGCATAACTACATCTCATAATGGTTCTGCTAGTGTAGTGCTGCCAAGGTGGGGAAGAGACTTTTCACAATACTAGCAGGCAATGTTGAGAAAATTAAGCCAAGCCACATTTTTAACTGGGGAATAAAAATATCTTGAGTTTGTTTTTTATTTGTTTTATCACGTTAACAAAATGTATAATTCATCGTGTGATCTACACCAATGCACACAGCATGAGCAACAAACAGGAAAAGCTGGAAGCCATTGTGCAGCAGGAAAACTATGACATAGTTGCCATCACGGAAACATGGTGGGATGACTCACAAAACTGGAGTGCTGCAATGGATGGCTATAAACTCTGCAGAAGGGACTGGCAAGGAAGGAGAGGCAGTGGGGTAGCCCTGTATGTTAGGGAGTGTTTTGATTGTCTAGAGCTTAATGATAGTGATGATAGGGTTGAGTGTTTATGGGTAAGAATCAGGGGGAAGGCCAACAAGGCAGATATCATGGTGGGAGTCTGTTATAGAGCACCCAACCAGGACGAAGAGGCAGACAAAATATTTTAGAAGCAGCTGGGAGAAGTCTCACAATCGCTTGCCGTTGTTCTCGTGGGGGATTTCAACTTACCAGATGTCTGCTGGAAATACAATATAGTGGAGAGGAAACAGTCTAGGAGGTTCCTGGAGTGTGTGGAAGATAAGTTCCTGACGCAGCTGGTGAGGGAGCCAGCTAGGGAAGGCACTCCGCTGGACCTGTTGCTCATGAACAGAGAAGGACTTGTGGGTGATGTGATAGTTGGAGGCCATCTTGGGCATAGTGATCACAAAATGATAGTTTTCGATTCTTGGAGAAGTAAGGAGGGGTGTTAGCAGAACTGCCACCTTGGACTTCCAGAGGGCAGACTTTGGCCTGTTTAGGAACCTGGTTGACAGAGTCCCTTGGGAGGCAGTTCTGAAGGGCAAAAGAGTCCAGGAAGGCTGGCCATTCTTCAAGAAGGAACTCTTAAAGGCACAGGAGCAGGCCGTCCCCATGTGCTGAAAGACAAGCCAGCGGGAAAGAAGACCGGCCTGAATGAACAGAGAGCTTTGGCTGGAACTCAAGAAAAAAAGGAGAGTTTATGACCTTTGGAAGAAGGTGCAGGCAACTCAGGAGGACTGCAAGGATGTAGTGAGGTTATGCAGGGAGAAAATTAGAAGGGCCAAAGCCCAACTAGAACTTAATCTCGCTACTGCTGTAAAAGACAATAAAAATGTTTCTATAAATACATTAGCAACAAAAGGAGGGCTAAGGAGAATCTCCATCCTTTATTGGATGCAGGGGGAAACATAGTGACAAAGGATGAGGAAAAGGCTGAGGTACTTAATGCCTTCTTTGCCTCAGTCTTTAATAGTAAGATGGGTTGTTCTCCGGGTACCCAGCCCCCTGAGCTGGACGACAGGGACAGGGAGCAGAATGAAGCCCCCATAATCCAAGGGGAGATGGTTAGTGACCTGCTACATCACTTAGAAAGAGCTGGCAGAAGTGCTCACCAAACCACTTTCAATCATTTATCAGCAGTCCTGGCTACTGCTTGGAGGTCCCAGGGAGGACCAGGGAGGTCCCAGTTGACAGGAAGTTAGCAAATATGACACCCATCTACAAGAAGGGCCGGAAGGAGGATGTGGGGAACTATAGGCCTGTCAGTCTGACCTCAGTGCCAGGGAAGGTTATGGAGCAGATCATCCTGAGTGCCATCACGCGGCACGTACAGGACAACCAGGTGATCAGGCCCAGTCAGCATGGGTTTATGAGAGGCAGGTCCTGCTTGACTAACCCGATCTCCTCCTATGACAAGGTGACCCGCTTACTGAATGAGGGAAAGGCTGTGGATGTTGTCTACCTAGACTTTAGTAAATCCTTTGACACCGTTTCCCACAGCATTCGCCTGGAGAAACTGGCTGCTTGTGGCTTGGAAGGGTGTACTGTTCACTCAGTAAAAACCTGGCTGGATGGCTGGGCCCAAAGAGTTGTGGTGGATGGGGTTAAATCCAGTTGGCAGTCGGTCACAAGTGGTGTTCCCCAGGGCTCAGTACTGGGGCCAGTTCTGTTTAATATCTTTATCAATGATCTGGATGAGGGGATCGAGTGCACCTGCAGTAAGTTTGCAGACAACACCAAGTTGTGGGGAAATGTTGACCTGTTTGAGGGAAGGAAGGTTCTACAGAGGGATCTGGATCAATGGGCCGAGGCCAGTTGTATGAGGTTCAAGAAGGCTAAGAGTGCTGGGTCCTGCACTTGGGTCACAACAACCCCGTGCAACACTACAGGCTTGAGGAAGAGTGGCTGGAAAGCTGCCCGACGGAAAAGGACCTGAAGATATTGGTTGACAGCTGGCTGAATATAAGCCAGCAGTGTGCCCAGGTGGTCCAGAAGGCCAATAGCATCCCAGCATGTATCAGAAATAGTGTGGCCAGCAGGACTAGGGAAGAGATAGTCCCCCTCTACTCGGCACTGGTGAGGCTGCACCTTGAATACTGTGTTCAGTTTTGGGCCCCTCACTACAAGAAAGACACTGAGGTGCTGGAGCACGTCCAAAGAAGGGCAACGAAGCTGGTGAAGAGTCTAGAGAGCAAGTCTTATGAGGAGCGGCTGAGGGAACTGGGGTTGTTTAGCCTGGAGAAAAGGAGGCTCAGGGGAGACCTTGTCGCTCTCTACAAGTACCTGAAAGGAGGTTGTAGCAAGGTGGGTGTCGGTCTCTTCTCCCAAGTGACAAGTGATAGGAGAAGAAGAAATGGCTTCAGGTTGCTCCAGGGGAGTTTTCAATTGGATATTAAGAAAAATTTCTTCACCGAAAGGGTTGTCAAGCATTGGAACAGGCTGCCCAGGGAAGTAGTTGAGTCACCATCCCTGGAGGTATTTAAAAGACGTGTCGATGGGGCACTGGGGGACATGGTTTAGTGGTGGACTTGGCAGTGCTAGGTTAACAGTTGGACTTGATCTTAAGGATCTTTTCCAACCTAAATGATTCTATTCTATGATTCTATTCTATAAAAGCAGACATGGCAATGGTATTGAGACAACCATACATGATGTGTTCCAGGTCTGATATATAATGAAATTTATTTTACATCCAGATGTACTGTATGGAGATAATTATCCTGCTGAGGGATGAAAGAGTAAATCCATAAGTCAGCAAAAACTTGTGACAGTTGCATCTGTCATAGAATAGTTGGAGACAGTTGCAAAAAGACATCTTAATCAGGTCAGGATCAGTGATTTGTAGGCTTGTCATTCTAGGCAGTTCTCAAAAGTAGGGATAGGAATCCAGCCTCTGAACTCCTTGCTCCTCATTGTTTTCTCTAAAGCCCAAACAGGTTTCTTAGCAGCAGTTGCTGACTCCTGCTACTGTTCTGCCAGCAGATGAACGCAGACAAACTCCACTGATGGGTCCTCTGCTGTTTTAGCTGTGAGTTACTGAATCTCTAAGAGCTTCTTCAAATCCAGTCTGGAGGTTTGGAACCCATCTTATATAACCTCCATGAAGCTGAAGGTAGTTTCAAAGACTGCATCCCTGGAAAGAAAGTCTACATTGAGATATACATTTTGCACTTGGTATTAGAGCATTGTAGGGAAAGGTACTGCCTTGTAATGAAAAATGGGAGTAATTCACAAGTGGAAACTCACTGCCTAGCAGAAAATAGTTTCAAAGTTCTGTAAATTATTTCCTTCCAGGCATTTTCTTTTAATAGCTTGTTCTTTTTTCTTTCTTCCCCCCCGCCTTGGGGTTTTGGAGGTTTTTTCCCCTTTTGGTAGAAATACCTTCTGGTACACATACAATGTTGGATGTGTTTTTCCTTCAACCTTTTGACATCACATCAGTTCCCACCTCCTCAACATCACTGTATTTGGTACAATCTGAATTGTGAAGTATAGAAACAACCCTCTGTTTTCAGGTACTTCTTCCAGGTTCTGATCTTTTTACAAAGAAAGATCCTTTTCGATAGTTAGTCCTCAGCTACCTAACTCTACCGACGACTCATGTCACAACATTTTCATCCAGACAGGGTTGCCCCAAAAGATCTCAACAGATCAAAATTCACCAGCACTCATTTTACATTGGTGAAGCTGTTCCTCTGAGGGTCACTAAGTTTCCCCAAACCAAAGTTTATGTTCACAGTTTACAAGAGCAGGAGTGACATGGCCACTGACAAGTACCAGCAGCATTATTAGCTTGAGCAGACATGCTGTCCAATCCAATTTTAGGCTCTGCAGACCTGCCCATAACTGCAGTTCGTGAAAGGTCAGCTCTGTCATTTGTGATCACCACACAAAAAACAGATTAGTGTCTCTGTTCCCATTTTGCTGGGTAGTGTGGCTTTATCCACTTGCTCTTTCCCCTGGAGTGCTAGGGCAATCTTCATTAGAGTTGCCCAGAAAGCTAGGACAGATAAATAGGTTGTATGGGAGTGGTGCCTCCTCCCCTGCCCTGCACATTCAGCTTCTCCATAAGGTCATATTCAGAGGGTGAGGGGAGGAACTGGCCTGAGCCCGGAAGCACTAGTGATACATTTCATCATTCCTATTTGGTATGGTCAAAATCAACATTGGTTGCATCAGTCACCAATGAGCAAGAATCACTCTCATTTTGCATTATGACCTGTGGCCACAGAAGCTGTGGGACAGTTTCTTGTGATCTTCCCGGGCCTCTTGGGATCTTTCTTTGGCTTCTTGCAGCACCTGCTATTGCTAGCTCAAGTCCAGGTTTGAACAGGCATCCTTGGGCAAACACACCATGCCACATCTAACTTTTGTGTCACAGGGCACTTGGTTTTGCTCAAGAAAGTCTTCTTAATTGAACCATCTCTACTGTGAGGCCCTAGTTAGGGTTAGCACTCTAAATGACTCTTACTAAAATAAATGCAAGGACTTGCAGGAACAGAAATTCCCTCTGATCTCCTCACTCCAAAATATTTTCTTAGAGACCTACACTTTTTTCTAAAAGTGCTTATCACTGCCTAATTTGTCCTGTCTGACTTCAACCTGTAGGCAGAGAGCACCACGCAGGTATGACTGCATTTAGATTTGTCTGACATCTGGCATCAGCGTGGACTGTCCCTCTGTGTCTTTTTCTTTGATATTATCCTCTAAATTTCTGCCATTGTTTTATTTCTTCCCTGTATTTTTTATTCCTTTCTGATCCCTTTATTTTATTACAAACATTTTCCTTTCCCATTTGAACTGCCTTGTAAAGATAGATCACCAAATGAAAATATCTCAGAGTGAGTAGTTTATTGTACTAAATTGACAGCCTTATCTGCTTGCATGTTATCATTACCGTTGTTATTATGTTTGGATAGGACATAATTTCTTTCATCTTTTGAAACTCTCAGGAGCACTTTGGAGAACTACATTGCCAGTGCAGGCCTGCATAGAAGAACTAGAAAGGAAACACTATTTATGGGCTACATTGTGATTTCAACTACAGCCCACAGCAAAAAGTAGTACAAAGCTGTACCATCCTGTGGAGGAAACTGGAGTCAATCTGGACTGGACATCAAGCTGCCTTGGAATGTGCCCTGGCACATTCATTATAGTTGTCTCTTGTCTGAGAGAAATCTGGGACCTCCTTTCCACTCTGCTTCAGGTTGTTGTCCAAAGGAAACATTACCAAAACTGCCCATGAGCTTCAGCTAGAACCCTGAGAGACTTCATGAAGGGAGAAGGTAGGTCATTTTAATGGCCAGCTGCCAGGAGGTGAGTCAGTGCGGAAAAGACCTTCGTCCTTCCTCATGACTGGTTGTCTTAAAGAGTCCCCTATAAGCTTTCAGGAGCCTTCAATAGTAGTCAGCCATCAGATCAGCTTAGCAGTGTATAAAGCTGAACTCTGAGCATCTCCTCTCCCAACGGCCAGTAAAAGTATGACTATATCCGTGACCTAAGGATTTTCACTTTGCTTTTTCATCTTGAGGCCTTGTCTTGTATGCAGCTCTGTGACCTTTATATGATCACAAGCAATGTTGTCTTTGCCTTGTGACCTGGGGACTCCACAGCATCGAGAAAGGCTGGCAGTGTCTGCCCCTTATGAGTAATGCTGTGTTTGCAGAAAGCTGAGGCTTAACAACTTGCTCTGCCACACTTGCAGAGACTCGCTATGAATATAAACACGTAGCATGTTTCAGACCATAACGCGTGGGGATGTGCATCCTGCTTATCGAACTGAAAATCCTTCCTAGTTTATAAAAGACAGAGCAACAAACAGGAACGGTTGAGCCGAAGTCTATATATAATGGATCTAAGAGATATCCTTCTGTCATGCTGAGACTTGATTACAGCCTAAGTGCTGTCAGAAGGGCCATATGTTCCATTCACAGCATGGCTTAGCCCTCTGCGGGCTCAGCGGGAGTGGGCCGCGGCTTGGCAATTTGTCCAAGGCACGTCATGAATTGACTAGGATAAAGAGATTAGGGCCCTGATCCTCTGGTACCTTCCACCTCGTGTGAGCGCAGAGTGGATGTGAATTGATACTGCTTGGCCTCGATAGCAGTTTAGCACCACTTTGGGCTCGTTTTGAAAAGGTGAAAATGACTGTAGAAGCAGCAGATAATCATTGACCTTAATTCCTGTCCTGCATTTCCTTTGTGCTTGTGTGTTTCTTCAATTATTTGACCGTTTCTAACAGCTACATTTGAAACAAAAGCGGAGAGGGGAAGGACAAAGGTGACAGCCACTACTGCGTTCCTTCACAGCATTCAAATCTGCCTTCAAACCCCAGGCACCTGATCCTCGCCTGGTCATTAAAATCAAGAAGTAACAGGAAAAGCTAATGGTTGCTTACAAACAAAATAGGATTAATGAAATAACTTAACTCACAAAGAAAAATGTGAGCTAGAAAATTAATGCGCTCTCCCTCTGCTGGTCTCCTAACCTTATTTACTACTCCTTCATCCCATTCTCACTCTCCTTCTGTAATGGTGTTTTGTTCAGCGCCTTACAAAATGGCTTGTAGGCTCCTAAGTCAGTGGTGCAGCAATATTTCATGCACGAGTTCTGGAATCGGGATCATGCCCAGATCCCCATTAATTCTCATGCAAATTAATGACTCTGTTTAGAAAGGTCAGAACTGCCAAATGGTAACAAAAACACAACAGCAGGCAAGCTTATTGGAGTTAAGGGTTTGCTCATGAATTTTTTTCACAGAGCCCTGTAGAAAATAACCCTGTCTCTGTCACAAAGAGCACAACATTATGATTTGAAACATGATTTTTATGAGTCAGATGAGAAGTGGATAATGTACTAATGTACTTGATTCTAAAAGAGAGGGGGAATGAAACGTCAATCTCCCCTTGATTTTTGCTCTCAAAGAAATTGAACATAAGCATGGTCCCCTGAATCACAGGTATGAATCAGAGTTTCACAGATTTTTTATAGTATTTGGTGCCACACTCATTTCTTCAAAAGGGCTCTGCAATTAATGCGAACAGGACAAAAGGAAGAAAGTTGATATGGTATTATAACATTAAGCTCCATCTGTAATAAAGGGCCAACTTAGTGCTAGCAGGTATAAAATTCTGTCTTTTGTCGTATGAGGGGACATCAGTCTGTGATTTCTTTTACACTGGACAGAGTCTGGTGTTACAGCTGTACTGGAGTTTTCTGAATATTTTTTTTCCTTGGTTTAGGGAAGAAAAAACAAAATAAATTCTCTTTTGCTTTGACCCAAAATGAAATGTGTAACTCAGCTATTCAGGTTTTTAACATTAAGAAAATGATGGTAATATTTAAACAAAAAATCATTGCTTAAGATATTTTAAATGGTTAGCTTTTCAAAATCAAAACCAGTATTTTTTCCATTTTGGCTGAAATGACCCAGTTTTGTTCCCTGAAGTTTTCATTTTCAATGAATAGGATGCCTAGATACAGTAGCTTTCCATACAAACTTGTCAGTTTATATGAACAAAAGAAAAAGAGCGGCATGAAGAAAAGCTTCTTTTGTGAAGTGGTTGGGATAGTCTGGAGATGACTGATTACAGCCCATGGTCCACATGCTCTGAAGCAATCACAGATTTAACATTCAGTTCTGACTAGGCAAAGGCACAGGACTGTTGATAGCCTTCTGCTTCCTGGACCCTTACCTTAGTCTGTTCGCTTTGCTTTGCTGTCTAAAAACACTCTAAAACACTTGTTTTAGTCCAGCTTTGCAATTAGAAAGTACCTGCAAAGAAAAATTCCTGAAGTCCAGGGAGGCATCTGTAAAGCAGGAGAGGGAGCCATGTGTTCAGAAGAGGTGCTGAGCTTCTCTTGTTTTGCATGGTGGGATGGCAAAGGTCTGCATCCTGCAAGATCAACTTCAGGGCATGGTTCATTCCACTGGATTTAGTGCTGGCAGGACTGGAACTTCAGTGCTTAGCAGAGTGAAAAGCACTGTTACAGTATGTCATGCCTTGGATGGTTTGCCTTTTTAGCTGCTCAAAACCTCTCTGAAGTAGAAATGAAATGGCAAAAAATTTATACCCTTTTCAATGCACATAGACTGGACTTCCATTCTTTTTCAGCTGCACAAATTTGTGTGCTGTGTGCAGCAAGAAATACCAACCTCTGACAACCTGTTTGCTAACAATTCACAAACAGAAGGGAAATTCATCACAGACAAGCCTATGTACTCTAGTTTGTTCACTTATTAACTATTTGAACACTCTCCTTCCCACTGACTGTCCTGTTATGCCCTGTGCTAGTTCAGCTGCTTCCTTCTACTCCTTGTGGGAGCTCTGCAGTGTATTTGGAATAAACCCTTTGGCCTCTGATTTCCTCCATTGCTGTGCCCTGCTAGCATGCTTCGGTGATTTTCAAAGGTGATCTGGGAAGGAGCTACTTTGGAGTCTGATTTCATTTTTATTTAGTGTGCAGAAATGACAAGCAAGCTACAAGAGTGCCCCTCTGCTTTGGAAAAGAGCCAGGTTCAAAGACCATGGAGCCTTTTATAAAGCTCCATTACCAGAATAGGTTTCAATCCTACACCATTCAAGCCCATTAGACGTGTGCTCAAACACATTCTTTCGCCATCCCTAACACAGTAGGGTACAAGGTGAGACAGATCAGGTTCAGCAGAGAGGTATTACCACTGCATTCTCAAATTAGAGTGAAATTGGTTTGGTTGATTCTTTCATTGTGCTCCCATGGAGAAAGCTTGTCCTCAGTAAATGTTTTTTAATCAAGTGCTTCAAGTGAAACTTCAGAAGGACTGGAAGTGGGACTTTAAAAAAGCGTGTCTTCTTTGTTAAAGTTTGCTAAAGATACACATTTAAATGGAATTCATAAACAGGAAAGTAGTATCAGAATTCAGGACCCACACGTGTGTTTATCTTAATCTTAACTAGCTATTAATCTATTACTAAGCTATAAATCTATTACAAAGGTCATTGAATATTGCCTTTCATCTGCTCTTTTCCTCCTCCTGAAATAGATCTCACTCAATAACCTTTCTACTTTTGGATAAGGGGTTCAATATGCAGTGGTATCCTTTCTCTTGTCAGACATGAGGTTATTACTGAATAATGATGATAATTAAAAGTACTCTAACTGATGTGACTAGTAAAACAAATTCTCATCAATGGTGAAGGACAAATCTCAACACGTTAGGTTTGGTTTGGACAAGCAGCCAAAAGATTGATTATCCAAATGTTATCCAAAGGCTGCAAGCTAAAATAGGAGCAGGAACAATTCAGATGAAACTCTTATAATAGCAGCTGCTTTGTGGTAAGTTCCTTCCTGCAGCTGGAAGAAGAACTGCTGTAGTTTATAACTGAAGGCAATATAACCACTGATCAAAATGGGCTGATATATGATGCCTTCCCAGCACTTCTCAGAACCATAATCACGGAGACTGACACTTTTTGGACATTGATGAATAGCTTTCAGTGAGGTGGGGGGACTTCTAGATTTCCATTTTGACCACTGAATATAAATAAGCTCTGTTCTGGAATTTTATGAGAAATATAAAAATATGTTAATATTAAGAATATATATCGAAGAATGATTTATGTTATATTTATCTTTTCATTTGTAATAAAGAATATAAATTTATTTTATTACTTATAATATATTGTCATGTATATATTACATATATACATAAATATTTCTGATATTTTTGTTGCATTCTACTTTTAAATGACTGAAGAAAGGTACTGTCTGTTTGATATGCTATTCCACAGCCTGTAACTACTACAACCATATCTCTGAGACTATTTTTCCAATACTTTAATTTGTACCTAATTATTTTTCCTTGCACATTCAGCTTTCAAAGATCTCCACAGCTCCAGGTTTTCCTTGCTTATGAACACTGTTCTTTTCAAAAGCAAATGCACTACCTTCTCATCTCCATCTATATGCCAGCCCTGTTTGCTTCTTTGTCAACATAAATGCAAGCATTCCTGTCACTTCAGCCATGTTAGCCTGTTGTCTCCCAGCTAAACTCGTCTCCTTTACACATTTGAGTAAATCTCTCCTTGAGACCTATCTTCCCAAAAAGGTGTCCAAGATTTTCAGCCAATTTTCTGAAGACCGAATGAAAAGACAGATAGGAAAAAAACAGCGCTTGTAAATAGAGAAAATAATAAGGTGGAAATGCTTATCCCTATTTAAGACTGTAGTTACTCGGCTGTGTTTTTCCTCTCCCCTCATTTAGCACTGCCAATGTCCATCGTGCCCCTCTGTGTAGCGGTGTAAGCGCAGCCCTGATGTGAGCCCTGAGGTGTGCAGGCAGGCATGAGAGCATACACCTCATCGGTCAATGGAGAAGCTAAAATTCCCTTCCACTCTCTGCCTGCAGTGCGTACTGTGCCTAATGCTTTTTAGTCCTTTCATGTGCTTACTAACAAGAATAAATATTAAGTAGCTGAAGGAAACAGTTTTGGAGTAACAGGCTAAGATGCCTTAATGTAAAATGTATTCCTTTTTTCCACACAAACTCAAACACACCAATTAATAGGCAAAAATCTCATCCTGTGAAAAATTATCAGGTATAAAAAACTGAATTAAATTAACCAAATGAAGTATTTACCATGAATAGTTCACCTTGCTTTAGTCCTTGTTCAAAGGAGACTCCCAGCCATAACTCACAGCCCTGCCTGATTAGAAAGCCTGGGATTTGGTCTTTAGATTTTAGACTCAAAGTATATTATTGTGCTCAGGATTAGTGAATGATGTCAGTATTACATTATTCCAAACATATGATGAGTAATGGGGACTGCGTATAATCAGTTAGTTTCTCTTTTTGTCTAAAATTTCCTTGAAGAGGATAAACCAGAAGAATTCCTTAAAAATCAAAAGAAAAATAAAAAAACCCTGAAGAAATTCCTTCAATTGCCTTTAAAGAAGCCTTTCACGCTGAGTGCATTAAAAAAAAACCCACAACCTAAACACATTCATATAAAAAGCAATTTCCTTAGATAGCAACATTCTTTATTCCCCTTGCTATTATTAAAGATGCTAGTGTTTGAATAGCTTTTTCCCTCACAAATCAGCTTTTCCTTTAGCTGAGGGAAGTCATAACCCTGTGTTTATGATATCTCATGCTGTTTCTCCAAAAATAATTGTTTTGCCACCAGTGCAGAAGAGATCATGGAGCCGATGAACTTTTTATATGTTAAACACTCACCCTGACTCTAAAAGCTATGTTTTCAAATTAGATGCATCCTGGCTTCCAATTGTGAACAATCAGAATAAGATACCTACATGTCCCAAGTGCACAAATGGAGTATATGCGTTCTTGAGCCCTTGAAGCGACACAAACAAGGGTGTCAAATACAAAGGACTTGGTTCTGGCAGATAAAGAAAAGCATTTCTGAGGTTTTGAGTATCTATCAACTTCATCAACTTCTGTTGAACTGAACAGGAAGTGAAGATGCAGAACATCCTAAGATTCCCACAGATGTGTATTTAGTCTCCACCTTAATGGTCTCTCTTTCAAAATATCGCTTTACCTTGTGAGAGTTTTTTTTTTTACTGTTAGGGTGACCACGCACTGGAATAGGTTGCCCAAGGATGTTGTAGAGTCTCCATCCTTGGAGATATTAAAAAGCCATCTGGACACGGCCTGGGCAACTGGCTCTAGCTGGCGCTGCTTGAGCTTGAGGGGTTGGACCAGATGACCTCTGGAGATCCCTTCCAGTGCTGTCATTTGAGATCCACAGTTTACAGTCAGAAGCTGCTGTTATTTCCTATTATGTAAACTAAATGAGGCTACCAAGATGAACTACTAGTAAGAACATTTATTTTGAATAGGAAGCAAAACTAACTAGGTAGATGATGGAATATATCCGTGTGTTTTCTTCTGTTGGAAGGTGGGCATTATTTTTATGTTCTCCTTACTGTAATGATGTCTTTTTTAAAACATGGAACAGTTTCTATGGTAATTTTCTAATTTTACAAAAGTGAGTGGAATAGCATTTCAAAAATGTATAGAAAAATGTGATTTAGGTAAAACATATTGTTAACAATTTTCAGTGGGAGAAATCTCTCCATAATGAGGAAAATGAGGAAGGGACAAATTCAAGCAAAACAACAAGATTATTTTTTTTTCCCTAACAGTATCAAACCTACACTGTAATTCACCTGAAACACTATTTATCCTTCTGACATATTATACTAGTCAGGTGAATCCAGAAGATAAAGGGCAAGAACTCCCCTTCTAAAGAATTCCTTACAGGTTCCAGAGTAATTAAACTCTTGACTAGGGGCTGTGTGGCTGAACAGGAAAACCAGTGTATAGATGATAGTTTATTAGTTAGCCTAGTGCCATATTTACCAGTAAGTCCAGCTTAGGGAAAAAAATCTAACACTACTTTCAGCTCTCCAAACAACTCCCCATACTTTTGATGGCCTGCAGGGCTGCCTGGTGGCTCCCCGGGCACCCTGTTGAGAGTGAAGCGGGCAGTTTTATACATCTGTATAAAACAGGGACAGCCACAGCTGTCCCTCCAGTGTGGCATCCAGCCCTGACACAGCCCCTGGGTAAGGAGGAAGCATTGCCAGCTGGGAGCTGTATGGAAGTCCCGTAGTGAAAGATAACGCCTCCACATCTTAGAGGAACATAGCCACAATCTTTTCCCTCAAAACTCTCCTTACCTTCTGGCACACAAGCACAAATTATGGAAGAGTTGGAAGGTGGGGAACACATATCTGAATCCCCTGGTGATATGAAGAGTCCTGACTCACCTGCTTAATGTTAAGGCTGAATGTCTTTGAGGTGGAAACTGGATGCAAATGCATCCTGTAGTCAAGCCACAATCAGGGACACATATTTAGTGCCCTTTAGATTTAATTGTATTGGCCTTCTACATTGCCACAGTACTAAACCAAAAACTAAGTATAGGCACATAGGTCCTGGGCATTTTCCAAATTTGTATGGTGACACTAGAGACATTGTACTTTCATTTTTTTATTGTCTCGGTTTACAGGCTCCTTTGGAGTCTGGATTCCATTACTTTAACATAAAAAAGGAACTGTTTTATCTTACAAATTAAAGCCACTAAGAAGGTTAATTCCAAAATTCATTAGAAAACAAATACGAGTTCCCACTGAATCTGAAAGCTGCTATGGCCTTTCATCTCCAGGCAAATTTGCATGGCTATAGAAGCTGCCCAGTTGCACTATGAGCATTATTAATTCAAGCGATCCAAAAAGGAATTAAATGCTCAAAACACCTGTGAAACTCAGCAAATGTGGCACAGAGAATACTGTGCACAACATCATCCAGTACCTCCAGCAATCATCTCCTCAGTTTTAGGGAAGCACACTACTCATCGCTTCCCAAATTGTTTATTTTCCACATCTCACCCTGTTAACACTGAACTGTTGGAAGTAGGAGGATCAAGATGGGGGCAAAGAAAACTGGGACATTGTCAGAGCATGAAGGGGCCCTGAAGCAGAATGGTGATTAATTAGGTGACAGGTTTGACACCAAGGATCAAATGGCAGCAGCTAGTTTACTTGTTTGATTTCTTTTGGACAGTTTTGTCCTAAAAATTCTTTGGGAAAGGAATGCAAAATCTGGTTTCATTGAGGACTTAATTTGATACACTTTTCCTTCAGATACCCCCAGTAGCCAACAACTAGATTTTTTTTTTTTTTTCTTGATTTAAGAGTCTTTCACATTTCTGGAAATAAGCTATTGTGCATGTAAATTTTAGAAGCAAGAAGTGATGACTAATTAGATCTAGTCTGATCAGTGAGCAGTAATAGGCTTTGTGAAAAAAATCATATGCATTTCGGATAATAAAACAAGATTTTTTTTGTATGTGCATGTTTTTGGCTTCAGTCTTCAGATCATCCTTACGGGGACCAAACCCTGAAATTAGTAAAAAGGTAGTAGTCTGATTTGGTTCGTATTAACCATAGCTCATACAAGCCACATTTATGTCTATAAAGCCACTCAAAAATACTTATTGCCTTCCTTGTTTATGGAGAGCCCTTACAATGAACCAGTCGTCACATATTCAGATGCATTTTAATAGTTCCTACTGCTTTTAGCTGTTAATTTCTCAAGAACAAATTGCAACGGAAGGTAGTGGAAATTGTAACTAAAGATCCTTTTTTTATCATTTGCTATACTACTATTCTTCTTAACCATTAATAAATTTTGAAACAAAAAAATTAAAGGATAACAACAATTGCAATTTCAAACTACTTCAAGAAAATCAAGATCAATATTGAAAGAATAATAATGTTAAAATGACCAAACCTGTAGGTGGAAATTCAGACAAAAGAAATTCAGATAACATTTTCAGATTAAAAAAATTGCTTGTAATAGTTCTAGAATATCAGTATTTGAAATTCTAAGAATAGTTTTCTGAAAAAAAAAAAGGCAATTATTTAAGATTTAGGGAATGATGCTCATACGCTAGAGTCTGGGTAGGTCTATCTTCTTTTTCTAACTCTTCCACTAATTTGTTTGACATCTTGCAGTTTCCTGCCTTGCTTTTGTTTTTCTGATATGTGGGGTCATGTTTGCATAATCCTATCTAAACCCATGACTAGTTAACTTATTCAGATTTGAAAACTGTATTAATACAACATAGGAATGAAAGTAAAAAACTTTAGAGCCTTTCATCAGTAACATAGATCTTTCCCTGTGGTATCTGTTTTTAATCTCTCTCTCTTTTCTCTTTCATAAAAAAGGTCTCTGGAAGGACACCTAGAAACTAGAATGGTATCTTCAAAGAAACTCAGTGTTGAACTGCCTCAGCTCTCAGTGCCAGTTTTACCATTGATATCCCTCTAACTCTTTTCTATGCAGAATAAATCATGTTTTGCAAAAACATGACCACCATATTTCAGATCTTCTTTGTTGTTTGTCTGTGGAAACTCTCCACTTCTGTAATAACAAAGCTTTAAAACAAGAAGGTTAACTTTTGTGTTCCTGATTTTCTATAATGTTGTTTTATTAAGTAAACACAATTAGTCATTTAAGAACAAAGAAACACATAAAGGTCATGCCGAAACAAGCTACCACGTCTACCATCAGATTAGGATGAGATTAAGTGAGACCTAACTGGCATTTGCTGCTCCTGTTAGATTTAATTCTGACCAGTCATGAGGAATTATTTTAGGAAGTAATAGGGTTAACTAAGGAAAAATCAAGATGTAGCATTCACCTTCTTTACTAAAATAGAAGAAAAGTTCTTACAAAACCTGTCAGCTTTTCGTTATTCATTCATACTTACGACTGGTGCTAGTAGCAGATGCTTGTGGCAAGAATACGAAAATCATAGAAAAAACAAGGCAGAACACAACTTGCATATCTGTATTTTGGAGAAGTTCTCAGCTAACTAAGTTTGACCAATAAAACGTACCTGAGTTAATAGAAGGGGATGAAAGATTACAAATAAACCAGCTGGATCTCCCAGATACTTATGTTAATTTACCAATCTATAAGTACTTTTATGGTTTTATTTCTTGTTTAAATGTTTTTAGAAACAAGGGACTTACTTAGATGGAATTCTGTGTATGTGTATGCATATTGACAGTGGTCACGGTAGGGAAAAGAAAATCCTCAGCATGCAATCTATTCATCTAGCACAAAGATGAGGAAAAAAGTACCAGTATGCTAGCTTTGAGCATTGAATATACATGTACACACACATATTAAAATAAGGCAAAGAGGTCAGAAACTGGCTGCAAAGGTCAGGCAAAGAATTCTTCTACAAAGAGAAATGGATCAGGGGGAGAAATGGATTTTCTGACAAAGGAATACTTTAAAGAACACAGGAAAATCTCAATTTCTTTTTCTTACTTCATTTGCAAGCCAACATCTCTCCATCTCCCCGAAAAGGTTTTGTTTTGTTTTGGTTTTGCTGCAGTTAACAACTTTTAGTCTGAATGAACAGAAAATTGAAGAAAAGAAGCAAAGGAAGCAACTTCACAAATTCCATTTAAAATGTCAGAACAGCACATAAAAGTAAATGTAAGACTTTCACATATGAAATGTCTTTTTCAAAACTTCCTAGTTTAAAGCATCAACCTGCTGAGGTAAAAGAAAAAAGTAGGCTTTTGGAAAATTCCAGTGCAATACCACTGATGAACCAGCAAATCACCCAGCTGGGCTGAGTCAAGGGCCCGTACCAGCTGCTTTTTTCCAGTTCTTTATAGCCTGCCTGTTGTTGCAGGAAGGGGATCTTGCTGCAGTGTAATTGGGCATGAGGAACCAGAGCTCCGTCATTGCACTGATATAAGTAGACATATTTTAGTGAGCACAGTAATTGCTGTAAGTATTGCCAAGACCAGGGCTATAGATTAAGTAGCTATAGATGGTTCCCTAATGCTCCACCTATATCTTCTACAAGGAACAGAGCTTAAATGCAATAATCTTGACCTTTGTGTATGAGTGTGTGTAATATGGCCAGGTCGGTGGAACATTTGATTGCAGATACAATGCCTTTTCAGCAAAAAGACTCTTATAATTTTAAAAACTTAGAACACTTAAGTGATTCCTGCCAAATGAAATTACTTTAATGCTAAGGTGAAGCTGACATTGGTAAATTACCCTAAACACTGGTGAAATCACTAACATTTCAAATCCCTATTGTGCATTGATTTTCAGGACACTATTAATCATTGATACTAATGTTTTCTATTGATTAGGAGGTTTCTCTGGGCATGGGTCATTCTGTGCAGCGTTTCTGTCTCAGTCACATAACAAAAGACCCCCAGAGCTTGAGAAGATGGGGGCCACTTGAAAACTACTTAGTAAATGGTTAAATTTCAGCACTTAGCAGCTGAAAATCTAAATATGGTGCAAGTGTACAGATTATTTCAATAATCAATATTTAGGGAGAGAAAAAGAAGATGGGAGATGAAAGAAAGGGGGAAAGAAAGGAAAGAAGAAGGAAATAGACTCCATTTATGACTATATTTCCATTCTCTTGTTCATGTTTACAAATCTGCCAAAATGCTTTTGAAACCTTATATTTCACTACTCTTCTTAGGTGAGACCTGAACTATCTGCTCAATATCTAGTGAGTTCATAGGCAGCTCCAGGTTAAAAAACAACAACAACAACAACAACCCCTCTTCCCCCCTTCCCCCTCAAAAAAAACCCTAGTTAGGATAGATTAATCTTCTCCTTTCCCAAACAGTTGGTTCAGTCACAGTTGTTTGATTTCTGTAAAAAATTTGGGAAAATTGCAAATGCAACAGAAAAATTTCACTTATTATTTGCCCACAGACATTAAAGCTAAAGAATGAATTGAGATCTCATATGTTTAACACAATTAAATTAGGTTCTGCACAATCCTCTCAATACTCTATGGTTTTAAGGATATGGAGGAATGTATCTAGTGTTTTGATCTCCAGGGGGGACTCAGGCGCTTTTGTGTTCAGATATAATGTCCCAGACATTTTCCAACCTCACTTTGTGAGACAATCAGGGGAAACACCAGCCTCCGCACACGGTGGTTTCTGTGATGAAGAATTCCAGAAATATGGAGAACAGAGGAGTCCTGGTGCTCTCCTGATGGCAGAGGATGAGAACCTGAGCACACCACAGCACACACGTACCAGTTGGTTTGGAAGAAGTATCTGAGCTTAGATGCATATCCATCTCCTCAGGATTTAGCTCAGACTTTCTGACATCAGTGACATTTTTGCACTAATCGAAGAGCAGAGTAAGGAAGGAAATACCATTCATTTCTTGCAGTTTCCAAGAAACATTTTGCCACAATGGACTAGAATTTTGCTGGCTTTTAGGCAGGCCATGCAAAGAGGAAAAGAAGGAAAAGTCCTTAGACCCTGCTGACAAATGTACCTATCTACATAAGCAAAGCATATTGACCACAGTTATTCAAACAGCCAGAGTCCTTTAAGTGCTTCCGGAGGCTAAGTGAAGCCAATGGATTTGATACTTATAAATTAACACAGTCCCGTTCCTGTAAATCAATAGGTGTCTCTGTTAATGTACAATACCTGAAAATCTAATAAATTATATTATCCAATAAAGTGGAATTTTTAACATCTGATAAATGCCTGTATGGGTCATTAACAGCAGTACAAAGTAATGAAAACAGAATTGCTGGAGAACTCAACTCTTGCCTGTACCATCCAAAATAAGAGATGATTCAAGCAATCAAGAGAACAAAACGTGATCGTGTGCTGTTTGCAGTTTTATACTATGAGTGACATAGAACAGGTTCTTAAAATACCTTCTGGTTTTGGGGTTGTTTGGGGTTTTTTTATTTCTTAACAAGTTAGTAACTCTGTGATCACTGAACAGCATCTAGAAGATTAAATGAACTATGTGATTTGGAAATACCTATAGAACTTGATTAGGAGATATGAATTGACCATTGAATACTGGAGTGATAATACTCTCTCCCTTTCTGTTCCCACAGCAAAAAGTCAAGATATTTCCCTGAAATATTTTCCCTCACTGAAAGCAAACCAAGAGAACAAGGGAGATATAGCTGTACTGATTTGGAATCAAAGGGGCTCAGCCATACTTTCCTACAGATTTACAAATCACTTTCATTTCACCTATGATCACAGTCAAGGCACAGCAAAACTAGTAAAAACTACATCAAATACTATGGTCTTGACATATCCAATAGTTATAAATTTATTTTGGCAAAATCATTAGATTAATTATTGATTTTTTTTACAAATGTGCTTTTCTTAATGCTAACATATTTTTTTCTGTGAACAGAAGAGGTTTTTTCTTGTTCAATCAAGCGTTTGCTTATTCAGATTTTTGTCATTTTGCTTTTCTTAGAGTTCAGCTTTGCAACTGGTCTTTTCCCTTACTAAAGATCATGGATGAGTGAATTTAGTTTTGCTTCCTTCCAAACCACTCAAACATTGTAGATTTAAATTTTAACATTACTTGCATTCTGCTTAAAAGCAACTAATAAAAAGAAAACAGAGTGACAGACAGAGGAAAAAAAATAATTCCTAAATCCTGTGAGTCAGAGGCTGTCTATTTAGAATATGTTTATTCAAAACCTAGCACAATGGAGTTCTGTTCCCATGACTGGGCCTCCTCTATGTTACTGTGATACTAATAATAAATTGTTATAAGCATAGAAAGAAAAAATTTTTATGCATCCAAATGACAAGGAAACTTTGACCCCATTTTCAAAAGCACCTATATTGCCTTCAGAGCCTGAATGCCATTTACTTTCTTACATACAATGGCACTTTTGAAAATGTTACCTAAGATGTAAAAATAGATCAGTAACTGAGCCAAGACTGAGATACTGTGAATAAAGAAGTTGAAAGAAGGAGAGAGGAAAATACAATTTAAATGTATAATATATACACACACACACACACATATACTTACACACATACATATACACACACGTCAATTGAATATACTGTGCTTTAACAGCATAGGATTCTCTTTACCTAGGAATATTTTACGTTAGCTCAAACATCTTTCCAAGTGGTAAGTAAGCTTACATTACAGGAAAAAACAGTACTTCTGAGCACCAACTGCCTTTGTGAACCTTACGAACTCATAAACTACTTTGTGAGGAGTGCAAAACTTCAAACCACAGAAGCAACAACGTAATCCAGAAAAAACAATTTATCCTAGAATGCTTATTTGCAAGCCTTCCCACTTCCCCTGCTGTCTTGCTTTTAGTTTCTCCACCCTGCCAGCCACATGTGATATACCACATACACCGCTAAGTCTCTGCTGAGCAAATTCAAAGCTGTCATAGGGTAGAACAGGCAAGTCATACGTGTTATTTAAGGTGGTCCTAGGTGGCTGTGGAAGACTTGCTAAATTTCTGCCGGCAAATTTAATGCAAGTTTAAGAATGTGAAAACAGGGAAAATTGCTCAATCCTTGCTAGCAGTATGTAAACATTTGTACTATAGGAAGGCATTAAGATGTGCACTACATCTCAAGACTTTTTCAGACTTTGTTTGCTTTTTTCACAATTTTGATTTATAATGTGAACTTTCCAGAGTTAAAAAATACAGACCAGTCAGAATGACCCAAATCCACCTCTGTCATATCAAAACTCTACCAAGTAAATATTTGATCAGGTGGAAAATGTTAATAAGTCTCTCAGTGAAAGTGATCACAGGTCATCATGAAACTCCAAACCAGGCAAGTCTTACACTGCCAGACAGTGTCAGGCTTGGATGGGATTACTCAGAGGCTGGCCCAGCTTCTTGCTTCCAGGAATTTCCCAAGAATGAGATCAGGCAATTGCTCATAAGGCTCTGTGGTACCCCTCATTTTCAACACACAGTCAAGAGCGATGGATAAGCTTAGCCCAGTCATCATGAAGGTGGTGATATCACCACTGTCATGAGGGCAGTTCTGAATTCCTTTTCCAGGAGATATTTGTCTTAATATTTTCCTGAAATGGAGACTTGGATAAGAACAGATTGGATGAGTCAAGATCAAGGTAAAACAGAAATAAAGCTAGTTTACTAGAGACATTTTGTAAAGACCTTGGCAGCTATGAATTTGAGAAGTAAGGTTTGCAGCATAATTTATTTTAATATATAATGATATTCTTGATTACCCTCTATTCCTAAGAGGTTTTCCTGCCTTGCAGTGTTTTCCTTTCTTAATTTTATGATCAACAGAACTGTTTCAGCAATTTCGTTTAGGTGGGAAGCTCATCCTAGTTACCGGTGCCACTGTGAGCTACAGAACAGATCAGTAAAATGAACGTCCATAAGCTGATCTCTGAGACAGAAGCTTTGTCTAGAGGGGACTATCGTGGCCAGTCAGCTTCAACACACAGACCACAGGGACCTCATTAGGCCCTAAAATCCACTTTCAGGAGTTGTTCAAGGACCAATACGGTCCTTTAAATCTCCCATTTCTGCTGACTCCTGAGTACCTGAGAAGCTACATCCCTCCCTATGGCAGTCAAGTCCAGCCATTGCACACTTGCTAACAGTGGCTGCAGAAGCTCTATGATGACTGAACTCAGATTTTCACAGACTTAATTCTTCCTCCTTTCAGCTACTTTATGCTGGATAAGCTGGCCATCAAGGAAGAGTGCAGGGCCCCGCCACACACTTAGGCTGCTTCCCACTGACCTTCCTTTCAGCTGCCAACTACTTAGTAGTTCCATATTCTTTTAACATAAACTTGAGAGAATATGATTTTTTTTAAAATGAATACTGATAGGACAAGACCACAAATGCCTTACTACTGTACTCTACTATGATGAATATATCTTCCCATGAGTATGTTATTCCAAATATTTTCCAAGTAGACAAGTGTCTACTTCATACACTGTTTGCACTGCTTCTATTAATTAACACCCCTTTTTTACACTGATAGATTGCACCAGGATTAATAGATTATGAAGACCGCTCAGCCCTGTCATTCTCTAAGGCATTGGCAGCAAATCCAGCTGAGACCTGGTTGACAAGTATGGAAGGTCATCCCAACTATATGAAGAATAAAGTGAATATAGGTCATTGCCAGTTATTGGCTCTTCTGAACCAAAATAAAGTTTCATTGTTAACCTCTTGCATGTTACTTTTATGATGTATTCGGGGACAACAAGGCTAGTCTGCTGTCCTTATTGACTTCAATTTACAATACAGCTATTTCACCATCCCATTCTGCCTTTAATTCAGTCACAAAAGGCCATGCACTGGAAAGTTATTATTATTTATTTACACTACGCTACTGCCTAGGCACCTAACCGAGGATCGATTGTACTATGTAGTATACAGACATATAACAAAGAAAACAGTCCCTGCCTCAGGCAGTTGCAGTCTGTGTGGCAAGTACAGCAGGTAAACACAAGTGATAAATAGCACAGGGCTGGATGAGTGAAAAATAAAATGCATAAAATTTACCAGAGAACAAATGTCCTAGCTTCCTACCTAGGCTTTATATTTGTCCTGTCTTTAGCATTCCACTTCAACGATTGATTTTTAAGCTCTTTTGGTACGAAACTTAATACTTTATGCTTGCATGCAGATAAATTCCATGAATAAAAATAAGATAATAATTTTAGATACACTTAGAAACCATATGTATATGCATTATATAAAATGTTAAAAGTTAGTGAGAAAGACTATCAGCAATCACAAGGCTTTGCGTGTATATCGGAATGCATCTAATCATGAGCGCATGTAGGTGTTTTTCCTGCACATCTCAGTTCATTGCATGTATACAGCTAATACATATTAATATACTTCAACATCATTATCCTATTTTATACTTGTAAGGATGGAAAAGAGGCTGGAGAAAAGTCTGGATAAATGGGTTGCAAACAGTAGCCTAGAGAGCACCAGGTAGAATTGAAAATGAGTGACAGAGTAACAGTCTTGAATCACTGTCCGTGTATGTACTCGCTAGAAAACTCTCCTTAATTTTCATCATAATTGTTGTTTATGGTGTACGTTTCATCGACCCGGTTACATTGTTTCCAATGAGAGATGCCATTTTATAATTGATGGATGACATTAAGCAAACAAGTGCAGGCTAACATTCAGGCCTAGCAATCATAGAAGGCCCAGTAGCAAAGTGAGTCAGTGAAAAAATCAACTACCCTATTGTAAAATGCCCTGGAATTTAAAACAGATTTGTCTCATTGAATTCATTGAGCTGACTCTTCAAATCAGGCTGTGCATATCTGAGGTGAAAACAAGGGCTATGGTCTATGCACATGCAATGCTTAGGCTACCCACAAACTTCTCCACGTGTAGCAACTGTTACCGTTCTCTCCCCGTTCTTGTTTTTGCAAGCGATGTCATTTAGAAGATTGATACCTACTTTATGTATTTGATTAGATACTCATATCTAACATCCTATTTTTTACACATGGAGAAATGTATATGAATCAATCCAAAACAGAAATGGGAGCAGAATGAAGGCATGCTGACACCTCATCTACTGCTGCACTTGAGAGAGGCACAGGCAGAGAAAACAGATGTTTCCAGGTGTTCTTACTTTTGTAGACTGAACTCTGTGAAGAGCCCACATGTATGGAGGGTAACTGAGGAATGACTTAGCCTGTACATATTCTGCTACATAAAATAAGGCCAGGGTACAGTCAGAAGTACAGTACAGTACCGTACCAGGATTGTTGCATTCTTTTATCATTATCACACTCCTTAGCATAGTTTTGGCACACGCCAGACAATGCCTGGATGTGGTTTGGGGGATAGCACCTGTCAGGAGTTATTCCCACTAGGCAGCCTGAAAGCTGTCATGCTGCCTTCTGAGTAGAGCAGACATGAGCTGTATGGACACAAAGCCAGGCCATACCTTTTGCCCTCAGGAGCAAATAATAGTCTCTGAAGCACTTTATATACTGATTGGACATAGCTTTTTGAGGTACAGGACATATCTGCATGATTTCCTCACCACGAGGAAATACACATGAAATCTATGTCCACATCTCTTCATAGTGACTTCCTCTAAAGACTCTTCTCTTCTCCTTGTACTGAAGAAAGACTACACATCACAAGATACATTTGAAGATGAGGGCCTGGAAAAGATCGTCACTGATCGCATCATGCAATCTGGACTGAAAATAACTGACTGGGATTTCATTTTGCTTGTATGGATCACCAAATATTGTGGCTAAAAGGCTGCGTGGAGCCTTAAGTATGAACTCCACAACAAATAGGCCAAAGGGGAGAGGCAGAGCTTAGGCTGAAGATGCAGAAGCAGACGGGATTCATGGCAGGGTAGGCAGGAGGGGAGTGCAGTTGCATGTGGTGATCGGGAACAACAATTAGGATTGGGATGGCAGGTCAGGAAACAAAGCAAGGAACTCTGTTCCCAGCAGTTACTGCTTTTCAAAGGCTGCAATCATGGAAATAAATTAAAGGGTGCCTGGACATGGTTCTGAGTACTGGAACTCATTCCTCTATAATATTGAGCTTCTAGAAACACTTCTGGCATATTTTTGACCAAGTCAACTTGCATGATTCTACATTAACAGTTTCTAACAATTTTCAAGTGTATTTTGAGAATTAGCTGTGACAAGGACTCTTCCCAGTAGGCAGTACAGATGACGTGACCCTGTGCTGAAGGAAGAAATACATTGCTATATGGATGCTGGGTGTCCAATGCCTGTTGGTGTCAGTGGAAGAGAAAGGTCCACGGGTGTTTAATATAACTGTGTGGTCACAGTTTTTCCCCTGCCAGCTGGCTGTGACACTAGGACTTGATGGAAGGTCTGTTTTCTAGCTATATGGAAACCAGTGACTATCTTCCTAAGAACAACTCTGCATGACCTTGCAACGTAAATCCCAGCAGGATTTAACCAATTAATTAAATTCCAAAAGTCTGCTAGCTCCTTTGGAAGGAGCTTTGTAATTTTTAACAGTTTACATGGGTTCAGCAATATGCTGGACAAATGCTTGAATGATAAACACAGCAAGCAGTATTACGCACACAGGAATCACATCCAGCTCAGTAAATTCTCTCAGCTGAAAATACTTTATGTTAGGAAAATATTAGATGCAAGCATCACAGTCATACTGCTCTTACTCTAAGCATCTGCTGATGGCCACTACTGGCAAGAGAATACTGGAGTAGACCCGATATGATCACTATACTATGTTTTAAGGTGTGCCGTGCATCTGTACATGTACATATACACACAGAGACATAGACAGACACATACATATACACACACACACATAAAGAAACACTTTAAAAAGGTTTTCTAAGGTCATAAATATACAGGCTTTCTGTTGGAAGGTCAACAACTAATAGTTGAATTTTCTAGAGGTTAAAAAAAATTCCACCCAAAATTCAAATTAAAACTTGAAACAGAAGGTCAATGACCACAAACTAACAATCTCAGAGAACTAAGTCTTTATTCCTGATCTATTCTTGACCAGAAGAAAGGAGTAAACCAATACATTCATATTATGTGCCTTTTTTATCCATGTCCCCCACTGAGTAAATGATAGTTAAGCATACTTGAATATAGCGTCTGAAAAGAAAATAAGCATTTTTTGCTAGTTAATTTGAAGTGCAGATGTCTGATTAATTTTAATGCAGTTATTCCCTAAGAAACTAGTTTATTAGGAGAGGCTGTAAATGCTGCTCTTCTTCCTTAGCTGTTGTTTTTTATACATTTTCAGATATTTTTCTTGAGGTCTGTTGCTGTTTTTCAGAAAAGGAATAAAGCACTCTTTATCACCAAATCTATGTACTTTGGGGTCTGTACCTCAGAGGTACTTCATGAACTTAGTAAAAAAAAAATTTACAAAGTTGAAGCCAGGAAAACATAGAGACGCAAAGTATTGATAGTAAATTACTTTGAAAAGGACATAAATCGTTTTTACCTGTCTGCCTATATTTAATATTTTTACATTTCAGCACAAAGGCTGTGTGTACTTCTTTGTGGAAGGGGCCTTATAGCTGGAACTCTGAGCAGTGGCTGAGGATATTCAGTGGCAAAATGCCTTTTCTTTCTTCTGTAGCAAGAGAGCAGCCATTCTGCCTTAGTTAAATCTAAATGTCAGTGATCACGACAAATCCTGCCCAGATTTTCTGTCATTCCTGTTAACTGTGAACGGAGGGGTCAGTGTTTGGCACCAGAATTAGCAGATATGGCCAGCAACACTTTGCAAGGATGTCAGGCACTCTTTAGCTGACTGTTCTTGCTGCTCCATAAGGGATGCGAGCAGGAAGGTAAAGGGAGCTCAAGCAGCCGTGGAATTCACAGATTCCAGCCACAAGTTTCATAACATGCCAAGATTTTATCCCCCCATGACCACTTTGACTTTTTTTTTTTGGTCTTTTTTCCCCCCCCTTAAAAAACTAGAGATATTCTTTGACTGTTCTTCTAAAAACCCAAGACACTTCTTTGTCTGCTTTTCCAAGGGGAGGGCTCTTTTACACTGTATTCATCTCCAAGCTGGGACTGCCAATTATAGCTCCACCTGGGCTCAGGAATAAAAGATGTCAGACTGCAGCCTTTGTCCTTTTTTGACTGCTTTGTACGGCTATTACATTGATTGCTCTTTGTTTCCCGGCAAATGGGGTCTTACAATTGCAGTCCACCTCCTTCCCTCCCTCTACCAGACTCGCTACTCCTTGTTCCAAGCTTTTTTTCCTTCCCTTTTCTTCCTTTTTTTCTTTTCTTTATTTTTTTTTCCACTTTTACTATTAATTTTTGGTAGATGTTGAGTTTTGATAAGAATCACTCACCTAGCTCTGAACCACTTCTTTATTAGCGTTTAAACCACACTTAGAGACAAGCAAAGGTAAATCAGCAGTGAGATCGACACAGACCCTATCTTTATCCGGGAATAATTCAGCACCCTACGTCTCATTTACACTTTGTGATTATGACTGCTTTTAACATGATTTTTCTGTTCAGTTTAGAGACTGATGTGGATTCTTCTGAATTAGAGGTGGATCCCTGCCCCTTTGTGGTCTGTTCACATCTGCCTAGAGAGCAGAGCAGGAAAGCTGCAGCCAACAATGTCAATAAAACCCTATAAAGATTAATAGGGTACCTGAAAAGCAACAAGGACTTTGAGTGATTTCAAGGATTCCAAAGACTCAAGAAATCAATTTCAGTGAAAATGTACTTGCTAATTTAGTACCTGATAGTATTTGACACCTCTGTACTCCAGTAAGAACACTGAGCAATATAAGGATGAGATTTCTGCGCGTGCCTTTTGCAATCAGGATTGCAAATGAAAATTAATGTTAGCTAAATTCATATGGACAGAAAGATAAAGAATACCCTTCTAATACCTATCTATTCAAAACAAAAGTTAGCTTTATTATTATCTTCACATCTAGTGAAAAGAAGTAAATCAGTAATGGAAAATAAATCATGGAGATTGGCTAAATAAGAGTGGAATATTGTCTAAACTGTTAAATCTTGCATATCATATCAGAACTGCTGCAGCATTGCCTTAGCACTGAAGAACCATGTGAGGCTGCTGGGGAGAAAAGCCCACAACCACTCCTGACATGAGACAATTTGGATGCCAGTAGACTTGATCTTGTCATTGTTTCATTGCACATTAACAAAGACACCGGCTCATGCTAGATGCTCAAAATAGGATAAAAGCAATCCATGAAATAAAATCTCTCCTCTGATGATGTCGTAGGTATTAAAATTCTGTTTATAGTGAAGATTTTTATATGTCCTAATTACATACTGGAACTAACTATTGTCAGTTCTGCCAAGCTGAAAGAGCCTTAATGATGACATCATGGTTTGAATAGAATTTTTAAGCAGATCTAATGTAAAAGGAGATGTAATTAATCACATTTTAAGTTTACTTGATCTAGGAATAGAGGTATGCTATATCTTTCCCTAATACTATTGTAGTCTTTGTGATGCAAACAAGGTCTAGAGTTATGAACTTTCAAAAATAAAATAGGAAAGAAAACTACAGACATCTTAGAGGGCTGCAAAAGGGACAAAATGTGTAATAAGGGACACATTTCTGCTTCCAATATCTATAAAATATCTTATACATCTATTATTTTTTCTAGGAAACATTTATATTTCATTAGCACTAGCAAGGTCATTATCCAGTTCCCTTTTCTAGTGTGCCAAACAATTTGCACATACAGGAATAACAGGGAAGCAAGCAGATGAAGAGGGCTAAAGGGAGAGTGGATGTCTTTTGGATGTCAGATGGTACAAACCAGATGTGTAGGTATTTTTTGTCAACCAGTAGCAGCATTCACATTGCGTTATTTCATTGCAAAGATGCTGGATGAAAAAGGTATCATACTGGTCTTCTCTTTTTTCTCCTTCAGCTTAGTTAAGAAAAAAGATGTATTTCACAGAGCTTCAGAGAAATCTGAATAAACTTTGCACAGATTGCATATACACATACTTTGAGTGTAAGTACATATATTGTCCATATGCAGACACACACACACACGTACTACAGAATATGCATACAGATGTATGTATAAAGACTTGTGTACAGACACACATGACCAACAGCACACACCATTTCGTTATGTATCAAACTACATTGCTGTGCAAGGAAAGAGAAAACTTTTGACCCTCAAAGCATAGCAAACATTGTGATCCTGAGCTGTAAACCTAAGTAAATGTTTCATGGTTTAAGGTTAGCTATGCATAGTTCAAGTTAAAGCTTTAGGATTTACATGTTTGAATCCTACCTACCATACAGCCTTCTCCGTGTGTCTAGCCTTGTGTTAATGCAGGTTAATCACCGAAGCATGTGGCAGTGTGAGGACAAGGCAGAGCAGTGAGCAAACCCCAGCTCCCATCTTTCATCATTGCTGGCTGTGCTGTTCACTTGTATGCATTGCCTGGCTTGGCACCACAGCAAGCTGCACCCCCATTTAAGTAAAATATGTCTAATGAGAGAGCCTCACAGATCTATTTTATATTTGCCAGATTCACAGGCCTCATCTGCACTGATGAAAGCTAGTGAAAAACTTGTTAAAGGGAAAAGAAAAAGAGAAGTAGGGCAGTCGGAATTAATAGCTGCTGTGCTACTATGAATGGTGCCAGAAGCTGCCTTTAAAATACAATTTCAAGCTAAAATTCAGAAAAGAAACTCTCAAACAAATATAACAAAAGCACAGGGAGGTCATGCGGCTCCCACTCATTTGTGCTATTGAAATAACTATCGCTTTGAAATGATGTTATTGCCAGAAAAGTGGCAGTTCCAACAAAAACATCTGCTTCCTATGAGTCGTCTGAGTAACATCCATGGAGCATACCAAGAAAACGTATTTGAAGCACAAGTGTGGGAGTTAAAATCTCTGCGTTCATTACTGGATTTGCCACAGTGCTCATGCAGGACCTTGAGCACGTTGCTAAATATTGCTAAGTTAGTGTGTCTTCATCAGCTAAATAAACACACCAAAAGGTGCTAGGGCTAAAATAGAGTTGATCCCACTGAAAGCATCAGGAATCTGTTCTGGATTAGAAGTATCAACACACCTTCTGCCAGTTAATTTATGGGCATTAATGCTCATGATGTATTTTGCAGTCCTTAGATAAATAGCCAGACATGGAAAAAGGGCCACTCAAAGACCACGTTTTACTGTGCTTTGTGCTGATGACTCATTATTTTTCTGGGAAAGAAGGTCACTGCCTCTTGAATCATCAACAAAATGGCAGTAAATTCTGATTTCAGACTGTGTGCAGGGCCTGAGGGGAGGAAGGAGAGCAAGAAGAGAGAGCACTTTGCAGATGATTCCTGAGAATTTTAGCCATCAGATTTTTTCCACCTTTTTATTGAGCACAGGCACGAGGAGAACCTGTTCTGTCTGTGAAAAAGGCCAAAGACATAGCCCTTGTACCTTGTCAACTCAAATTTATTGGAAGAGATCTTCTAGAGGCCATAAACATCTCCCCAGCAAGCCTTAGCTTCAGCACTTCTGTTCAGGTGCCCATGTGGTTCCTGTAGCTTCATGTTACCCACTGCTGCTGCTACCCCAGTTTGTCTGAGGTATGCGAGGGTGGAAAAACCAACTCTCCATGAAGGAATCATGCTGGGCACTACTGCAAATGGGAGAGGCTGTGAAAAGTAACTGAGACTGAGGTCCGACATCTTAGACATCGCTACTTTCTGTAGATAAGCTAGATATAAAAAAGAGAGACCGCGTACTATAGGTCTTATAATTTGCCTTGAAAAATTGGTCTTTTCTATGACTCCGTTTGCTTTTATTTCTCAATTTTGCTGGAATTCTTGACCTTCAGAGTTCACTTAAGAAACTATGAAGTACACCAAGAAAAGCAATTGCATCAAACTTGAAGTCCTAGTTGTCAAAAAACAGTATATATTATGATTGATATTATTGATAAATCTACATATAACACCAAAGTTATTATTCTATAATCCTTGATCACACTTTAAGTGCCCTGGCCAAAATATCGTGTATCGAGAGATGTAGTTATCTATAGGATGACGTGAGTTTAGGAACCTGTATTTCTTCCATCTGGAAACCCTCTTAAAACAAAATGTGTGTATGTCATCAGTAGCAACAAAGTCACTGCCTTGTCAGTGCCTTCTTTTGTTTTAAAAGATCAATAGTCCACATACTCATTTTTTACAAAAAGCTTTCTCATCTGCTAGTTTCAGGTTCCCTAAACTAAGTTCTTCACATACCCACAGCAAGGATTGGGCTCTCCAAAAACCTGATAGCCTCTTCTGAGGAAGGAGTTGTCATTAGCACTCCTTAGTGCTTAGTTGTCGTTAGTTCTTATGCTTCATTTCTGGGCTTCGAGCCTTAGCAGTCAAACTACTTTTTTAAGTCCAGTAGATTCACAACCCTGAACCAGAATCTGACCTAACGATTCCCCCCTCAAGTATTTGCTGAGCAGTGGCTAAGCTTAATATACTCTTCCCTTTTCTGTGTATTTTTGCAGGCAGATGCCTCTGGAATTAGACCAACACACTCATCCAGAAAACAAACTAATGCCAGGCCAGCATAAATTATTAGACAGCAGTTCCAGATTTGTTAGGAAGGGCAGTTACACAAAAAAAAAGTTTAGGTTTCCTTTTTTTGATTTGTTTTGGTTTTAGAGGGTAGGTTACTAATTTCACTTCACCCCCGGCTCAGCAACTGTGAAAACAAAATATGTCATAAAATGGCATACTTAGTCTCAACATCCTTTAATTGCAAATTGAACATGAGTGGCACATTCATCATGTTCTCGAAAGCACTCACTGCTCTCCCTTACCCCACGCTTTCCCACCTAACAGCGCTCCTCAGGGCAGAGGCCAGACCACCGTGAAAGATAAGAGTGGGAAACAAGCACTGTGGGGATGGAGCCCTGGGGAAGCGAGATGACAGACTGCACAGCACAACCGCAACAACGCACGTCAGGACGGGAAGGTGCAGTCACATGTCGAGCCCACAGCTTCTTGTCCAATCTCGTGTAAATCAGGACAGTGCTGAAAACTCTGGCTGATCTAAGTTGTTTTCTCTTTCTCTTTAATGCTTTCTGATTGCATTTTGCATGCAAATTGTGTAGTGCTCTGAGCTAAGATTTTTAGTAGCAATAGCAACAGGTCAAAAGTTTATACCTTTGCACACCATGTCTGCTAGGTTAAAGGCCAAACTTTTTCAAAATTCAGTCCAAAATGTCTAAATCAATAGATTTACACAAAAGCTGTCTGTTTTTCCCATGCTGGTAAAGTTCAAATGTAACAGTTTCATGAGTTATGTATGAAGGTGCTTTCCACTAGTTTATCTTGCTATGACATGGAAATAGGAATCACCTTAATTCCTGTCCAGTATTGTCAGTATAAACTGTTTAATTTAAAGCAGGATTGGGGAACTCCTGACTAGAGCTTGATTAGACCGATAATACCCTTGGCTTGTAATCGGACTGAAAAAGCAGATCAACTAGAGAGGAGGTATGATTTTGCTTTCTAGGAGGAAAGTAAGTCACACCAACTTGCTTGCATCATCACCAGGGATTGGACACCATCAAAAGAGCAGGAGAGCAGCACTCCAGCACTCCTGGCTGCCAGGCGGTGTCCGATCAGGTCTGTGTGCTTATGAAAGAAGCAGAGAACAACTATTGTACGTTTGTCTGCCACAATGGTGTCTTCAGCATCAAGAACATCACGATTTGCTTCAAATCCAGTACCAAAAGGGATTTTTATAAGTTTTTAAGAATTTGGGGGTTTTGTATAAAGACTGACTAAGGAGAAGACATTTAATCTACATCTGTGCTAAATAAACAAGGAAAAGGACCAGTTTGGTAGAATGGAAGGCTGGGGGGAGTGTGTGGGAGGAGGACAAGTTTTGCATGCCTAAGGTTAAAATGAGGGTATGGAGGGGCTTTTCAGGGATTGAACTTTACTCTGGATGTTTGGAGAGAACCAAATCTTGTGCTATCTTGTCCATACTGCCTTTTGGGAATGATATAGCCATGCCCTGAATCATGCCTCATTATTCTATTGGAAAGTGCTGGCTGGCAAGAGCCAAAACTTAAGACAGGTAACATGCTGACTATTAAGCATGTAGACAATCAGTAGTCCATGCTTGAGCTCATTCTCTGGTTTGGTTTTACATAGCATTATCATTTATAATTTGTAATGTTACATAACACACAGCCCACAGTAATTCTCATTATTCCTAGAGATTTCCCTTCCAACTATAAAAGGGCAGAGTGCATGCAGGACACTGCTACTGTGCTTTGTTTCTTCCAAAGTTTGGCAATTGTCTAATACTAAATATTATGTAGATATAGTAGTAAGCCCAGAAAACCTGGAGATAGCACAATATTCCTAAGAAATGCTATGAATTTTCCGTTCTTTTATGTTTTTTTTCCTATGTAGAAATGGGTTCCTATTCATTTCAGTGTGAGTTTTCTCTGAGTAAAGATTCTGTTCAAATCAAGGTTTGGTGCTGTTCCGCCGTTATTTCCCATGCAGATCTGACAAAAGTGTAAGGGAATGAGGAGCTAGCATTGGTACAAAACTTGAGTGGGTAGCATATACTCCTGATGCCATGCAGCAGGATTTGACTTGCAGGACAGCTGGCAAGAATCTTACTCCTCACTCCTCTCACATGACCTCAGCTAAGGTTTCAGAAGTTGCATGTGTGAATGTTTGTGTGTGTGTGCCCGCGCATGTGAGCCTCTGCTGACTTATTTTCAAATAATCTGTCACAATCAGATGCTGGAAAAGTATTTAAAATTATTTTCATCTAAGGAAAGAGATGAGAAATGTTTATAGCTGTCCTTTTCTTGGATACCATTCAAAATGCTACCCCAAAATTTCTATCGGGTTACACATTCCTTTTATGAGCTGAAACCAAAGTGGGTCATTTGGCTTGTAAGAGACATCATTATTTTGAGCTGTGTGCTAATTAGTTCACTTCCACTGATTATCATTAATACCTGTGGCTGTATGATTCACATAGGCCAATAATACACACATAAAACCGAGAGAATGCAGATAAAAAAATTTGAGTGACTTAAAAAAGATTAAACACAAGCTGCAAATATGGAAACATAAGAGACCTGAAATGAAAAAAACACATATTAAACATCAAATTTAAATCTGCTTTAGAGAAGGATTAAATGCTCACTGTGGACTGTGAGAGAATCCATTTCTAATGGTGAATTTATATCAGTCCACAGGGAACCCTATCAAGGCACAGCTGACTAATGACTATCATTTTCACTTGATTTCATTAGTATTTAAGTTATAGCATGAAGTACATTCCCTTCGGTGCATTGAAAGTTAGTGATTTACATACATTCGCTGTGAAGCTTTTGCTTTGGCTAATATAAAAATGATTTGCTAGTTGAGTGTATTCTTTCTTATGTCTACCTAAGTCCACCCATTCAAAAATAAATGTTAACTTTTCATATGATTAGTCACAACATATTTTAGAGGCATGTTATAATAAAATTAAAATTATGCTCTCAGCTTTAAATTATTCTTTCTTTCTGGATACGATGTAACACTCTTTGTTAGGCAGCCTCTAGTTGTTGGTAATCAGATTCTTCTGTACAGTGTGTGCATGCAATACGCCTTTTTCCTCTGCAGTGTCCAAGTCCACAGTTACAGAAAAATATCATAGACAAGCTTCAATTTATAGACAACTGATCGCGTGTGTCTTTGTGACAAAGTCTGTAAAAGAAATTCTGAACATTTGGTCAAGATGGGTAGCTTTTTGAAAAGGGCGAGAAGAACATGCTGAAAGTAAATGGCTGCCTGGGTGCCATTTGCTGGCACCTTCCTCCTGGATTCCCCCTACAATTAAAAATAAAACCACTCATCCTCACCTCCAGTTTCCCCTTCCTATTCTCTCGCCTCCAGTCACTGCCCACTCAGACAATACAGCCTACCAAACTAGCTCCTCCTCATACACTTCTTCAGGCTTTTCCACCTTTGTAGCTTTACTCATACCCCTCTCTTCTCTGCGCTGCTCTTCATCTCCAGCTGCATTTTCAACTTCCTCTCATAAAGTGTCTGACACATAAAACAGGTACAAGCAGCACCACATCTGTATTTTGCAGAGAACTCCATTCACACCAACTTTCTTCAGAATATCCTTTCCTCCTGAGACTTTCTGTCCAGACCATGTACAGATACAGCACACAGACACTGTTAAGTAAATAATATTCTCTATTAATGTTAATAGCAAAGCCCAAACCCACTGTATACATGACACTAGCCTAATTATATGCTATTATCTTTTTTATTTCTTTTAATGGGGCTACAGGAAAGCTTGCAATACTATGCTTAGGTAAGGAGGCATATCTGTAAAACATCAGGTCTATATGCATAAAAACTTCAGGAAACCCTGAACCTATAGTTATGTTCAGAGGCACAAAGGGATCAAATCTAAAGTAGAGTTTAAAAAGGAGGCTCTTAACCGCATGCTAAGACAGTTCAGCAAATGAACAGAAACTGGCCTCAAAGGTTGTGTGGAGAGGGAATGAGGGGGTAACACACTGTGTTTGCCATTTATATCACTTGCTGTAAATCTATGTAAAATCTATGTTGTCCATGTAAAACACTTCTGATTCGTGTTATTGGCATCAATTATGTGTGTCAGCCAGACATCCCCATCAAAACTGGAATGCTGTAAATAGACACTGAGAGGTGAGCCTATGTGCCAGACGTCTGACAGGCTAAATAGACAGGGTGGAAAAGGGAAACAGAGGAAGGGTTGCTATTCCTGTGTTGTACCTGGGGCACTGAAGTACAGAAAGCTTAAACAACTTGTTCAAATGGCATAAATGTAAGACAGAAGCAAGCTGCAAACTCAGATCTCCTGCTTCATAGCCTTTTGCCTCAGCCCACCAGATTTTTCCATCCTTTTCTTTGTTTTCCTCCTATGTTTTGATTTTATGTTTCTTTTGATTAGTGGAACTACTCAAGGTTCAATTATTCCAGTAATGGAGCATGCATGAATCAAGAGCATGTAGGATGAAAGTTTTACTTGATTTTCTTAGGATGAATGCGTCAAGTTGAAATGGGCCTTTTTCCAGATCAGCTGCTGCTTCTCTCCACTCTATATAACACTCCTCTGCTTCGATGCTCTTGACAGAAGATTGCTGTTTCAGCAAAAAGCTTTCAAAGTGAAAAAGTTTATTCCAAGAACCTGGTGTGTTTGAGCGTGTACCCTCTAACTGAAGATCTAACTCCAAAATGGGGCACCCCTGTGACTGCGGTTCTCTCTCTGCCAGTAGAGTCAGAACTTCCAGTTAACCCTTCCAAGCTTTTATAAACCATGATGCAGATTTATCTTGGTTTAGGTACTGGATGGGTCATAAACAAAAGAGCAAAAACAGGTTTCCAACACTAGAAAGACAAAAAGTTAGTGAAAACTTCCATTATACAGAAAGCATAAATACACTTCAGTGAAATCCTGCTAGGCGTCCCAAAGACCATGAAGAAAGCATTGTTTTATCCATTTGATGTTGGCTTCTGAGAATACTGGAAGTCCAGCAGTTCCTTGTTTACTTAAACACTCAAATCTCATTATAATATTTCAGTAGAAGGTCTTTAATTTCTAAATCCCAGCACACACATGCTCTAGCCTTTACTGTGCTGTGGAGTTCAGCTGAGACAATAGTTCTGTCTCATGCTTCTGTCTGCTAGCAAATGCCCTTTAGCAAATGATACCGCTTTCAAACACTGCATTTCCCTTTGAATTATTTGCAATACCACTGAGTGGTCTGCAGTTTGTTCTCCACCCTAGCAATTCAGTTTCAAAAATAAACTGCAATATTTTAGATTAAAAAGGAAGTCTCTGAAAATAAAGACTGCCAATATGTCATGCATGCTAAATCATTTTGAAAATTTTGACCTCAAACAAAATGTATTATTAGTTAAGCACAAAGAAATTCATTATTTTAGCCAACTGTTATTTTGCCAGCCCTTCGAGTTAGATTTAAATGAACTCAAATCAAAGGAGTATGTGAAAAAGAAAGTAGTTTTTGTGACTGTTCACAGTGACTGGTGACTGCTCTTTGAATTTCAGCTTCGTCTATTAATAACGGAATTTGTGAGCAAAATCTAAACTATCTTTGAGGGGGAAAAATGTAAGCAGAGTGGACAACTAGAAGGACTATATGAAAATGTAGCTGAATGTTAACCAAAAGTATTTCTCTTCCTTCAATATCTATGATTAGCTGAAACCTTTACATCTCTATTACATTTAATCAGTTCACTTTCTGCCTGTATGAAAGATCAGACTCAGGTTGAAACTTGAGATAGAAAATATTTTCCCCATTATCTGCAAATCAGTGCATTATTGAAAGTGGCAAGGTATGTGAATAAGCACTGCCTGAAAGTGCCACTGGGGAGGATGACACACTAGCAAACAGAAAGGTTTTTTATAACTCAGAAGTCAAAACAGAGATTGAGTTTCTCCAGTGCCTGTTTTTGTTTAGTTTGTTTTGTTTTTCCATGCAGAATCACAGGAAGAATGTTATTCATTTGTAAAGTGTGTTGAACTGCACAGCATGCTCTAAATGGTTGAAAATGCTACCTATTTGTTTAAACTGTGATTAACACTGTGCAGAACTCAGGCTATCCAGATCTTGATGATTAATTGAACCTCATTTAATTTGCCTATTGTATTTGCAATAAACCAGACTCTAAAATCTTACAGTAAAGTACTTAAATCATGATTAACAGTATCTTAGCAAGTCCATGGTTCTTGGTAAGGTGATCCTGGAGCTAAAAGTCCATAGCTCCTCTAGGCCAGGATCAGTGAGGAAAGTACCCCTTGCTGAGAAAGTTCGGGAAATTTAGCAGAATCTGATCTCAGGCCAGCAAAAGGCTTGTTTCTCCATGAGATCTGGACTAGGCTCTTCTACTGCCATGATGTGTAGAATGATTCTGTTGGGTTCCCTGGGATTCGTTTGGGTGGAACTCCCTGAAACCAGATCTGTCTTTTGGATATTCTGCTGTTCTCCGCTGCTTATAAACAAAGACAGAGTAGATTAATGAGACTTATTATTTTTTTATTTCATAATTAGGTAAATAAAATACTGCTCTTTCTACACCTTTAGACCCCTGAGTTTTACTTGTTGTAATTTATCAAAAGTTGTCAATTCTGAGAAACATGTTAAGCTTTGGCTTACATCTTCTTCTGAAACCCTGGAACTCACAGCATGTGCTGCTTTATACTAGCTCAGCTCTCAAATTCACAGCCAAACAGGCTATGGTAGGGCAGCTTAGAGTCAACTGTTGGATGAGAGTTCACCACTGTCGATGGGAAAGTGTCGTGCAGTTATTTGGAGCTTTGGGCTGGAATTTTCTTGGTGGAAGCCCCTATGCAAACTCTAATCCTTGGTCCATCCGTGGACACCATTCCTGTCAGCTTAAAACAGAGAAGTCACAATGACATTTGAAAACCATGGCAGGCTTAACCTTAACTGGGAGGGACTTTACTAACAGGATAAACTGTTTGCTCAAAGAGAGCTACCACATTCTTAGAGATAGCCATTTCCTATTCTCAGATAAAAACACTTCCAAAAATTTTGGTGAGTTGCCACAGACATTGTTCATGCAAATGACATCCATGGACCTTTGGCTGCTGTGACAATGCCACAAAGTATACAGAATCAAGCAGTGCTTTATTCTACCAGACAGTAATAAGCATGTAATTATATTGTAATTAAAAAACAATTATTCACTGGCAACTACTGAAGATGTCTTTAATGGTAATTCTGAGTGTGACTACCATGTAATTTGTAGATAGATATAAGTGTGCAATTACCGTGTTAGTAACACAGTAATTACCAAATACATCCAAGCATGTTTCTGTTTTCTGACATGGAGTTACTGACACCTGCAAAGCATAAATTACATAGCAACTACATATGCAGCTGCCAGGTGATGTACAGTAGAATGAAAAGATGGCAGATATAATTTCAGAATTAGGGTCCAATTCATTAGCATAAAACTGGTGTAACAGATTAGTTATCAGTACTCAAATCTGAAATAAGACCAAGCCACTGAAATCCACAGAGTCATACTGGCTTAAAAGAGCTATAAATGTGTTGTGAATCAAACCCAAATCTTTGTGCAGAATGATGGACACAATAAAATATATTGTCACAAGTCTGGAATTAGGAGCTTATCCCTTTCACGGGAACTGATCCTACCCTATTCAAAAGAGAGAAGTTCTGCTGTTGCTATCACAGGTTCCTATCACAGATCATTCATGAGCAACAGAGCCTTGCTGTACGCGGAGCCTCGTATGTCAGCTTCTCATCTCCCTCTTATGTCATTGCTCCAGTGACATTTCTAAATAACGAGTTTGACAGAAAGTGGGCCCTGAGCAGAGGAACTTACCAGGTGAGTGGGAAAGCAGAAGCAAAAGCCCCAAGGCAAGAAGTGCCATAAACATTTCATAGAAAACACTGAACACATTATTTTGAAGCAAATGACGTGTCATCTTTGTGACTGATGCAGGTTACATTCATTCCTGTGAAAAGGACCCTTATGCCCTATTCTAACAAAGTCCATGTTTATTCCACGTAAGCTCAGCCTTAGTCTTAGGCATGAGACTTGAAACCAGATTGACTACTTAGGTGCTTAAAGCTAAAGATATGTTTATGTAGACTGCCACACACTTATCATCTCAGTCTTGAAACTTGTGCATCTAAATCACACACTGCACACCAAAAGATCCCTGTCAAAAATCACACTAAAGCACATTCAGAGCTTAATTTTAAAAAGGCTTGGCACCCAGAAATTACTATGAGCTCTAAGTGGTCAGAGTGCTTGAATATCAATCCAATTTTATACAACAGCCTACAATAAAGACCTGTGTTTGAGGTTTATTTATGATTAGTTTTTCTAAAATGAAAATAGTCTTTGTTCTCCTTAAAGAAAGGATGAAAGGAATGGAGAAACATAGGACTGCAAAAGACCTCCCGAATCACAAAGTCTAAACCCCAGAAAGGAAGGAAAGCAATTCATTGCAACTAATCCGGTGTGATGCAAGACAACACACTGTCATGCTGGCAAAATATAAATATTTGTCTCCATCTATATTCCATTTCCGTTCCTTGATCTGGGAAACTAAAATTCAGCAACAAAACCAAGTATGTCTATTATTTAATCAGAGCTCTGATTTCAGTTATTACTATCATTTTGCTTAGCATTTACCATCTCGTTTTACATGCTTGCTGAGTTTCTTCAGCAGTGCCAGAATACAGCCACTTAAAATTTACAGCAATTCATTTAATGTTCTGTCATCCATCAAGATTTATGGCAATACTGTCCGGAGATGCCTGAATCCTATATAATGAAACACAAGGCTATTGATTACAAAATAGGATGATGAAAGGGGGCTGGGGTGTCTTTCAAGAAAGTTGTGGAGGAAAATGTGAGTCATCTAAAAGCACTCATTTGAAAGTGGAGCAGGATAAGCCCTCCCTTCCACATCACCAATAATTCGGAGTGATATGGATAATTAAAGGTTTCTCCAACAGCTGTACTGCAGGAGTGCTGTCATCCTTCTCTTCTCTGTCCACACTGAGGTGTTTCAGGGTGATTAATTGTTAATTGGCAAATGTCAATATGCCCTGGAGCATATTTTGCTGAAAACATACAGCCATTCCAGCAACGGCCATTAATTTTTGCTTAGTCTTGTTTGCAAAATCTCTCTAAGAGTGGCATCCATGTCTTATAATGTATCTGAGGCTTTCTAGGGAACAATAGCTTGCATTCTAGCTGCTGGCACTCTCTATTAAAACTTTGAATTAGATATAAAGAAGGGTGATTGTTGTGTCTGAAAGACTGGATTACACTAAGATGGTGCCTACATGTAAATACATGACTCTTCATTTGTTCAGTTAGACATGTGCGTAAGTGCCATAGAACTGAGACCAGAGGGTGATCTGGTCACCAGCACTCTGTGTCTGCTGCTGATATAAATCAGAAAAAAGAAGAAAAAAAAAAGAAAAAAAGAAAGAAAAAAAAACCAACAAAAACCCAGCCTTGCTTAATGAACTGGCTTCCTGCCATTGTGTTACCAAAACAGCTAGAAAGACTCTAAAGTCATGGCATGGACTTTTAGTGACAATACAACTATAGTCCAGTTCCTGTTGCTTTGTTGTATCATTGTTACAGTCCAGTGGTTGTATTTCAGCTGCAGTGCTTTCGGAGTTGGTGTGGAGGTAGCTGCTTCTGTAAACATCTAGAAAAAAACAACTCTTTTGGTACTAATGGATATCTCTGTAGCAGTGTAAACACAGAGGTCAAAGGCTGATTGAGCATGAAAACTGAAGCGTTGTAGTATATAAAAAAAGAGGATAATATCCTTTTTAGTTATTTGTGAATATTCTATGGGGGCTTGCTGTGTCTTTTCTTAAAATTAGTCAAAGCAACCATGAATACATGTAATTAGGTTTGCATGCAGGATATGTTTAGAGAATGTGATAATTTGGACTCACAGTGCCTGTATGGTTTCTTCAAATTATTTAATAAAGGTCAAAATATATTACTGTGCTCCCACTCGTAGAAGTTTCCTTCCAGAACTGTGCTGAGGAAACTCATTCATCAGTTGCCTGCTTTTTTGCCTGTTATACAGATAAACAGAAACCTTCATTCTCCGGAGCTGTCATTCTCATATCTTTCATGTGTACTAAACTCACTCGAAAAAATATTTCAGAGGGAAACAATGGAAGTGCTTCATAACTCATACACAGTAATTGGTGTCCTGTTGAAACCTGAGGTCTTATCTTGAATTCCTACCACATCTTATGCTTGCCAGGACTTCACACAAAGAGTGTGGCAGGACTGTATCTTTGCTGATATAACTTTCATTCCAGATGTACAATCTTTTTACTGGTTTATTCTCAAAACATTTATAGGTACATTTATATATATATGAAAGTTTCAGTCTAGTCAAGTGAAGAATAAAGAGTTTCTCAAACTTTTGAGGACATTTCCTCTAGACTTTCTAGCCAAGAAGTCTTTATTATTATTTTTTTAAACTAATAAGACCTTCTACAAGGTCTTAAATGGCACTACTTAATCTTAAAATAGTCTGTGTCTTTTAATAGGTATAGATAAATAGAGAATTTTATTTTAAAGCCAAAATCTTTTAAAAACACCTGGTGATCATCCATGATATAGACTTTTTGTATCTGTCCTACTTGAAACAAAAAACAACCCATTTTTGGCTACAAACTGCACCCTACTGTGTTACCAAAAGGTGCAGCAGAAATTTCAGAGGCAGCTCAAATTGTGATTGTGTTTGGAAAATTATTCCTGAAGGATATATCTGTATAATCTTTGCTGTGAAAAGAACTAGGTACCAAATTCAGGAAAGTTGTGACCTGAGATAACTTGGGATCCAGAAGTCAACCCAATCAGGTACCTGTTCAGCATGATTTCTGGATACCTGTTCCTTGCATTTTTGTGGTAGCCAGAAGGTGGATGAAGGGTGAGTGAAGTGGGAAGGCAGTGGCGCACTGGGGTTGGGAAGTGCTCATGGTACGCACAGAGGGATTCCCGCATCCATGCATAGAGGTAACAGAGAAACTGGAGCACAGCAATCTTCCATATGGGTTGTATGATCATCTGCTCAGTGGCTTTCCTGCAGGGAATTCACCTTGCATCCGAATGCTAGATTTTGCCACTGGCAGGAAAAATGAAAAGGAAAAATGACCATTTCAGAGGTCTCAGCTGCTCTGGTAGAATCAAGTAGTTATTTACATTGGTTGAAAATGTCCGGTGGAGGGGTAAACGACAACAACAACCAAAAAATGGTTCCTTCTCCGTTCCTCACTTAGCCCAAAATTAAATGCGACTCATCAAGCCTGACTCAAACTTCTCCTTAAGCACCTGCAGTCTTATGCCTCTGGGATCAACTCAGTTAGGAAGCCCAGGCACCAAGCCAACATGGGTCTTCTTGAAGACGACATTGTTTTTCTTCTAAAACTCCCATCAGTTTTGGAAGTCAAATCTTATTCTTCCCAAGAGCGCTGTTCCTCAGGAAGGAAGCTATACCATAAGGGAGTCCTCACAGACTGAAGGAAGCTCATGGGGGAAGGTGTGGGGGCTCCAGAGCATTGAATAGTTCCAGGGAACTGGTTATAATGAGTACAAAAGCCCACAGCAGACAGGCTTAAGTACACAGAACTTGGCATTGTTTTTAGGATCAGACATCCATCAAAGAACTTCAAAGGAGTCACATAATAAGTCATTATTATTATTGTTATAAATAGATTAATCAGATCAGCTAAAATAAGAGCAGGCCTGAATTTCTACTGAGCGTTTTTTGAGTTTTTAAAAAAAGTTAACATTTTCATTCACACTTTTTTCCTCCTTTCTTCCTATATACAAGTTGGGAATTGTCTGTTACACCACCAAACATCAGTATTGCTGGAAGACAGAGAAAATACCTGTGTCCTCACATGCCCTAAAAGGAAAGATAAGCTATACCACATACTGCATTACTCAACTGTGCATTTTGTCAAGAGTTAGTGTATAAATTCAACCATGAATGAGAAACTTGTGACCATATCTTTGTCTGAAATGTGTCCACATATAGTTCACTATACTTTTTCAAATCTGTATGTGTCATTTCATTATTTCTAGCCTATTCAGAGTCCATTTCTTATCCTTTCTATTATCTCCGTGGACAAATGGATGAAATTGGGTCACTACTGTGCTCATGTCAACACCTGGGCTGCTGGCACCTGGGGTTTTAGGACACTGTAATATAACAAATGTAGCAAACTTTTATTGCTTTTTTATGTCCAAATCCAATATCTTCAAGATATTTCCCAGTATAACATCCACACTAGTCTGATGGGAGAGATATTTAGAGCTCTTTTTCAGGTGATATTTCCCAGCTGCTTGTGTGGAACAGCAATGCAGTGTCTTCCAACAGCTCAAACAGAGCTGCAGGGTCACATCTAAGGCCATCACACAGACAATCATATTCACCCTTGTCTCCATATCCTAACAGTACTTGTGCAATCATAAATCCCACATAACACAGCAATGCCATACACCCTTGTGACACGACGGGGGAGCAGGGTTCGGTTTGGTTTGGTTTTCTTCCTTTTTAGCTTGCTTTTAAGGGTGATGGAGAGCTTACCATGAACTGGCTTTTTAGTTACAGTTTACCTCTTCAGAAGGGCAGTCTCATGGCAAGGTTTTAACTTTACCAACATGCAAAGAGAATTCATGCAGCCTTCAATACTTTTCTAAGCAATTTCCAGGGTTATTTAAACCTTCATTGCCTGTCTTTGGGAATCTGTTAAATAAAATTAAGTCTATTCCTAATATTAATCAAATTCATTAAATTAGCTTTCAGTGACTTGTTAACTAAAGAATATGATTATCCTACAGAACCAACCAAAATAAGTTTAATTAAGTCACTGTTTCAGGAATGCATAGACATTTGGATTTGCACAAACCCATGTGGGACCCTGGTTTTCTGGTCTTTACATTTATATCTGTAAGTAGTTGAAATAAGTGAGACAAGACAACTCATGGGTGTGTTTTCTTTTGTTTATGCACCTACATTTAGTATGCTTTTGTACATGAAGGTTCTTCACTGGTGAAATATGGCACAGCTCATTTACATCTAGAGCACCTGAATAAGCGATGTTCAGAAATGTAACTTCCCTCCTGTCGCAATCCCATTTCGTTTCAGATTAAATTATATCAGTGCTGCGGTTCTAGAAACTTTTTCTATCACCAGAATTAGGAATAAGAGGCATTATTTTACTTTATCATGTTTTTTTTCGGTGATACAGGCACTTGCACATAAACCAACATATATCATTTAAATAACTTATCGTTATAACAGCTGGTTTATATTGCCCTGAAATAAAACACAATAAGAATAAGCCTGCAAACCCAAACATTATGAGCAGATTTGCTCAAAAGGAAAATAATGCTATCCTCAAGACCCAAGCTTTCAGAGAGCTGGAAAATCTGCAATCAGGAGGCCACAGTAAACACAGGCCTGTCATGCCCTATCTGCTACAGAGCTGTTGCCAAAATGGCCTCTGTTGCAATTAAGGAAACAAAACGCTCAGGCTCGACCTAGCACTGATGACCTCTGGCATTCTCACCACTACACTGTGCCTGACTGATTTTAACAGAAGTAGACAACGCACATTCAAAGCACCAGCAGTTTATCAGCAGCACACAGCAAACACTCAGGCCACCATCAATTCTACATTAATGCTCTCTCCCTCTTGTTCCAACTGGTTCACCTCTACTGTTAATAACTACAATAGGAAGTACTTGCGAAAAAAGTACACACTGCCATAGGAGCTGAAAGCGAAATTCCTCTAATCTCAACCATGTGGCTAATGCCTAAAATTAGCACACAGAAACTACATTACTGAACACAGAATGACTGAAAAGGCCCCTGCACAAGAGAGTGAGATCACTGTCATTATTTAAATATGGCTCCAAATTGAGGAGTAGATTTCATGTGGGGTTTTTGCTTTGAATAATAATACAGTGAGAGGTAGCCAGTGAATCTGACTCTCATATTATCAATTACTATGGTCACTTGACAGCTAAGCTTGCAATCACCTTCAAATTAGAGATCCAGCTTGCAGCCATCTTCACACTTTGCCCCAAATCAAATAATCTCCATGAGATATCATGTGCAAAGGTTGCTTCTTCCTTTGTGATTTGGAGATAATCAAGACTGTGGGTCTATAAAGAGTAGAAAGAGGGCTGTGAGGCTAAAAGACGCATGGTTTAATTTTGAGTGGAACATCAGTAGAGCATAAATGACACATTGCATTACAAGAGTATACAAAATAAAGAAGTGTATTGACATGAACATATACAAGACTAAATTAGGCAAGAAGGACTAATTTACACCTTTAGGTAGAGGTAGGGTGTTAGTGAAAAGTAGAAAGAAGAAACTTGTGCTGTGACAGAGAGTGTCTAAATATTAGGGAAAATTAAGAAGCTGTTAATTCATTTCAGGACATCTTCACCATAGAAATTTTCAAAAAGTACTTTTTGTTTTTTCTTTTTTTTTAAAGACACTTGGTAGAATAAAAGCTTCTTGACCATAATTGAAATACACCTGAAAGCTGATTGCTTTGGGAAAACAATGAGATTTGTGGTTATATCAGTCAGGATACAAGTAATGGAGACAGAGAACAGGTATTTTTCAAGGAGAAAACAGTGTTAATACAGTCTGCATAGGAAAAATCTGCATCTTATCAAGTAACAGAAGCAGATTCCTCCACATAAACCTCAGCACTATAGTTTAATTTTGTGACAGCATTAGTTTGTTATATCAGTCTTCAGCTGCTCTGTTGGGATATTCAGATTTCAGCTTTGGTAAGAACAGCAAGACATGTGAAAAAGCAACAAAGAAGAACAGTTAAATGTCTGTCAAAGCAGGTCACAGAGATGCATCCGTCTTCTTTAAGGTAGGAGTGGAGGTAAGGAAGTGTGGGAAATTAGTTCAAATTGGAAAGTTAGAAAGCAGACGTTGATGTGTTGTCACCATAGCTGCTCCTAAGATGCTCCAGGCTCTTGTCAATGTAAGGCCTGAAAAAGAGAGGAAATAATCCTCAACTTGCAATGTCCTACCTCACTATAAATTGTTTTTAATGAAAGAAGGAGAGAGAGAAGTACAATGAGGTATTTTCCAAAATTGCTGCTCAGCAAACCACTTAAAAAACTTTCCAAGCCCACTGCTTAAACCTGATGATCCTGGATCTCCCAGGACAATGATGAAATGACTCAAGTCCAAGAATTGTTGGTTGCTTCCCAAATAAGACGTAAGGGTTCCCTTGCTTCCAGCCTGGCTGTTCTTTCACTTGAAATCTTAATTCTAACAAATCTTACCTTGTATTGATCACCCATGTGTTTACAGTTCAATTAAAGTACCCTATATGGCCATAGTTTTCAAAGAATAGTGTCCACTACTGCTATCCAAATGTAATGCAGCTTTTAATCAGAGGAAGCTGCAACACTCATCAATAGTACATTGAAATTACTGGGGTTTTTTCTCAGTTCTTGTCATTGGTAAGATAAATGAAGCCTCTCTAGTCTTCAGCCTTCCTTCAATTGATAACAGGCTACTTAAAAAGCAAATATTAAACCTTGTGTGAAAAGTCTTCTGATTCAGATTAAAGAAGCATTTAATAGCTTACCCTGCCAATAGCAAAGACCTCTGGAGGAAAGGAAAAAAAGAGTGCAACAAGACAAAATTTAGTTTTCATTGGCTTTTAAGCTGTTGAATGTAACAAGGCTCTGTAACACTTTCATCAGCCATCAACATCTTGGCTCTGGGGTAAAAGACCTTTGATAAAGAGAGAATTCTCCTCAGTCACATAAAATCAGAAAAATACTAAGGAAAGTTCACTTCAAAAATAATCTGCTGGTGCCGAATTTTAAAGAAATTGTCTTGTAATTTATTACTGTTTTCTAGAGTTTTTACTCATCATGGTAGGGGGGCTGATAGATAATCCATCAATGGCTTCACAACAGATCATGAGCCATTGTTTGATAATAGAAAGCATTTCAGAAACATATGCTAAGCTAGTAGTACAGTCTCCAGCTACTTTTTGCTGGCATCTCAGTCCACTGTGCTATAACATCTACCCTTACGAAAGACAGTATGATAAATCGCAACTGTTCTCTTGTCTTAATGGGAAGATATGGTGAGCTGTTGACTTTCCTAAAGCTATGGAGCTGGATCTATGGTTAATTTACTTTAGTATTCCAGCTTTTGTTTTTCCCTGAACATATACAGAAGGGTAATACATACACAGAAAATTTTGCATAAATTAACAACTCAGATTAACGTAGTTTTTTAAAAAAATAATAACTTGTTACAAATTAATGACACAAAATATAAGACTTCATTTCACAGATCAAATCTGATCCATGTCAGTAACATCCAAAAGCCATCACCAACTGATGGCTCTTTACTGTTTCTATGACAGCTATATCCCCAGGACAGGCTGAACATCACCAGTTCCATCTGGTGGAAGCAACATTGGATGAACAAACGCTAATTTAGTTCTCACATGCACTGACACTAGCATGAACTAGGATGAAAACTACATTTTAAAAATTTAGCAAATCAAAGGCAAGATCAAAAATACATTGCTAGCCTCCAGGACTACCACCAGAAGTACTCATTAATTCTGTATCTTTCCAGAATTAGGCTTTTGTGGGATTCCCTGCTTATACCTAGCATAAACAGAGGTATGTATGTGACCCAAAACAATGATGCAACTTACATGCTTAAATCTTGTCTTATTCAACAAACCACTGAAGCAAATTCATAGCTTAGGAATTCGTATTAGTTCATCTTATAATCTTTTCTGACATGGTTCTGAATGAGGTCTTCCTTCTCTTTTAAATTCAACCCTCTTTGTTAAGAGAGAGAGATTCTACATTGAAAAGTACCTCTATTTATCATTTTGCTGTAAATAGATGTGGTGACTCACCACCATACTTTAACAGGAATCTATTGTAAAATTGTCCTTCTCAAACATTCTTTCACTTGACCCATCACCCAAAGAACAAATAAAACTTCCAAGGGGGAAGTATTCATTCCCTCTTCTTGAAGTTGCCCGAGGGCTCTCAGCTTGGGCTGAAGATCATGGTATCTATGAGTGCATGCTAAGCCCTGCTTTCTGACCAGATCCCCATTTCAAACCGTTCCAAAGTGTGGGCTGAGACACCAAGGCGAGTAGCAGCTCCTCAGTTCTCTCTGGATATGCAGCCGCATAAACAAACACACAGTCCAGCCTATAAATAACCCAACAGAAAGATGAGGTGCCTTTAAACAGCATATAAATCAATGCATTGTGTGCCAAACCACCCTGGGTTGCATATTTGCATAATTTAGTATTAGCTATATAATCAGCCTCTTTTAATTATTTATTTTTTTCCCCCAGAGAGCCAAAGTAATTCTTTCTCACAGCAAGCCTTATTAAATGTACAGAGATTCACATAGCTGTGCCATGAAGTGATTTTCTCATACAAAGCAATACTTTGTTTTTCTATAACATACTATGAACATCAAAAGAGAAAATGGCTCCAAATAAACATATATATCATTCCATATGTTTGTACTCCCTAGAGACATAAAACTTACAACAGGCATGCCTTTCCTGTTACATGTGTATAAATTCTGTTTACTAATCATATCTTAATATTTTAACAATACACTTTGGTCCAAAGGTACCTGGACTCTAGATCCTGTTTCTGGTTTCACTGCTGTGCTCCCTTGATAGTTTAAATGGATATAGAAACCATCCTGTGTTTTTGAGGGGTACCTCATGGCCATCATTTGAGGACAAAGGTGAAGCACCTTGACTGAACAGCTTTGAATTACTAGTCTTCCTATTCCTCATAGGTGGATAAGGAAATTTACTACCAGCTGTGAAAATCAGATGACTGCTGATTGCTTTCAGCTGTAATTAGAGTGAACGTACAAGATTGCCATGATCACTCAAAGTCTGACAGAGTGCATGTTCCTCAATCCATCATGTTCAAGGGATTTTTCCCAGTTGGGTCATCATTGTCTTTTGTAGGGCAAGAAAGGTGCAACATTCCTTTTTTTTTTCTTCCACCTTCAGAACTCTTTGAAGTTTCTCAGATTTAACAGGTGATGAAACTTCCACTTATAGGTTGAACACCAGTGTTGTGCTAAACAAGGAGTCTCACTAAATTTTACATTGGTAATCAGACCAGGAAACAGATAGATCCATATCCAGTATCTTCTAGACAAAATCCACAGAGTCAATCAATAACAAAAACGCTTTGTCAAAGTGCCTTTTTTCATAATGGCTACTGAGGCCTGGCAAACATAATGTGTTTACATCATTTATTTCAGTATTCACAACATTTTTGGGAAAGGAATTTGCCTTTCCTACTAGACCAGTTTCTCACTGAGCCAGAACAAACCATGAAAAGAAAAGAATGGTCTCATATCACAGGTACAGTCTACTCTATTTTCCATCTTTTTGAGCCTGCGTAGAGTGGAAACAAAAGGTGTACCTCATTAAGTTATGACACCAAGCTATCAAAACAGAAGTCAACTCTTGTCCATTAACGAAGTATGTTGTACCATCACTGCCATGCCCTTCTTTTTAGCAGTACTCCCTCCTTTCCCACTACATCTAAAATTCTTTTGTGTCAAGAGTGAAGAGGGAGAACAAGATTAACCATGTGAATATGTACTATTGTATAATATCCTGCTAACTTTGCTTAGTAAAAAACTCTGCTGGGATTTTTGCTGGAGAAAGGAATGCAAAACCCAGCCCTCAGCAATGACACTTCCTACTAAAATGACATGTTGGAGTCAACAGATGATCTTCAGAACGGGATTAACAGCTTGACATGTCTTGGCAGTTCCAGGAAACTGCAAGTGTATGAATCTGACTGCACAGCCTAATGTATTTGTTTTTCATAAGAAGTATTTGTCGCAAGAGATGCTGTTTCTATTTCAGTATTTTGCTGTATTACCCAAATGAACACACCTGTCTAAGAAGTACCTTCAGCTGCCTGGTTGTCCTTAGGAAGGCAGATGCATTTCCCACATAAATGAATCAGTACTTACCTTAGAGATGCATGTAAAGAGATATACTTACTTGTGCCTGATGTGGAAGCTCAGGACATACTGTTTAAAAATCTGAAAACACTAAGATGGAATGTATTTTTACTTTTAGTTGAATGTGACCTTTCAAAGTACCAGTTATTTCTCCAGATAGCTTCAAAATGCGACGAATCTATTGTATAAGATCTCTTCAATAATCCACAGATTCTTAATGGCTCTACTTTGGAGAGAGAGTGGCGGGGGAGGGGAAGGGGAAGGAAATATGATTCTTGTGAAATATCAAATAAAAATGAGAATAAAGGCTTGTGCCAAAACGTTTTAAAAGTTTATGGAGTACACTTTAACAGCATTAAATATTTCTAAACCATACAGATGTGTCTGGCTATGTACTAAAAACGAAAATACAAACCACCAGATTATGAAGAGGGCATGATTACTTTTTAAACAATTCAATGAGGTATAGGCAAAGCTGAGTTTTTGTTTGTATAAACTCATCTTTTCTAAACCCAGTGTTTAATAAAGACAGAGAGCTGAGCAATTATTTCACGTGCAAAAATAAACAGATAGCTATTAAATAGAGCAAATATTTGGTTTAGAAAAGAAAATGTTTTAAAATATTGCATATATTTGCAAATGTTGTACATATTTACTTATCCTTGTTTATCTACAGTATGACCAAATTTAAAATTGCCCATATTCAATTTAATTTCTTGTTTTGGATTCAGATAAGCAGCGTTGACTTTTCCTAATTTGTTTACAGCTGCTGCTTTGCTTAACTGACATAGTACAGTAACCAGCTCATAACAGTCTCCACACCACAAAGGTATTAATGAGCTGAGGATGCCGGTGAAAATCTGGAAGAACAGTGTATCTTATTTTTCTTTGCTTTCAAGTTATGTTATAACCAGGAAGGTCAAGCTGCAGTAGTTCCTTTTTCCTGCCCCATGCACTGATTTCTCCTGAAATTTTTCTCAGTGTTATACCTCAGCTTACAGGTTCCAGTGCAAGACTAAGCTGATAGAAATGCATCAAGGATGATCTATTTATAGTGGAAAATTTCTTGTCCTTTTTGTTAGTACATTCATAGTAGTTAGGGTTGGTCATGCATTAGTATTTGTATCACCATAGCAGCAATCCTTTTCAGGGTCTTGCCAGGCAAAGAAAGACAAAACCCTTCCTTCAGACATCTTACTTCTTTCACAGAAAGTTTGACACGAGTAGAGAAGAGGAAAGAAAACAAAGTATCAGAGCAAACTATTTCCCAAAATAAAAACCAAAAATAATAGAATAAAACCACAGCAACAGCATGTCTAAAAGATGTAGTATATTAGTTATTCCATAATCAAGCGATAACACTATAATCATAGTTGAGATTAGCAAGAGAATATTTTCTAACTCACTGAAGTTAGTCAAGTCAACAAAATGGAAGCATCAATAGCTTTGCAAACAAAAGCAAACCAAGAAAGCTGAGACGTGAGGGAAATAAACTTCATTCATCATGTGCAATAGTGTAGATGTACTTTCATGGTCAGTGGTTTCCATTATGGACAAGTATCTGAATCCCATAAATCATTTAACTTTTTAACTCCTGTTTAGCATTTGACCTCCCAGAAATTTTTCTAAGTGGGAAGTTAATACCACGAGGAAGTCAGGACATAGACATGATAAGGCAAATTCCTGCTTCCTACTCCAGAAATCTTAGCATTGAAATGACTGCAAAGCAGTCTAAAGCCGAGACACAGAAATGCAAGAAGGAGGTAAAGAGGAACAGAATGGATTGGTAAGACAGCCAAACAATGGAACAAAGCAGTTCCAGGTCAGCTGAGAGAGTCTTTAAGTCAACCTAAAGCAAAACATCTTCTGTAGGAGAAAATTATGCTTAGTTTGATCTGCTCCTCCTAAAACATTATCAGAACTAAATTTTATTCTAAGATGTTCAGCAACAGATAAATTGATACCTGCCCTCCTAAATTTCACATTTGTATTTAGTAATTCATCATTCTACCCATGATGCTTAGACTGTGCAATACTATCACACACCAATGGAGATTTTTCTGCCAACTAATAATGATCAAAGAAGATACTTTTAATAGTATTGCTACAGTACAAGACTTAAGAATGCAACTGTGAGGTAGATGATCAGCTACCAATGACTTTCAGATAGATTTTTGCCAGTTATTTCTCTTTGTGCCTTCAGGAACCATCACTGGAAAACAAAACCCTAGGTTGCAGGATTGGATAGCAGATAGTTTCTGCTAATATAATCAATACAATCAGTAAAACACATGCATTTTTATTTTTCTGATAAGAAAGTATTGACAATTCCTCAAATAAGCCAGCTGAACTTCTATTTAACCTTAACACAGTTAATGTTTTTCTAATGACTTTATTGATTTCTTTGTTGGGGGTTTGGGGAGGGGGTGGTTTGTTTGCTTGTTTGTTTTTTAAAGGAACAGCACAGGGAAAGAGCTAGTCCAATATTTCTACCCTTAGTCAAAATTGATTAAGTTTCCTTGTCTGTTTCATGTCCATTATATATTTGTGTCATAAGCTTCCAATTAGAGTTCATAGGCACATTCCTTTCAAACCAAAGAGATAAAGCTGGTATGAACCTGGTTGCAAATCCATGTTCTGCAACAGATTTCCTGTTATACCTGACATCTAAACATTTTAGTGGATCTGGGTTGAATTGACTTGTCTCTTCAGCTCATAAAATTTCATACACATCAAATTAATTGCAATGTGTCAGGGAAGAAAAGAGGAATTGCCCAGAATAGTTCAATGATATTTTCTTCTCATCATAAGAAGCATGAGAGGAATGTACCCAAAACTAATGTTGAAATACTAACTGTTGAAAATAAGAATAGTAAAGTTATACACAAAAAGGAAAAAAAAATAATACATTTATATATATGTAAAATGTATATATTCACAGTTACATGTACATAATATATGAATTATTTTAACATCAAATGTATACCATTGTCTGTTCTTCCACTAGTTCATGGGATTTAGTCCCTTTCCGAATATAGAAAACAAGAATATTAGCAACTCAGAAAAATGTCCACATAGGTTCACTGAAAAGCCTTAGTTAGAAAGAAAATGAAAGAAAGATCATGATAAATATACTAATACAAGCTATAGTATAGAAAGAAACACTTCTAGTAGTCCTTTTTCATAAAGCGGTCTGCTAAACCAGCAATGAAGCATCCAGTGAAATTGGAGAGAGAGCATTTTTTAAAATGTTGAAAGGAAATCCTCTATGTACACAAAATTCACCTGTAGAAGTCTTTGCCACAAGGGTGGCCCTGAGGTCAAAATCTTAGAGCGATCCAGCACAGGACTGAGCATTAATAAGAGGATAATGAACAGCCGCACTTCCAGTTAATTAAGACTAACATAACTACCTTGGTGTTATTAATCCCCAGGCTTCTAAGCACTAGTCGTCACCTGAGTGGTTAGAATCAAAAAAGAAACTTTCCCTGTAAGAAGGTTATTGACCATTGCAAGTTCTTAGACTTGTCTCTAAAACACTTGATAGCGTCCAATTTGTTGTATGGACTGATTTGAACAAGTATAGTATGTCCAACATTATTATATTTGGAAGTAGGATATGTATTTAATTTCAGATTACAACCTCTACTATTTAATTGTTGATGAAACTCATGCCTTTTATTTTCAAAACCTATTACAAAATTCAAGGTCCTTTTATCTACAGGTTTAATTATAATAGGTTTCTTATTAGAAAGATTTTGTATGACATGGTTTTCTTCTCCACTAGTATTATTATATATTCAGATTAAATCTCAATTTATATTTACCCATCTGAACTAATTTAATGTACATCTCTACAAAATATATAGGAGGAGAAGTAAATATAAGGAACTTATTTATTATATATTCATTTCTTACAGTACCCTTTTGGTCAGGACAATTTCCATTAGTATTTTCAGGGGGGAAAAGAAATATAAATAAAAGTCAAAATATGTTTCTAGCATGATTTTCCAAAAATTCAACATTAATGAAAAAGCACTGATTTCTGTATACAATGTGTTGGGTTTGTGTAGTGGGGGAGGGGCTACAGGGGTGGCTCCTGTGAGAAGCTGCTAGAAGCTTCCCCAGCTCCAAACTCAGACCCACCTCTGGCCAAGGCTGAGCCCATCAGTGACGGTGGTAGCGCCTCTGTGATAGTGTATTTAAGAAGGGGAAATGACTGCTGAGAAAGTGAGTGGAGGGAGAAGACGATGGAGGAAGAAGAAGAAGAAGAAGAAGAAGAAGAAGAAGAAGAAGAAGAAGAAGAAGAAGAAGAAGAAGAGGAGGAGCTACAGTGAGGAGAGGAGTGGGATGTGAGAGAAACAGCCATGTAGACACCGAGGTCAGTGAAGAAGGAGAGGGAGGAGGTGCGCCGGAGCAGAGATTCCCCTGCAGCCTGTGGAGGACCCCATGCCGGAGCAGGTGTCTGGGCCCGGAGAAGGCCGTGACTCTGTGGGAAAGCCCACGCTGGAGCAGTTCGTGGAGGACTGCAGCATGTGGAAAGGACTTGTGTTGGAGAAACTCATGAAGGGCTGACCCCCATGAGAGGGACCCCACGCCGGAGCAGGGGAAGAGTGTGAGGAGTCCTCCCCCTGAGGAGGAAGGAGCGGCAGAAACAATGTGTGATGAACTGACCGCAACCCCCATTCCCGTCCCCTTGTGCCGCTGGGGGGGAGGAGGTAGAGGAATCAGGAGCAAAGCTGAGCCCAGGAAGAAGGGAGGGGTGGGGGGAAGGTGTGTTTTTAAGATATGGTTCAATTTCTCATCATCCTACTCTGATTTGATTGGTAACAAATTAAACTGATTTATTTTTCCCCAAATCGAGTCTGTTTCGCCTGTGCCCATAAGTGGTGAGTGATCCCTCCCTGTCCTTGTCTCGACCCACGAGCTTTTTGTTGTATTTTCTCCTCCCCATCCCACCGGGGGCGAGGAGTGAGCGAGTGGCCGCGTGGTGCTTTGTTGCTGGCTCGGCTTAAACCACGACAAACAAGTATTACAAAAATTTCCCCATTTAATAATTAAACTAATAGCACTTAGGCTGACTAACATCTAGCTTCTTCTAGACTAACTTTGAGCCTGACAGCAATTTCCTTCTCCTCTTACACGTTCTCGTATTACACCACTTCCTATATTTTGTTCAGCTTAACCTGTATATGTAAGTAGTACAACAGATCCTGGCCATTAATAATTGCAACCTCTCTGTGGCTGCATTTACTGACAGCCTCTGGTCCCAAGTGATGATTGAACCTTTACCACCAAAGCCACAGCACCCATCTCTTACTAGTTGAATTAAAGAATATTGTTAGATACAAGAAAGTAATAGATTACAGTTATTGTGGAAGGCAAGTCATGGTCATGTAAACAAGGTCAGTATAACTTGCATTCCCCATGATTCAGTACATTCTGAGGCATGTCCTAACTGTCTCTGTGGTCTTTAAGAGCTCGTGTCACCTCCTGAGACCAACTTTATTATGAATTGCAGCTGTATGTCTTGGAAAGTGTGGGACTGTTATAGCCCTTAGTTACTGTAGAATGGCATTGCCCATCTTCTCATCAATGCGTTAGCTCCTCTCTTTCTTTCACTGGCTGCCTTTCACTGCCAGTGAGACAGCTGTTTCTTATGTGCCTGAGGAAGAGAGTTTTCTCCATTTTGAAATGTCTGCAGAGCTGCTCCGCACAGCAGGCCTGGGCCACAGAGCAGCTTGAGGCAAAGGTCAGGAACTGAAACATGGCTTGTCGTTCTGTGAAAAGGTGATCTCAAGACAAGGAAAAGTTTCATTATTCTGGAAGCTTGTGCTGTTGAGGAAAGACGGGGTTTTACTCCCCACCGACTAGGTTTTCCTGAAAGTTGACAGCTTCATCACAGACTCCTCTGTGCTTTGGAGCTGGTCCCCACCGTGGAACCTATTCCTGGCTCCGCGTTCCCCCAGACGCTGTGTGTTCCAAGAGATTCTTCAGGGATTGCTCTAATGGCCCTGCAATTCGTTGTGAGGTGGTTTTAAATCAAATAGCATTTCTTTGGCAATTCTATAGCAAAAGAGAGAAAAGAATGAAATACCAGACGAAAATAATCTTGTCTGGGTGCATACTGTGGAAAACATTGCTAGGCAATGTGTACTATGGAAAACTCACCTACCAGGTGCTGAAATATTCACTTGGACGTGCAGCATGCTATGAGCCAGTCCTTTTCTCAGAGTCTTGTCAAAGCAGCATGACATTGTCTGAAGGCAAAACCCACTCACACAGTTTGCCTTCAAGATCACCTGTGCTAACAGGCATTTGGAGCTTTTGGAGTCCTCACAGTATTTTAGGGTTGCAAGTGGGCTATCCAAGTTGATTAATTCCTTTGGACCTCATCATTCATAAAGAAAAATGACATTCCTTTTCAAACAGCTGAGGTCTTGATTTTTTTTTAAGTCCCTCCAATGTACAGAAATGAATACATTTCTTTTTTATGAGCCTTCTGGCTTTCAAGGTAATACTATTATAATGTTCTTTGACAACTGACATTACTAGCATACCCATCTCATTGTTCTTACCTTATGAGTTTTCCAAACTAACATTAGCCATCTAGCTGGACAAAGTGTACAATGTAATTAATTACATAAACGTTCCAAATCTATATGAAGAAAGACTGTGAATCACAGTGCCATAAATACTTATTGTCACTTATGCTTAAATACCTTTGACTCTTAGACATAATCACAATGGACAGTCAGTTTAATGACCCTGAAAAATAGCTATGATATTCACAGAAATGGTTGACAGACATCCACAGTTTCCTTCCTTCCTGTTCATTTGTAGTAGTGGCAAGGTGCCTGCTCAGGGGCTGCTCAGATCCCTATACCTAACATAAAATATAGTGGGTTTGCGTAAGTAGCTTGCCAGAAAGGGAAAAAATGTCTTTCTGATACTGCCCTATCATGTGCCAACCCTGCCACATTGGTGCCACATGCCTCTTTTCAAAGGATTATATCAGTCCATATTTAGCTACAGAAAATAGCGTACATATTTCTTGTAAACAGCATATTTTCAAACCAGAAGTGTTGTGTATAGCTGGTTAACACATAATAATAAGAATGGCAACTCCTAAATAAACAGCATATGAGTATTTACCCTCTATCCCAATCAAGAAACAAATAGGACTTGAGAAAACATAGGTGCAGTAGTGCCTAATACACGGGATTAAAGCCTGTGTCAGTAATTGTAAAGTCCATTACTATCCCACAACTTGTGGCTAACTTGCCTGTAGTTTTGATACGGTATCCAAATTGATTATCATTCATGATCATTTTATGCAGATCTGCCTCTCCCTGTGCAAGGTACATTCTTCAACCCTTTTTCGTATCCTTACATGAAAAAATGAACAATTAACAACACCTGTACTATCGAAGGAGGTGCATGTGAATGTGTGTGAGAAAAGAACCTTCTCGAATTAAAACCTTACCAAAACAAAATTGCAATTGCTCGCAATCTATTCTTGGGAAGACAATAAGAAAACAAATTTTACCTATAGCACAAAGTAATCACCCAGCTTAATGCACTACTGTATAATATTCAAATATTTGGTGATGAGAGCAATTGCAGAACTTACATAACAGAATTGAGCAGGTCTCTTCCACCCCTATAAAAAAGGAGTTGACCAGAGTTATACTGACTTATAGCTTCAATGTAAAGCACTAGCCTTGATCTCAAGTGTTATCTGCACATTATTTATGCAAATTATATAAATATGCATTTACATTTGGAACAAACACATTCTTGAGACAGATGAATGAATAGCTGAATGGAAGAATGAGCTATACATATGTTTACATCAAAATCCAAACTTCCTGCCTAAAATGCAAAGCATTTGAAACTGGGTTTTGAGAAAAGTCCTGTCTACTTTAATGCAGTACAAACTTTGGCTAGGTTCACGAAAAAATTTTGTATTGAAGTCTACAATAAATTCATGTTGGTCAGATGGAAGACATATCAGATGCTTCCAAATAGAAAGGAAGTAGTTTGTCCCCAGATAGCTCAATGTTTAACTAATCCTTCCAACATCACTAAAATGATATCATTTCCTCTATATCATTACAGCTGTAACTGCAAGAAGATAAAGTATTTGTTTACTGAATAGTCATATAAATGCTGACTACTGCCTTACATCTTTGGTCTTTAGACCTTCCTGTTCCTTCTCTGGCAGATTCCAAGAATATCCTGTACAGTATCTTGCAAAATGTCATCTGGCCCAAAACAAAGTTCAGTTGTCCATCTCTTCTCCAGAGCTCGTTAAACTATTTGTCCAGAATAGATTTCTCACTAAGACCCAAGTGTTCTAAGAGTTAAGAATCAAGTCTCTAAAAGGTGCTACTATTTTTAGATATTACAAACTCCTATTACACAGTTTCAAAAGTATTAGCCTTATCAGCTGTTCTTTAATGGAAGCAGCACTTACACAATTATGTCCGCTTTCTCCTAAAAGCTTGCAATCTATACAGCGAGGAAAAAAAACAACCCTGAAATGCTTGCTTTTCTTTTCCACCCAACATTCTTATTTCAGTAAAACTGCATTGTACACTAAATGGCAACAATTACCGCATGCCACTGAAAGGCCAGACTGTAACCATTATTTTTTCAGCTTCCATTAAAATTTTAGCACAGGTACCTGAGCAAAACATAGGTTTGCAACTGTCACAACAGGTGCATTGTATGCAATGGTCTATTAAACTAATAAAGATTAGTAAAGTAAGCGCAAAATTGTATAATGCTGTAGGGCTAGTAAAATGTCTTCTAAAAGTACAGCACTTATGATGCTGTCAGCCTATTGACTGGTGTGAGATAATAACTACTTTTCCTGAAAGCTGAAAGTACTCAGCTTCTCACAAGTCCCAGCTCTTGGTGAGATAAATGACAAACATCTGGATTCAGGAGCAAGTCTTTACTCCCTGAGCATCTGGAACGTTGTGCAGGGACTCCAGAAAATGGAGAAAGGGCTGTTGGGTTTTGGTTTTCTTTTCCCCACACAGAAAGGCACATGCTAGGCATGGCTGAAAGCAAGTCATATTAAAATAACGAGCATGTTTGCTCTGCTTACAGCTAAGTAGGAAACCCAGAAGACATATTCCCAACGTAGAAGATAGCAGTCATATTGTAAAACTTTCATCAGTACTTTCTACTGCAAATAATCTTGCCATGGGTATATTTACTAGAGTGTTATTTTTTTGTAAAAATCACACACATTTCTCTTTAGAAGTGTAATGATATTTCTAAATATGAGATTAGTTAAATTATCTTAGTTTGTCTTAAACTTTGCTTAGGAGGGAGGAGCTGCATTTGCTTAGTAAGGCTGCTGCTTCTCCTGTTCCTCCCTATCTGATTACTGACCTCTCTGATATGGTCACTTTAAGTGGTAGCCCATCATTATTATAGTTATATCCTGATGCAAGCAAGAGCAAGGAACTGGCAGAAGCAGCACATAAGATATCTATGAAAGATAGGCCTTTTACTAGGGATCAGATGACTTCAGAGGATGCGTGCCAGAAGAGCAACACCTATGACACGTAATTGCCTCCAGCACAGCAGGTTGTGGGAGACATTCACCTCATGCTCTCCCTGCTCTTTTGGGGCAACCACATCATCAGCCTAAAGCCAATAAAATAGCTGAGATAATCCACAGGTCCTGGCTATGTCTTTTCTTATTATTGCACCTATTCAGTCTGAAACTGCAGTGACAGTTGAGTATGGGACAAGGTGTAGAAAGCCAAGTCTCATAAAGACAAACCAGTAGAGCTTCAAAAAGCTGACAATACTCTCACTTCATTTGAGCTCAGCGCTGGACTGGGGCTTTTTCAAACGCTCTGTGACTCATCTCTGCAGTCACCTAGTTTCAAAGTGCTCGCTTCTCTGTTTTACTGGCCTTACCAGAGCACGACAAAGGTATGAGACAGCTGTGGGCCACTCTGTCAAAGTGCTGCCACCTGTTTCTATGCCGTGCAACCATACGTCCCAGAACAGGTTAGTCACTAAATTTCAGAGCCCTCTTTATGATATAAACAGAGTAATGTGAATTCCACCAGAGAAAGTACCAGAAATGATGAAAAAAACAGTAATGACAAATGCTTCTCGAAACTGCCTTTAAAATTGTGTCCTGCATTAACTTAGCAGCATGATCAGTTACTTGCTTTGTATAATATGGATGTACTTGTGTATAGGCACAGAATCCAAATTTCAGAGGAAAAGCTGACATGAGTTAATATCCTAATGTTCAATCTATCATTCATGGAGCAGAACTCTGTGCACTAAAAACACCTTTCACTATTAAGGAAAGCAATAGCAAATTGGCTGATTAGCATAAATGTACAACTGTGTTGTCTCTTAAGAGCTATTATCACGCTTTCCGAATGTAGTTGTTTCAGTTGTTAAATTTATGAATTCTCCTGATTTTTTAAATATATAAATCTTAGCACCTCTATCACACATGCTATGATTCCCAGTAGGTAGAAAAGCCCTGAGCAAATATAAAATGAACTTTTAAAAAAATATATGAATCTGGGGAAAAAAAATACAGCAACCCAGAAACGCAATTAGTGTTGGTAACAGTCTCAAATAAACTTTAGATTGGGAAATTTACAGAATTTAGTCCAGTGAGATTTTGTTATGCCTTGATACAAACTACATAAAGCAAATAATAAATTAGTCTCTTCAATCTTTCAATTCTAAAATAAAATAGTGCCCCACTTCTGGTATGTAATGACAAAAAAAATGTATATTGATGTTCATAAGACTATTCCCTTTCTAAAAAAAACTAATAAATAATCAGGCCATTATCACTGAAATTCAAATGTGCCAATCAGCTGAATTCAAGAGGTCCTTTCCCATGAAAAGGCAAAGAAGCCCTGGCACAAGTTGTTTCATTGACTTAAATAGAACCACTTGAATAAGCAAGAATCTCCCAACTGGGCCAGAGCTTTCTCAGCACTACATTGTAAATTATAAAAAGATATACTGTACTGTATCTGTGCCATTAGGCATAGTTCAGCTGTTGAAAATTGTACTGTTGGTAACTCTTTTATCATCCAGTAAGAATGTATCTAAGATAATGAAATCGTACATTACCCTTTGAGATTTACAAATCTGACACCACATGCAATGTCTGCTGTCCCTTCTTTAAATTAATATATAGGGAGACATCTCTTTGTATGCTGAAAATCTTTTCTCTCAGCTCTCCATAATTTTAGAGGTCATTTAATGAACAGGGTCATGATTTGATAGAATCCTCCTCCCATTGTAACTAATCTAATAAGTATCTAACATTTTAGGTAGTACTGTGCTATCTGTATTACTGCTCAATGAGGCTGCCACTTATCCTGAAGACAAAAACCAGACTGGCAGGGAAGCAGCAGTTTGGCTTAACTTCACATACTCGCCTGTCGGAGAATTTCAAATCACTCTTCATATCTTTAGTGAGCTCATTCATTCAGGAGAAACAGCCTGGGTTTGGCAACTGATTTTGGGAGTACATATTTCTCTGATGTTCTAGGGAGTACTAATTTGTGCCTTGTAAATTATACAAAGTACCTATCAAGCAGTAAATAGGCAAATGGAAGTGAAGGTCAGTAGTGTTTGAATGAATGTACTGATGAAGATTTCTCCTCTGGTATTTTAATCACTCCTCTCCAATGCATTCAAAAGGCACTATTTTTTTTAAATAATGGTGAAAATATAGACCCTTTTTAACTCCCTCTGCTTGATCAACCAAATAAAGTTCAAATTTTATGTATTCACCCGTAAGGCTCCTCGTAGCTCTGTCCTGCAGGACTAACTTATTTCTTCTCTCTCTCCTCTCCTTGTCCCTTCAGACCCATCAAGATGCAGGTTTTTTTCCTGATCTTTTCCCATTTTCCATGAGCAGCACTGCATCATTTTTCAGTTTGCAGAACAGTATTTGTAGTGATATTCTGACTCTAGTCTTAATAATTTGCCTGGTGTCCTGGTTTCGGCTAGGACAGAGTTAATTTTCTTCTTAGTAGCTGGTATAGTGCTGTGTTTTGGATTTAGTAGGAAAATAATGTTGATAACATGCTGATGTTTTTAGTTGTTGCTAAGTAGTGTTTATACTAAGTCAAGGATTTTTCAGCTTCTCATGCCCAGCCAGCAAGAAGGCTGGAGGGGCACAAGAAGCTGGGAGGGGACACAGCCAGGACAGCTGACCCAAACTGGCCAAAGAGCTATTCCATACCCTATGATGTCATGCCCAGTATATAAACTGGGGGAGCTGGCTGGGAGGGGGGATCGTGGCTCGGGAACTAACTGGGCATCGGTCAACGAGTGGTGAGCAATTGCATTGTGCACCACTTGCTTTGTATAGTTTAACTCTTTTAGTATTACTATTGTCATATTATTATTATCATTATCATTGTTTTTCATTCCTTTCTGTCCTATTAAACTGTCTTTATCTCAACCCATGAGGTTTTTTTCTGATTCTCTCCCCCATCCCACTGGGTGGGGGGGCAGTGAGCGAGTGGCTGCGTGGTGCTTAGTTGCCAGCTGGGGTTAAACCACGACACCTGGTTATTTACATGATTGTCATGGTTTAATCCCAGCCGGCAACTAAGCACCACGCAGCTGCCTGCTCACTCCCCCCATCCAGTGGGATGGGGGAGAGTATCAAAAAAGAGTAAAACTCGTAAGTTGAGATAAAAACAGTTTAATAGGACAGAAAGGAAGAAAATAATAATAATAATAATAATAATAAATGACAATAATAATAATAAAAGAATTAGAATATACAAGTGATGCACAATGCAATTGCTCACCAACTGATGCCCAGTTAGTTCCCAAGCAGTGATCCCCCCCTCCTGGCCAACTCCCCCCAGTTTATATACTGGGCATGATGTCACATGGTATGGAATAGCTCTTTGGCCAGTTTGGGTCAGCTGTCCTGGCTGTGTCCCCTCCCAGCTTCTTGTGCCCTCTCCAGCCTTCTTGCTGGCTGGGCATGAGAAGCTGAAAAATCCTTGACTGAGTATAAGCACTACTTAGCAACAGCTGAAAACGTCAGTGTGTTATCAACATTATTTTCCTGCTAAATCCAAAACACTGCACTATACCAGCTACTAGGAAGAAAATTAACTCTATCCCAGTTGAAACCAGGACAGTATCTACCCCTTATTCTGTACCATCTGTATAATTTCCAGGTCCTACACTTTGCGATACATTTTCAATTAATCACCACCACTTTTCCTGTCTTTTGATACATATACACAGAGATATCATTCCCTTAGCCTATAGGCCTTTAAAATGTCCGTTTAAATGTCCCTTTAAAATGATTGTTGAGTTCATTTAGTCCATGACTTTGGACTCCATCTGTCATAACAGTCTGTCTGGGCAGGAGGGATGGTGCAAAGTCTACTCAGTCGACAGAGTAGGATTGGGCTTTGGTGCAGTGTGGCAGGCGGGTGATATTGGGCGCAGCAGGAGGATGGTGTGTAGTGTTGGATTGTTGCATGCTGAAGTCAGTTCTGGTTCCATCACTGCTGCACTTTCCTCGGTTTTATCAAAGTTCATTCTTCATTAATCTGGGTGATTCTTACTGTAATAACATTGATACAGTATATAGCAACTATAGTAGTGATGACATACAGTGGCAGGGTTATATAGTAATTAACATCATACAATTTAATTCATTGGCTGTTCTCACCTAAAATCAAATCCTCTTCAGGCACACATCGGACTTCCCCATCCTTCCACATCACCCACCAAGTGCACCCAGGTCCCTGAGCAAAAACAATACCACAAATGGGTTTGCCTTTGCCTGAGGCAGGAGTAACCCAGACTGTCTTCCCTAACATATTTTTTATGTGCACTACAGGGACTTTATCCCCTTCTACAGTACGTAAAAGTTCTGATTGGGCAGGGTCAGCTTGATTGGCAGATCCTCTAGTGTTGACTAACCAGGTGGCCTTTGCTAAATGTGTATCCCAATGTTTGAAGGTCCCACCCCCCATTGCTCTCAGTGTAGTCTTTAACAGTCCATTGTATCGCTCGATTTTTGCGGAGGTTGGTACATGATAGGGGATGTGATACACCCACTCAATGCCATGCTCTTTGGCCCAGGTGTCTATGAGATTGTTTCAGAAATGAGTCCTGTTGTCTGACTCAGTTCTTTCTGGGGTACCGTGTTGCCATAAGACTTGCTTCTCGAGGGCCAGGATAGTGTTCTGGGCAGTGGCATGGGGCATGGGATATGTTTCCAGCCATCCGGTGGCTGCTTCCACCATTGTAAGCACATGGCACTTGACTTGACGGGTTTGTGGGAGTGTGATATAGTCAATCTGCCAGGCCTCCCCATATTTATATTTCAGCCATTGTCCTCCATACCACAGAGGCTTTAACCGCTTGGCTTGCTTAATTGCAGCACACGTTTCACATTCATGGATGACCTGTGCAATAGCATCCATGGTCAAGTCCACCTCTCGATCACGAGCCCATCTATATGTTGTATCTCTTCTTTGATGACCTGAGGTGTCACGGGCCCACCAAGCGATAAATAATTCACCCTGATGTTGCCAGTCCAGATCCACCTGAGCCACTTGAATCTTAGCAGTCTGATCCACCTGCTGGTTGTTTTGATGTTCTTCAGTGGCCTGACTCTTGGGTACGTGGGCATCTACATGATGTACTTTTACAACCAGATTCTCTAGCTGGGATGCAATATCTTGCCACAATGTGGCAGCCCAGATGGGTTTACCTCTGCGCTGCCAGGTGCTCTGCTTCCATTGCTGTAACCAACCCCACAGGGCATTTGCCACTGTGCATGAGTCAGTATAGAGATAGATCACTGGCCACTTTTCTCGTTCAGCAATGTCTAAAGCCAGCTGGATGGCTTTCACCTCTGCAAACTGGCTCAATTCACCTTCTCCTTCAGCAGTTTCTGCAACTTGTCTTGTAGGACTCCACACAGCAGCCTTCTACTTCCTAAGTTTTCCCACAATGCGACAGGACCCATCAGTAAACAGGGCATATTGCCTCTCATTTTCTGGCAGTTTATTATACAGTGGGGCCTCTTCAGCATGTGTCACCTCTTCCTCTGGCGATATTCCAAAATCTTTGCCTTCTGGCCAGTCTGTGATCACTTCTAAAATTCCTGGGCAACTGGGATTTCCTATTCAAGTTCGTTGTGTGATCAGTGCAACCCACTTACTCCAGGACAATGATATACACATGAGGCTCTGTTATTGGATATGTTTTGCCCAGCAGACTAATGTTACCTATTGTTTCCACTGCTTACAGAAACCCTTTGTCAAGGCTTGATCCTAGTTGCAGAGCAAAGCAGCATTTTATTTAATGACAAGGGGATGAAAGGAACAGGTTAGCAGCTGTGTCCAGATTGCAGCTCTGCAAATCCACTCGTACAGTTTACAACAGAAGATTGGAGGGTTTCAGCCAGTGGTTTGAATCACAGCTCATGACTCTGGGATTTTATAAGAAGTTTTGAGGAAGAAGCTACAGAATTTTTTCTGGAAGACATTCACAGCCATCTCCATGCGGGGATCAATCCTAGGACAGAGTGAATTCTGTTTAGAGTCACAGCCATCATCCACTTTAAACAGCTTACTGAGCCTCGGGCAAAGACCCAGAACTCCGCAGGTCACTTTACTACTGCTACAGAGAGTAGTGACTGAACCCCCTTCCCTGGAAACCTCAAAGACATTTGTCTTGAAATTTCTGATTTTCAGAGTTTTTAAGAAGTTACTGGTTGACTAAGGACAATGAGTTCTGTCCTTTAACCTGTTTTATAGATACAGGTTTCTTTTCAGTAGGTTACAAATTAAATTCCCCAACACACACAGCCTGTTCAGTAATTCACCACAGCTTTTAATCATAACTCACAGTATGTGAAGTAGTTCTCCACAGGAATGAAGGATTTTCAGAAAACAAAGTACAGATACAGTTCATTCTATCTTTGAGCAAAGGCTGGACATGATGGCCTCTTGAAGGCCTTTTTATGATTTGTTTAAAATATTTACTCATTTTTCATCCAGTATATTTTGCAAATACAGGACTTCAAACACTATGGTTTCCTAATAGTAAAAATATTCATCAGGCAGCTTCCTTTCAAACTAGAAGATGTTACCCAATTATCACACTCATCAGGACATCTAACCAGAGGTTTGAAGCCTGCAATAAAGATAATCTACAAGACAAACCCTCACGCATTCACCACTCACTGTAGATGACTTCTGCTGTGAGCCACTTCTATTTCTTTTGATATTAAACTTCCCTGGGAGACGAAATAACAGGTATGCCTACTTACATGCTGATTGTCTACATCAAATTCACTGAAACCTGTGGGAGATATGCAGCACAACAAAACTGCTTACAACAAACAGCTTGTTAAAGAAGTCTGCATAACTTCCCTCTTATTTCTCACCCACTTCCCCACATACTCCCCTCCAGTATGTAAGTGGAGCCCCTAGATTACAGGGAAGGAGGCCAGGGAAAGTTTAACAAAATCCAGGATGTTAAACCTCTGGATTTCTGAATTGTCTGCTCCTAAAGCTTGAATGCAGGCAGCAGCCAGCTCAAACTCAAAACCCACCCACAGATATTATTATCAGTGTACAAATTGAAAGGGAACATGGAGATGACCTGCTTTAGGTAAACAGCAGAATGAGTAACAGAAGACAAGAAATAAAGCACACCTGCAGGAAATGCCCACTGGTGGTGACTGCCTTCCCTGTGGCTGGTGCCTAAGTTATTTATTCCCAACCCCATTCAAAAATGTAGTACAAATTTGAGGATTGAAATCGGTACCACAATTAGAAAGAGAGGGGAAGGAAAGCATTGTATTATCCAGATTAGACTGCTATAAATCAGTCAAATCAAGGCATTCCAGATAGTTTGGTACTGAGGGGAGGATTGCTGGTTTGTTTAAAGAAAGGAATGAGTTCTCAGCATTTATTATTTACTTTGTACTTTATTTACATTGATATGCACAAATTATTACATGAAAATCTTATACCTGCAATGCTGAAGATCTTTTGTCTGGGATAGTTAAAAAATAAAGTTAAACCCAAATAGCTTTTGCCCTTATTAATCTTAAAACATAAATTGGCTAAAACATTCTGTGTTTGCCCTAAGATAATGCTGTGTAAAGACTATTTAAAATGACACAGGCACTCTTTCCTGGGGACCTCCTGATGGTTCCTGACATTTCAACCTCGTAATGTACGAGGCCGATTTGTTTTGTTTGTGCAATTAGTCATGTTACTTAGCAATACAAAAAGTGCTTTTTACACTAAACTCTAGGGAATAAAATATGCAGAATTCATGAGATACAAAACACATAAAAATTCATTTCCTGAGCAGAAGCACTGCAACGTTGTGTAGCAAAAACTATTACTTTTTTCATTGTGTTTGTAATAAAGAACTCAAGCAACCATGCCCTTCAGGGCTGGGCTCCTCACCACTTCACTTGAACTCAGCCTCAGCGTTCAGCCATGGCATGTGAAGTTAATTACTCTGGGCATTGGGGCTCTGAACAGAAGAATGACCCTATTTGCAGCTCCGTGTACTGTGTACCACGCTACAGTGAATTCTTTCAGTACCTACACATCGCACACTCAGTGACTCTGAATGGAGTAATAATTCTAGCACTCCGGAGGAAAGCTCAACTGTCATCTCATTTTCTCAGGGACACTTGTCTTCCCAGGTAACCATTTAATGGGGGCTGACATCAGTCCACATTCAGTCACTGTCACCCTCCCCGTTCAAATGGCATGAAAATCCAAGGGTTACAGCTTTCAGAAACCATCATGCAAGAGGGCAGGCTTGAAACGATTTCTGAGCCTGGATCTCATGATCCTGAGACCTTTCTACCAGCTTTCGTGATAAGGACATCAGAATTACGTAGATTCAAAAATCTGCGGTTGTAAATGACTCCTCATCTAGAGAACCAAACACTGTCTGCAGGAGACCTGGTTTACATAATTTGGCAAGACGGTTGACTCACTGAGGAGCTGAGTATTTTCATAGAAACTGCATAGCTGGGGAAAAAATAAAGCAATTTTTTAAAAAAGCCCATTGGACATGATTGCTTGCCAAATACCTAACTACTCTCAGTTACTGTTGGGGTAAGAAGTTTCAGCAGCTTTGAAAAATACATGAAAAAATACACTGACCCTCTACAATTGAAGAGAATATATCCTACATGTGCTGAGGTGGCTGGCTTTATCTGACATAATCAAAAATTATGTTAGATGGTGTGATGTATGTCTGGTCAACAGCAATATTAATCTGGAAGGGGAACAAAATAAGTGAGGAAAAATCTGTGCCTTGTAAAAATCAGCTGCAAATCTGACTCAAAGAATAGAGGCATTTCGTTTCTTTAGCAGGATTTGTACCATATTATTTGTTAGCATCATGATACACCTTCAACTTGAAGTGAAGTCCTTATCACCCAGCATTTTGAACAGTAGTTGTAGGAAACTGAATAGTGACTTTGAGGCAGAAGATGGGAGCTGGGCAGTTATTTCTTGGGATATTCTTTCATTTTATACCAATGCAAGGCAATAATTTCGCAAATTCTTTTTCTTCACTCCAATCCTTCTTGGCTGCTTTTTTTTTATTTCCTGATACTGGTTCATTAATTGATTTATTCATTCATTCATTCAAGTCTAACTAGAAATAGGTTATTTTGCGGCTTCTAACTTTAATTCATCAGATACAAACTTTGCATAATCGTGTAGAGAGAACAGAGCACAGAGAGGAACTATGAATTTGCTTTTGAATATTGCCTTAATTCTATATAGGGCAGGAAAATAAATTACAGATTCAATTTTTAACTGATAATGCCTGGACTAGTCATCTAGGTCATTTTTAAGGATGGCTACCATTTACTGATAGTCATTTGCCAATATTCATACACAGACCTTTGCTAATATGATATCCAGCTCTAACAGAAGCAATGGGATTTGACTGGGTCTAGATAAAAACACACTTGATCTCTTACTGATACATATGTATGTGCTGGGATGGGTTGCATTCAGAGATTAATGAGGTGAATCTAAAAGGAAGAACATTAAAAGTTCTACCCTTTGGAAACTGTTCCTGCTTTTGTACTGCCCATATCAAGTAACTGTCTATGACTTCCAATAGAACAAGGACATTCTTGATATGCTTATTCAGATACCACGTGCTCAATAGCTGAAGAGAAATAGATTGGTTTGTTGCAATTAAAAGGCACTTCTTTTCTGGTTGTTAACTCAGTAATATCACCATTTATTTCTATTAGAATTTTCTGAGCCCCATGAAGCTGCAATTTTGTATTTTTTTTAAAGAGAATGTGAGGAAGCATGTTCTTATCATCAAAAATTTTGCCTGAAACTTTCAAAATTCTAAAAATCATCTCCCAGATCTGAAGTATCAGCAGGGACAGAATCCTCCCCTTTCTTTCTTTTGTTCGTTCATTTGTTCTTTTATTCTCAAGCTCTGAGCCATTTTTATTTCCCAGTGCAAAACCTGAAGCTTCAAAACAGACAGCCATGAAGGTGACACTTTAAGAAAGCTAGAGTAGGTGAGATCTGGAATGGTTTTGCTTGAATTGACAGTTTAATGTGCAGAACTTTCATGTAACCCAGACAGAAAAGGAAACACCAAGTTTTTCCTGACATGCTCTGTGAAGTCACTAAAAGGTTTATAAGGGGATAATTTGCCTATCGAGACACATGTGCTCCCATAAAATATTAATCAGTTGCTGCAGTATTAAAAGAACTAAAGTATACGATGGGAGTTTTGGTCCCACTTTTTTTTTCCTCCAAAGTATAAACCACCTGTAATTTCTTTTCTGCTTTACTAAGGAACTGTTACAACAATCCAGATTACGAAGTTTTAAATTAATCTCTGTAAATTTATATCCTGCTTAGTCATGAATTGTTATAGTCAGTGCTGATCTCAGTCTGTACACTTTTGAGATAAACAGTGTTCAACACAGCATCTCTTTAAGATGTATTCTTTTTGATTATGTAGTAGTTGTTATAGTCAGTGGCTTGGTCATATGATAATATTTCTTCTTTCACCTGGATAACTAAAACATTAAAGCTAGAGAATAAAGACTAGAGGGTTGCAATTTGCAGCATATGATACTCCTAGGAGAATTTTAAAGATTAATATTGGTTTATGAATACACTCCTGAAAGTTTTGTATCTTTGCACATTTCCAAAACTGCCAAGCAGTTGTCTGAATAATCATCAATAATATTGAACTAGTTATATAATCTACCGATTCTAGCTTTCCCTATTTCTGTTGAAAATTTACCTTTATTTTTAATATATTTCTAACTGTCCTAGTTTACTTGTAAGAAGCCAATATTTTTTATATTATTAAATCAAATCTGATCACATAAATAAGTATCATAGTCTATCAAGCACAAACCATATTACTCATTAGTTACTATTAATATTTTAGCCATTCCAAAGGTTTTTAATGCTCCAATTAACATATGTAATCACTTGGTGGATTTAGAATATGTTTAGGATATTTAAATTAATGAATTTGCTGTGTCACTTACCAGCAAATTTTCAGGGAAAAGTCGTCTCATGGGATCTAATTACAAAGAAAATCATTCTAAGTACATTGAGATGAAGGGTTTGAAAACTGATCAATAACTTCCAGAATTAAATTCAGGTTATGTCACGCTTTGTGTGACAAGCTCACTGGATCTTGAACTCTGCAGAGTTTTGAAACAACATTGAAAGGTTAACTTTAAAGAAAACACACTTGCAAGCCTCCCAGATTATAGGAGAAAATCAAATGCCATCTCTCCATAATTTCACAGAGCAGCTACTGAATCCAAATGAAAGGCAAATTTACTGGTTTAAGAAGCAGATGATTTGTGTGTTCTGCAGCAGTGCAGCAATTGCTGATGGAAAGATCCTTTGTGGTTTTGCCTCTCTGAAACAGCAGTAACTGAGCTTCAGAAAAGCAAAATCTGGCTAATATTTTGAAATCTCCTCATTTCCTCTAAAATAAAACCAAATTCATAAAAAGCAAGTGTAGAGAAAGAAGGAACTCATATAGCAGAGTCCCTGCTAGGGCTCTGAACTGGGGATGTGGAAGTCCCCTCAGAGCAGCATACTGACATGCAGTCTCCCATTCTCAATATGTTATGGACTATTTACCCACTTGAACTACTTTCTCCCTTCTGTTCTCATTAACTTTGCTGATGAAAGGCAAAGAAGGAGCATTTTCATGAGAACTTTCCATTTTGATAAACTGACACCAAACAACTGTAGCTTCCCAGGTACACACGAAGTTTGTTAATAGAGACAGAGGGCCTCTCTTTCTAATACATATTAGAACATGCATTAAGCCTAATGACTCTGCTATCCAGCCCAGTGAGAATCCTAGACACAAGGGATGAGTTCCCAGGAGAGCGGTGGAGACTCACTCTTAGGTCGGATCTGCAGAGTTTGTTCCCCCAGTTTCAATATTTTAATATCCACATAAAGTATAAATATGGTAGCATTAAAAGTTGTATAATGACAAGTCTCTATTGAGGTATACAAAATCTACCACTGATTCATGGAATGTGCTATTTCTGCCAGGAATGAAAATGATGTGTTGATTTCAATTGAACTATTCTTACTTGCACCAGCTGCAGATCAGGTTCAGGATACGTAGAAGTGCCATTATTAGGCATAGTGTTTACATATGACATTTTTTTATTATTGCTCGTCACTGGTGCATATACCCTTTCCTTTTCTACTGCCATGGTATTTAGAAAGATGAAAAATTAAAAGAAGTAGACATTTTACTGCTGTGCTAGTACTTTTTCTCTTTGTTCTTCAGAATATTGAGCAACATGCTTTTTTCCTACATGTTTTTCAACTCTACGAGCATCAAGTTGTATTCACAGAAGTGATAGTCAAAGAGAGACAGAAATAAAGTCACTGGATATCAATAGCTTGGTCTATTTTTTATAAAAAAAAACAGAGTACATCAGAACAAAAAAAGAAAAAAAAAGAAGACAGAAAAAAAAAAGATGCTGTTGACAGGTGACCGGGGAAAATAACTTCTTGTAGGAAGGTTTTAAGCCCTGAGGATTTATTTGTACCTGCCGGGTTAGAGATGGCCAAAGAGCAGAAATAATGATCAGACAGACAAATACACAACCACAAATAAGCCTGTGCCATTGCTCCTGGCAACTGTTCATTATTTAAAACAGTGCTACTTTGAAGAGAAGCAAAATGCTTGAGACTTGCTCTTTGTATAAAGGCAATGAAAGGCTCTGTTTAAAGATTGAGCATCCTGAGAGATCTTTGAAGGTAAAAGGCAGTCTTCCAGAAACATCTCTTGTGATAGGTATTTGGAAACAGGATGTGATTTGTTTAAAGTAAATCAAAAGTGTTCAAAAAACTGCAGGTCCCTATCTATAGCAGTTCACAAGGGGTTGTAGGTATCCATGTCATTTTGGTGCCATTTACTGTACCTAACCATTCAATTTAAATACTGGTATGATTTACATACTCAGTGGGCCAAGTTTATTCAAAGGATGTCAATAGGCTAGTAAATGTTGCACTTCATTAGAACGGAGGGGGAAAATGGCATACATGCAAGCTTTTCATCAGATCCACCACGGAATGAAGCAGAAGCGATAGGGACAACCTTGATTCTGAGGGATTGCATGTGACTCTTCATACATTCAAAAACATTGTTTGAATATCCCACAGGCACAAATATAACTAGTCCGTTCACTCAGGGAGTAAATATTTTTTATAGTGTCATTGAGCTGCTAGTCGCCTATTTTCCACCATGAAAAAATGTACAGGGAGCTATTACATTTGTTTAATCTTTTTATTCTGGCTACTCTGTATTTATGTTAATTCAACAAGCTTGCTTGAAGAACAACGCACAAATACAAGAAGGGAGCTTGATGCAAGGACGTGGGGCAACAACATTTGCTACCTTCTTCTTTTTCTTATTCCTTTTAACTTTTGAACGACCATATTGTAGCCCAACAGTTTATCGGACTGACACATTTAGTTGTGTAACTGCCTGATGTGATGTGGCACAGCCCATCAGGTACTTGAGAGTCAAGTTCTACTTCTCCATTTTGATAGCAGCCACTCAGCCCCAGCACAGGTTGTGTTTAGTCTCTTTGTTTGCTTTGCTTAATTGGTAGCACACTAACACTTATTAGAGTGTTAAATAACACAAGCGGAGCCAAATTCACAAGCTTGTGATGCCACTTCCAGTACCTGCTGTTCCCTCTCAATGCTACATGACCACACTGGTGTCTGTATGGTTTATCTAGACCCTTCATTTTAAAGAATAACAGAAAAACCATAAATGTATGTTTTTTCCCAATTCTATATCATGCTTAATAATGCATGCCAATTGCACTGTCGTCTCCAGGCAAGTGCATATACACAATTTAGGTTAGCAAAAACAGCAGGTCTGCAACTCCCACAAGAACATTCCCTTCCAATTTCTTTGTTCAGCATAAGTCACCAGCAGTACGCTTCCACCCCAGACTTATCACTGGGATGCCCCGCAACATTACAATGGTCTTATTACACACAACCACCAGCACTTTTCTCTTCCCATACGATGAATGTTTATTTAAAATTCAGTTCCTCCAGGTGACACAGAATTTGCAGACACAAAAACTTCCGCAGTTGAAGAGATGGCACTCCTCTCTCCTGTTGTTTGTAGGTTTCAATTTTAAGTGAATAAAAGCAAGTCTGTGCAGTTTGAAGTCCCTAGGAATTCTCTCAACTGCAAAGAAAGAAGCTTATGTTGCTGAGGTGACAGATAAAACCAACATTCAGGAGATAAAATACCAGCAGAACCCCAAATGGTTCAATTTGTTGCATTATTTTTTTATTATTTGCAGCTAAGAATGATGTTACATAAATCAATTATACCTAGTATTTTTTACTGTAGTTCATATCTGGTCCCAGTCTTGTGCAAATGTTGGTGAAAATATCACTTTTAGCACATGGCCTAAAGGTTTCTTTGTAGTGAATAAAAAATATATTCAAGTAATGTTTTTGCCATTAAAAACAAATATTTAAATAATTTTGACCTTCTCTTTAATTATGTATAACAGTACCCACTTTCATCCTCAGACAAGCCCCATACTTCGAAGCTCAGCTTTGCACAAGGTCTGCAGGCAATTCTGAGCAAGTGTTCGAAGACCTCTGAAAATGGGCCTAATGTTACTTGCCTCCAGGGTGGTTATCACAGTTATACTCTCATCTAGTGCTTATGCTAAAGAATTAACCCTATTATGCAGGAATGACTTCTGAGTGGCTGCAGCTGAATTAAAAGAACAAAGGAAGCCGGATTTTATAAATTTCATAAGGGATTTTAGTGGGTCAAATGCAGGGAGGGGGACTGATAGAATGGCATAGATCAGTTGTGTAAATAAGACAGCGTAACAGGTTACTCGTTTCCAAATTTAATTGCCTTGCTCTGGGAAAAGAAGTTAGGGTAATGTTTGCAATGAAAACATCTTTTGCTGAAATCTCTTCCTATCCATCAATCTTTTCTTCAGTAATGTGGGGAGTTTGTTTTTATGAGCTCCGAAATCTATTTTATTGTTGTAAAATGTAGAAGTAGGGATTACTTAGGGTCTGTTTCCATTTGATTTGATGGAGGGGGGGGAGGTTAAGAAATGAACCCTTTAGCTTTTCATTGCCTTGCAATGGCCTAACTTAACCGAGATCACAAGGACAAATTGAGATTTAAAAAGAAAATGTATATAGTTCTGAGGGTCTGGGCACTGCTGTGCAGTTGCATGATCTCATCATCCACAATCTCATCCTTTCCCACAGCCCTTCACTGACTTTGCCACTCCCTCCTGCTGTCCTTGTCAAGTAGGGTGTAAGAAGAGGACAGGCGCTCTGTCCACACTCATCCCACAAAGCACAGCCAGCTTCTCTGGTACCATGTGCATCACAGAACAGGAAGGATTCTTCCTTTCTCTTCCTCTCTTCCTTCTGCCATTTAGTTATTAAACTAACAGGAATGCACCAAACAATAAGTACAACAGGGGTAACTGGAATCAGGTTATTAGTGTGCATTCAGCAAACTTAAGAGGTATATGACGAATGAAAGCAGAAGCAGACCCATGTAACAAGAGCAGTTTAATTGACTTCTGGGGCCAGATGTGGCCCTGCTGCAATTTCATTGACCTTTGTGATGTTACCCCAGAATGAATATGGTCTGTAGAGAGATTAGTCCTCTAGGAGAAAATGACACCTTCTCATCAGCCCCTGTTTTGCTTTCTGGAAAACTGGCTATGTCTTGAGAGCGTGGAACAGGGCATGAAACAAAAGGAAAAAGAGCAATTACCAGTCAAGGTGGATATAATTAGGCCTAAATCAATGTGATAAAAATTAAGTGCCTCATTTTTACAAGATAGGAAACTGTGCAAGACATAAACAAATTAGAGAATTTTTTTTTTTTTACAGTAATAGAAGCTCCTAGGAAAGTGAACAAACAGCGAGCACCAGGAAGGTTTATGTCACAGCATTAATTAAAATCCCAGCCAAGAAAGAGAAAAATACCTTGGATTTAACAAGAGCAATAAAAACATTTTTAAAGGAACATATGGACAAGCCTTCTGACAAAATTCTTAGATCATTACAGGAAAAAATATGGAATAAATATGTGCGTGCAGAAGAAGGAAAATATGTCCTGAATGAGAACTTAGAGTTGAGGAACAATGTTGCCAGGACAGTTTTAGCAAATGCAAGAATTGAGGATCTCTTTACACATTTGACCACCTCCTAGTCACGGTCTTGGAAACACTCTCATGGCTCCAGTACAGACCATTAATGGGCCAGATTCTCCACCTTTACTAACTGCATCTGGAGCTGTCAGCCTGTGACTCCTCCAGGGGACAGGGAAGAAAAAACATCACAAATCTCAGTAGAGCTAAAACAGTAGAAGCCTTCAACATACATCTGTTAGATAAACTGGAACAAGGGAGGTGCAGACGAATGTTCCCTTCTCCCGCTGTGCAAGAGAGGTGCTACTCTCCAGCAGGAGGACAGTAACAGCTCACTGGCAGGGTATGAGGCATGTTAACCTCTTCCACCATCTCAGCTAGTTGCAAGGATTAACTTGAAGAGCTGAGGTGGCATAAAAGTGATTAAACACTCACCCATTTAAACCCAAAGTCCCCACAGTTTTTATGAGGCTAAATCTAAGCCAAGATTTTACCTTTGAAAAGAAAAAAAGTGACACAAAGAAATGCATTTCTTTTGATAGTCATGAAATTCATTAAAAGGCATGATTTTATTAATGAACAACATTTGTTATTTGGATTGATTTGTTGAACATCTTTACAGCCTTATATTATACATTGAAATTCAGCTATTGATCTATGTTGTCTCATTGTGTCTGTCCAGATGAGTCAGGCAGTATTATCTTTGGTTGGATGACCATGCAAGAAATTCTTTATTTTTATTCACAAATACCAAGTTTAGAGTTAGTTCCCCCAACACTTCTTATTTTTTGTGAACTTCTGCAAAATCAGTTCTGTGAAAGTTCCTGTACAGTGGACACTGAAAAAATGTGATCCAATTCAGATTTTTTTGTGTATGTGTGTTGAGTTACTCTCCTGGTTCTAATCATTAAATGAAAAAACAGACATTTTGGATAGCTGGATTCTAAATCATATAAACATCAGAAAATAATAAATGCTGGAAATTAATTTACTTTGGAGAGGGAATACCTCATCATGTTTGTATCACTTTCTCATTTTTTTGTCAAAGAACCAGTAACTATTAACTAATGTTAACTCTGTATTTGTAAGATGAATACATGGTTTCCAAAACAGAATTATATTTCAAAACAGAGTAAAAATGATCAAGCGTAAGATATGCCAATTAGGGAGTTATTTCTCCTTGATATATAGATCATAAAACACTTAACATGTTGGTGATGAATAAATGGGAAGAAGTATGGTAAATTAAGTAGGGATGAACAGGTAGGGTAAGTATATGGGAAACAAGTAGGAGATGCTTGGCAAACATTTTTTTACATGTATTACCTGAACAATTTTTGGATTATTCAAGGGAGGAGTCAAAGACTGATGCTACCAGGCTTAGAAAAGAAACTTCTTGATGGGGGAGGAGATTTATTGGAAGGAAAGAACAGAACTAGCTAACAGAGACTTGCACCAGTGTCACCAGAACTTACTGAAGCTTTCTTTTGTATTCCCCAGTCACAGAAGACGACTGGCTACACTGTTCCCCAGATCCAGAGAGTGTTTGCATCCAATCTTGTGTTAACTTTCTTTCGCCCCAAGCTCTCCTAACTTGCTTCAGTTGCCCAAATATAGGTCTGTACTACGGTTTGAGGTATCTTAGGATATAAAAGGTATCCACATGGGACTAGCAGACATGAGACCACTGGAAGATCTACATTCCTCAGGACGATGGCTGGAGGCAGAATGTTCAAGGATGTCTGTTTGCTTAGCTGAAGCAAGTCTGTTGTCCCTATGGTCTTTCAAAGTGTCCACTACATTTCATGTGTTGTTTTCCTGCTTGCAAAAGTTCTGCCCTCCTTTCGTTATATTCAAGGGTCATTACCCAGGTTTTATGATGCACTGACACTTCTTCCTTACATCTTTTCAGCAAATCTTTCAAAAAGTGCTGCATCAGAAAATGTACATTGAGTCACATACAATGAGAATTGCTAGTGATACATCCTTAAGTATATATGTGTGTCACCTATCAACTCCATATGCTGATAAGGGACACTCAGTACAATGCATCACGTCAGGGAGTACAATTTGCTCATGTTACTTAATGTAATGTATGCCACAGGGGCCACAGAGTATTAACAGTTAAGTAGTTGAAGCCTGTAAGTTGAAGCTGATTAAAACCTCTTTATCAAAAGATTTTTGCAGAAAAAAAGAAAGCTTTGTTTTCCCCAGGAACTTGTATTTTCCAAAAACTGAAAAATACAGTTTATTCACTTGAAAATCCTCACTGCTTTTAACAAAAAATAAAACTTTAGCATTTTTACTAAAAGCTAAAGCCATTTTATTGACAACTAAAAGTGTCAATCTTTTTCTTTTTTTTTTTAATTTAAATAATTAAAAATTAGTGAATATTCATGAAGATCTGGTCTTTTCTTTTCTATCTCTCCTTTATCCCTTGCCCACCTCTATGTTCACCAACATAAATTCATCTAAAAGTGAGACTATCATTTTAATTTCTAAGCTTTAATTTTGACTGATACTTTGACCATCAGCTTTAGTTTACAATTCTTTAATCAAGGTAAAGCTAAACAAAACTGAATATGACAACTGAGAAGCAATGAGCAATACTTTTGTTCCTTTTCTGTATTTCAAAATTTAGCTTGTTCCTGGTTCTTTTGCTAGCATTTCAGCCATAGAAGAAAGCAAAACCCAAAGTGCTTATGTATGGATTCAGTTTCATAATTACATTCTGAGTGTTTCCTGAGTCAGAAATGTGGGAGGTTTTTCCCACTTCTACACTGATTTGTGCTGCCATTATCATGTCTTTAACCTCAGTGAAGACAGAGGAACACAAATTAAGGCAGGGATGTCCTGATAACATTTTTATGGTACACCTCTGAGGAGGCTCAAATTTAAACAAACAATTACTAACATGATGAGACAATACATGGCAGCCCATACTGCAGAACTTCCCAGCTCTCAAGTTCAGACCCTGGAAAACACTGAAGTTTTCCAGGCTTCAGACTCCTGGCCATGGGGACAAGGCTGCAATATTGGTCTATGGCCACCACTTCTAGGGTTTCTAGGCTCCCTGCCTGGATGTAGACCAAGGTCAAGATATCCTTTTTAGTCCTTTAATCATCATTATTTTAACTACACATTTTTTATAGATTCATAGGATAATTTAGGCTGGAAGGGAGCCGTAGGTATCTTTTGGGTCAACCCTCATCATTCAAAGCATGGCCAATATCATACAATACATTGCTTTCATGAATAATACTTGTTTTAGGTCTCATCTCGTAAGGACTGTAACTATTATCAATTTTATAAAATTAGAAAGATAAGTTGATCTGATCTATTGTAGTAGAGTTTGGGGGAGAAGAAATGAGAAAGAGTAATGAAAACAAATAATAGGAAGACTGGGTTTTCAGGAAGCTGTTATAAGTTCTTGTTTCTCCTAAAATATTTGCTTCTTAATGAAAACTTGCAGCTATTCCAAAGTATTCTGGAGTCTGGTTTTGCATTTCCCTTTGGAAGGGACCTTACCACACCGTTGTAATTTAACCACTAAAACTTCCACACCAGGAAGAGGCGAGGGGCTCTGATTTTTACACTGCTCAGTTGCTCTGATTTTTACACTGTCCCAGCACTGTGTTTTATTACTGCATCCCCTCAGGTCCCTAGGCTGCAACAGATATCAAAGTCAACTTTCCAAATCTATTTTTACAATAATTCAAGCTGGTTTAATGCTTTTTTTTTTTACATTTTCCATCTGTAGCACGTTTAATGTATGAAGCCAATTACATGTGAAAACGTAAAGTGGTCTGAGTTAATGAAAAAAATAAAGACCACATGTACACATGAGGAGTATAAGCTCTGTGTTATTCCTTGCATTTGTCCTATGCAGCTGAATACAAATACAGGTTTTTTTCAGCTTATTCAGAAATGGTGTTTGTACTATTTACTGCATTCCCATGTCTCAGCTTTACTCAAAGTAGATGTAAACAATAAATAAAATTATTGCTAAGGTTACTTTTTTTAAAAGTGGCTGTTACAATCAGAAAAGTGATGCTATAAAAATGATATCTCAGTGTTTCACATTTATTATCCCTCAGTGACTTCTTTATCAAATGCGCTCGTTTTGCAAGTCAAAACAAGATTCTTCTCACTGCCAGTACTGCAGCTCCACATGTTACTTGGAAAGCAGACAATATTTTTCTCCTCTCTTTTCAGTAATAAAGATTTTAGAATAAGAACCATACCCACCCATCTGGATGATGGTGGAGGAGGTAGAATACAGGGCTTTGGGGTTCTACCTTGCAGTGCAGATAGTAGAAAACATATATTTATAGTTAAATGTATGAAAACGATGCAAAACCTGAGGCAGGTACTTGGGCTGCCATTTTGTGATTGTCTTTCTGATGGCAGTGCCTTGACTCCAACAGCAGGCCTTGAGGTATGGGAAGCATAGGCATTAATGGAGCAGTGATTTTGAATAAGCGTAGCAATGTTTAAAATAACTGAAATTATATTGAACAGTTGTCTTATTAGTCAGCATGTCTAGCAAGCTGACTGAGAGCTCAAGTCTGGATCTGGTTCAGAGGACGTCCTCTTCCCTCCAGTTAGTAATTGGGAAAGCACTATACAGAAAAATTAAATACTGTTATAAAGGGACCAAGGCAAGTTTTGTAGACAGGAGTCAGATCTTTTATCCACCATAGTTATAACAATGGAAAAAAACAAGACCATCCCAGTGACTTTTATGGCATAGTTTCTAGCAAACTAGTCAGACTCTTCAGACCCTATCTAGCCCTGAATGTTATTGTAACAGCAACAACTGTAAATGCAAAAGTAGTCAAGGCTGTGTTAATGTTCTGTGTGTTGTGTTGGTTTCCATGTTGTCTGGTGGACTTTTGGCATACGTATAGAAGAACTAAGTGAATCCATAATCAAGGTTATAGATTGTTTTCCACCTTGAATTGCTTTCTACCCTCTTCAAAGCAGGCCTATGTTTTTTCAGATTTCTTGTTGGTCTTCGAAGGTGAAATCATTCCAATGAAAATCATGATGAATCTTGAAAAAGTATGCTTTGTTAATAGCAGATATGGTGCACAGAGAATGACTGCTGGAACAGAGACTGAATTAAGGCTGTCATTAAAATGCTGCTTTGCTTTGCTTTACAATATGTTAGTGTTAGCATTTTGGGATTTTAGGGTTGCATATTTGAAATGTATATTTATGGTATTAGCTGTTTCTTGATAAGAAATTATGTCTTCCTGTTTTACATGGACAGGACCAGAACTGACTGTTTCTATGAACCTGAAGACTTCTGTTAAAACAGTGAAGGGAAAAAAAAAAAAAAGAAAAAAGATAAATTTAGCAGTCTTTGCTTTGGGAATGATACTTTTTTCTCCCTCATAAATTTAACAATAAAAAGCCTGTTCTTACTGTGAGTTTAGAAAATGGAAATTTTAAAAGAGTTACAAATGGCTGACATATTTCTTTAAAAAAAAAAAATTTATTTGCTCTAACTTGCTTCCTGTGGTTTACTTGGAGTATTTAAAAAAGCATTCTTTCTGCTACCTATTAGCAATGTAACCTATTGTTTGTTAAGCAGCCAGGATCAATTTACAAACTTGTTGTTTAAACTATAATTAAAAAGTATAAATTAATGGCATGTTATGTGCTGCTTCTGATAATCCAGTTAAGACAATAGCAATACATATCTAATAAATATTTTCAAAGTTTCACTGAACTGTCATTGGAGCAACTGCTATATTGATCATTCTCTCTTTTCTTCTGCACTAAAGGGCTAAATTTATACAGCTCTGATGTTTATCAAAAGAATAATCTTTTCTTCAATAATCTTTATTTTATCTGAGCTTTTAGCACATTTGATGCGCTGTTCCTTAGAGTCCAAAATTTACAAACGGCGCTTTGAATGGCATACACAGATTCAGTGCAAGCTACCTAAACGTACGCATTTATTTAACTATGGAAATTGTCCCAGTGTCTTCCATGGGTCTACCTGTGACTCTGAAATTGTATGTGTTCTAATACTTTGTTGAACGTGTGTCTTAGAGAGAGATGCTAAAGCCTTTTGCAGTGTCAACCTCTGATTATCACCAAAGATCTTCTAGATGTTCGTTTACATATGTATCACCCCAGCAAACTTCCCAGGGCTTAACTTCTCTCTTATTTACTTTCTCCCATCCGATCCTCTCCACTCAGCTCTAAACCAGCTTGCTTTTTAAATTTCAGTGAACGAAACACATTGCCCTCTCACAGACATTGGTGCAATTCATGTGATTTGCACCAGAATAAGCAACAAACAAACTGTGTTTACAGTGAATGCATTTTACTTGAGATGTTCAGCCTTGGGCACTGGCAAGTTACCCTCAGAATCTCCTCCAGCTTGCCCTTTCCTCGATTATTTTTTTTTCCCCTGGCAGAAACCTCTGAATAAGCTTTTCCCTTTACTATTGCTTTTTCTTTCTTTGCAGCTGCCTCTCTTTCTCTCTAATATACAGCTCACTCACCACAAATAGCTGTTCTCATTGTAAATAAGGTAGGCAGACACTGACTTGTAGCCATACATAACCACCCAAATTAGCTGTAGCTCTAATCACATTTCACCTTTCCTGTCTGAAATGAACAACAACCAAAACTGGCTGCTATTAAAGTTCTGCAAAGCACATTAAAGGCAAACTCACCAATAAAGTTTCACCATGTTTTTCTAAGCCATATTTATCTGGTTCATATTACTGGAATTTATGATGTCTGTGTAGTGCTGGATCTTTGCCCCCTACTTTCATTTGCTTTCCCCATAACTGAAAAGCTAGCCTAGGTTAAACAAAAAACATAACAGCTATAATCACTAAGAAGAGAAAATCAGATGCAGTGTGAGATATTTGAGTCAAGCAGCACAGCTAGAAACTCAACCTAGAGGTGCTGTTGATTCAGTTTATGTGTAATGCTGAATAAGCTGGAAGCTGTTCTCAGGATCCTTTGTTTAAAAACTGAGTACCAAAGAAAGAATTTCAGCCAAGTACTGTCCCACAGCAAACGTAAAAAAAGTCATTTCATTCCTTTTTCATTTCCTCAGATTACAGGCAGTCAAGAATCATACAAAAACAGAAAATCTATTCTTGGATTCACTGGAATGGGTGAATCAGTTCAGATTAAACAAGAAACAGCACAAATCTTTGACTGAAACTTCAGCCAAACAAATTCAAGCAGTCTAGGATACAAAGGAGTTTAATTAGCTTTGTGTTATTCTTTCTATCTCATCATTTCATCATTTCTAGTGAAATCAAAATTGGAAATACTAGAATAACAGAAAAAAATATTCTCATGTTTTTTCCAAAACCTAGAGGCTCTTTGTAGACATACACCTAGGTGTATGCAGGATATTTTTTCATGTCTGGCTGCATTTGGAAGCAAATGAATGCACAATAAGAAAGTATAAGAAAGTATAAGAAATTATTTCAAAAAGATTTAAAATTGCATGCTAGGGCAGATATGCAAATTAGTCATTTGTAAATGAGCTTCTGGATAGAGTACTGGTAGATGGATCCATACCTCCTTCCTTGCTAGAACTGTTGTGCAATGCATGTGTCATATTTAAATCCTGGTATCTACAGAAGAGCTATTGTTTGAGTGTCAAACAATTCATCCTATTTAGCTTTGAATACAATATATTATATATGAAAATCTAGCAAATCACAAAAACCAGGCAAAGCAGAGCAGTGCACAATGTAGATTTGCCCATTTGCAAATGTTGGGACCTTTCTGAGCTTCTGCTACTAACAATGTTACTGTGTGCTGCTGGAAGCTTTTTTCCAAAAGCTTCAGAATTAATTTGCTATCAAAATGGATGACAAGCATTCTCATACCAAATAATGATATTTTTAATTCATCATTTATCATGTTATGTGATGTCATAAATTAAATAAAGCTATATTAATTCTGAGTGAAAACATCCTGTCAGTGAATAGCAATCAGTTCCCACATGACTGTGCTTTTCAGACAAAGGAGGAGGGTGTGTGAAATATTTCTCCTGTAAGGAAAAATTGTTTTGAAAACCTGGTGAGGGAGTTTGCAGGAAGAAATGTCTGGAATGATAAACTGAATACAATCACTGTTAAAATGAAAAAGAGCACAGCAGATTAAAATGTTTGTTTAAAATGTAGAAATAAATTTGATACCACTTTTCAGTCTCCCTCATTCAAACAAGATGATATTTGTTGCCAGCAAGTTTTGTTCCAGTGGGGATGGGATAAAAACTGAGGGCCAGACTGAACACCCCTTTTTCTAGTGGAAAACCTCTGGATGAAATCATCTGTGAAAACTGATCCAGAGAAATATTCCACAAAATCCATCTTGCTCTTGCTAGTTCTTTTATTAAAGTCAGAGGGACAAGAAGCAGTGTAAGCTAAACAAAATAACAGCAGACTGAACACGTCTTGAGCTACTTCTTCAACATGGCAGATCCAGAAACCCGAACCCATAGGCCCTTTAGCGTTTGTTGAAAACACAGAGAGGCACATCAGACTTCCCATTTACACAATTAATTTTTATTCTAACACAGAAGTAACAAACTAGAAAAAGCTAGATCTGTCAATAGTTGACATTTATATCTGATGGGAAAGAGACACTTAAATAAAAGGCATGAAGACAGATCTACCAGCTGTCCACTAGATCCCAGCATAGTGGAAATCTTTTCAACCAGTCCTTCTTTCCATTACAGCACCTCTGAGTAGCTTCTTGCATCAGGCAAGCTCTATGCAGACCCTTCTGTGTTCCTATAAAGGGGTCTTTATTTCCATATCCTTGGAGTCTGAGCTCTGCTTCTGCTCCCTGCTGCATGTTGGCTCCCTGTACCTCTCAGGGTCTTCAAGGAGGTACTCACACTAGCAAGTCTCTTCCTCTTGGGTTTATCCTTTGTAGCCCCATTCTCCCTTCCAGGATTTGAAGAGAGTATCTCCATTGGTTTTTTAATTCAGGGCAACAGTGCATAATGTTGCTGTCTTGGAGCACCTGAACTAACTCTCTTTGGGATGACACCAGAAGTTCTCCAAGAATGCACCTAATGGGTTCCAAACACCAAAGAACATTCAACCCTGTTGTGGTTTAACCCCAGGTGGCAACTAAGCACCACACAGCCACTCACTCACTCCCCGCCCCTGTGGTGGGATGGGGGAGAGAATCAGAATTAACTCTATCCCAGCCAAAACCAGCACAAACCCACAGAACTAGACTAGAGGTCATCCAAAGCAATTCCCTGCAATGCGGACAGCATGGATGCTGGGTCCTCAGTGCCAACTGTTTCACTGCTACCCTGGGCCACACTACTTCCTTAGAGAGACAGGCCTTCCTCTGCTCTGGTGAGAAAAAGCAGCCTACTACCCTGCATTCACATGAGGTTTTCAGCCTGCCTCAAAATATTCAGGAAAAATCAGTCAGGTAACCTTCCTTCCAGCCATAACGACAGAGAGCACAGCACATTGCATTTAAGTAGGAAACTGAACAAAAATCAAGCAGTTCTAACAACTCCCAGCATCTGTTGCACTTGTGAATATCACAGTGCCTCGGAGGGAAGGCTTCACTGTTGGCTAGAGGATTCCTTGGGGAGGTGGGAGCTCTGGCTCAGATCACTCTCTTCAGTTTGCTTTCCCTCCCCTTGCTGGCTGTCTTCTTTCTCCTCACAGAACTCGTACTGCATCAGATGTTGTGGGAGAGAGTATAAAGCATTATCTTCTTCGTTCCAGGAGATAGCTGTGAAGTTGGAACTGAGCTGCTTGACTGTATTTGGACTTGGGTCATTATGAGCATATCCAAAAGAGGCACTGAAGAAAAATTTCTAGCAGAATTTAAGGTGCATCTAGATTTTTAAGGGCTGAATGGAGATGTAAATGCCAATGAAACACAAAAAGACACTTAGGCACCTTGGTATTCATCTACACTGTGCAAGGGCCGGATACAAACTCATCAAGCTAATGGTGGTCAGACTTCTACATCCACACGTTTTAGTTCAGCATGGTTCAGGAAGACACAACCTGAGTATTGAAAGCAATGCCATCCTGCTAATGTGTAGCCCTGACCGTAAACAGTACCTATTAAGCCAGACACTAATTTTACAAAAAATGGAAATGTAACCTTCCAGTCCCAGATCCAATGCAGCCCTCTCTAGTCTGGGTCTTCTAATCATGCTCTGTATGAAGTGTATGCACACTTTATATCTTCTTTGTGAATATAACCTCCAGTATTTGGGTTAGATTTCCAGGTCTCTTAAAACAGAGAATTGTAAATGTGCAGGTCATTACAGATGAAGACAGATCGATACATTCCATGTTTCCAGCTAAAGTGGAATCAAATTGTCCCCCCTCACTTCAATTTGATCTTAAGTTTAGTCCTTCTTTTGACGTCCTAAGTACCATTAATGTAAATATAATCAGAAGATTTCTGATAGTAGGATGATTTTTAACTTAGCAGGAAAAGGCATAACATGATTTGAAGGCTGGAACTCTAATGAGGTGCAGAGAACAATATTCTGCAGGTGAAGCAAGGTGGTACAGTTCATAACTGTGGGTCCCCAGTAACATTTGTACCAAAACTTGATATATTTGTACCAAAAAAACACCCCAAAACTTGTGATGCATGAATGAATGCATGCTTAAGGCAGTTGAATTCTGCCCAAAGAACTGAATTCCATCTCTAATTTTGGCAATAAACTCCTGTGTCAGATAAGACAAGTCACTTATATCAAGCTCTTCATAAATGACTCTCCTAATTTATTTTCTGGGTAACCAGCTTGAGAATCTGGGTTCTGTTTTACAGAGATCCTGAATAATTACAGCTGTAATTAAAGCCATGGGAAACACTTACATATAGAACATGCTTTATACATGTTAAAGGTTTGAAAAACCAATGGTTTTGTGTTCCAATGTTTGAAAGTTTAAGCTGCAGCTTCTTGGTACACTTCTTACTCATGCAAATGGAGAATATCTTCTTACATTACCTAATGGTCATTTTGAAGATAAATTCATCACACATATAAGGCAAACATTTTTGCAGTACTTGGCTACCTAAGAAAGCCAGATGGAAGGCTGATAGGATTTTTTCAAAACATCACATGTCTCTGTGGCTACACATAAATTCTGCACCTGGGATCACCTGGGTATATGTGTCACCTTCACATACCAGTGGTATGATGGAACAAGATCCAGAAGTACACCATCTCTACTCCTCCATTTTTTTCCCCTATTTCTTCTCCTAGTTCTTTATGCACTGGTTTTCATGGAAAAGAAATCTGGTTGAGCTGATCACACCAGGGCCTTGGTAAGTTTCAATCAGCAAAAGTGGATGAAGACTTCAGGCAAGCAAGCCAAGGGGAACAAAACTATTCTGTCACCAGAGCAGAATTACACATGGTGTGGGTAATAGGACATGGAGTGCATACTGAAGATAAATTCTATATTAAATACCTCAACAGACACTATCCATCCTCTGCAATGAATGAGACCAGCATCCTACCAAAAAATAGTATGGTAGTAGCAAGACCTGTGGAAAACCAAGCATAACATGTGTACAAGGTGGACATTTAATGCAGAAAAAAGCTCATATTCCTTCAAACAATTTTGGTATTGGCATTTTCTAAATGTTATAACCTTATATGTGTTTTTTATATGTATATACATTAATCATCATATATTGTTTAATAGTTTTATGTAAGCAAAACAGTACTCTATTTCAGGAAAGCATAAGGCTTTCCAATTTCATCAGACATATGTTCAGGCAGACAATAGCTTGTAGTAAAGAAAAATATGATACTCAAACAAAGAACATTACATTCTGTCCATATTTCACTTGAAACAATAGCCAAAGACCTTGCTTATAGCAGTCATTTTGGACATTGCCAGGGCTCTGGAGAGAGATGGGAAAGCTGCTGGGCAGAGCCGTCAGGTGTGCTAATGAGATAAGAGAGCTGGAGAGCTTCTTTGAAAACAGTTGTCGGAGAAGTTAGAATGGGGGAGTTTAGGGTATTGGGTTTTTTTCATTTTTGGGCCACACATGCTCAAAGAAAGATTTGTATTGCATATCTCAAAGGAACCCACATAGTATACCTGTAAGAAATACCAAACAATCATAAGCAGTACCCAGCAACTTCTGCTCTCAGTGAATATATGTACAGAGATGATGAAAAGGAAGCTAAGCACTAAATTGAATAACACAGCCTCTAAAATAAATCACAGTATTTGGTTCAAGTGTAACAAACATTCTCAACATTCTTTTGGCAAAACAATAAGAAACGATTGCCAACTCTGCACAGTCTTTCAAATTAATTCCATTTTTAAAAAATGTTGCATTCCTTCACTTCTAGAGAAGAAAATCAGTGTGTGGAGAATGTTTAAGAATGTATCTTCTTTCCATATCAGATATTCCAGATATAACTGACTGACTGCTTATTCTCTTGGAAAAAAATAAATCAATGAAAACAATTAGTTAAGTGGAAATTATATGTTTGATGGTTCAGCAAAGTTCAATTATTTCCAAATGTGGGTATCCTAACCTTTGTTGATGAGTTCAAGTAATTTAGATTATTCATGCAAACTAGAAATGACTCAGAAAAAAAGACTTTTGACTTATAAAATGGTTTCAGCTTATTTTTTTCTCTTGATTATGATTTCTACTTGCTTAAAACATACACAAATTGTTCCAAAATCATACATCACACAGAAAATAGCGGTCTGAAGAATTTTCAGTATTTCCTCTTAATCTGCAACCTTTCTGTTACCGGTCAGTTCTTGCCCCTTAAGCTTTATATGTATTTCCTTCCACTAAAGATGACAGAAAATATGATTCAGAAAAGGCATTGAGCTACAGATTTCTTCAGTTTAATGAAATACTTCCACTTTTTATATGAGAAAGAAACAATATGAACATAAAATTTGCATGTGTGCTTATGTTCTTTCAAAGTTAATGCTTTTTGGATCTTTTGTCTCATAAACCTTTGGGGGTTTCTGGAAAAAAATCACACAAATAAATGCTTTGTATATTTTAAAAAATAAAAATAACTCATTATGCTCTTTTATGAACATGAGATGATCATATCTCTTTTGAAACATCTCTATGCAAGTGTAAACTACAAAATGCTCTCAGATCTTTAGGAGATCAGAAAGCTTATAGCTTTGAAAGTCAGCCTCAGTTAACTGCAGAAACTTCTTCGTATTTGGATATTTTATGAATGCTAAAATTTTGAATATTTAAAGTCAGGACTGAGATTGACAGACAGTGGGGTAAAGTACTTCTTCTATGACTTTGTGGTCATATGGGTTCAAAGGAAGCTACTCAGCAAACCTGCTTGTAGAAGAATTAATTTTGAAGGTCTTAGTCAGCAAGAACATTAACCTTTTAAGACACTTATACAGATTTCTTCAGAAATTCTGTCCCTACAGATCTCACTAAGACTTTGCTTTGACGTAACTGGGGCTTGTGTATCGAGCTGCTGAAGATGACTAGATTTGTCCTCATTCTATCTGAGAAAGAATATTTTCTTCTTCCATCCAAATGAGGTCCTCCCAGACCAGTCTCTTATGCAATGAAAGCAAGAATGTGGTCAGCTAAAGATGACAGAATTGGCAATCAAATGCCTTTCAACACTAATGCATTAAAAGATCTTCCTGTCCAGTAGATCTGGTGAAGAAAAGAATGGATGAACACTTTTTCTTTTCTTTCTTCTCCTCTTCTCTTCTCTTCTCTTCTCTTCTCTTCTCTTCTCTTCTCTTCTCTTCTCTTCTCTTCTCTTCTCTTCTTTTTTTTCCTAATTGAAGATTAAGATTTAAGAATTATGTATTTGAAAAGCAAAGTTGAAATTAATGTCTGTCATGTTGTCTCACGTATTAGTTTTTGTCATATTTCAAAATCATGTACTGCACATTTTTGTCAAGATTTGAATCAATGCTAGGGATTGGGGGGCACTATAACCGACTATCCCAGCAATCAACTGATCTGTTTCTTTACTTTCTAAATGCTGTCTCCTAAGAAAAAGGAAAACCTCATATAAAAGAAAGACGGAATAAAAATGTGGTAATGGGAGGAAGCCAACGGAAAACCAAACCGATCAAGGATCAACACAATATCTTAGAGTTATATTTAGGCACACTCAGCTGGGACATGGGGAAGGAGACTAATTATAGAGGTTAGATGGGTCAGAAGTTAGGAAATTAACCTTAGATTTAGAAGCCTTGCATTCTATTCCCTACTGTGCCACAGACTTTATAGGTGAAACTGTGGTCAATTCCTTTTACTTCTGCCTTGAATTCAATTCTCCACATGGAAAACTGAGGATAATAACACTTCCCCAACACATCCCATTGACGATTTTCATTATTTGAATATTACAGTGGCTTAGAGCATATAGATTTGGATAAGGGCAAAAAGAAGAACAAAAGAAGCAGGGTTTTTTGAGAAGCTGAACTGCCTCCAGAGGGGAAGTCTCCAAAATAATTATAGCCATTAAGACAAACTCTGCCTTCAGTGGGTTGCAATTCAGATTGCTGAAATTCATGCTGTAATGTCACCCTGGGTATTTATTCCCTTAAATCTCCTCTTTTTCTTTGTTTAAATCAGAGCCCTAACATTACTTTGGCCCAATTTTTGTGCTGCAATAGAGTGGTATTTATTATATGTTGCTCTTTTAGTTTAAGTCTATAATTTAAAGCAACTATGAAAGTCAAGATTCAGTAAAACCTATGACCAGAAGTTCACAGAAGCCCTGGTAAGGGTGGCACTTTTATTGAAACTGGCCCTAAATTATATCAATTACACAGTTTGTGGTATTATATAGACTTAACTGTCGGAGGTTGTTTCTTTTTCTGCTGCCCTAAGTATACAATAGTTTGCGAAGACCCAGCTGATGATTGTATCTGTTTCCGTACATTAGTTTCATTTAAAAAATTATTTTCTATGCCTTATGTTTATTGTTTTCATTGTGAGCTGATGAACTGCTGAGACTGAAACATACAGTGCTGCTCTGAATCCAGCATGTCCAGGACAGTTCTAAATTGCATCAAATCATGAGGTTCCTCCTTGAAGGAGACAGGCCATGAAAAGACATTTCATGGGGAAGATTAACAGTAGCAAAAATAGTGCAGAAGACCAGCCAATAGTTTAATTTATATGCACACCCAAAGTCTCTCTCTTCGCTATAGCAAATAGATAGACAGCTCAGCTGTCTGCAGCTTTCTCATGCCTTTTCAGTACCTCTGTATATCACTTATTCACACAGATATTCCATGGGGTATATGGGAGTAAGAGCAATCAACTGGGCAGTATAGCCTAATGGAGTGGTAACCCTTGTTATTATGTTCCCCTTATTTGCATCACCTGCTCCAATACCACTTCTTAAGAGGCATCTGCAAAACTGCACAGCCCTCTTCCCCACTTGTGCAGGTCATGTTCTTGATGTGGCCTCTTAAATGGAACAATTTATCCTCAGGGAAGTGAGTCACACTTCAGTTAATGATGATGCTGAAGCCAGTAGGGGACAATGTAAAGGTTAACATGAATATTTTGCAGCTGATATATTAACAGAATCATCCAGTTTTCCTGGGAAGAGAACGATTGCTCTCCACCAACTTGGTCCTGTTCTTTATAAATGGCTATAAAATAAAGAAGATCCAAAGCATAAATTTAACTCAGGCAAGAACTCACTAAACAGTTTCCAAAGACAGGAGGAAATATTTCCAAATATTTTTAAATTGGTTTCATCAGCTATAAACGTTGATCTCAATTTGATAGAGTCATCCCTTCATAACACTCTCAGTGACTTCCTAAGTCAGTCAGTCAGCTATAATTTACAGTTTGTGCATGGCTTTAAGCCCCTTTGATAAAACCTTAGAGTTACAGACCATTGAAATCAATTAAACTGCTTATCAGTAGGCTTTAGAGTAGGCTATACGGACAATGGAAAAGTTCTGAGATATAGTTGTTCGTTAAAAAGCAAGAATAATCAAGCACTGATCAGTAAGTTACTTCCAAATGTTCTGAAAATGTCTACATACATAACATTTACAGTGGTATAATAAGTGGTGTCAGAATGGCATTTTGAACAAATGAAAAATAATATAGAGAGTTTAAAAACACCTAACCAAAGATTTGTACTGTATTACTATATAAAATATAGCAGATTTCCATTATCCTATGAAGAAATCTATTAGTAGGTGTCCTGGTTTCAGCTGGGACAGAGTTAACTCTCTTCTTAGTAGCTGGTACAGTGCTGTGTGTTGGATTTAGTGTGAGAATAATGTTGATAACACTCTGATGTTGTAGTTGCTGCTAAGTAGCACTTATCTTAAGCCAAGGACTTTTCAGTTTCCCATGCTCTGCCAGCAAGCAGGTGTGGAAGAAGCCGGGAGGGAGCAGAGCCAGGGCAGCTGACCTGAACTAGCCAAAGGGGTATTCCATACCATGGAACATCATGCCCAGTATATAAACAGGGGGGAGTTGGCCGGGAGGCGCGGATTGCGGCTCTGGCATTGGTCAGAGGGTGGTGAGCAACTGCATTGTGCATCACTGTTTCCCCCCCCCCCCTTTTTTTTTTTGTTATATTGCTTTTCATTACTATTATTAGTAGTAGTATTAGTATTAGTATATTTCATTATTATTATTGTTAATTTTATATTTTACTTTAGTTATTAAACTGTTCTTATCTCAACCCACGAGTTCTGCCTTCTTTCCCGATTCTCCTCCCCATCCCACTGGGAGCAGGGGGAGGGGGACAGGGAGTGAGGAAACGTCTGTGTCGTGCTTGGCTTCTGACTGGGGTTAAACCACGACAGTAGGATTTATAAAATAATAAATTCAATTTTCTTAACTGAATTAATGACTCTTACTATATAATAGGAGAGTTTGCATCTTAAACAAAAATAAAACATAGAAATTTAACCACACAATGCATATTGCAGAAACAAGACTTGCATACCTATGCAACCCTGCAAATGAAGAGTTTAATCTAATATTCTGCATACTACTTCATACCTAACACTTTTTTCACTATTCTTATTCTATATGACAGAACATGCATTAATTAAGAGTTTCTGTCAAGATTTTCAGTGGTTTTTGTGGATTTAAAGCAGGACTCTTAAACGCTGCTCTAAGGAAGTTTGGGGGGGGGTTCTTGGATTTTTCTCTTTGAATATTTGAAAACAAACAGCTTAGATCAATAAACTTTCAGACAGATTTGCTTGAGATACCTGTCCTAGAGCATAAGAAAAGATTGTTTTCCTTAGCTGTTAGACCCAAGTCCCACTCCAGCAGCAGATCCAGCATGTAGAGCCCTGAAGACAACACAGGACCCTAGTGGAAGGTTTACAACCGAATATACCAATGACAAAAACTGTAGTTCAGAAAAATAAAGACGAAATATCTCTCCCTTGCTCCTACATGCCTAAAAAAATCATTTCCATCCAACTTTGCCATCTCAATATGCTTTCTTTCCCTAGCTGCTTTTCCTTTTACCTTTTCTCTCATATAGTTTTAAAATAATAACCAGGACAGAAAGACACTCCCTACATGGGATTCCATTGCTTCCAGGGTTCACCTGGTGTCATTCAGATCTCAGGATCTTGAGTGATAGTAAACACGCCACTCAACCTGGCTGAAATAATAAGAACTGAACAGAACCAGAATCGTCTCTCCAGTCAATTACATGTTGATTCTGCCCTCCAAAGATCTTGTGCACAGAACCAAGAGAACAAGGAACTTAAATACAATAGGTTACATGAAATCTAGCCCAACTTTATCTAAAGGTATGTGATAGACTGTATCCTAACCCAAGTGAAACATTGATGGTCCCATTAGTATGCTATGTGGGCCCCAAAGGACCAAAACCAAAGCCACTAGTGAGTGTCATTTCTTGGGAAGATTTTTAAAAGTGTTGATTAATTTTACTTTTAGCAGTGTTCTTTTGTGTAACTGCTAAAACAGTACCTTGTACTGCAGTATTCACAGCTGTGACAGCAGCCATCCATAGTAGTAACTGCGTATAGCATTTCCTACAACTGAATCGCAGTTGTCCACATTTGACTCTGGCGTGAAAGCCACTCATAGACACATAAACCACCGTTTAAACAGCAGACGGATCGGGAGGAGTGGGAAATGATCCCACTCCCAACTTTACTCCTGCCAGAACCTGGCTGTGTCATTTGGCCGTTGAATTTGGCTGTGACGGCTGCCACGAAAGGGGAGAGACTGGTTGTGTTGCCCGGTGGCCTGGAGCGCTGCAGTGGAGGGCGGGGAAGCCCTTCCAGAAGCAGCAGTCATTCTCCATGGTCCCTCCTTGTTCCCTATATGCAACAATAGTTGCCAGGCCAGTTCACAGAATGGGGTTCCCCCTGCCCATTCCAACACAAGCTTACCTGCAAAGGGCCCTTGAAACCATTTCTGAGAAAAAGCAGTATTCTCTCTACCTGGCCTTCCTCTTTTCCCTTAGCAAAATTCATCTTTCTGAGTTAAAAGGGAACACGACTTCTGGTGTAAACAGGAATCCAGTCTAGCATTTCTCTGAAGGCACTCATAATCAAATAGCATAAATCATATAGTTAACCTTTTGACACAGCAGTTTTAATTAATATGTTTTTAATGATACATGACAAGATATATCTGCTAATGAGTGATGACACAGGCTAGAGAAAGGAGTATGGTATTGAGCCTCAGGAATTCTGCATTAGGTGTGACTGTATGACTGACCTGTGTGGATTTCAGCAACTAGCTTACATCCCCGTTCAGGAAAGCTCCCAAGTTGAAGCTTCAATATGAAAATATGAGTTGCCTACAGACATTCCGAAGTAGCTTTTTGAATCAAAGCCTTCACTTCCAGGTAGCTTTTATCTCAACCTGGACAATAGGGACTATTTAATCTAATTGTACTCTCACAAGAACAGAAGGGTAATTCAGAAACTCTTTGGGGCTAAAAGATGTCACTCACATCCTCATCTTGAGATAGTTTATTTACTAATCTGTTCAGATGAGCTTTTCTTCTTAAACACAGCAAAGGAAGATGGAGGAAAAAGGCTTTATTTCCATGTAATGTTAGTGATGTGTTTGATGGTCCAATTCAGTAGAAGATCAACAGCATATGAAGAATTCCCCAGAGACCTTCATCGTTACTGGTGTAGATCTCATCACAATTCAACATATTTATTGCTCTGGTGCTTTTTGCAGATGGCTGTGACACTAGTTTTCCTCCTTGGCTTTTTTTAGCAACTGTACTTTAAAGAAAACAAGCTGGACTAACAAATCTTGTTAAGATTCTAACATAAAGCACTAAAAGGATAGAAAAAGTCTCAGTTAAGAGTGAAATGTACCATATGCCCTCCAACAACTATGCATCATGTAGAACCACCTTTGTGACTGTCTTATTGTTCCCAATTGTACCTGGATGTGTGTAGAGATAAAACTTTCACTCTGAGTTGTAAATTTCTTTCTTTTCATTACTTTTTTGTCAGTTCTGAAAAATACTTTTTTGGCATAGTTTTTTTGTGAGAGATTTTATATACATAAATAGAGCTAGGTAATTAATAGCTCCATAGACATCCTCTACTACGAACATTTTTAGTTCAAGAACGCAAACCAATTTTAATTAATGGGGCTGAGTTTTTAACCTACTTGCTTTTTATAAGACTTATTAAAGATAAAAGTGACGTATGGAGAGTCACTGTCTTTGAGTGTATGTTATAACCCTTATTTGCATAATAAAAGAGACTATGCATAAGCATAATAGTAATCATAAATGTATATTTATGAAGACTTTTATAGACACATGAAAATGTATATCTCGTACGGAAAAAATCTAAGTTATTAATGTCGACAGATTCAATACAGATGATGTTACGTATGTTAATATTATTATAAATCCTTATTGTTATTCATAAGCTTATATTAATATTGTCATTATGAATCATATTCTGTCAGTTCCCATGAGAAAATAAAAACACATGATGGCAATACATAGTGGCAAAGTGGCATTGTCATGTTTATATTAATGTCAAGTTCAAATTAAAATTAGTTCTAAAATTAGTGACAAAGGCATTGTTTCGCATTTAAAAATAATAAGCATTTGTGTTAATGCTGCTAATAAATTGATATTGAAATAACCAGCTTCAATAACTATAGATTGAATGTGTTTGTTGTCAAAGTAAATGGAAATACAATCTTTTGAAGTTGTCATTACTGGCCAATGAAGAAGGAAAATGATGTGCAGACTCTTTGCCTATGAATGTGATCGTCCTGATTCTTTTTCCTGATGACATTTATTTTGCCCGAGTTTGTTTATGGATTTCGCCCTGGTTGGTTTTGATCCTTATGCCACAAAAACCTAGTTCAAGGCTTGCTGAAGGGCATGGATGGCTCTGGGATCCAAGCACAGGGTAGTCACTGGGTATCTTAGGGTTCACTGAGCAGTACTTCACCTTCCTTCACCCCAGCTTCATTTATGGACCACATGCAATATTGAATTATCTTTCGTCCAGCCTACTGCTAGAAGAATCATGATACTTGTTTGCTGAGTTACATTTCCACTCATTTTCTAAAGAAAGCTTTAAATGAGAACTTACAGACATACTTAATTTAAGGGTTTTATTAAAATGATGACTGGAATTGTTTCAGCTTTCTTCTCTAGCACTGTGTCAGCATGGAGTTGTTTATTGCATATATAGTACAGTCAGCATTTTTGTACTGTTTTCGTCAGACAATGTAAGTCCCTGGGGGCTGCTAATCACAGACAGGATGTTAAGCCTTGCACCATTTTTTCTCCTCTTTCTATTTTATCTTGCTTGGGCCAAAAACAAATGGAAAAATCTATGTAGAAATTAGACTTAGGATATTACTGTTTCCCAGACAGAGGCTAAAACAGTTTTAGTACATGATAACATATAGTGAGCACCATTCATGAGAATTAGTGTTTGGATTGAATTATATTGCTACTCTGAAAAGGATTTAAGAAACCCTAATAGTTGATCCTTCGGGAAATACAATAGCTACACATGGAGGGTTTCATTTTGAAGAAGTTGAGTTGTATATAGATTCTCACAGACACACTTAATGTATTTCCTATAGCAAGTGGCACATGCAAATGGACATCTGTGCACACAAAGGACTTTGAACATTGTCATGGTTTAGTCCCAGCCGGCAACAAAGCACCACGCAGGCGCTTGCTCACTCCTCCCCCCTGGTGGGATGGGGAGGAGAAAATATAACGAAAGGCTCATGGGTTGAGACAAGGACAGGGAAGGATCACTCACCACTTATGGGCACAGGCAAAACAGACTCAACTTGAGGGAAAAAAAAAGAAACCAATTTAATTTGTTACCAATCAAATCAGAGTAGGATGATGAGAAATTGAACCATATCTTAAAAACACACCGTCCCCCCACCCCTCCCTTCTACCTGGGCTCAGCTTTGCTCCTGATTCCTCTACCTTCTCCCCCCCAGCGACACAGGGGGACAGGAATGGGGGTTGCAGTCAGTTCATCACACACTGTTTCTGCCGCTCCTTCCTCCTCAGGGGGAGGACTCCTCACACTCTTCCCCTGCTCCGGCGTGGGGTCCCTCTCATGGGGGTCAGCCCTCCATGAGTTTCTCCTTTCCACAGGCTGCAGTCCTCCACGAACTGCTCCAGCATGGGCTTTCCCACAGAGTCACGGCCTTCTCCGGGCCCAGACACCTGCTCCGGCATGGGGTCCTCCACAGGCTGCAGGGGAATCTCTGCTCCGGCGCACCACCTCCCTCTCCTTCTTCACTGACCTCGGTGTCTACATGGCTGTTTCTCTCACATCCCACTCCTCTCTCTGCTACAGGGTTTTTTTCCAGCAGTCTTTTTTCCCCCTTCTTAAATATGTTCTCACAGAGGCGCTACCACCGTCACTGATGGGCTCAGCCTTGGCCAGCAGCGGGTCTGACTTGGAGCTGGGGAAGCTTCTAGCAGCTTCTCACAGGAGCCACCCCTGTAGCCCCTCCCCTGCTACCAAAACCCCATCACACAAACCCAACACAAACATATATAAGAAACTATCTCTTCATTCAATCACTCAATTTTCATGTTTACTTGCCATAGATACTTCACAATTTAGGTAGAGTTTTTCATATTAGTCTACTGATAGCTCTTGTCCTTAATTTTTTAAGTATTTGGGCTTAACTAAGGATACAAAAATCTATACAATGAGAAACAGTGCACAGGATGTATGTATTAAAAGTTACTTCCATCTTTTTTTTTATTCCCCGACAGGTTACCCTTCATTCAACCTATGTCTTACTGGTGTCATACTGGCCTTGATAAAAGCAGAAAAGCTACATAGATGGAGCAGCGTTCCCCAGTTGTTGTCCCACTTGGGAAGACAAATCCCACTGTCATTCACATTAATACAAACTCACTAGATTAGTACCACTGAGCTGAACTGAGTTATTCTGCAGTCACACTGGTCAAAACCTGACAATCTACATGGGAAAAGTTATTTCAAAATGAAGGTTAACTAATAGTCTGCACTAGTACCTGTGTACAGATTCCATAGGTATTAAGTATGCAGAAAAATTCGTGAAAGATGACAAATCCAAGAAGAGAATCTAACTTTAAACTAAGCAAATTCAAATGAGAAGGAAATATTACATCAAATCCACTCAATCAGAACTGATAATTCTGTCTGCAAAGCCCTAATCTTGTTTCCTGTTCAGGAAAAGATGATCTCAGTAATGCATAGGACCCTATTTCAGACAAATACTTTAATGGTGTGATTAGTTTTAATAATGTAAATTATACCATTAAAATCTATTTACCAAATCAGGGAGTAAAATAGCTCAGAGAGCTGCATCCTTCAGTCTCTTTTAGTAAAACACTCTTTTTTAGCCTAGAAGCACAGAACTTTGTATGGATGTCTTGGCAGAAAAGTAAGAGAACTGTACTCTAAAAAATGTTTAAGAGCAGAATTTTCCACTTAATGTGCAGCATTAAAATCACGGGCTTTCCTTTAGATATATTTTCAGACTGTCTTGATTTGTGTATGGATAGCTTTCACATAAATCAGTGATGGTGCTACACTTGGATCATCTCTTTCTGATACCATCAAAACTGGAGAAAAAGATGTTGTTCCCTCCCCTCCTTTTTCTGCCCTCCTGCCTTTCATATGGGAAGGATGAGAAACCAAGCCTAACCCAAGGAAAGGAATGAAACACAGACAAGCTACATAGCAATCTGCAGCTTAAGCCTGGCATGAGATCAGCCTCTAAAGTGCTCCCTTTCAGAGAAGCAGCTTACCTACCTTCCATAAGTATGTGAAAGTCTGTTTCTTTTCTATGTTTTGTCAACACTTGTTTATCTCATCCTACCAAATCTCCCTGAACTGAGTTGCGTGTCTGCAAAATGAATCCGAGGCTCAAACAAGCTATTGACATTCTCTGCCCCCACCCGAGAAAAGTTTCTTTTTTCTGTTGGCAATGATCCATGACATTTAAATTCTGTCTTCCACAACAGGCTTATAGAAAACTAAAGAAAGAACTACAGTGATAGTGAAGGAAACATAACTCTATCATTCTCATTTAAACCAACTAACAAAGCCAGTAAAGATAACATGAATTTTCTTTATTAGCTTATCTCTTAACTTTTTACATGATTGACTTTCCGACACACTGTAGTGTCACTTTCAAGATCCTAGTATGGGTTGCCAGAACAACAATAATCTCCGTGATGGTGAAAGAATAAGGGCCTTGAGACTGTATCTGAGTTTGTCAAGAATCAATCTGAAACCCATTTTAACAAGGCTAGCAGCTGCTGTTTTATACAGAAGTGAAAAAGGTAACGAACTCCCCTGATTAATCCAGGCTCTCAGCTGGCTTCTGCCCAGCCATGTTCATGCCACCGCTGGTCTGGAGGGACTCCAAACTGGACAGTCTGGCTGTCTCGTGTTTCTTCTCACTAACTTTTAATGTTAACTCAAGGCAAAGCTTTTCTTTGATGTGTGGCCTTAAGAAAGCAGCATTACCAGAAACCTCATCTCTGGGGTCTACAGATATTCAAGCTGTAGGGAAAATAAGTCCAGACTTCTGGAAAATGTATTTCCTTGAACAGATGTCCCAATCAATGTCACCTGATAAAGCTCCTATGATTTCATGGCAGAACTGTGAGCACTCAGGCCTACTTCCCACTGACCTTTACCTCACAATTTGCATTCCATATTTTTCCTTTTATTCCTGATTACAAAGAAATTAACTCTTGCAATCATTTTCAAACTTGATGAGCATATAACTACACCTTTCCTTACTTTCTGCAACTCACTATTTCCCTCTCTCTTATTTTTAACTGAATATGATTCATAGAATAATAATTATAATAATGAGAAAGACATGCTAAATGCATTCTTGTAACTACTAGTGTATGATTGCTCTCTGACGTATGCTCTCCAGTTTTTCCCCAAGCTTGCTGTAAAAAAGATGGCATTCCCATGGGGAAAATACTTCCATTAAAAAAATACACTGTTTTTATATGCAGCCTATATTTATTTAACCATAATGTCATTCTAAGTTTGGATCATTTCGTCACCCTGTTTCATAATTATATTTGTCATATATCAGCTCATCCATTTCCACACTTGCTGTTTGGCTAAGTAAAACAGCAGGGACCTTTTAATTGTTCCTCATCTTTAACTCCCTCCTTCCATCGTTGTAACCCTGTATTTATTGGTACCTTGCTGTAGGTGGTCGAACTGAAGGCAATAGTCCAGGCGTGATCTGACCAGAGAGGTACAATAACAATGCTGCTGTGCAGAATGATTGTTCCATTGGTTTACTACACAAGATCACATTGCTTTTTATTGCCACTGCAATGCATTGCTAACTCCTACCTAGCTATTTGCCTGCTTTCAGCCCCAGATCTCTTTCAGTATGAGGCATCTCACATATTTCCTTCTCCTGGAATATCTGGGCTTTGGAAGTGTTTTGGTTCTGTTCTCTAAACAAATTACATTTTTCTGCCTGGACATGTGTCAGAGTATCCCCTTACAGAAAAAAAAGCTTTTAGTTGGTACATATAGGGACATAAAAATAGTAATATTTCCTCTGGCCAGTTCTGCTTTGGTGAGATTTACTTGCTTTCTCATTTTTCTGCAGAAGGAGAAAAGTGTTAGGTTCCATATCACACAAACCCAACAATCCAAAGAAGACACATGTAGCCTAGTTAGTACTTATCAGCTTCTTATACACACATGCATTTATTGGCACTTAAAGATGTTTGATATCATAGAAAACCTCATGTAAATTAGGCAGCATTAACTTTGCAGTTACCCTAGTCTTGAGTCCTGTCCACCTTCCAAACTCTTTTTATTTTCCAAATATCTAAAGAGTTTTCAAGAGCACAAGGAAAAGGAAGAATTGTACCAAGAAACTTGCTGACCCCTTTCTGAATGTCATGCAAGTGATTCTGAACATAGACAAATCTCTTTTCTCTTGGTTCCTATGGAAACATCTACCTCTACTCTCCTTTATCACCATATAGCTTATTTCTCATGTCTCTAAGTATTTTCTTTCTCTGCTTCCCAAAATGCTTGAATTGAATATACTTTCCATATTTACTTCTTATGTGATTTGACACTTTCCATATCATTGATGGGAGCATTCAGCAAGATTTCAAGAGAATCTTTCCCCCACCTGTTGGCAAAATCTCCATAACTTCACTAGGGGAAAGGGTGGACTGTCAGGATTTCTACACAAACCTGTTCCTATTTTAGATGTGCTTCTTCCAAAGAGGTTATGGATGTTCATCACTGAGACAGGTAGAATGGGTGGCTGAAGATCATATGCAGCCTCTCTTCAGCATTAAAATCACACATTTGCCTGTAAAATTAACCCAGGTAATAACTATAAGCATCCATTTATGTGCAGGCAGAAATGTGAAATACAGGTTAGGCAGGTAGTTTTCAACATTTTGCTTCTTTTTCTAGAGCAAAGTCATACTTGTGATAGATTCAGTGCACTAAAACTAATTGTAACTTTAGAAAAAGTATAATAACAGAAAAAAACATTACAGAGTATGAGTGATATTACCTTCAAGCCATGAATAGATCCTTTCAGTCTGGCTGCATTTCTTAGTAAAGAAAAAGGAAGGGGGCACGGGAAGAAGTCAGTCCTTTTCTGAATGTCTAAGACCAAGGTCTGGAACAATATTATGCCGTATCTGGGGGAGTGAGTTTTCACATCACCTGGTGAAAAGCAGACTTTTATCTCACCTCAAGATCAATGGTTCTTCATATCTTTAGTTATAATGCTACTTCTATCTCCCCAAAAAGGGAGCTGTTTTTAACAAGGATTATATCATCAATGAAAATTACAGCGTGGTTTCATTAATAATTTTATCAGCAAAGTCGGGGTGCAACAATCTCTGGGTGCAAACAGAAATGTACATCTGGACGAAGAGGAGGGAGAAATGTTTTAAATCAGTTCTAATACCAAAGCCAATTCTAACACCAAGTCATGAAATTACCACTAAACAGCAGTGATGGAACTACATATTGAAGTGTGATAAGAAAGGAAGCTAAAGAGCAAGCGCTGGGCATATTTCTAAAAAAGGAAGGCCCAAGTAACCTTCGACTACCAGGGTTTTTTTGCACTCTTTGCATTCTTACTAGATGATGCACAGAGAAGATAGTAACATTTATCGTTTTAAAACATGAAAGGATTTCAGACAGGACTTGCGTTTGGGGGCACATAAGTCTCAAGATTGTCTTTTTTCCAATGTGCTGCAACTTTATTGCACTCAGGGTGCACTGCTGACAGTCACTGTTCTGCAAAAATGACAGAAAATAGGGAACAGGAGTAAGCAGTTTCACTTCTTGCACGCAAAATGTCAACTTAGCTGTTATCTTATGGCCTAAGTGATTAGCAGAAATACACAATCATTTCTGAAGCTGTTTACTGTATCTGCCACAGAGGCAGCCAAATTCCCAAGCTATCTGAAACCTTTTGCTTCCAATTCTCAGGGTCGCTTGCTTATATTAGAGAGGATGCTTCAATCTCTCACAGTGATTTTGCTGCCAAAATTTTGTGTGCTGTTGGTTTATTTTCTAACTCACTTCCCTTTAAGTAATGTTCTCTTTTACCAGAGGGATGAAGTGATCAGGCACTATTCAGTACAAAGAAGCCACCAATCAAATATTTGTTGCATAATTTAAACATGTGGTGAGGGAGAGACTACCGGTATAATTCCATTGTGTTGTTTACCCAGCGTACCCAGATAAAGTCCCAGAAGGCACTGTAAGTGTACAAAAAAAAAAAAGTTGCCTTTTCCGTCTTTCTCTTTCTCTTACTCCCTATTACATACTGGGCTTTCTTCCAAAATACTGGACGTCAGTCTGAGGGGCTTTTTATAACTTCATCCTTAGAATCTGGGATCTACACTTGTTTTTTCTTCACCTAAAAGAAAAAAGAAAAAAAAAATTTCTTTCTGTTTTAGACTTCTTTTTTGTTTCTAAAGAGGAAGTTGGATTCTCAGCTCCCTTGGGAATTACACTTTATTTTCTCTCTTCCAAATGTGGCTGGCTTTCAAAAGGCCTTTAATTATCTAATATAAAATTGCCTGATTTGTCTGTTCCAATGTCTCAAATAAAGCAGAATACTTAAATCTGCCCCCTCTGACAGACTGTAGCTAAAGAAATATTTTTTTTCTAATTCTGAGATAATTTATTACAATAAATAAATTACTTTATTATGGTAGTGAATTACATCAGTAATTGCTGTTATATTGGCTTCAGGGCTCGTTAAAAATATATGTTTCTGTTGTAGTAACGATTTTGCACTAATGTATCTCAGTACTGTGCTTTTTAAAAAGATATGCTATGATTGTAATAAAAATACTGCATTTATATATTATCTTACACCAAGGAAGAGACTAGATCATCTACAATATATATTTGTGATGAGATACAGAGACTCTACAGAGAACTTTAGCAGGAAAAAAGGGGTTAATTTTCTTTGGATGGACATGGAACAAACTCCAGTACAAGCACTCTGATCCCCTATTCTTTATATGAAATTAGATCCAAACACCAACTGTCTTCCACTAAAAGACTATTTGGAAATTGCATCATCAAACATTAAAGAGAAGCTTTATCTAGGGACACCGCAGGAACTGTGTATGAATATTTCATATTCCAGGGTTTCTCAAACTATGGTCCCTGGAAATCATAGGTCAAAGGCATCACCACACCCTTCTTTGGAGAGCACACGTTTTTCCTGTCTGTTCATAGCAGGGATATCATGAAATGGGCAAAAAGTCAAACTCTAAAAATGGTATGCTATAGAAAGGGAATGCATTTGCTGTGTATATTCACTTAATGGTAAACTGAAAAAGAGGTGTCATCCTGCAGAATGCATCTCCCGCAAGTGTGCATCTCGCTTATGAATTTTACACTGAACCAGATGCAGCTATGAGAAGAAGGAAAAAAGTACTCCTCCAACTTCTTAGCTTCTTTGGGAAAAGTCTTTAACAGATAGTGTACTACGTTTTGGTTCAGTAATGATAGAAGCAGAACCTGTGTGTAGGTTTAGCGCTGAAGTGCCACAGCGGTATTTGTTCCAGACTTAAATGTGCTTCATACTGACTTTGATTGACAACTGAAGTCAAAGATGCCTAAGCCTTTGGTTCCCCAAGGGCCTGACCAAAAAACTTTCATATATCTACGTTAGACAGCACAATGCCTGTTTTAAAGAACCTGTCCCCATAAGTATCATCCAAAATCCAGAGCTATGAGCTGTGCTCCCTATATAATATGAGAGAATCAAGTGCCTTAGAAGTATGATTCAAAAGCTCCGACCCTCACCTCGGGAAGGAATCAGCCAGTCAAACATACAAATCCAAAAGGGTAAACTCCTAGTTTTCTTTCATGTTGATGCCTGTGAGCCAGGACTGTCCATAACACAAGGGGATTCACAGTTGCATTCCTCACCTCCTAACACTTTTTCTGAGCATGAGTTTGTGGGGTGGGATGTGAGGAGTCTATTTTGGGCCAACCAGTTTTCTTGTGGACGATAATATGACATCTTCATGACATGCAATGGAGTAGTTGCTTAACTGCCTTAGCCAAACAGGGAACCAGAAATGAGGTGGTTTCCACACAAGAGTGCTTGGGGCTTGCACTGGACCTGCAAGGCCAGACATTTTTCAGTATGCTGTCTAAGATCTGGAAATCTTTTGGAAATAACTCGCTCACCTGCGGGGAGCAATGTGAGTCGGAAGAATATCTTGGTACTTTATTAGTCATCTCCTGACCAATGGACTGAGCTGGAAAAGTGGCAGAGGCCATGCTTTTAGCTTTGCAGAGAGTGCCACTATATAGGTTTGGGAGCTGGGCTGGAGGGCATCCTAGCATCATTCTCAAAGTTAGAATAAAAGGTAAGCAGCAGCAAAAACGAGATGGACACACTTGTGCATTGATGGCAAGCTAACCACGAGGTTTTTAGTGACCATGTGCAGTGGCTAGGCCATGTTTCCAGTCACCAAAAGGCAAGAAAAAGCTCTCTACAAGTCTTGCTCTGCTGCTGAACAGTTCTCAAGGAACTGAGACTGCAGACTGCTGTTTCCCTACCAATTACTTTCAGGAGTGTTCCCCAATTTCTATCTTAAAAGGCAGCTGTCAGTTCCTATTGCAGATTCTTCCCTTCCACAACTTTGCAGCTAATGCACTGATTTCTGAACTGACCTGGAGTTTGCTTAACCATAATAAGAAAGTTCGTTCACAAGAGAATGCTGGGCCATCTCTAACTCAGCTAATAAAATCACTCCCCTTGCAATGACAGAAACATCAATATGGACAGAAAGTAAGAAGAGTTTTTAGTGTTACTGAAGCATTAGCCTTGGATGCTGGGTTTTGGTAATAAGAAAATGGCTCTTTCCTTAACAGTGTTAAACATCTTAGGGGAGAAAGGTATTCAGCCAGAAAGAAAATGGACATAACAAGGCTTTCTGGCTTTATAACCTATATTCACTTAGGTAGGTAATCTAGCTGCTAGCCTGATGAAAATTACCTGTTTAGTGGTACTCAGTGGTAACTGATTTCCAATGCAAACATTTATTGCACTTGTTAGTTTCAATCTTTCCTGTTTGCTTTTGGTAGTGGTGATACGTTTGTTTGTTGAGTTCTTTTGCTATCTTTCATTTCAAAACTTGAGACTCATCAGAGCAGAGACTCTCAGGTTAAAAGGAATTATCACCAGATCTCATCACACCATAATACTTCTGCCTTTCTCATGTTGCCAAGTTAAAAGACCTCACCTAGAAGCTGACAGTCTAAAAGAGAGAAGATGGATTATTAGTGCTCCAGATTTGCAGTTATGGAAAGGTAGGGGTTTCTTCCTCCCAAAAAAATCAACTCATCTAAATCATTTAGTAAGAAAGAGGTTTAGCTTTGAATGAAGAAGTATTTGTTATGACTGGAACTTATAGAATCAGACCAATGGAAGAAGAAATATGTTAGCAATACAGATTTGAACAGTTTAACGACTATAAAAATTCCTTTACACTATTTACTTAAATAATGCATGGGCTAAAAAAAATACTAAATATTTAGAAAGAAATGGAAAAGGAGAAAAATGCAGTTTGCTAAAGTAATATCTGAGTGTGAAACTGTGATTCGTAAACTATGATTTTCAAGTACCTTGTGCCACTGAACCATCAGTATGCACACAGTGCTGCTCTCCACCAGGTCTTACAGGAGATATCCTTACAGGAGCTCTTTACTACAGCCAGTCTTCTGAGGGAAAATTTTAAGGGAATCAGCTCCCATTCATTTTTCATTCCTTGGATTTTCTAATAGGTAGCAGTTTCATGATACGGGTATTTGTCTATTAGGAACCTGATGGAAATTACTAAGATCTTTCACATATATCACATCATAGTTCAAGGCACAGATTTATTTCCTGGAATTTCTGATAGTTAAAATGTGCTAAAGCATAAGGTGAAGTTTTAATGAGATAGAACTGTACTCAAGTGTTCTGTATGAAATACCCTTCTCTTCTTGTTCTGTGTAGTTAGAGTTAACTTTGAATTCTCTGCAAGGTCAAGTATTTCTGATCAAATTTGGAAAAGAGATTGACAGGCACTACTGGGCTTATTATTAATATTATTCTCTTGTTTGAATCTGATTCTGGTTTTCTGGGTATCATCTTCCCCCAGATTTTTTTAAATGTTGACATGGAAAAACAAAAAGTAGACAGGTCTTTCTTACGCTGCTGTAGATATAATGTCCAGCTATGTCAAGGACACCTAAAGTATATTCTGTAAAATATTATAGGTATAAAATACCTAAAGGATTTTGTTTTTATGATTAACATTCTGAGTTGGTGCACTAACTGGTAAAGCAGTTGATGGTTGATGTGAGAAGCAACTCCAGCACATGTTGTTGTAAATGTCAATATCACCGAAAGACACAACAGTGTGAAGGGGCATCCAGTTTCTGCTTTATAAATAAATTAACTCCACTGACATCGTAGGAAGAAAGTACTGGAATAAATTTGCCCTTCCCAGTAGCCCTTCTCTGTCATATATACCCTGATCCATTTCTGTGAAACCACAAGACCAGGCTATTCAAAATGGAAAATTTCCATCAGTTGTGATTCTAAATGGCTTAGATGTTCTCGAAAAATTCTGCTACAAGCCTTGTCTCGTTTTAAAATTAAAACCCTGCTTGTCTGTCTTTTAAACTGAGATGAAGGCCATTAGACCACTTATTAGGCATCTCTGGCCTGAAAAATACACCTCTGTAGAAAACAAGATAGGTCTTGTAATCTGCTGCACCTTATGAAAACTTTGTATTATTTCCCTAATTTTGCAAAACAATGGACATTCTTATTTTTAAAAAGCTTTTAGTAACGCAAGAAATTGTTCCTGTAATCTAACTAGAGGCCAGATTCTCAACTAATGTAAAGCTTTTTAGCTCCGTCAAATTCAAAGTAGCTAGCCAATGTACACCAGCTATGGATTCAGTAAAGCTGTATGTTAATCCTCATTCTATTTATTGAAACAAAAGGATGGCTATCACATAGCCAGATTGTTCTTTCCTACCATTGTCAAAATCGTATTGATGTTGGCAATATCAGTCTGACCAACCAGCGTAACAAAGAGGAGAGATTTGTGTAAGCCAAGTATGTGCGTGCCTTGCAGGCCTGTCTCAGAGAAGGTGGCAATTTCCTCTTGCCCTTTTTCAGTATTCTTTATACATAGCTTTATGAAAAGTTATAATATTCCAAGAGACAGAAAAGATCCAGCTAGTATTACTTACTCAGAACTGAAAGCTCTAAAGGTTAGTCTTGAGGGACATTATTACACTGCAAGTCAATAATGCCTAGTAACCTTTGCCACGTCTCCTGAGGGTGAACACACATTTTATGATACCCCATTCTGCTACAGATGAAAGCCTTTGGAAAGGCTGGCTTAAGGTTAGGAACCGTACGGAGAAATCCCCCGGAGGATGCTCTGTAAGGGACTGAGCGCATGTGGAACAGCAGCACGCTTGCCTCCCCTGCCCCTCGCTCTGATATCACTCCATCTTCGAAGTAAAGGTACTAAGGGGATTCTTGGCTCTAACAGAAGCTGATAGAATATTTTAGACCCATGCTTCCCAGACCAGATATTTTAAAGGGAAGCATTTGAGACTTAGCTGCTGCTGAACACTACGTTTCAAAGCATGTGAAAGAAGAGACTGGGTGAGGGGTGTGTTTGGGGTGGGGAAGTCAGTTTAGGGGGGGTTTTGTTGGGTTTTTTTTAAGATCTGTTCAATTCAAGATTGACTGCGCTCTTCTCCACTTACAAGTTGAAGTTCATTCCTTTTTGCAATTTCTCAGCTAAGCATAAAAATTGCTCCAGGAAATTTTCAATGGAAAATCATTTCAATTTTGTATTGCATTTGTTTCAACAATCACCATGGCCCTTATCTTAACCTCCTCAATTAGAACAAGCATACTAGATTTTGCTTCAGTGACAGGCTTTAGTGTGATAAACTCAGTTTTTAAGTTACAGTCTATCTGATTATAGTAGTGAGATTAAACATTACCATTTGGCTTATTTGAACAATCATAGCCAAAGGAAATACTTGAAATCTAGAATTTACAGGTATAGCGTTTCATGCTTATATTTTCCTCCTTGCTTACTGTGCTTTTTGGCAAATCAAGAGGTCACATTCCTTTTTCAGTTAAAAATGATTCTATGATGTTGAAAATTAGAAATTAGTTTTAAATGGAAAGGAACAAAAGAATTCTGCCTTCCCTCAGAAATCCACAGAAAATCGAGGTATTTAAATTAACGTCCTCTGCCTTCTGCTTATAGCAGAAGACTGGCTGCAAAATTAAGCTCCCTATGTAGGCTACATTTCTTAAATTCTAGAATGCTTGCATCATCGGTCCATTGTCACTGATACAAACCAGGAAAATCAGCAGAGAAAATCATATCTTCAGCTGACATAAATAAACTGTACTCAGCTGAAGTCTGTTGTTCTGCACCGGTCTGAACAAGTTACAAATCTGGTCCTTTAATGCGTAGGAGGAAAAGTTCAATAGTGCAAGAAGTTCATATTGCAACAAACCTTTCTGATTTGGCTGTAAGAAATCTGTTTCAGAACCAGCTCTGCCTCCAACTTTCTGTTTTGGCCCCACAAGCTAATAACACAGTGCATTGCACTCCCAAAGTAAAGCGTTTAAAAATAGTTAATCTCTTTAAAGGAGCACCACTGCCAAGGTTTTTGCTTTTGTTTTGTTTTTACTTTGTTTTTATCCCTTCTACATCCCCTGCCTAAAGGTTGGCTTTCAAATATGGAAGAGGTCCAAAATCCAATCTATCTTTGTTTTTCTCTGCATTTGCAAAGTCCATTTCTTTCTTTGTCTGTTAAGTAAGGTGTAGCTTTCATGCTTTCTCTAGAATCAAGAGAAATCCTTGTCAGCCTTGCAGAAATCAACACAATGAGGAGCATAGCTGGAAAACACGCACAGTAGAAGCAAAGACATGTTGATGTAGTGTTGCATTTTCTTGTCCAACTTGTAGGGAGCGACAATTTGCTGTTAACAACGTGTGTATTTTCTGTTAGGATTAATTACTCTTGTAAAACCATTTTTAGGCTCACACAGGCACATTCTGATTTTCCAGGCTGCTGAGCACTGAATCAGGACTATCATGTCTTGAATGCCGAGTGCGTGTCACCTAATGGGCTCTTCTCCACACACCCCTGGGTGTAGGGGTACACCTCATCCGGCTCTTTGCCAAACACTACAGGGTGTCCCTTGCTCTTCACATCACATACCAGATGCAGACTGCCATCCAGTTCTGCCATCTACAAGCCCCATCTTCAAAATAGTCACTCTGTGTGGTTCACTTGCCAGGTGCAGCCTGATGCCACGGCCGCTGCTGGTCGAGTCTCACACATCAGAAAAGAAGAAACCCAAGTTTCTTCTTTAATGGCTCAGTGGGACATAAGTAGGCTCAGCACTTCAGAAAAGCAGGCCACTTATTCAATCACCTAAATGTGGATTTAGGTTCCTATTGTTGAGAATCTAGGCCGCAGCATATGGGCCATTTTCACTGGGACACCCTGGCCGCTTTTTCATTGCTCTAGCAAAAAAAGCAGCTGTAAATCTGGCTGGGCTTATGGCTGTTTTGTATTACTAGAGCAGCAGAAAGCGACCAGAGAACACTAGTGAACCTGTCCATATGAATCAAATGCCTCGACATTGTCCTTTTTAACTGTCAGATTTTTCAGAGAAATAAATCCATACCTTTTAATGTCTGTTGCGTAATGGACAAGGACAGTTAAAGAGCAGATTTCTCTGTTTTCTTGGTCTTTCCACTGCTGAACTGTTAACTTTTCTAGCAAGAATTTCTTTTCCCTTCATTTAAACAGAGCTACCCGTCTTGAACTTCTGGTTGCAAAGTGGTGCCAATATATAAATGATTTCACCTTTAAGTGCTTGTTATGAATAGATAGCACAATATACACTTTCATTATCAGCAGTCAAAGAGCATCTAGAGCTTAACACTCTGTACTTTACCAGCACCAGAAAAGGTGGCTGCATAAGTGAAGGTATCACAAAGCATTCTGTGATGGAGACAATAAACCAGGTCTGTCACACAGCTGAAGGTTTAGTATGCCATACTTATCATCCTTCCCATGGTGAAGGGTGTTCATACACGCTTATATGGGCTGTCTATATGGGGTCACATTCTGAGAAATAGTCCGTCATTTTGCACTTGCTTGACCATCTCTCCATCAGTCATTTGCAACCATTTAACTATACCTATTTACTCTGCTCATGCAGGGAAGTCTGATTTGACAAGTACGTTTGTTGCACACAAAGATTTCAGGTGAAAACTTTTAATCTGGACAGACCTTTACCTTATTGTACATCACAGCTGGCAGACAGCCCTGCCATTGAACATGTCAATTCCGTAGTTAGAAATTGGTTAGGAAGTAAGCCAAATCACAGGGCTATACATTGAAATGCAATAGATGTAGTGTGACTACATAATAGGTATATTCTGTGCTGGGAACAGTCACTTCACAGTTACTTCATTTTCCACTTTGAGGCAACCCTTCCCTAAAGAGTATTTCAGTGCAAATATATTCACAATAGAAGAAGGCATAATAAATAATAAGTAGTAATAAATCACATATAAAACATAAAAATGTTATAACAACCTGTATGATTTTCTGGAAATGTATTCTCATTGCAATATACTGTTGGAGGCATTAAAGAGCTAAAAATCTATTTATGCTAATTATTTCTGTCACTAGCAAGGAAGCCAGCTGGGAATTGTCACAAACATAGATATGGCCTGTGTTTTCTACCCTAACAAAACTACACAATGGCCTTCCCACAGGGGCCAGTACGTGAGTCACCACGACTGCTAACAGCAGCCAGCACATACGTTGTATGAAAATGTCTATATGTATTTAGCTTCAAATCAGAACTGGTGTAGTTGTTTCTATTGCATACAGGATATTTTCATTTGTTTTTACACTGAATCTGAGAGTTTGACTATTTTGCAGACATCAGAATCAACCAGGTTTTTACTTCATCAAAAAGAAGTCAGTGTGCAACCATGATAGTGTCACTTTTTGATAATACCTCTACAGCTTTCTCTCCTACTTTTGCAGTTTTCCTTCAACCAAGATTTGCTGAACCTCCTTAAGCATGCTTCAATTTTCATTCTTTTTTAAGCCCAACCAGCTCTCTCTTTGCAGCTGAAAGAAGGATTGGTGTGAAAATTTATACAGCTCTCTCAGTCGCTGCGATAGTTTTGAGCAGCCTTTTCTTGGGTCATCCACCACGGACCCAAAGAGCTGAAATCAACACAAAAAGCTTCCTTTTATCCATGTTTCTTCTCCTGGCTATGCCTCTGACGTGTCTTCTCTCCCAAAGGCAGCAACAGCTCCCTGTGCAGGAGATGGGAATCCACCAAGGGAAGTCAGAAAAAAAGATTTACTTAAAGCAGACTGGAAATGTGTGAATTTCAGTATCAACACATAGCAACCAAATTTCTGGGTAACCAGCAAGTGCTGATATAAATGACTTAGTGCTATGTGCCAGCCACACCAGACACCAGTGATAGGTACTCTGCGTTGGCCGTAAATATCTGTTTAGTGTTCAGTACTGTGAGGTGACAGCGTTTGGGTCTGAACTCTGATGCATTTCTAAAACTCTCATGAGGCAGAGCTAGAACAAAAGGGCATTTATTAATATAAAAGTAGCATTCATGGGTTGCACCAGGACCCCTTCATTTATTCAAACATAAAACTACAAACAGTTCCTTCCCCGCAGATACAGTAAATCATGGTCTTGATTTACAGCATATCTGCAGTAAGTGCCCATGCGCGTGTTTTTGTCCCACTGTAAATGTGAAGTTCAGACGGAAAACGAGGGAGAGATGCATCCTACAATTAGCTATATATTTCAATATGGGTTATATGATATTCTTCTTCACCTTGAATAATACTTTATTGTTCAAGTAATACTACTGGAATGCAAATACATTGCTATACTTTAGATATATATATGTACACCCATAGTGTACATGAGCAAGCCTAGCCCAGTTGGAAAATTATACTCCAGAGAGGAAAAAATTGTGCCAGCTATAATTCCATAAGCTGTATTCAAGATATCCTTGCTATTTTGAGAACTCAGCTATTAATAGCCATATGTATATTTAATAATATGCTCCTGTTAGCATATGTTAAAAAATCCAAGTCTTCTTTTTGACAGTAAAATTGACATAAATTTACTTGTTCAACTTTTGTGGGGAAAGCTGAGGTCTGAAATAGCAGTGGTGTCACAGGTTAAATCTCTTCCAGTGTGTGCCTGCTAGCTAGCTCTGCCGATCATCAGCTGAAATTCTGGGGACAGGATGAACAGTGAATTGAATTCTTCCTTTGCTGTCTTTCCCAAACATATGTGATGTGTCAGTAGACATATCCAGGGTAAGGGATTTGCCATTGCAAATGCACCAAAAAGATACGGCTGATAGAAAAAACTCAGAATGCCTTGTTGTCAAAACAAATCCAAACTCTTTTGGGGAAATAATAATTTGGGCTTTGAACATTTTAATTTTAATCTATGTAAGTTCTTAATTCTTATCACATTATTTTGTAACATGGCAATTACAATGCACAGTGGGAATAATATTGTATCAAGGTGTAATAATAATAATATTATATCATTGTGTAATATTTTTAAATATTCTATTTATCATTTTATTCATTAAGCTTTTACATAGTTCTGATTAAAATCTCTTTTCTGAATCAAAACACCCTCAGTTTCTTAATTTGGCTTAAAGTTTGTGACAGCATATATAATTCCAAACTTAAAAGGAGAATTTTAGGAGTAAGGTTAATCTCCATTAATTTTATGGGCACAGCTTATCAAGTGGAAAAAATACTGAATATTTAGAATAAATTAAATTAATTTTGTCTTTCCTTTTTCTTCTTAGAATGGAGAATTAGCAATAAAATAATTATACTTTGTAATATAGTGTCTGTCACAATCCCAGTCTTGGTATAATACATACAAAATTTCTATTACACTACAGCTCTAATTTTACATAAACTGTCTGTATTTTCCAGCTCTGATTTGATATGTGCTGACCGCTGCTGGGAGATGTTGCCTAAAGAAAAATGCATTTCCTGACAAAATCATCAGAAATTAGCCTGGTAAGAAATAGTACATGAAAAGATAATATTGGAGGAGAAGTGGTCTCTTTGTGACAAATTCAGCTGTTGAAACATCTTGATTAAATGCAGTTTTCAGTGAAGTAATCCACAGCCTTGTTCTTAAACATTTATTATTCTATATCACCCCCAATATATGTATAATGGCTCTATTTTTTCCTCAAGAAAAGTTAGCCTATTCACAGCAAGACATATACCTGAATACCTCTAATTAGAAGGCATGTCTCTGTTTTTAACACCCACAGTCACCGTTTTCCACAATGTGTGGGAGTTGTCCCACCCTGAAACATGTGAGTGGCAGTATAAATAGATGTTAACATTAAACTCAAATACCATTGTTCCAAATGTTTTAAATGCTAAAAGCTACTTTTAGTTTTCTGCTTCACATCTACAGATATTAAATGTCTCCTGTGTACCTATCTTAATAATACGTACATTTCCTAATCATTCATATAGTTAACTGTCCTTTCCCACTGTAGTAGGTTTGTTGCAGTCGTGATGGTCAAACAGTACGAAAGAGAGAAGCTTTGTAGCTTTTATTAGACTAACTGACATCGCAGGAAAGCTTTGGAGAACATAAACCTTCTTTAGGTTGTTTTCATCCAAATTAAGCACTGTATTGACAACTTGAGCATTTTGAATGGATGTTAGCTAATTAACTACTGTGGCAGAGTCGAGGACAACCTCTGTGTTTCCTTTAGCAAACTTAAAAAGACCCTGAGTGCAGCTTATTGCCTAGAAGAAACATCTACATCATTTCTAAGTCATCCATCACACCGGCATCTGAATGCTAGCCACAGTTCAGCTGTCTACATAAAAAATGTTAAAGACTGTGATTATACTCTTTCCATCACAGGAACCTTGTTTATTAATATGTTTTTTTAGATGCCACTCCACAAGTTAAAAGCTTTATGGACATTAAAATACAACACATATTTCTACACTGGGTTTCAACATATATTATTCAGCATTTGTTAGCTAATATAGCTTTATTTTTTCTTCAATGAATGTATTATTCTCTGTAACTGCAGATTTCTGTTTATTGGGGAAGATGAGGAAATAATGGCAAATGATGAGATACCTTAATGCTACCTTATGAAACTATTTAACAATACTTTCCCTGTTATATGGGCCCTAGAAAAGAAAAAATTATCTGTTCCGCTGGCAAAATCTTGAACATTCAGCTTAATATTGAGCAATGTCATTCTTGTTTTTTTTTTTCTTTTCTGCACATTTTTAGTTTTTTTAATTTATGATAATCACTTCTGTTTCTTTCTTTATGTTTGGGTTCTGTTTTTGTAAGTGATGGTGTCTTGGAGCACTGAAATTCAAGACTGAGGGGTGCCAGACCCAAATCCCACGCTATGTGGTAGTCTGAAAGATTATCTTCCACATTACAGTGATTAAATTAGGCCAGAAAGTACCACAGCCCCTGATGTGCATGTGGTAATACTTTGAAAGGACAGAAACAGTTCCCAACAGCTTCAAAATTGTCCAGCACAGAGTAGCTGCTGTGTGGGCTTCTATCCTCCTACAGATAACGTCAAGCATATCTACTGCTGTGTGCATTCTGCAGCCTTGATAAGAGAAAGAAGAAAACTTTTCAAGACTACAAGACACAGTTAAAACTAGAGCTTTCTTTCTATCCACTGGCAGATTTTGGGATTAAAATAGCATAACTCCAATGTATTTTGTTAGTTTTATAGATGTTGAGGTCATAAATGCACTCAGATTTTATTTTTCTGGGAGTTCCTACTAAAAAGGACTATGCAGCCATAATACATTTAATAATTACAGTAGTCTCAAAAAACTTGAAATACAACCACAGTATACAGTGACCTTAGAGATAGGTCAGATAATTACTGTGCAGTGCCAGAGAAAACTTCAGGCAGTAAAAGTTGTTGTTGCTGGTTTTGCTGTTAGTGGTGATAATGCGGCACGTTTAAGTTATGTAATAGATTTATATGTCAAATTAATCTTTTCCTCAGCACAATCCTAGGAAAGCACCTTTGTTTCTATGTACCCTCTAAGGTACACCCCTCTGTGAATCATCAGGCTATGTTATCATTAGTCTTCTGCATTAACTGTGTAACATTATGGAAGGTGACTTAAGCAAAGTGACCTGAAGTACTGCAATACATTTCATGAGCTTGAAAACACCATCGGAGGCAGAGGAAGGAAGCCATCTCTCGCAAATGCCCACCTATGCTTTATTTTATTTTATTTTGCTTTGTTTTGTTTCTAACGTAGTTTTCTTCTAAGCAGATGAAGGCTCTTTGGCAATACTGTTGATGGAGAACATGAACAGGTTATGTATTGTCAAATTAAACACACATGTACTGAGTGCAACAGGAAGAGAACTATCCATATTAAGAGGCTAAAATCCACAACGGACCTTTCTTATGCCTGAAGGTTTGTCTTGATTGTATGTTTTCTTTGGCAGTGAAGGCAACTTAAGAAGTTCCCATGTTCCCAACGGTCCTCCTCCCACCAGTTATTTCCGTTACAGGTATAGCTGCTTGAGGAGCCTTAAAAGGTTTGGGGAGATTCTTTATTGTTGTTTTGGGTTTGTTTTTTTTAACCTGCAAGATTTCAGGGACCTGGCTGAGAGCCTGGCATCCCAGCCTGCAGTACCGCAGCTTAGGGCGGCAGAAGTTGAATGGAGAGGTGGGAATGAACAGGAATGGCCAGGGAAAGGAGGGAGCTCAGCTGAATAACATAAATGTGTAGTTACACCAGGAGTTTATGGCCCATTTTTGGCATCCAGTGCTTGGCCCTGAGGGCGCCATCAGGGTCTGCAAGCTCCCCCCACCCAGTGGCTGGCTGCCTGCCTCAGAGCCAGCACTGGCATGGCACAGCCACCCTGGGACCTGGGACAAGGACACTGTGAGAGGGCTGTGCAAGATGAGCTGGGAGAAGCCTTGTTGGTCCCCATCCCTCCCCATTTCCTCCAGAGCTGCATTTACACTCAGGTCCTTGCCTGAGCTACCTGTTGGTGTGTCTGTGCTAGCCATGCACCTCGCTGATCCTGACCTTGACTTGATTTCCAAGCTTTTTCCCGGACCTGCCCCATCCCTATGGACCTGCCTGGTGATCTGGGCTATGGCTGACCCTGGTACCATCACTGGACCTGCTCTTCTCTTCTTGCTGGGGTACCATGGAGCTGCATCTTGTGTGTGTGTGAGGGCACTGCCATGCCAGCCATGCTGTCACCCCCGCTCCCAGCTCTCCACACTTTGTGGCACAGCTGGACTCATTGCTCCCTGACATCCAGTTTCACAACAGTTTCAACAGATCTAAGTTACGGCTGCTGAAGGCCAGTGTTTGTCCATGAGATCATCTCCCTCCCTTTCCCAAGCTATGGTACTTACCAAACTTTATATGGCCCCCCTTCCAGGAACTAAGGCAACTCCAAGAAATCACTGTTTTTGATAGGGTTGGTTTTGGTTTAGTTAGGGTTTGGTTTGGTAGAATTAGTTGTTCAACTTCATGAACAGTCTCAGCTTGGGATCAGATAAGCCTTTGATCTTTGTGTAAGGGACAATATGAGCAGAAGGAGCTCTTAAGGTCAGCTGGTCACTTTGTAGATCCCCTTAGCTGTGGTGAGAAGCTACATCTGAGGCTGAATGAAAGCTCCTATGCTGGTATGAAACTCCTTTGGTCCCTAATCCAGCCCAGTCCTTTGTCACAAAAATGAGTCGGAGGAAGAGAGACTGAGTTTATTGCCTGATGATTAAGGAACTTCTGTTCAAACTAATATTTAATTAGTTATTCAAAATATAATAGCTGCAACAAGAGCTCCTAAACTAAACCTGCAATACCCCTAGGTTAGGGCAGTAATACATAAGAAAGGAGGGCTGGATTAAAAAGTGCTTCTGAAGAGAGAAGGTAAACTCTTTTAAATTAAAAGTAAACACTATTTTCCCATTATTTCTGAAAAAACTCTAACTAAAGTTGATCCAAACTCATAAACTATTCCAGTCAAACTTGAAATTATATTCTGCAGCAAATAAAAATTCATTCATTTTCCTCTCTGCATTTTCAAGATTTCAGTTCTGCTGAAATAATCCTTCATGGATACATCTGTCTTAAGAAGTGAGGCCTTCTTCATCAGCAGTCGCTGCAGGTGGCAGCTGTGTTAAACCATTGGCAAGGACTCTGGTACATGATTCCTTCCAAAGTAAGCTGAGGAAGTTATTTCCCCAGCCTCTTTTCCCTGCCTCCCCTGAAAAAGATTGTCTAGTTTACAGAGGTGGCAGAGCAAGTAGTAGGTCTGCTCCTGAGGTATCCATAACCAAGGGGTATAATTTAATCTATCATATATTTTTGTTTTGAACTTCAACCACCAAGCAAACATATCACTTGATGAACTCAGCCAGTAACTTCAACAGGAGCTGGTAACTGGGGTCATAACCTTTCCAGCCACTGTCCCCAAGTCCAACACAAGTCTGTAGGCAGGGTAGGACAATCTCAAATCATCAAGTTAGCTACTTATAAGAAGTTAATGCTCTTCATTTGAGACAGACACTGGTCATTTGTCTATTCCTAGCTAGTTTTCAGTGGTGCTCAAGTTAGTCCATTTTATTTTGCATGGCAAGGACTTGGGACATTCCTAGCCCTTGTGGGCAACCACCAGCCTTTCAGCTGAGGTTGTTTAAAGCAGTGTAAACCAGAGCAGACAATGATCCTGCACTCTCTGATGTGCTAGCACCATTTCTTGACTGACTGGAGAGTAAGCCAGTTCAGAGAATCAAACCAGCCCTTTCAAAAAAAAAAAAAGGGGGGGGGGGAGGGTTGGGGTGATTTTATCTCTCTGAATTGTTTCATCCTGAAGGATATACAGGTGCTGGTGTCAGCAAAAGAAAAGGAATGCAAATATCTTTCAGGAGTTGCCAATAAAGGCAGAACCATGGACATGCTGACTTTGACTGAAACTGTCACAGGACTGTCCCCTCTGGGGACAGTAATTTCCAGTTGCAGGCAGTAGTCTCTTAAAACACAGTAGTTCAGCCACTTGTGATTCTGTGACTATAACCTGAGGTTAATGGCTGACATTAACTGTGTCACAGTTAACGTCATAACGTAGCTGGCATTCAGTGTAAATGACAGCAGTTTTAGGCAATGAGTGTTTGAGGCAAGTAAACATTGCAAGTCTAGGTCTCGATTAAGTTTCTTGTTTAGTAGCCATGACAAAACACCCTCTCAGATTTATTAATGAGTCTGATGGATATGAGTGCTAATGAAAATGGACAGGTAGGTAATGAGGGAGGTACAGCCAGAACATAGGATTAAAGTCAGGTACAATTAAAGTTCAGCTCCCTAGTCAAACACAGGCTCCTTTGGGGCCCTAGGTAAATCATTTATGCACAGCCTTTCAGCCTTTAAAGAGAGGATAATAATATTCATTATCTTCATGCATACACCTTGAGAGTATGAGCAGTTTTGCTGTATTTTTTTTTCTTAATTCTCAGAAGTGCCCAGTAGATTACCAATATCATGATTACAATACTGGGCAGAGCTGGAGCTAGGCAAATGCTGTGTAGGTTTCTTCACAGACCTCCACTTATGTATTGCAGACATCTTTACCCCTTATCAGTTATGCTATTCCACTCTAAGCTTAACACAAGCTGCCAGGAAAATACCTGCTCCCTGTAGGAGTGATGCCACATCATGAGACAATCAGTGCCTCTCTAATGCTATTCCCAGCGGAGCTGCCTTTAAACACCATGTCTCTAGGAATGACTTGAAAGACTCTGCAGACAATGGCAGTACAAATGTCAAGTATCCAGCAAAGGAGAGAGCAAAATACCTGTCCTACCCAAAGGTTGTAAAACAGAACCAAACAATGCAGACAAATTGCAGGGGAAGGAGAGGAGGGAGGGAGTTAGTGAGAGGGAAAGAAACCACTACATCAAGCCATCTGGATTAAAACCAGATCAGTCATTCTAAATTGGTGCTTGAGTGCTGAGCAAATGAGCTAGAGGAAGAAGAAAATCTCTGTGTTTGTATAGCTGCATCATAGGGCATTAAGGAAGTGGTGTTTTACATTTTAAGCAGAGGAAAGTCTGTGCACAATCTATTAGCTCTGGCTGATATTATGAAGCTGTTACTAAGAAGTCAGGTGTATTTTGGGATATCCCCATGCACATGTACTGCTGACCAAGGTCTGCATTACAGCCTTTCCAGAACCAAGGCAGCAGTTAGTAATTAAATCTTGATGGTTATCTGCTGAGATGAAAACGCTTGGGACAGTGAGAAACTGAAGAGGCTCACCTGTCCGTACAGAGGGAGTTTGGAGCCAGGAAGAGTTACCACAGGCAAAACAAAGATATGGAAGACGGGAATAAAAAAACAAAAAGCAGAGAGATAGTGAAGGAAGTGAAGAAAGAAGAGACGGGTGTATTTGAAAAGAGAATCGTTGACTTACCTGGGGACAAGCCAGACAGGAGTTAACTCATGAGCTGCAGAAGCAGCTTAGGTTGTCACAGAATGAAAAGAAACTCACACTGGGAATATAAAGAGTTGTTATTTTAGGTAGGTTTGAAGATTTTCTTGCTCTATTTAGCAGAGAATAAAGATAATTTGTTTACAGCACCACATGCACCTGAGAAATGAGTTACAGCTCAGCATGCTCATGCTAGCTAAAATTTGGGAAAGGATAATCGGAGGCAAGGACAAATCTCAAGGACTGACATTAATCCTAGGACTATACAGATTTTGTTCAGATTTCAAGGCTTAAGGCATACTTATTCTAGTGTCTGGTCAATGTCTAGCCAGGGAGCTTAGCCAGATCTATGACACATGGGTTATGTATACATATACATGCCTTTAAACAACAGAGCTTGCACTGCCTTGGTATAGGATCAAGTGTAATAGAACTGCCTCTAGACCATGTTTCATTGTGTATTGAAGTCTGTTCAGAAGACAGGTGAATCCATGTAGACAACAATCCATTTCCCTTCTTCCATAGCATTTTCTCCACAAGTAATCTGGCTTCTACTGATAAATCTGCTGGTCATCTTTTAAAGGCAAAAGGCATCAAGAGCATTTTTTAAAAAGCTTTTTCCTTTTTTTTTCCTTTTTTTTTCTTTTTTTTTTTTACATCTGCAACATTATTCCAACTGCTGTGAAATTGCTGTATATTCAAGTGCTTGTCTCAGTTGATCTCACTGTCTGTGAGAAGTGGTCTGGCACAGTCCACAGCTCCAGGAACATGGGGAAAATGGGAGGGGAGGTGCTATTTAAAAGCACTTCACTCATCAACCATGCCAGTCTAAGACTGGAAAGGGAGGTGGAGGGAAAGTTTTACCCATAAGCATACACTTACCTGTGAGAAATTGAATAATTGCTGTTATTTGCTCTATTATCCTTCAGATTTTTACTTTACCATTAAAGCTGGTTGAAATTGCCAGCAGGTTTGAAAGTTACTGGAGAGAACACTAGTACACACTGTGGCCATGTAGCCTGAATTTGGATACAAGTATCTTGAAATGACCTTCTCAAGGATGTACATAGAACCTTGATTTATCTTCTTTCCTCAACTAGACCTGTATCAAAATAATCTCAGGTATGGTAAAGGTCGCTGTTTTGTTCCTCGCTTTAGTTTCAATTTAACTTAACTAAGCTCAAGGAAAGCTCAGTCCCCTTATGACAGAGGCTGAAAAACAGCAGGTGTTTCACTATCCTTGACAGTGCTCAAACTCGCTTAGGGAAGAAATAGCTAATGCCATATCCCAGACTAATCCTGCATTCTCAGGAAAGCCCTCTGCTTGGTGATGTCCAGAGGCTGATATTTTGCTAAAAAAAAAAATAAAAAAATAAAAAATACTTAATAGTTTCAGCAAGTTGTTTTTTCTCTTAAAAAATCCATTACTTCCTTCAGAAAGCAGCTCTTAAAATCAAAAGAAAAATCAACTTCTAAAATCAAATCGGAGACAGACCCTGCTTCTGAATCTGTCAGCTTGCAATATCTCTAAAATTAAATTCCTTGCAGCCCTAGAGTCATCGTATCATTCTAGCCTGATTCCCTCTGGAAGCAAGGTTTGAGTGGTTCCACTGTGTACAAGTGTGTATACACACGTTTGAATCCCGTGGCTCACCTCAACTGTGAAGAAAGGTAGAAACCTCAAAGATAATTTTCTGCAAGTTTCTCGTAAACAGGCAGCAGAGAGAAGCTCTCTGCATGCTCTGAGGGACCACTTGCATCACAAAAGCTCACTTTATCAGGCACCAAGAAATCCACACTGCGGGATCACTGCAGCAAAGATCCCAATCAGAGCTCGTGAATAACTAGAAGATACAAACCCATTAGCAAAAGGTCCAGCACTCTCAGAATAACTTGTTAAAAATCATATTAGCTCCATAAGTATACAAATAGTCTGAGCATCCTCTGCTTCCTTTCCCTTTGCAGTCTGGAGTATCGCCAGAAAAAAGATGAAGAGCAAAAAGGCATCATAAGGACTTCAAGCAGGTGCCACATTTGTACTTTTGTGATTTGAAACAATGCAGTCCTCCCAAATGTAGATAAAAAAGTTTTTAGCACTATATGCTTCCTTTCCTTCCTCCCAAATGTGATATAACAGTACATGGTCAGAGTCCATAAAGTACATGCAAACTTTGGAACCATAGGAAGAGCATGGAGCTACTGGAAACTGCTGGCCAAATTACTTTGTTCAGAAAAACACATCCCAGACAGATGTATGACTCATATCCACTGCCATCTGTTAGACGGGAAAAAGCCATCTTTGCCTCATTAAGGTAGAAATGATCCTCTTTTGTAGTCAATGATGACCTACTGACCTGGACTCCAACAGCTCAGATCAAGTAGGTTGGGACAATTGATGCTATTAGAACCATTTCCTTGTCAGTCTCATAAATGAGAATTTAACCAAACTTCCACCCTCTCCTTCTGAAATAATTCCTCCAGGTCACAGCATTAGGACTCAGCCAACTTGCCCTCCCTTCTGTGCTTGGTTGAAGGCAACTAAATGTCAGAAACTGTAGCAGAGCATCCCTAATCATAATAAATCCTCCTCTGTCCCAGAGCCTGGTGAAATTCCCCTGGATGTGGGAGTGATGTGAGGTGGGATTCACAACTTCTGTGAAGCCTAAAGACCAACTCTGTGGGTATTTCCGAGATGTCAGGACCCAGACAGCAGGAGGAACTCAGTCAGCCCCCGTGAGGAACAAAGCCAGAGGATCAGCTGCTTTCCAGCTCTCAGCCGAACCGGGGACTTCCAGGTGCTCCCTGCAGCTGTGGAGCCACAGCAGTGCTCGTGAAGGGCTCCTGCCAAACGTGTGCCACCTGCGAGAACCGCTGACCATACGGTGCTGGAGGCCATGGAGGGGAGCTGACAGGCACAGTGACGGCTTTTGGATCCAAGAATTCAGGTTCAGCTTCAAATACAGACACATTGCACTTGCAGTCTGTGCGGGTGCTTGCAAATTTTATGTGTGTGCACAAACTACAAAGGGTTGTTGTATTTCTCGACCTTCCTCAATCCCAGCACCACGTTACCATTTTGGGGAAAAAAGTAAAAGAAGAAGGGCTCTCTTGTATGCACATATCCAGAAAAAGAGCTGACAGCAGCTGTAAGCAGGTAGTGACACAAAACTGTCAAATATACGGAAAAGGGTGAAGTTAAGGGTTTTATTCCAGAATTTCCAGTTGTTTTACAGACCACCTTCTACTCATTTGTGGACTCCAGTTCTGAGCACAGCCTGCAGGCTGAAATACTGGAAGATACAACTGCTGAGCTGGGACTATCCTGAAATTATGGCCTTTTCTATCATCACAGGTACAGCATCCAGTTTTCATAACATCAAATGGCTTCAGAAAGGGAATGTACATTCTGTTGTTGCAAATTCTGTCAAGATTACCTCCCCCTGAAGATCAATTTCACAGCCATTGCCACACTACAAAGAAGATCCCTCCTGTCTGATTCCCTAATAAAACAATAGAGGCACTATAAATAAAAGGTATCCAAGCTTTTCAGCTTGTGACAATTTAAATGCTGGAATATGAATCTTTCTGCTTTTCTCTAAGACTGGTGAATTATGGGATCAAAACATTCCTCTCATTCTCCCAGCACCCCCCACCACCTCAGAAAAAAAATATGTTTATATCTGTATTTTATAAAGCACCTGAGCTGTGCTGGAGTGTGTCTGACTTGATGCAAGCAAGCAAGCACAGCATGGTGCTTACTTCCTAGCAAGGTACAACCTAATTAGATGGAGACCCAAAAGTTCTGAAGTAGAAGGAGAGATTCTTGTCAATTCCCATACCAGGGGAACTTCTTTCTAGCTCTTCACAAAGTAACATCATTCCTGCACATCATGAGAGCAATGAATTAGGATCTCCATAATATATGGGAAGAACGGCTAAAATGGTTTGGAAAGCTCAGCATTGCATGCAAAGATATTTGAGTATAGCAGGAGATACAGTGTGGTTGAGGGTCTGGGGATTTTCACCTTCAATAGGCTGGAATTTGGAAAAAAAAGGGATGTGGATAGCCCAGAAAGGCACAGGTGTTTTTTCAAGCTTTTTAAACTGAAAGCCCCACATAAATGTTTGAAGAACTGCCACAGACAGTTTTGCTATAGACATTTCTCATAATTGTCTGTCAGAAGGTGAAGAGAAGCAATAGATAAATAAAATACTTAGCATTGTGGTAAACGCATTTCTTTGTTTTGTTTTACAAAGTCGTAATTTTATTGTTAGAATTAGCATAATTTTAATTAGGCACTGACAGAAGTCAAAAGCTGGCTCCCAACTGTGCCTGCATGCTCACAGGGACACGTTATACCTGCTAACCATGGGGGAGTTGCACGTGTGCGTGCTGAGAAATGAACTACAACCATTTTGCAGCTTGCTTTCTCAAATCTGACATCCCTGCAACGATATCCAAAACAGAGGCTGAGTTACCCTGAGCCTGGCAGGACATGTCAGCAAGATGGATGACGGCTATCTTGGCTTGGATGAAAAATCCATGACTGATAGAAGGAGGAGAGTTTTATATGAACTCTTACACTGATTGCTGATATCAATACTAACACTATTTTTTACTATTATTTTCCTTATTAGAAAAGTTCTCATTTTCTTCATCTTGTAGCTCTTTGGGTTCACTGTTCCAATGCTGAGTTTTTTTCTTCCATGCAGGCATAAATTTTTACTGTCTGACTGCAGTCACAGCTTTAAAGCTCACTTCTGCAACTGCAGAAAGAGCTAACAGTTCTGAATACCTGATGTTCATGGAGGTTTAGTTCTAAACTGGTTTTCTAACCCTTTAGGCACAAACATTTGTTCCTCTGAGAATGTCCTTCTAGTTGAATAATTTTAATATCCTCCTCCTAGAGTTTGGAGCAGATTTCTCTTTTTTTTCCTTCCTTTTTTTTTTTATCATATAGGCATTTTTGTGTGTGTGTCAAACAGTACTGCTGTAGAAAGTGTGACATATAGTCTAGTGCAACTTATCAAATATAGGCTGTCTGGCAGTCAATTTCCAGCACATCGTGTTTGTCTCATGAGCTGTGACTAAGGCCCATATAGTTTTGATTTCTAGATCTCATGACTGACCTCATACAGCTGCTGTTTACAGAGCTGTCATATTCAGCCAGAGAGTGTTAATGCAAACCTTCTTACTCTGTAAAGATTATCTTGCAAGAGATTAATCAGGGGAAATAAAACATGGAATAGACTTGAAAAAAATGCCTAGACATTGCAAAACTCTGTGTTAAAAAAAGGAATAAGCGCATATACAGTACACCTACATACGCAGACATACATAGACAGGTAGGTATATTTATATACTTAGGTATATATAGAAGCACGCTTCTATGATCATTGAAAAAAAGACTGTAATATTCGCAGATTGCGTTCAGCAAATAGCATACATATTCAAGTTACAATCTGTCAATTAAGAAACTTGTTCCAATATATTTTGCAGTCAAAACCACATAAATTTCACTTGCAAACAAATCTCTCGTTTTTTTAAGAAAATCTTTAAAAGCTGCTTCCTTTACTGAACATTTTTTTATGCAAACCCATTTATAATAGAAGGGTACAGTAAGTATCCTAAACTAACAATTATAGATGACGACATTCTCTTTCATTATCCGGGATAATAAGCAATTTTCATTCCTTGGAAACAAGCAGATTCTACAGCAAGCCCTCAACAAATAAAAAGATGCATAATAGATGCTAGGATCATATAATGTTCCTCATAATTTCAGGCTTTCTTCTGGATGACAAAGTTATACTGTAGACTGCAGATTATTTGGCACAGAAAATAAGATATCTTGAAAGTAAGATCTTTAATTGGATTTTATAAATACTATTATGCTTTCAAAAATGATACAGCCTTGCATGCGCTGCCAGAAGAGGTGTTGAAATTCGCAGTTCTGGGGGTGTGCGTTTGTTCCTTTTTAGCTGACTATAAAAGCATTTCTGACTTGAGCGAGTCCTCACCTGGGCAGTCTCAGGCATTCTTCCAGCATGGCCCATGAAATTAAACAGTTTCTTTAGCAGGCAAATTTGCCAGAACAAAGCAAGATAACAAAGCAAGATTTAAAAAAAAAAAAAAAAAAGAGAAATGTAAAAAGATCCATGAAAAAATTTGTGACAAACATTAGCAGGAATTAAATAGAAAATCATTCACTGGAAAGTGATAGATGAAAGCAGCCAATGTCAATTTTTTTTTTAACACTCCCACCCCATGTACAAACTGGCCTTAAACGGTAGCTTAGAGCCAAACTGGCAATCTAAGAACATCAAGATTACAACTCATATTCTGTTACTGCTTTTAGAAGAAGACAGTAACTATTTTTAAGGGGGCACGCGTTATACAGACTCTATCTGGTCTGTCTCACAGCTCTGGCTCATTGCTTCTTTCAGTCCACTTGTGATGCAAGCCCAAATTCAGCAAAGGATTAAATAAATGAACAGTGGACGTCTGAAGGACATTTTCAGTTTCTTTAAAGGACAAAGAAGGCTGAAGGACTAGGAATGGATTTACCGGGGGACTAAAGAGGTAATGTCAATGCCTCTCTCCACCCTCACAGCAACCCCAGATAAACACTTTAGTGCCACCTGATACCGTATGCATGATTCCAGCTGTGCCATCCCCCATCTCCATGCATAACGGTGCTGCATTGCCCCTCAGTACTTCTCTGATTTGAGACATTTGTTATTTCCTCCCCTGTGGTAGAATTGCAGGATGTGCTTCCCCACTCCAGCTTTGCAGCCACAAGTTGGCATGCAAAAGGACTGAGGCATTAAGCGTACTTCAAGACACATTGTCACCGAACGGGGAGGGACACAAGCCAGCTCCATTTCTGTATTTCAGAAGAACATCTGTTTAAATGATGTTTGCCTCTTACACGAATGTCCCAGCAGTAACTGAAGAAACTGTCCCGTTGCTCCCAATCACACATGCCCGCATTACACAGAGACAGTTTAGGGTTTGGTTTGCCTTAAGCCTGTTTTGTGAGTTTTAATATACGTTGCAGCCTTAAATAACAGACGAGGCGAAAAGAAAAGAGAGGTCATTCAAGAACCAAAGGATAGAAAGCACATTACATTTGGAAACAGGTGTCAGATCAGATGGAGGAGGAGAACGGCTCCAAGAACAGGATCTGCAGAGGGGAAGACTGATTAAAAACCAGCAAAGAATATAAAAGCTATCAGACCACACTGCTGCTAGTGCTGACAAAGATAAAATTAGTTTGTGCTCATTTCACATGCAGCTTATGGTTGCATCCTTAAAAATCAGTCCCTCTATTCATATACCTCTTCTGGAACATGTGCTAATTTTTGCAACAACTGTTCCCTATTTTTTTTCCAGATAAACACAAGTCTAAAATGTATCAGAATGTATGGAGAGCTATATAGACTTCAGTACATAACATGTGCTATTAAAACACAATGATTCTTTGGTTTTGACATTTCACTAGGTGGTTATCTATTTTTTTCTCAAGAAAAGTTGTTCTTTCCTGGTTTTCAAATGGTGAAGGACACTAATAATGGAGTATTAAAACAAAAGATGACAAGAAAGAAAATATATACACCTATTTTATCCAAACTCAAATGTTCCTTGTCACTTAGCTGGAAAAGAAATTGCAGCACTCACAAAAGATTTTCCTTACTGGCATGATGAAGAACCTTCTTTTCAAAGGCAGATGTCTGGGATAAGTATTGATTCTGGTGAGCCTAGTGTAAAATGCCTTGATTCTTTAGAGAGGCATTAAACAATTAAAGAGATGGAGTTTCTTTTGAATTTGAAAAATTAGAAGATAATTTAGGGTTTGTGGCATAGCAGCCACAAAGTAGGACTAAGTTGCATGTAGGTGATAGAATGAAGCTCGAAACAGGAAATTCGTGTGTTTGAAGCCATGGTATTTACTAGTCGCTTACACAGCATTCTGCTATTAAACACCACGTCGTTAGCACATGCAAAGTATACAGTGGATTTTATAATCCAGACCTCTGACTGATTCTATAGGAAGTGGCTGGTTTTATCTTTAAATCATTCCAACTCTTTCAGTTAAGAGATTCAGTGGTTAAGATCCATTCTTTCTGCACCAGGTAGGGCGTTGTCTTCACATCTAGACTAACATCTAAAGGGAATAGGGTTCAAACTGCATGACTGAAAGCAGTACTAATCATTTATGCATACTGTTTGGAAACAATTCTCAGGTTTGAAAAGTGCCTTTCGAATAAATATAGACTAAGGAAATGTAATCATCAAAAACGACTTAGACATCACCCTCTTCAAAAAGAACAAATTATAATCACGACATGTAATAGCTCTTGAGCAACGTTCACATCCCTGTCAGGGGTTTTGAAAGATTGACAAAACAGGATGTGGATATTAAATGTTTTTTTTCTAAAAAAAAAATACACATACACGATAACAGTTTCCTGGCAAGCTGAACTTCACAGTTTTTGTCACTTTTTACAGCCTGTCTTGATATATAGAAAGTGTTATCTCCAGCACGCAAAGCTACAGTGCAAGGGGAACTGCTGTCTCTGGCCACGTACAATTGACCCAATTCTTCACGTGTGGAGATCAAAAGCGACGACTCTGGAAAAGCTAACGTCCTCTATCACATCTGGGTTCTGGAAGCTCCACAGCACTCCCAGGTTATGAACTCCAGAAGCAAAAGCTTCTTCCTTGCGACTATTCTTTTCCCTTTGGTATCTGTTAAAAACAAGAATGAGGCCATTTATGGAGGCTCTTTCCTTCATCCCTTGCCCTGCGGCTGAAGCCCTGGGTCCACCCTGGGACCTCTCCAACAAGCAAGCTGGGAAGAGAAGGAACTGAAGGAAATCCTCTCCTCCCTCTCCGCAGACCACCCGCATAAGGCTGCCCCACTGATCAGGAGTGGAAAGGCTACAGTTCTCTCTTCTGCCATAAATTATAGAATCATAGAATAGTTTGGGTTGGAAGGGACCTTTAAAGGTCATCTAGTCCAACCCCTCCTGCAATGAGCAGGGACATCTTCAAGTAGATCAGGTTGCTCAGAGCCCCATCCAACCTGACCTTGAACATTTCCAGGGATGGGCCATCTACCACATCTCTGGGCAACCTGTTCCAGTGTTTCACCACCCTCATTCAAAAAATTTCTTCCTTATATCTAGTCTAAATCTACCCTCTTTTAGTTTAAAACCATTACCCCTTGTCCTATCACAACAGGCCCTACTAAAAAGTCTGTCCCCATCTTTTTTATAAGCCCCCTTTAGGTATTGAAAGGCCACAATAAGGTCTTCCTGGAGTGTGTCCCAAAACTCGTAGGAGCAGTCTCAGAACTGGCCAGTTCCCCCTCCACATCTTCAGGTGGTATGGGAGCCAGGCCACAAATTGCCATAGCCTTCCTTCTCCTACAAGCAACCTTTTGCTTCTCTTTTTTGTCTGTTTGTTGAGTTTTTTCCCAGTACCAGGGACAGGCCTGAGAGGCCAGCACCTCGCTGCAGGAGCCATACTTGGGGTCCGCCTTTCCCACTGCCAACACCTCCGGCTTCTGCTCCTCTGTGCTGGATCCCGGGGAGAAGGGGAAGAGATGGAGAAAAACGGGAGTATCTTGTATGTCTTCGATGCACTGATCTTTGCTACAAACTGGCTTTTTGCTTGAATAATGTGGATAAAATATCACTGGAGCATTTCTCTCCACTGTTGCGCTCACTTCCCCAGACCCAGAGACATCCCCCTGCCATCTCAAACCGAAATCTGCATTCACTGTACTGGAGGTCACAATAATAACAATGGATATATTTCTTAGAAGCTGTTTTCAAAGCACAGGGAATGAATGAAATCCCCATCTGTTGCTTTACATCCTGCTGCTTTAATCCTCTGAATCACTAGCAGTGAGAAAGGAAGTGCTGGACACACGAGAGAGCTGTGCCATCTCCTTTCTGCCATACTGCCACGGCTGCAAGAAGAAAAGCCACTCAAGCTGAAAAAGAAGGTGACGGTTGCAGAGCAGTCTCTGTGAGGAGCTCTCAGCTCTGAAAAGGACTCGCTGGTATGAAATAGCCTGGGTCTGTTGATCTCCAGGGCATGCTACAAGAAGCATCCTTCTGCTCACACTGGTGATGACTGTGACGTCTGCAGAAAAAGGAATTTGTGCGAGCTCTGTAACAAGTGAGGGGAGAGTGTGGTCGCCTGCTGTAAGTGTTGACAGCAAATTACCAGTTTTTTACTTTTTTTTAATAATTTGTTTTGAAGTAACACTTGTGTACATCCCAACAAGATGATATATAGGAGCAGATGAGTGGTGATAATTGTACCTTGATTTCTCCCTGCCATCCTCCTGTGATGTAAGTTACTTTTTAGTTGTTATTTGCTGGCATTGTGCAATAGGCTCATATTTCCCTTGCGCAGGTATATCTGCAGCCTAGTCAACTCCTGTAGCCATAATACGTTCAGCTCAGCTTTAGCCTTTAGGCACTAGCAGCTTTTCTGTCTTTAGTAGGGCTGGGAACAGGTGTCCTTTGTTTGTGTTCGCTTTGCTTTAGCGTGGAGTCTGTGCTACAGGGAGGGAGATGAAGGCAGGGGATGGAAGGGTGATTTAGAAGTGAAGTTGTTAAAAGGGAGGCTAGTGTCTCCTCTCAGTCCCAGGTGGATTTCCTTTTGTTTAGTCTACCAGAAGAGCAGCATATTTCCTGCTTTACATGCACAAACAAAAATATAAGAAAACGAAACCAAAGATGTTGACCCGTGAGCTCAGAGGAAAAAATAAAACAGGAACAAAGCAGCTCCCCCCCAGCTTCCTTGGATGGCACAAAGCATCATAAACAAAGTTCTACAGCTAATACGTTGCCGATACACAGTGATATATAATATTGCCCATAAAATTAGTCATGTGTTATTGCACAAAGTGGTGTGTTCCATAAGAGCTGCCTATTTAGCAAGCTTGATCAAGAACATTAAATATGAAAATAAGGAAAAAACATTTACCATTGTTGAAAAGTAATTAAAAATATATTTCACCATATGCTTCTCTGCCATTACTTCATTTCAGCAAAACAAATGCCTGGAGCATTTATTATCCCCCATCATTTTTTAAAGAGGCCTAATGTTCCCACTTGGCACAGGAGACATGCAGATAAAATGAATCAGCCCTGAAATGAATTGTGTGAAATGCATTTGTCTGAATTCAAACAGCTTCCCTGTAGTCAATAAATGCACGAGCACTTCCGATCTCTCAGAATGAATATCTCCAAAAAATAACTATTTTTTGCTGGTTATGCACTGTGTGTAATCTTTGCAAAGGCTAAAATGCCATTAGCTTTATTAGGGTTCTGCTGCAGTCAGTGTTACAAAGTTCATGATACTAATACAGCCCCCAAACAGCATTGGTATTAAAAAAGCAAAACAAAAGAAAAAATTATAAATAAAATACAACACATACATCAAAAAGCTTTCAAAGCACAGCTAAACTCATGAGACTAAGTTCATCCAGGTGCAATTATGCTCTTTCCTGTGCTGTGATGCCAGGAATAAATTTGACCACGGGGCTTTAAAGGATGGATTATAAGCAATTTTATTTTCATTCATGGTGGACAGAAGAAGAAGGTATCTTCTTTCATAAGTGATGATCCAAAGAGCAGTAGTTTGCAGGGCTGCATTCTGAGATTTATTTTAAAAAGTGATGTATCACTGGCCAGTTAATGGGGGGGATATTATTCTTTGGAAGACCAATGGATTAATAAAAAGGAAACCTAACAGAAAAAAAATGTCCTTGTTTGTGTCAAGTGTTAGGAACACCCATAAATAATGAAAATAATATATAAACACAGCTGGATAAAGATATTCATGCTGTGTAGTTGATACGGTAATTTATGCATTACTGGCAATGAAACGTATGCTGTTTCTCTTTGTCTTTACACTGACTCCTTTTGAACATGTGAAACTTGACCCACCAGCCCGTATAACAAAGCTCTGCCATGCAAGACAACTCACTGGCACTGACCTGGCACATAGCTGTGAGACGAGTGACCTGAGACAGAAATCAAACGCAGCAGATTCTTCCTGGGTGAACAGAGGTGAGGAATGCACTGGAAGTGATGTGAGAAAGCGCTATGATGCCTTGTAATGGCCAGAAATAGTCCCTCCCTTTCTGGGAGCAATGGGGAGAGACAGAAGAGACTGAGGAGGAAAGAGAATATTAGATTAGTCCAAAAGATCTGGCTTTTTCTGTTACTACGTGGAAGAGGGCACAGAGGAAAACATGGTGGGAATCAGGGCAATGTGGATGTGGGATTTGGGACTCTGGAGTAGGAGCAGGAGCAGACTTTCCCACAGTACCACAAAGCCCATAGCACGCTTTTCCTAACAAATAACATGTCTTCCCTTCTCCTCTCTTCTATTCTACCCCAGAATGTAATTTCAGTTCAAACACCACATTCTGTTCTCGTCTGACAAAAAATTATGAAATTGCAGCACTGGCTTCAAATGGCATCTACAGATGGAAAAGTTGGATTGAAATGTTTCAACTGTAAACCACAATGGGGCTTGGTAGCCTGGAAATCCTGGAAACTCCCAAGTGAATCATTATCATTCACTGGTGACCACTATTGGAGAACATGGCTGACATTGGCAGACCAGGAAAAATGTCTAAATATTATCAGATCCATGGTAAAACCATGATAGCTAGCAGAACTGTGTGATTTTCAGCAGATGCAGTTTTGTTACAGTTCCAAAAGAAAGAAGCTGGCTATTCAATTCAAGCTCTACAGATGTGTTCTTTCTGCTCTGGAAGTCCATTTCTGAGCAATGCTTTATCAGGCAAGAGGACAACATTGATGCAGAGAGTAAAGGTGGTGAAGCTGGGGAATGTAACAGATTTGCGTCTTTATCAATGGGACCAAGGGCATATACCAATCAATGAATCCCATCAATAAAGTAACGTATTTTGAGCATAAGGGTCGTTTGCCCTTTACATAAGAAAATAATCCGAGTTTGAATGAGCTTCTTTAGCATTTTCAGTTCATGATTTGGCCTACTCTTAAAAGTTTTTCTAGCATTACTGAGCTGAACAGAGGTATGAAAAGAAATCACACTTTAAACTAGAATATGCAGACACAGTTCCTCAAGGAACAGATTTTACTCTGTACCAAAAGAGGTACTGTTTTTCTAATGTAAGCCGCATTTCCACTTCAGAAATGTGTTGGTATGAGTGGGTATAGCTATATTAGTAGACCATTGTAAGTGCAGACCATCCCTGTAAAACAAATGAAGTATTTAAGTACAGAGTCTAAGAAGTTCACCTAAAGTTTGCAAACTGATGTGAGATCTCCAGGTGAAAGATGCTCTAGGAGTATAAACTGCTACAAGATTAATTACTGCTAAAAACAATATTCTTCTAATTCAGTTAGCTGAAAAATCCTCTGTGATTTTATTATGTCTTAAATCATCTATAATCTTGTAAAGATTCAGCATGGTGGATTTGTGGTATCAAGCTAAAAAGCAGAGGGAGGAGAAGCGTCAAAAACGCTTGGCACGGCCACTCCCCAGATTAGGTGTATATGCCCATCAAAGGCATCTCCGACATACCAGGCTGGAATATATGTTCCAGGGGCCTCTCAACTTCCAGGCCTCTGCTATGAAGTAGTACAAAACAGCATCATAATGTTGTTATATCTATTCCACTGTTACCGTGAGTATTATAGATATTAATGCAAGATCTGTTTTAATTAACCAGTATTTTTAGCTGCTCAGAGTGACTGAAGCTCACTTTTCTTCAGCAAGGATGTATATTGCGTAAGTATAAATTAGCTCTATTTTGAGCTCAGAAGCAGTGCATAAGACCGTTGCTGTCCTGATTCAAAAAAGTGAATTTCTGCCAGAAAGAGAACGAATAAATAAGTGTCATCTTCTGATGAACATAAAAGCAGAGGAGGAAACACATATGTGATTTGGAAACAGGATTACTTATAGATTCAGAAGTAATAAATCCAATTACCTTGCTTGATTCATCAATAAATGGGAAAGTAGTATTTGTTTTATTATCAAATTAAGTTATTCTTCGGAAGTAATCCACTTAAAATAATTGTTTCCTAGCATTAAGCAAAAGTAATCAGTAAAACGGAACATAAAATGTCTTTCTACTGCTTTCTGCAAAAGGCTTTTTCACATTTTTTTGTGCACCAGATTATCCCATTATAAACAGCAGCAGAGAAATCCAAGGAATCCAGATAAGTAAATGCTGCTTTTATAACATCTTTTACTCCATCTACCTGGTGCAGTGGTTTAAAAGCAAAAGTTCTCACACCCTAGATTCAGAATAAAAGGGTCTTTTGGGAACCCTGCAAGTCAGCTGCTACTGAATTTTCTGTCCTCAGTGAAGCAATGTTGGTGAAACCTTTGACTGCCAGGGCTGAATTATTCTCAAGTGCATCTTCTGCTCACAGGACATTACTCTCTGTGTGCAGAGTACAAAAATATTGGCAACGCTGGTTCACCAATATTGACACAACAAATACAGGTTCACCTATCTCAGAAGTAATAGTTTAAGTAGAGGGAGATGAAAAAGCCTACAACAAGTAATCTGTTGTGGCTAAAACGTGTGCCTACAATTTTATGACTTACCTGAGTGGAACTTGCAAATGTAATGTATGGAGTAAAATGGGGAGAAAAATACTTAAAATCTTAACCTTTCCTTCTCTAAATCTCCTTTCTGCAAGGCTGCCACATCTTCTACAATCTTTGAACTCTGAAACAGTAAGGTACCTAGAATGCTGTCTCATATTCAGAGTTTGGTATGCAAAAGAATTAAACATCCCTCTGGTTTTTGAAAAGGAGATCATCAATCACTCCAATGCAGACAAGGCTTTTATTTGCCATCAAAGATCTGATTCATCGCATGCAGAGTGAGATCCAATAGTTGGATTAGAGAGATTATCTGGCAGTGACCAGAAGTTTTTGTGTTCACTCTGTTCTAGCAAGACTGAGAAGGTTTTCATCCATCTGCTAGGGAAGCCTCCACTGTGTTTCTTTGGGAAGAGGTGAACTGACTTCCATTGCAATGCTAGACACGCCAGCATAGAGTTTAAGACAAAACTGTGACTCACTGATGATAGATTAAATTTTAAATGACAAGTTTTCTAACTTTGGAGGAGTCACAGTCTGGAGCAGCCTTCTGATAGTGTAAGCGTCAAGCAAATGATCAATTTTAAGCTGGAACTTAGCCAGTTTATAAAAGGTATTGTGTGATGTCATTGCCCATGAAAAGCACCATAGTGTGAGGACCTGGTTCCATGACCCAGAGACTCCTTTTTCACCTGTATCCTATGCTCCTAAATTGCTAGGAGCTGCAGCGTTGTACCAGACCACAGTTCTCTAATGGAAGCAGCCGTTAACCCTTCAGATATGTAGGCTGTTCGGCTTTATACTGTTACGTATATGCAAGCTAGAATCTAGCTTAATAACGGACAAGCTACAAAACTCTTTGGAGTTCAATTATTTCAACATGGCAATCTATTTCTGGGTGTCACTAATACTAATGTGGAGGTTGTATGTACTTATCTAGGACCGTATTTTTAGCTGGCAGAGACCCATCTGAAGGCATAGTTGCCTCTCCACAGTTGGAACCAAAATGTCAAACCATACAATATCTAAAAATATTAATGTAATTGCATGCAGAAAAGTGATAACTATGTGAGTAAATACAAAATGGATAAGTCAGCTTCAACTTGTGGAATATGCTATTCTATTTTTTCTTGCTATAGGCATTGATCATGCTAACTTTTAAAGATTCAATATCCAAATATCTTTACATACTCCAGTGAAATATTTTGGTTTAACTCTGAACACATTATGAAATAGTGCATTTCTAATGTTTACCAAAAAAACCCAACTTAACACATTATTATAATATTTTGCAGTTTTAGAACATATACATAATCTTTAAAATAATATCTAAAAATGCTGAATTGAAAATTCTCAGAAAATACTCAAGTGTTAGCATGATGATTGGAATTGCCATTATAAACATTATATAAAAATTATAACTGCACATTCTGCTTCTGAGATAGTTTAATCCAGCAGTTTCATTTAATGATACTCATTCTCAAATGAAATTGCTGTACTTGAAATTTTAGGGAACCTGAATTCAGTGGAGAACGGTTTAGATAATAATAACTGATGATGTATCAGAACAAAAATCTTAGGATAGTCAAAGGGAGAGAAAACCAACAGTGATTAAAATAAATGAACAAAGAACATAACTCATAGATATAAATTAAATCAAATACCTTTAGGCTCCTGTGAAGTCTGAAGCATAGCACTACAGGCTAATTTCAAGGAGAAAAATCAGAGGAGGAATTCTGCAGTGATTCTAAATAAAGTATACTGTGAGCACAAGGATTAACCGCAGTGCACTACATGAAAAATTAATCTATTTTTGTCATCTGGGCTCTATGACTCCCTATTTTTCAGTTCCACTATAACAGCATTTGGGGTGTTTTTTCTCCTCTTCACCACACTTATATATGATTTTTCACTGAGAATTCATTTGAACAACAGATCAAAAGCATCTCTGGAGTATGTACACAACAAGATTGAGTGACCAGGGTGGGCATTTTCCCTCGTGAAATTCCAAATTCTGAAATCCACCATTATTTCCTGATGTGAAGTCCACGGCTCTTACTCTTAAATTATGCTGTGGACAGAATTCAATACTGAGGAGATTAGCAATAAGAGACTGAAATGGGAGAGTGAGGACCTGGCTCTCATAACATTTGAGGGCTCAGGCTGGCTGCATCTCTGCTAAGGAAGCCAGAAGAGCTCTGTAGTTCCTAGATCTTGTTTTGTGCCTTACCTGCATGGGAACTCCAAACTGGGGAAGACCCAGACTGCTCTGCACCCTTCCTATTCCCTGATTTTCTCAAAAAAAGGGAATATGCTTGTGACGGAGGTGGGAACAATTGCATGTTTCAGTTGGTGCACACAGAGGGAAACCAAGGGACCAGAACCCAAAGGCAGAGCCTCTATGACAGGGCAGAGTTTGAACTAAATAATTAGAAGTGCTTTGGGCAGAAAAATCTAGCCCTTTCCCACCTTATTTTTAAAATCTGGAAACCCCTACAAAGGTTAATAGTGCCTTTATTAATATTCCCATTCTTTGGACTTCTGCTAAGCCACTCTTATTCCACATACACAGCCAACTCCAAACAGGGGGTGTGATCTTAAGAGATACTTGGGCTTCTTCATCTCTAGCTTGTCATTTCACAGCACTGGGCAGAACAGAGCAGCAATTAAATAAAATATCAGATCTGTGTTTAAAAAGAGAGAAATTATCAAAGCAGACTCAAAATACACAAACATTTTTGTTAAACAGCAGCTTACAAAACCCTGGGTGATACATAGAGTAATGAGTTTTATTCCCAAAGGTTAAGTTTTGGGTGCATTCATCAGTTCAGACTTCATTCATTATTCCTGAAGCACTTCACAGGACAGAGGAAAAACCCGCCGTCACTCTGTCTGAACGTGGCCCCCCGCAAGGGTGGAACTCACACCCAGAAGACATCAGAAACACTTAGAACATCAGTGCCTTCAGAAACCAACGTGGAAGCTGTCTTTTACACTCAACCTTTCCTCAGAAACTCACACAGAGCAATTTTATTTTTTCCACCAGCATGGAGAAAGCAGATAGTCACAGAGATCCCTTTCTCTCTATGACTAACAGCTGTAGGTCTACAGATGTTGGGCTTCATTTGGTAGAGCGCAGTCATTGTATCCTCTATGTTAAAAGGTGGTGAGCTCTGGTTTGATGTGCTGTTGTTAAGTGGCATAGCTCCATTTACACTTCCTGAAGGTCTGGACTGGTGTCTCTGTCTGGGTTTGTCCTTTTGCTAGCTGAGCTCAGTGAACTTACGTTCATAGAGAGAGCACAGACTTTGAAGTTATCAGAGGCAGGTGTCAATGTTATCATCAATAGCACTTCTGACACATGACTTCAACTGGGATTCTAACTGCATTTTTGCCAATACACAATCCTTTAACTTCCTCTAACTTAGCATAATTGCATTACAGGAATTTCAAAGAGTTCTTTGAACCAAGGTACAATTAACGTCCTTTCAAAGGACATTCCCACCCAGTGGTTTACCCCAGGTAAACTTCCTTTCTGAAGAAAGAGTCTGTTTAAATGTAAATCAGCTTCTTCACTTCTGAAAATTGTTTCCAGTCCCTTCTCAAATACACTTTCACACCAAAACCTGTCTTCAAGGCTTTGCATGTTATAAGGTACATTTTCAGCTAGAAAGCAGATAAACAATGAAGTTAATTTTATAGACGTAGTTGATTATCAGAAAATGAGTCTCTACCTCTAGATTACTAGACCATGGATTCAAGTAAGAAAAGCTACTGATAGTGGATGTCCTGGGTAAAAGATATCAGTGGTCTTCCACCTTTAATCTAATTTTTAAAGCGTCCCGAGAAATCCTTACTGCAAACTTTGGCTGATTGGAAACTGAACGGCAGCTGTAGGAGGCAGATGAAGAATAGCCTGAATGAAGCAAAGACTGAATGATCCTGTCCTCTGTCCACTGCTGGCTAAAGAGGAGACTTCAGCCTCCAGAGCTGTCATTTTAGCACCTATATATAGCACTAAAACACACATTTAGAAAAATCCAAGTGTCTTAATCTCTACACGGTGTCATTTAGGATATCATCTGACATCAGCTAATCATGCACATCCGCTTCACTTCCCTAAGCCAGGCACTGCTGCTGAATGGGAGAAGCAGCTTGTTTTTAAAAGCTTTTAAATGACAATGTTTAATTTCATCATTGTTTTTAGGAAAGAAAAATATTTATAAGGCTTTTAAATAACAGTCTATGGCTCTGTGATAACATCTTGGCTGGCAATTATAGGTGAAAGTACTGTGTTATAAGAAGCTTTGAAATGTCATAAGAAATTCTTCCCTTTCCTTTGCATCTAATCATGTTACAATTGCCAGTTTATGCTGCACTCGAGCCATGCAGTTTCCAGGGGCAGCCCATTCGTGTGCTGTGAACATTTATGAGTTATACATCATATAGTATTTATTAGAAATTGGATAGGAAATTTAGAGGTTTAATGGTGAAGTTGTATCTCATTTTTCTAAACACATGCAAAAGGCCTTGAACCACTGTCTCTATTTTTTTCTTGGATTATCAAGGATTAACTTAATGATTTCTGTGGAAAACAAAACTCTCAAAAAAAGGAAAGAGAGAAGGAAAGGAGAGTTTTGGTCATATTTAAACAAAAGAAATAATTGCTAATAGCTAAGCAGATGTGATGAAAGGATAAATTCCACAGGTTCAGTTTGGGTTGAGTTTGTTCTGAGCCTTTAGATGTCTTTGCATTGGAGATCTCATAAGCGTCATCTCTTTTCTGAAATATCTGATACTATGACTAAAATACAATCTCCTTCATCACAGGATTTTTGGTCAGGAAAACTTTGTTCACAGATAACACATAACCACTTTTGGCTCCCTCAAAATATCACTTAACTGTCAAGCCAGGGTCACACATTTATTGCTGGACCGCAAGGGAAGGTGAGTACCATTAGATGATCCATTTTAAAGTTCAGGACCAGGAATAAGAAATCTCAATGAGGTTTTAACTGCTGGTTTTAGTGGTCTACACTACATCTTTTGATATTTCTTGTTCGAGTCCAAAGCAGGAAGAAAATGCTTACAAAGTTCATCCTACCTCTGGCAAATACATGGTAGAGGAGATCTAAATCTGTGTTCCTGAACTAATTCTTTCAAAATGGAGTCAAAGGAGGATTTAATCAAGTAGGGTTAATAAATTCACCAAGCCCTTGTGATCACTATGGTCATGCTTTTAGAAAAGATCACAAATCTCAAAGACAGCTGCTTTCAAAAACAGAAAAACAAATAAAGCAGAACAAGCTCAAGCTCCCAGAAACTTGTTCCTTGCTGTGCTAGTCCAGATTGTGTCTGGGGTGAGGAGATAAAAAGCACTGGATTCACACTGCTCCAAAATTGAAGCAGAGCAGGGGTGAATCAAGCCATTAAATTTGTAATCAGATCTGTTGATTGTCCATCGTGCTTTTAGTTTTGCTCTGTTTTAAAATAACTGGGGTTTTACTTGAGAAGAGATCATATATCACAAACAGGTTAGCAGCCCTAAAGAGCTGTTTTAAAAAGCTGAATTCTCAGATTGTCAGACTTGATAATTTCTTATAAATTCCTATTCAAATTAATCGATTACAAAATCCATAGGATCTGTGGAAGGGGAACAGTCCTGGGAGCAGACTTCAACCAGTGAGTATTTCTTTTCCACTGAGATCAAGGTGTTCCAACTTGTTGCATTAGGTTTTTTTGTTGTTTCATTTTTTTATTTGTGCTGCCAGATCACACCTGCTGGGGCTTGCTTCCTCCCCAGAAAAAAAGATGGAAAAAATACCCTAAAGCTTTCTCGAAATTTATTTAGCCACTAGGTTCAAATTTTCCAATGAGAGAGAATGTGGTGTTCATGTAAAAAATGTGTGTTCATTTACATTTGCTCATGCTAATTTCCATACTCGTTTCTTTGTCAGACAGACACTTAAAATATTGCTTATATCTAGATATGTTTGTATATGCATACATGCATGAATTCAGATAATACATTAAAAAGTTTTTCTCTTTGTATACTTAACTTACTTTGGCATAATTGCCCAAATAAACATCAATAACAAAGAAGTTAGCAGGTCCTTGTTGGGAATAACCTTAAACAACTGTGCTTTAATCATTTGGTGATCAACCTTCGAGGGGAGACAGAGAGCATTATGTATTTCCCCCACAGCTATGTAGTCATTTGTCGTGTACATTATGAGTATATGGAAAGGACATTCTTTAAACAAAGGCAGCAAGAAATAATGTCACCTTCAATCACTGTCATGAATATTCTGTTTAATTGCTGATGGCTTTTATTTCACTGCATTGCAATGCCCAGTCTGTTGTTTTGCAGTCGGGCTTTGCAGCAGATCAAAAGCTACAGTGGGCTCTCCCCCTTCTCAAGAGGCCCAGAAACGAGAGCAGAACCTCCCAGTTCAGACCAATATCTGCTGCGGAGCGACGACAGTGCTGCAGGAGGAAACAGATTTCTCCCTGACAAGGCAGAAGACAAATACCCTTCCGACTTTCTCTCCCTTGATTGAAATGACACATCGCTACATCTTTCTTTCTCTCGTACATGACTCTTACAATCACAGCTCATTATCCTTGACCTGTCCTTAACACTGTACAGTCTGCCTAAAATAAAGGCTGAATAGTCTTTTTGACTGCTCTGTTCCCACGGAAAACTTCTGTTTGTTTTGTCAGAAGCTGTATATTTTAAAAGAGTATCTACCTTGACAACTCCAAGAGACCTTGACTGTATCAGGAAAGAGTTCTGCTCTTTTAATAGAAGTATCCCCCCTTGACAAGAAGTAAATATATCACCCATAACTGCCTCCGCTCTTTTCCTCTGTTTGACATCAAAAAGAGGAGACACAAACAGACTGTGTGGCTGGTTGGCCATGGAGAAAACAGTAATTCTGTCCTAATGAGGAAAACAGGCAATTCTGGAGGGAATCCAGTCTCCAGGGAGCAGGAACCAGAATCAAAGATCATGCTGATGTTGGTTGCCACATGCTATGGTCTTCCCAGTTTAGAAAATGCCACATTCCTTTGAAGTGCCCACAGAAACATCTGTGGGTTTGTGGGTTGGGCCCTGTTAAACGTTAACTGCTTAGTGCCACAGAGCAGCATCTCTCATCAGAGCCTGTAATCTATTTGACCAAAATACTGCAAAAGAAGCAGGGTAAGTTTTGAAGAGCTGTCTATCCAAAACTTAGTACACATAAATAATGTATTTCTTCCTGGCCTCGGTCTGCTTTAACACAGCAGCACAAAAGCAGTCTTGCCATTGCTGCTGAGTGCAGCTAATGGTCTTTTTGTCTAAATTACAGTTGGTACCTCTAAGAGTGTGTTTCCTGCCAAGTGTGGTTTCATGAAACGCTGAGTCAGAGGAGCTGGGAGGAGGGACCAACAGCAGCAGCAGCAGCTGGCAATGGACCCATAAAATTAATGGCACTTGTAAAAGACAGTTAAGAAACAAGAATGTTTGGGGGCAAAAGGAGAAAAACTGGAAGGCAAATAAACTCTGAGGCAGGGTAAGTTACAGCATATCGTTTCCCAGAGGGAAATATCCTACTGTAGTGGTTTGATGACATACAGAGTAATGCCTTAATATTTAGGAGTAAATCCTTTAAAATATTCATGTGCTTCCTATTGGACTGAGGGCTCAGATATAGTCAGGTCACTATACATCAGCACAGTGATCTGCCCCGGGAAATCTGAGGCAATTTGCCCTAGTTCAGCTTTCTATAAGAGAGACTTAAGTAAGGCAGCTCACTTTATATTTGCCTGAGGACACGCACGTTGGCAGCTATTGTACTTCAGGTGATAAGCTGTGGGTTGTTAAGGGACAGTAATTCACACTAGTATCCAACGCACACAAAATCTGAGTACTTGTGAGGGCGTTAGCCAACTTTTGACTTTCAGCTGGGGTAAGAGTTTTGCCACCTCATCTACCTGAACTTGCCCTCAGCCCTACCAGCCAGCCACCGGCTCTGAAAGACAGAAGATGACAGGGCAGCGCAGCCAGCAATGACAAAAGAGTTGAAATGTCATTTGCTTCTTACACTTCATGCCTGGAAATGGGAACAGGAAAAACAGCAGGAAGAAAGTAAAGAAAAGTGAGATGGTGTTAAAAGTAGTTTAAGCAACTCCCAACCTCCCTGGCCACTTGTCCCTGCTCCCTGTCACCCTCCCTGTTGTGTCTGCAAAGCATATGTGGGAGCACAGAATGAACTACATGAGGGATCTCATGCATTTGAAAATTAACCCCCCCCCCAAACTGCTTGTTTTCCACCCAGAAAAGTAATTTAGCTCTATGTACAAGCTCTGGGGTCAGTGTAACAAAGAGGGCAAGAGCAAGTGGCTGCAGGGCTGTTTTAGCCAGCATGACAATGGAAAAATGTCCATATATCCACAACCACCTTCATAATTTTCAATGTCTTTTCCTGCTCCAAGCTCTAATTCCAGCCACCTGGGACCTGATCTTGTTTCCACTTAAATAAATTGCAGCTTTGCCATTAACCTTGATAGGAGTAAGATTGATTCTTGATATGTAAAGGATACGATTTTCCACATTTCTTCAAGGGTAGCGTGGACGACTACACTGGCATCATTGAGTCCAGTCCTCCACACTGGCTGCTCTGTAGGAGATACTTGGTTCCCCAGGAATCAGAGACCAAACTGCACAAGCCCCCCATACCCCACAGAAGGGCTCCCAACACGCCAGCATAGGAGAGCAAGGGCTTAGCAAACTGCAGCTGATGCCACAGCAGGAAACATTACTGTTCTGCAAGTACGGCCCTTTCATTAGCGCAGAAGGTGGGTCCCATGCACAGGGTGGGTTCCCGCAGCAGCTAATGCCAAGCTAGGGCTGTTCTGCCAAAATCCTGCCACAAAAGAAGGGCCACAGAAGGAGGGAGGGAAGGACCACGTCAGCAATAACTGAAGATAGCCTTCAGTTACAGTGAAACGACATGTGTAGGCTACCAAGTTCAAAGCAGATAAACACAAGCCTGCTTGCAGCTTCGCTGCGGGCGGGAAGTCAAGGCCAAGAGGACTGAAGCCTGGCTTAACCCTGCAACCTAGCACAGTTACAGAGCAAGTTACTTGCCCAGAGCAATGAAGAGTCTTAAGTGCCCCAGATTGGTCCTTTTTATCTCCGTGAAGAAAGTAATCACAGCAAGGCTTTCTTTTTACCCTGGACACTGTTGCCTCCTGACCTGTTTCTCACCTTTGACAGGGTTTAGAGGTTTTAGTTACAGCCTGCTCTTTCTGCTTCTTTTTTCTCTCCCTACTCATACTTTAAAAGGTTTGTTGATGCAGATAAGCAACACAAAGAGGAAATGGACCTTCTTATGCTCCCTCATAACCTTAAACTTCATTTGTGGAACAGAATCAGCAACATCAACCTGGAGGGATGTTTTGAGAAGCAACTAATCCGTTGGTACAGGGAAGGTGTTCAGCTGTGATGTTGATGGGTCCCTTATGGAGCCAGTTATACAATGAAATAATAATAATAACAATAATCTATACCACTGTTTTCTGTATCATACCTTTTGTTTCAGAGTTGTTAGGTTTTGGTTGGGGTTTTTTCCAGGAGATATATTTATTGCATTTAGCTGACTCTTGGCCCAGACTTTCATTTGTAAGGAATGTCACAATTTAAGAGCCTAAAGTTATTCATGCTTGTTTTATTTATTTTCTCCAAGGAAACGTTTTGCATATCAATGGAAAATATGAGGGCATTTTCCTCAAACCATTTATTAGGGTAACTTAAAGAACCCTGCCCAGTGCCTTGAGGAAGCGAATGATACAGATGTCTTCGGGCATTCAAATGTCAGGCTGGACATTTGTGTGCTGCAGGAGCAACCTGTGGGCTTTCTGCTGATAGCTCAGTTCTATTTTACATGTACTTTCTCATCACTACATTTTATTGTTGTTCGTAGAAGCTCACTTATGCATTCCCTTTCATTCCTTAATGTTTTCCCAGATTAAAATCTGCCTGAAGCATTTTATGTACTGTTAGAAGTTCTCCTCTTCTTTCTTTTGATTTAGGTTTTTATTTCACTTTTTCCTAAGAAAACTAGACAAAGCCGATAAGCTGGGGTATGTAAGGACAACAGAGACACAAACATCTCAAGAGAGAAATGGGACTATGGCTCAAGAAGCTAATGCAAGTTTGTACAAACACCAAGCAAAGCTGCCTGGAGTGCACAAAGAGTCCCTCCAAACATGTAACTGCTTAGTAAGCTATTTTCTCTACTGCTACCTTGTTTACTTCTCTTGCCCGTGTTTTTTAAGTATTCTTCCAAATGTCTTCCTCATTTTTCCTCATGGCCTGTCACCATAGAAAGGTAACAAGGTGCAGGGTCTCCAAAGTGAACAGGCAGATTTGTGCTGTTTCACAGTTGTGAACGATTGTTTTCCTTTTCTGTTTGACTCTAATTTTCAGCCTGTAGCTGGTGAAACAGTCCATAGGAGCTGACAATTGTACACTGCTCTGTTAACAAGGGGCTAGTGGTAAGAGGAAAACATCCACTTTTGTACTTCCAAGACTGAAAGGCACATTGATAAACACGCAGAGCAGTGCTACTCACAGAACCCAGTTACAAATGAACTTTAAATCTCTTTCTTTGCTGTCTTACTTTTTCTAGAAGTGTTAAGGAGGTAGCACTGTGAGGGCTGGTCTATGCAGAGACACTTGGAAAAGTTATGGCCTGCTAATAGCCCATTTACCAAGTTAAATGAGCATAAATAAATGTAGGATTGTGTGTTTCACAAGATTTAATTTTATGCTAGTTTCTGTACTCATCGATTTTCGCCTTTTCTTTCCTTGAACAGCACCCATAAAGGGAAACTACAGGCTCACCTTCTTCGCACCCTCTTAATGAATGCATACGGACAGTTAACTGCTGTAGGCCCCTACATTTTTAGCTTTCAAGGAAAGCAGGACATGCAGAAGAAGTACAATGAATGGAGAGCAGAAGAAGTAGAATACCAGTTTAAATGGGCATTATTCAAAGCAGCTGCCCCGGGCGTAGCATCTCTCCCTCTCTGCAATGAGCTCCCTCATTAGCTGCCGCGCAGGAAGGGGTGAGGTTGGGAGGAGGGGGCTGACACAAAGTGCTCTATTGATGGGTGCGGATGTCTCCCATGGGCTCTTTGGGAGGCAGGCGAGGCTGGTGAGGCGCTGCTGCCTCTGAGGCGCTTGGACTTTGAAGTGTTAAGAGTTTTGCCTCATCCGGTCTGTAGACTGGTTGGCACTTTGATAATTTTCAGTTAGTGAGAGCAGATAAGGGGGAAGGAACACAAAAGATCCATTTTGAAACATAAATGTGAAGTTTTAGTCATCAGGGAGGATTTGAGTAATCACATATTTGTATGATTTTGAAACGGCCGGGCCTGGTGCAGGGTCAGAGATCTTACATCCTGTGGCATCCCATGGCTGCCCAATACTGGCAAAAATGGTTTTGGTTTGGTTTGGGTTTGTTTTTTTTTTTTTAAATAACTCAAGATTTGCTCTGGGGTGCAAAATGTATGAGTTTGGTAATGCAGATTAATGATTAGTGGTACCAGCTGACTTCAGTTTACCCTGAGTCTAATATATTTGAAATCTGATTTTCTTTTTGAGTAGGATAGGTTCTTAAATCCCATGGTGCCTTCTTAATATTAGAGTATATATTGCCTCTGCTGAAATCATATAATTGTGTATTCATGGCCAACTCCTAGAGTTCCCTAATCTTGTTTGGATGGTGCACTGAGTTTGTTAATAGCAAACAGCATTTTTTATAGCTGGCCCTGCCCTGGATCATTCCAAAGTCTGATATTTATGGGTAGAAGAGAGTTTGATGGTGTTCCAGCAACAACCAGGACACCTCTAGACATAAACCTTATTTCACAGACTGAGCCACCTGCATGTTATATTTTTGTGTTAACTTTGAAACCAGTAGACAATATATTTTAGGTAATGTGTCATTAAACATAGTACCTTTTTGGATTAATAGCATTCTACATTCCTCATTTTTATGTTAGGGTTGCCCCATTGATCTTAAGTATGAAGTTAAAGATATACTAGGGCCAGATTGACTCTTGACATTGCAAGATACTTAAAAAAGCCTTGTAACAGCAGCTGAGGATCTCCATGCAAGTTCTTCCATGCACTGCTCTTGTATAGTAAGGGTGAGGCTAATATAGCAGCTTACTTCAGTGATTCATAGGTGTGGTAACTGCCCCCAGGGGACTACTGCAAGTTGGCAGAGCAGAGCAGACTTGCTCTTCCACCATTGCCCTCAGGGTCTGATTTCCCCTGTGTCTCCTGAAAATGGAGCATTTTATCTGTGAAACCAAACTGGCCATAAAGTGCAGCAAGGAAATAAAAGGTTGATAGGATGCATTTTTTGCTTGTTGGATAGCTGCATCCATTGCTGTGTTTTAGTGTGGTTACGAGAAGTGTTAGTCAGAAGACTGGCGCTCTAGAAACGGCACTGCCAACTGTGTTAATCATGCCTCTGAAGAGTCAGAGAAAGCTGTAATCCAGAGGTATTAAACAACCTTCAGGCCCAGTGTCTAGTTAAAATTAATGAGCCAAAGTCACCAGCATGCTCTGGCTGTTCTGCACTGCCCCAGCTGTAGAAAGGAGATGTAAAACTAGTCTGATGGGTCAGATAAACACCATTTGAGGTTGTTTTCTATTTCTAAGGAAGCACAAGAGGAGCTGGAACACCTGACCCAGGCTGTTCCCACTTCTCTCTCTAAGTCATGATAGTATTTAATTGCTAATGTTTCCAAGCATATTGAAAAATGTATTAATATGGAAAGCAGGCAAATTAAGAGATCTAGATTGTTCTCTACCTTAGTGTGCTAATATTGATTACACTTTATAAAGCATGTAATTATGTTTCTAAGCACAGCAGTAAAATACACTGACAACTTTTCAAGTACTGATCAAAAAGCATACATTAGACTGACAACACTATTCTCCGATTTTGAAGGAATTTGGCCATATAATTGCCTTCATCTCAATAAAGAGAAGAAAATATGACTTGCTAGATCCACAAAAGCATTTAAGAGCCAGTGCTCCATGAAAATCAATGGGAGATAAGTGTTTAAATGGCTTTATGGATTCACCTGGTATGTAAATGACAGAAGTCCCTACCTTTTCTGGACTCCTTATTTACAGGTGGAGGACAACATCGATTGCAGCATCTGTAAAATATCAAGGGGGCAAGAGAAAAACATTCCCACACAGAGATTTCTGGTATCCACAGCACTAGGGGTAGAACATCTCCTACATAACGTAGGGGGTTTTTGGAAACAATTTATCCTGATATTCAAAAAGGAGTGTGTGCTTTCTGCAGCAAAGCCTGCATCATCTGATTCCTCAGTCTGTTTAAGGGAGCGTGTAGAAAATACACACATCAATATATCAAGCAATGGTTTGAGGCAAAAGTAGATGTTCTGGACAATTGAAATATTTTCTGAGGTTTTCATACTTAAGAAAAGATTGATCTTCTGTCCCTGAAGTACCTCCAGCTCCCATGGATTTCAGAATGGCTTTTAGATACATGGTGATAAAGGGGATGACTCAGTTGCCTTTATTCTCTACAGATATATACAACTTCTCAACAATTTTGTTAAAACATTATTCACATGAAAAGGAAGAAAAAAAATCTCTTATTTTCTGTGTTCATCTTTTTTTTCATACATAGGAATTAGGAACTATTCTTACTAGGTTAAGAAAGACCTCATTAAGTCAAGCCACTGAGATATCTACAGTTTAACCTGTTATGGAAAAGGAGGACAAAATGCATTCACAAATAATATAATCATCGCATCCAAAAAAGGTCGTCAGATAAACTGTCACAAATAGCAGATAGTGAGCTCTAAGTTTAAGAAAAACTCCTGAGTAAAGGACTTGTTTCTTCCCTCCTTAGCAATACTATAAATAAAAATAATTCTGTAAACTTCATGGAATTGCACCAACATGGGAAAAAAAAAAAATCAGATGAATAAAACGCATCTCTCAAACAAGAGATTCCAGATGGATTAGGAATAAAAGCAGTTTTGAGCTGACCTCACCCAGATCGCAGGCACATTCCTGCCACTGTATCCGTAACATGCCGATTTCTTCGGAAGCCCTTGCAGCGCACTGCTACTGTTCCCAGATATGAGGGCAGCATCCAGCATTTGGCTAGACCATCAGAGCTGGAGCCAGAACAGCTTCCTGCTGAGCAGACCTGAATAAAATTATCCAGAGGGCTTTGGTAAAAATTAGTGGGCTTCAGTAAAATTACTCAACAGACCTTAGTAAAAATTAATTGCATAGCCTAGCCTAAGGCACAAAGGAAAGCAGTACCAAATGAACAGCAGCTGAGTTTGGCTCACATTGGAAAGAGCTAATTTGATGCTGGTCAAAAAAAAAGGGGAATTTATTTTGTTACTGATTCCAACAGGAAATGAAAGTAGATCTTTTTTTAAGGCTGTTTGTTGAGTCATACCCCTCTGAAATTTTCTTCTTTGTACTTCTGGGAATTATATGCAGTGCCAAAGTACCTTCTTGTTTAAACAATGTTTTGGATTGCCAAAGCGGGGACAAATGTGTGCCATGTCACATGGTTTCTGTAATTCGGCATAAAGAGGCAGATGAGGCTGGTTTGATCCCTGTGGAAACCTCAGCTATACTGAAGGTTCCTTGTGTTTGGTAGCACTTTAATCAAAAGGTTCTGTATAATTCAACATCACTAGAATAATGGTTAATTTGAGAAAGTACAGGGATACAAATAGGAAACTGAAGAAATTAAATTCAGCAAGGCTGCGTAAGACTTTAGTGGGATTATGGAAAACACAAAACTATTCAGGCAGCAGGCTGGGTTGCCTAGAAATGGGGTAATTGTTGAATGTAGTTTAAAAAAAAATCATTTATGGTCCTGGGGCCTTTATTGTTAACAGCTTGGTTATCCACTTATTTTCTACCTTTATCAAAGTGTAGGTGAGCTCTACATAGTATAACCAACTCAAATCACTCTGCAAAATAATATTGTTTTGTGCAGTAGATACCCACATTTCCATGGAAAGGGATTCATTTTTCAGAGAATTATAGCTTTTGGAGAGAGAAAAGACCTATTAGGTCATAAAATCTGTTCCTTTGCCAGTACAGGATTTGTTGCGTCTATGTATATTCATTAGTGTTTTGTTCAAGCTGTTTTTCAATAGAAGCGAGGGGACTTCCAGTGCTGAACTAGAGAAACAGAAGCACGGCTGAGTAGATCTCACCAGGTTTGCCCCTTACACTGCGTCTACCTTTACAAGTGTTATATTAAATACACATTTTTCACTTTCAGAAATGCCTCTATACTAGCCAAATGTTTATTACAGTTGCATCTTAATTTAAATGAATAATTTCTTCTCTTTCAGACCACTTTTGTGTCTCATACTTAGGCAAAATTGAGGTTATTGAAATTTAGGAAATGAAAATTATTTCTTTCTGAACTTTCCCATGTCTTTGAATATGGTAACTAGGATGTAGTGGTTGACAGGTGACAATTTAGAAGAAAAAAACGTGTACAATATATCAACATGATGTAACATTTCACCTGTTTGTGTCTTATCTGAATTTCAGTCAAATCTGCATTATGGAAATGTATCTCCACTTTTGAAAAGGCTTCAACCTATGTATTAAATCAAATGAGAACTTGCATATCATTAAAGTCAAGCCCAAATAAGGGTTTGAGGTCAAGCATGTATTAAACAGTTTTTAAATGTCTTTAATGAGCTTGCTAGTTCAAGAAAAATAGCAAGATAAGTACAGTTTCTTGTTCTCATTCGTATATGCTTTTCAGTATAAAAACCTGCTAATTTCATCTAAATCCAAATTTCTTGGGTGAAATTCAGCTCAGCTGTGCAAATATAGAAGGACTTCTTAGCAAGCACATGATCATAAACCTTATCACACAAAAGCACATAAAATTTCACACAATTTCATAGTGGATACAAGTCTTACTTTCTGGAAGCTGAACTCAACATTATTTTTACTTTTTTGTAATTTTAAATAAGGCTTTGTGTGAATTCCCAAAGGTGCTTTGGGGGTTATTTTATTGTTGTTCCTACACTTTTTGTGGATGATAAAATGAATATGGTCTGACTGATCTAGTGATAACCAAAATCCCTGTGTCCACACTGGCCACTCAGATCATCTTAGCGCTTTTACAGGGGGATAAAAGAGATAGAAAAGTGCTAAGATAATTTCCTTGGCTCCTTGTTCACAGGACTAATTGCTTAGTTTTGTAAGCCAATTCGTCATGTGGTTTGGCCACTTTGTGTTGAGCAGTCCTGGTATTTTAGCACCTTTCTAAAAAAAGCATGCATAAGGACAATCCCCTAAAAGGGCGTTAAGATAGGGTTTTTTTCTGGTGAAAGAAGACTGGAACTTGCTGTCATCATTTGCCACTCGACTTTGTCATTCGGCTTTACAACAAAAAACATCAGCAGTATCAACCTGACTTCACTGAGTATAATATGAGCATACTCAGCTATTGAAGAATCCTTTCAGTGAAGGTTGTCTGTGGCCATCTGAAATGACAAGCAGGAAAGACACCTCCTGTGCGCGTGCCCATGTATAGGAGCATGCCGTACCTCAGGAGCGTGCATGAACTTTCAGGAAGCTATTAGAAAGGTTGCAAGGTTTATAAAGCAGCAATGCTTCTAGACGGTATCATATTGGTCAGTCTCGCTGGTGCTGTAATCAGCAAAATTGCTCAGCCTGGAGCTCCTTCAGTGTAAACAGGAAGGTGGGACTGACAAGGTACTTTCAAAGACCTCTGCTATGGAACACATATTCTTGGTTATTGAAAAATAAGATCTGTCAAACTTTTGGCTTCCTGTGTGGCTGTATTCCCTCTGGCTTCCAGGGGCAGGTTTCCAGCCAAGGTGATGAAGATTGAACGTGGTTGATATTGTCTTCACAATAGCTGGTGGATAGACATTTTGCTAAGGTCTGCCTGTCACATTATTTTTATAGGTTCTGACAACAGCATAGTCAAGTTTATGAAACAGATGATTCATACTATGTATAGCTTTTTATGCATCTGAAATGTATATACATATGTATTAAAAACATGGTGGGAACTGTTGTCACAGAATATGCCTGCATAAGGAGAGACAGTAATTATTCTTGAAGGGGAGGACCCACAAAACTGAAGTGACACGCTGGCACAGTGAAATGCTGAAATGCTGTTCTAAGGAGATAAGCAGCCATTTAAAATTTGTGCTCCACCATATTTTCAACTGCATTATTTTCTATGCATCTAAAACTTTATTAGCAGTATAAGGGTTTGTCTGGAAATAATATGCATTTATTTGTACATATTTTACAGTAAGAAACATGTTTAAAAGCCCTGATAGTCTGTTCTTTGGTTGAATGATGGTCATGTGGGATTTACAATTGAATTGCAAGGACAGGAGGACAGGCAGAAGACAAGTGACAAAAACAAGACTCTCTCTGCCAGCAGGGAAGAAGAGCTGTAATGAGCAAAACTCCCAACTTGATCTAATTTAGAGCCAAGCAGAGCTTCAGGAATGTGTGGGAATTAATCTTTTTATTTATCCAGAATGAAGGAAGAGAATTAAGGGCAAGCGGAATAGCACTGAAATGGACAGATTTGTATTCCCTCCCGAAAAACATTGCATCTAAGTGCCTGACAGCTAAAGTTCATAAGTGCAACAGCAGATTTTTAAGAAACTGTACAGCCTTTCTCTTTGTTCTTTTTTGACGGGGGATGGGAAAGAGAGTCTGGGTTTGACCAATAATAATGTGATCATTGTTGAAAATCTACAGCAGTACAAGAAATGAATGGGGAATATACTCATAAGAAATAGGAAAATAAAAAAAATAAAAAAGAAGAAAAGAGTAATTAGTTTTCCTGACTTAGGCCCCAACTAAGCAAAGTATCTAATCAGAGAGCCAAGGATTTGCAGTGTTAGGCCTTTCAACTTGAAGAGATGTGATCAGCATGCCAGCATGGTTGTGGTTTCTGCTCATCTGGGTTCCTACAGTTTCCAAACAACCATATCAAATCTCCACCTGTCTGCTCAAGCAATTCAGTTTAAGCCTAAATAAAATGAAATATATGAATCACCCACAGAAATCATTCTATGATGTTGGGAATCTCATAATGTCATTACTGTTCTTTGATATAAGCCAAGTCACGTAGTTGGACTTAGCTTCCACATAGACTTATTCCTATAGTTGCTGGCTTTTTGCACTCACGTGTATTTTTACGTCCCCTTCTCCACAAGCTTCTTTCTTCTTGCATTTTGGCAGCTTGCCAGTATAGTAGCCGGATCCCCTATTACATGCCAGTTAATCCCTTCTTGATGAATTTGAGTCATTTGTATTTTATTGTACACAGTATGGAAATACATCACAGCAAAATGTAGTATAAATAGGGCATGGGTTAGTCAAGTATAAAGTCTTTATTGTCCTCTACTAGATGCATATTTATTATTTCAAATTAAAATAACCAATGTCCTGCTAGAGTAGCCTTTTCCATTGTATTTGAGAAGCTTTTTAATGTTTTTTTCCAACATAATGCTAACAGTGTAACATGCCACTTTTTGTTTTAGAAACACAGAGGAGACGTAGAGATGAGATGCAGTTACGGTACTGTGCAGTTCTAACAAATAGAAATAATTGTGCAGTAGTAATATAATAGGCTGCAATCAATTTAAAAAGGCAATTGTATCTAAGGAGGTTTCTGCATACCTGTGGCCTCTGCCCAGAGAAGAGCATGTTTGCTCCTATTAGCCAAAACCCAGGACAGTTGCATGCTCCCACCAAGGCAGGGGCATGTGCGTAGAGGGGCAATGATGGAGCAGTCAGGAGACATTTTCATTGGATGCCTATAGTGGATTGTTGAATCTACCTCTGCTTAAAGCACTTACTTAAATCCAGCCGACTTTAGTGAGGCTGCTCCTGTGAGCTAAACAGGGTGCTCAAGCACATCACTGAGCTGCAGACTTGACTTTGGCCTCCTTAGGGCACAGTCCCACACTATGACTGAGCTGACAAATGGTCCACAGTGTCTGAAAGATGGAGTTTCTGCTCCCTCTTTCCTTTTCTTCCTTCCGCTCCTCTTCCTGCCCCCTCACTACATACCCTCTCCCCTCCATCTCGTCAACTTCAGTGTTTGGCTGACCCCTGGGTAAACTCATTCAGTTTGCTCTACCAGCAAAAAAAAGTCCATATTCACACTTTTGCCAGGTTATTTTCCAGCATTTTAGTTAGCTGAGGTGCTGTGTTGTGCTCCAATAAGCACCAAAGCCAGTACAAAATAAGTGGACGTCCAGGAGCAAGAGGGGAGGAGAGCTTGGCGGGAAGCGGGGGGCTTCACCCTCATTGCACCTGCTCTTAATTCATATCAGGTTGCATCAGCCACTGTTTAAAAGCAAAGCGACTTCTGAAATTGCAACATAGCGCCACCTCTTTAAACAAACACACTTGTGTTCATAAAGGCATTGGCTGAACTGATCTTGTTAAAAGTCCAGTTTCAGTTATAAAATCCTACAAAGGCATTTTATTGCATAATATTATTATGATGCCTAGATGCTTCACTCAAAAGTCAAAAGGAATTAAAGCTCTGTAACACAGCAAAACTATGTAGCCAATTAGAAGACATAAACTATTCAGACAGAAATGTCTGTATGTTTAAGAATAAGAAGGATTTAACTTTTAACCAACCTTATAACACATCCTTGTATGTATCCTTTACTTGTTAATCTGATTTTATTTAGTTCTAAAAAGGAACTTTGCATACTAATTCAGATTAATCAGGTCTGACTGCATGTAATTAAAAATTAGTAAGACAAAGGCAGACCCTAAATCATTTCTTAAAGAACATCTTCCTTCAACTACAAAAGATTAGACTTTATGCATCAGTTGCTCTGAAAAGAAAAACAGTTATTGAAGAGCATGCTAACATTTTATCATTAAAAAATGAAGCACGTTTGCCTAACAAAATTAAATGATCCAGACAATAAAGCACATTTGCAGAGATCAAGAATGATAAAACCAACAGTAGAGTAAAATCCAATGCAAAAAATATTAAAGCCCATTCCTGCAATGAGCTTCTGGCAAAGGACCTCTGTGCAATAGAGGTCATATAACATTTCAGTGTTTGCACTGGATATAACCCAGGAAACTAAATCCAAGCCTATAGTGGAAAAATACTGGTATTTTTTGTGCAATTCATAAACAATGCAACCTGCACCTTAAATTGGATGAAAATTAGGAAAACTACCTTAATTACCTCACCTTTTTTTTAGATCCATTTTGAAGTTATTTGAGAAGCCTTATTCACCCAGTTTACTGCAGTTGGATACTGCTTATCACAGAAAAAGAACAGAATTTCCAAAGCGTCTTTGTAATTTTTTAAAATTTATTTTTACAAAAGAGAACATTTGGAATTCTTACCAAAAAAAATTGTAAATTTACAAATCTCTGTAAAACAAAGAACTTTTGTTACAGGGACAATGAAATGACCCAGAGCAGACACACAACTGTTCCGTTCACAACTAAGGTCACATCCTCAGTTATTTTATGTGAAAGGAGCGAAGGAAGGCTAAAATTCAACTCTGCACCTAGCAAACAGGCCACATTCTGCCCTTTGCAAGTCCCATTCGTGTTATTTAATGTCTTTCAAAGGAGCCTTCAGCCTGCCCTAACATGCAAATAAGTGTTCCCCTGCTCCCACCATCTCTGTCACACGTATTGGGGCAGGAAACACGGCAGTGCTGCCAGCAGCTGTTAAAACTGTGGTGAGGTTATGATCAAGGTGGCAGGGCAAGTCCTCCTTCAGGGCCCGAATATAAACCACTGTGGCCATTATTGCCGATGCAGGAGAACCTCGGGGAGCGATGAGCCTTGACGTGTTCACTTGCAGGGCATGTCCTCGGCAAATGGAGGATCTCACTATTGAAGGGTAGGGGACACGGCGCTCGCCTCCAGCAGCTAGCACTGACTTACCACATCTGGAGTGGATGCTGCACTTCAACTCAAGGGGCCAATAGCCCCAGAAATACAAGTAGGGAAGACTGGCATTTACTAAATCATCCTTTGAGATGGGCCACAGAGTGTAGGCTTTTTCCCATAATAGGTGTTTATTGATACTAAAACTCAAAAGTTGTCACTAAAATTAGAATTCAATATATTGAATTCTGTTCTTCAGAGGACATCCAGTCTCCAAAAGTCTTACTTACTTCTTTGGGGTCAGCATTTTATGATGAACGCTGTCTTGTCCATGTCACCGTCTGCTTACGAATAGCCACTGCAAGCATTTGAATAACAAGGGATTTCAGAATACGACACAGTTACAGTTGCAAATATATTAAATATAGAGCTTAAATTTATCTCAGAATACGTAAGACATCCTCTGGGAAAGCTGCGCAATGCAACCATGCTTTCTATTTTTGGCAATAATTAAACTATACTACAAAGAGTTATTACACTAAATGACACTGTAAACCCCGAAAGCAAAATAGCTAACATCCCAACATGATGTTCTTAGTCCTGTCTCATACCTCATTCTTTTCAGCTCTACTGCAAATGAAAATTAGAGTCAATGGAAACTAAAAAGGTATGCTTTTTTATGCATGGGCTAACATATTTACCTAGGTGAGAAAATAAATACTGTTTACCTTTTTCTGTTTAAAAGTGTAAATACTTCCTGCTGCACGAATTTGTAAAGTAAAATTGCTCAGTACTTATACATCTCTCATGCTTATCTCCTAAATCAACAGTCATAAAAACAGAATTTTGAAAGTAATAGAGTATATAATAGGAAATTCCCTTTGTCACTTGCATTAACAGAGTGCAATGAAGTACAAAATATAAAAAAATAAACTATGATTCTGACAATAGTCACTTGGAAGATAAACTTATCATGGATTATATATCTTCTTTTAAATAATGCATCACATGCTTTTCTGAACCACTGCAGTTCCTTCTCAAGGTGGTGTAAAAACTGAGCAACCTGAAGCATATTTATACAGATTAAGTGGTTTCTAATACTCCAAAGAGCACTTAAGCTGCATGAATGTGCTTCGTGTTGCTATGTGCCTCTAAAGCCTGAACAAGGAGCCTAAGTGATTCTGAAAGTCTGCAGCACATTTGTATTTTGATAAGTCAAACAAAGGCGAAAATGGAAGAAATATGTTAATTGGCCCTGGCAAGCAAGACAAGCAACTGGCAATCAGACGCTTTCCAGCCTGAGCTTCTTATTCTCCAGCCATGTCCTTAAAACATCTCAAATTATACTAATAATGCAAGTTATTATGCTAATACGGACTCAAAAATGGAATAATGCTGGAAATGATGTATCCTTGATAAAATGTTCCATAATCACCATGACTAATGTTTATTAAAATGCTGCCCTAGAAACTGAAGCAAAGGCCAGCTGTTTTACCTTAAGGGTTCTGTTATGCCATTTTTCAAATATTCTGTGTTTATCGCTTTTTCTACACAGATCATCTAAATGAGAGAGCAGCAGTAAAACACTCAGCAGAAGAGCCTTCAGATTCTGCCACCTTCCTCTGGCAGAGCCAGGAGCTGGTTATTCAATAGGTAGCCAATATATCTATAAGGTATGCTGAAAGCGAAATACACGCATAGGAAAAGAGAGAATTTCCAAATAAAAAAAAGTGATCTTTATACCAGTTCTGCACTTTGTCCCATATGGATTAAAATAAGAGGAAGAAATTACACCAGCAGAATTAGCACATGACCGATTGCTCTTACTGACTACTGCGGGGGAACGGACTCGGCAGTGTGTTTTGTTGCAGATGTCCTTCCTTTTCCAGTGTTTGAGATGAGGACACAGAGATGTCTTGTGATGTGCAGGAGGAAGACGTTCTCCCACTCTCTTTGCTTGTAGGAAATGAAGAAACTTGGTGGTAGATCGGTTTTGAAGGCACTGTGGCATATATGAGAATCGTTTCTCATGTAATTCATACTGTTATGGAGAAAACCTTTGAAAGACTGTCAGAATATAGCAAGGTGTACTGTTTAAGTTTCATACAAAATACATACAAAGCATCAGCACCTTTTTTTTTGTTTCACTCTATGCAAAGTAAGAGTGTGTGGGAACTTGTAGAACATGTAACAAATATTCAGTACAAACCACTTTTCCAGCAACTGGGTCCCAGAGCTGTATAAATATCTCCAGAAAGCAGTGCCCAAGGCTTTAAGAGTATGTGAAATGAAAAGGATACATCTGTCAGCTGGTATGTAGCACAGGAGGCAAACTGCTGAGTGAATTGGCAAGGGAGAATAGAAGATGATAATGAAGACAGTACTAAAGCCACTAGAAGAGATGGAAGGTAACATTTGCGGGTTCTTCAGTTCAGCATGGTTCATAGCGCTGGATCATTTGGAATAGTTCATCGGTTCTTAAGGCATAAAGGTACTTGCTTCACAGAGTACTCATCCCGGATATCTTCTACTGACGCCTGTCCTGAGAGACAGAAACGGTTTTCCAAGCTAATAAACAATTCACAAAGTGCTTGCCACAGAAGAAGAAGGAACATTTGGGGTTCATAAAGGGCTACTGCAATAGCTGTAGGGAGAAAAAAGAAGTGAAGGAAAAATGATGAATGGCTCAGAGTTGCCATTTCTTTTTCTTGTTTATGTTTTTTGTAAGTTTATTTATTGTAATCCTAAAGTAGCATTCTAAGCTGGCCCCAGCCTCAGGGGGAAAGAGAGGTCTGCCATAATATCTTTGAAAGGGAAAGCTGCAAGTCAAGAAAAATACAGGCATATAAATGGATGGTTCAACCCAAATGGTTAGGCTACAATACTAAATTATTTCCAAAAATACATTTGTGTGGGATGTGCACTAATTTCAACTGTTCAGACACCCCCATATTGAACTGGTCCTTTGTATGCATAGGGACAGGATGTTTTCTACCTTGTCAGCTTAAAATGTTAGAGGTAATAAAATCAGTGCAATGTGCAAAGCATGGCACATACCAAACTGCTCCTTCCTCACATTTATCACTTTACTGAAGCCATAAAACTTGGGCATGCAGCGGGGGGAATCAGTGGTGTCTGTTTTTTTTAAATACTTGGGTGGAAGTGTGGTTATTTTGGTGATGAAGCTGGGTAGGTTTATAGGTGGAGCAGAACAGACAGATCCTCCACCCTTTTTGGGGGCTCAGGAGTTGAATTCTAACATCCATTTCAGAGGTGCAAAAGAGTTTTCCCTGCCATCGTTAATGCTCTCTTACTATTGTTGCTTGGAGGTTTTAACATACCTCTGAGGTGTCCCAGAAACGGAAGTCTGCAGCCCAGCCAATCCCCAATAAAACCTTTGGCTTTTGAAAAAGTAAGCCTAGCAGGTCCAGTGCCATAACACTGCATTTGATTTGCATGCTGTAGGATGGTTTCTTCTGCGTTTTGCCACACACTGCTTCCAAAGGAGATTAGACCATATGGTGAGCAATTTGCCTGTGTGTGCAATTTACCATCCTTGCCTCTAACAGGTGTGGGTATCCCAGAAGGAATGGACTAACAGGATTTTTGTCACTCAGTTGTTTGCCTGCTGTGAAAGGGCACCCTTCCTCACCGCCAGTCTCCATCTCTCCATCCTCCAACCAAATGAAGTGCTGAATGCAGCATGTTGCTTGATGCTTGTCCGTCTCTGCTATGCCACTGCTACGTTACTTTTTGAACTGGTGTTTTCAGGCCGCTGTTGTCAGCTTCCCCATTATCGCTGTCATTCCTGTGTTCAAAACGTACCACGCTACTGCGACACAGCTCCTGCAGGACCATCACTTCAGCTTCTCTAACGCCTCCCACCTCTCCGAGCTCTGGGCCTGCCACCCTGCCCTCCAGGAGTGCAAACACTGAGATTCTCCTTCCAGCTGGCTGTCAGGGCCAAGGGGTCCCGCTAGGTCCTGGCACACTTTTGACCTTTCTTTTTGGGAGCTTGAGATCAGCAGTGGATACAGGGACCAGAAGGTCCTTTTATAGCAACAAGGGATTTCATTGTCACTGCTCTTTGTGTGCATCTCTCTCTCTTACCACTGGGAAGAAATCATAGCACAAAAGATGTTCGAAACAACAAGAGCAATAACCTTTTTCAAGTTCACCAGTATTTTTATATCACCCTTTTGTAGATCCAAATTTCACCAAATTCCCCCTTTCTTCTCACTCTACCTTGTCTTTCTGGCTGAAGCTCTTGCCAAGCTAATGAATCCAATGTAAGCAGGCAAAGCAACACAATAATCCAACTAAGAAAAAGTAGTCATAAATTATTGCAGGCAGCTCCAAATCCAATCTGCTGTTGTCTTGGTGACTGACTGGGAAGCACCAATAATTTTTTTGTTTCTTCTCAGGCTGCAAGATGTCATCCACATTTGTCTGTCTTCCCTCTCCCCACTTCCCCACCCTTCCTTTTCCAGCCCTTGATGTTACCCCCTGTCCTGGTTTCAGCTGGGATAGAGTTAATTTGCACTTGTCTTTTCTTGGGTTTCTTTTTTTTGTTATATTCCTTTTCATTACAATTTTTTTTTTTTTTTACTTTTTTTTTCTCCTCCTCCCCACCCCACTGGGAGGGGGGAGGGGGAAGCGGCTGCATGGTGCTTAGTTGCTGGCTGGAGTTAAACCATGACACCCCCTCTCTCATCTTGTTTTCTGATGAGATAGCTTTGGAGTTAAGCAATCCTTGAACTTTCAGTACTATCTGCTACTGTATCTTTTTCTTCATCATTTTATTATTTTTTAACAAAAGCTCAGAGGCACTGGACCCTTAGTCCTATGAAAAGTCCCCTTCTCCCTGCAGTTCTTGCATTTCCTTTTCATATGCTGTCATGCAGCCCTGTGTGACGTTTTAACTCAGTCCAGGAGCCAGTATGCCACTTTGTCACCCTGCTGCTTTGCGTTCCTTTGACTTCTTTCTGTCAAGCACACTGATATTTCTACAGCCGATCTCTGACTCAGAGACAGCAAATAACAGAGCTGACCTCATCCCCGACAATAAAGAGGTCTTTTACCTGGACACATGGTAGCAAAGGGGCTCAGGACACCATTTCCCCTTGGCACTGCTTCTTTGCTCTCTTTTTTATTGCCACGCATGCTCTGCATAGAAGAAAACTTCTAATGATTTTTTTTTTTTTTAATCCAAAGTTAATATTTTTGTGGTTTTCATTCTCTGCTCTCTAAGTATTTTTTTTTTAATGTTTTCATGTTGCCTGGAGAATACATAAGGGTGAGGCAGTTTATACCTTCTTCAGTTATATGAGCAATGATGGACACTAATATATCATATATTTACTTAAACTAAGTAAATATTCTGTCTTCCATCAAGAGGGAGTATAGAAATTTGCCTAGACAAAGCATATATCAAGTATGGAAAACTGCAAATACAGAATGTGTGTATATTTGACGCCACAATATGCTAGAGTAAGGAGTTCACAAAAGCAAAAAGAGATATGTAATTCCTATCAACCTACCTAGCTGCCATTGCTTCCTTCGAAAATTTCCTTTTTAAAAGTTGCAAGCACTATACAAGAGTATAAGCACACACTACATTTAGGAATTAGCTGGAGTTATAGAATCGTAGAATCATAGAATGGTTTGGGTTGGAAGGGACCTTAAAGATCATCTAGTTCCAACCCCCCTGCCATGGGCACGAACACCTTCCACTGGATCAGGTTGCTCAAAGCCCCATCCAGCCTGGCCTTGAACACTTCCAGGGATGGGACATCCACAGCTTCTCTGGGCAACCTGTTCCAGTGAATCACCATCCTCACAGTAAAGAACTTCTTCCTTACTTCTCATCTAAATCTACGCTCTTTCAGGTTAAAGCCATTACCCCTTGTCCTATCACTACATGGCATTGTAAAAAGTCCCTCTCTGACTTTCTTGTAGGCCCCCTTTAGGTACTGGAAGGCTGCTATAAGGTCTCCCCGGAGCCTTCTCTTCTCCAGGCTGAACAACACCAACTCTCTCAGCCTGTCTTCATAGGAGAGGTGCTCCATTCCCCTGATCATCTTTGTGGCCCTCCCCTGGACTTGCTCCAACACGTCCATGTCCTTCTTATGTTGGGGGCCCCAGAGCTGAACACAGTACTCCAGGTGGGGTCTCACGAGAGCAGAGTAGAGGGGGAGAATCACCTCCCTCGACCTGCTAGCCACACTTCTTTTGATGCAGCCCAGGATATGGTTGGCTTTCTGGGCTGCAAGCGCACGTTGCTGGCTCATACTCAGTTTTTCATCCACTAATACCCCCAAGTCCTTCTCCTCATGGCTGCTCTCAATCCATTCTCTGCCCAGCCTGTATTTGTGCTTGAGATTGCCCTGACCCATGTGCAGGACCTTGCACTTGGCCTTGTTGAACTTCATGAGGTTCGCACAGGCCCACCTCTCAAGCCTGTCAAGGTCCCTCTGGATGGCATCCCTTCCCTCCAGCATGTCGACCGCACCACACAGCTTGGTGTCGTTGGCAAACTTGCTGAGGGTGCACTCAATCCCACTGTCCATGTCATCGACAAAGATGTTGTTAAACAGCACCAGTCCCAATACCGGCCCCTGAGAAACGCCACTCGTCACTGGTCTCGACTCAAGACACTGAGCCGTTGACTGCAACTCTTTGAGTGCGACCATCCAGCCAGTTCCTTATCCATAGGGTGGTCCATCCATCAAATCCATGTCTCTCCAATTTAGAGACAAGGATGTCGTGTGGCACGGTGTCAAATGCTTTGCACAAGTCCAGGTAGATGACGTCCGTTGCTCTTCCCTTATCCACCAATGCTGTAACCCTGTCATAGAAGGCCACCAAATTTGTCAGTCACGATTTGCCCTTAGTGAAGCCATGTTGGCTGTCACCAATCACCTCCTTATTTTCCATGTGCCTTAGCATAGTTTCCAGGAGGATCCACTCCATGATCTTGCCAGGCACAGAGGTGAGACTGACTGGCCTGTAGTTCCCTGGGTCTTTCTTTTTTCCCTTTTTAAAAATGGGCGTTATGTTTCCCCTTTTCCAGTCGGTGGGAACTTCACCGGACTGCCATGACTTCTCAAATATGATGGATAGTGGCTTAGCTACTTCATCCGCCAGTTCCCTCAGGACTCGCAGATGCATCTCTTCATGTCCCATGGACTTGTGCACCTTCAGGTTCCTTAGATGGTCTCAAACCTGATCTTCTCCTACAGTGGGTGGTTCTTCATTCTCCCAGTCCCTGCTTTTGCCTTCTGCAACTTGGGCAGCGTGGCTGGAGCACTTGCCGGTGAAGACTGAGGCAAAAAAGTAATTGAATACCTCAGTCTTCTCCATATCCTGGGTAACCAGGTCTCCTGTTTCCTTCCAGAGAGGGCCCACATTTTCCCTAGTCTTCCTTTTACCACCGACATACCTATAGAAGCTTTTCTTGTTGCCCTTGATGTCCCTGGCCAGATTTAATTCTATCAGGGCTTTGGCTTTCCTAACCTGATCCCTGGCTGCTCAGACAATTTCTCTATATTCCTCCCAGACTACCTGTCCTTGCTTCTACCCTCTGTAGGCTTCCTTTTTATGTTTGAGTTTGGCTAGGAACTCCTTGTTGATCCACGCAGGCCTCCTGGTGTTTTTGCCTGACTTCCTCTTTGTTGGGATGCATCCCTCCTGAGCTTGGAGGAGGTGATCCTTGAATACTAACCAGCTTTCTTGGGCCCCTCTTCCCTCCAGGGCTGTATCCCATGGTACTCTACCAAGCAGATCTGTAAAGAGGGCAAAGTCTGCTCTCCTGAAGTCCCAGGCAGTGAGCTTGCTGTGCGCCCTCTTCGCTGCCCTAACTATCTTGAACTCCACCATTTCATGGTCACCGCAGGCAAGGCTGCCCTTGAGCTTCACGTTCCCCACCAGCCCCTCCTTGTTGGTGAGAACAAGGTCCAGCATAGCACTTCTCCTCATTGGCTCCTCTATCACTTGGAGAAGGAAGTTAGCATCAATGCATTCCAGGAACCTCCTGGATTGCTTATGCCCCGCTGTGTTGTCCCTCCAACAGATATCGGGGTGGTTGAAGTCCCCCAGGAGGACCAGGGCTTGTGAACGTGAGGCTGCTCCTATCTGTCTATAGAGGGCCTCATCTGCTCGGTCTTCCTGGTTGGGTGGCCTGTAGCAGACCCCCACTATAACGTCACCTGTCCCTGCCCTCCCTTTAATGCTGACCCATAGGCTCTCAGTTGGCTCCTCATCCATCCCCAGGTGGAGATCCATGCACTCCAGCTGGTCATTGACATAGAGGGCGACACCCTCTCCTTGTCTCCCCTGCCTGTCCTTCCTAAAGAGCCTGTATCCTTCCATTCCAACACTCCACTCACAGGAGCCACCCCACCACGTCTCCGTGCTGCCAATAAGATCATAGCCCTGCAAGCATGCGCACGCCTCTAACTCCTCTTGTTTATTGCCCATGCTACAAGCGTTTGCACAGAGGCATTTAAGTTGGGCCCCCGATGAAGCTGGAATTCTTTCGTGCTGCTCTTCAGGTGCTCTCCTGCTGACCTGTGATCCCTCTCCAGGCTCTGGGCATCTATTGCTGTGGTGTTATATGCCTGTAAGGCAACATTTTGAAAATTTGACACTAAGAAGGCACAATGTAGAGATGTTCTTTATAAAAGCGGGTGGGGGGAAGATGTTCGGTTCAAAAGGGGTCATTGCAATAGGATCTCAGTACTATGTGTTGGAACTAAAAAAGAAAAAAAAATTACTCTAGTGTTCCTATTACTAACTACAGATTATAGCACAGGTGTGTTATTTTCACCCACAATTATATAGGTGACTCTTATTAGGTTTCTCTTTCTTTTCCTAAACAGGAACATTGGATTAAATTTCTTGAATGTTCACAGTTGGGATTTTTAATTTCCAGTTCCCATAAATAGTTGCACTATTAAAGATGACACCATGATTACTCACCTTAAACAAAGAGAAATTGTGAAGATGGCTGGAGTTCAATTCAGCAGAGTAAATACTTGTAATATAGCTATATGTGGAATAAATTCTTCTTTAAAATTCTTCTGAAATCTGTGCTTGTCTGAACACATATCAGATTTACATCTGAGATCCGAGAAAGACCCATGGAAATGATGCCAGTCATATTCTTGGCAGCCATCAACAGGGTAATGCTGTCAAATATGGTATAAATTTCCTCTTAACACATTGTACGTTCTGCTTATCTTGCTTCACCCACAGCCACGCAAACAGGAGGAGGTGGAGGCTGGTGACAACTTGGTGACCAGACAGGACCAACAGGTGGCCCTTAAAGACCCAACAGCATTTGACTGTGCCAGAGACCACATTCAAACAGCCCAAGACAAAGGAGTAACCTCCACCAGGAAGAAACAAATGCAGGAGAGGACTCCTTCAGCTGATACAATAAACCGAGGAGTCACAGAACGGCAGGAATAATCCCACATCCTTGGTGACCATCGTGTAAAACACATCTGTGAGCAGAGGATCCAAAAAGAGACTGGCAAAATGGCAGAGAAGGAAAGGAAAGCCAAGGAGCAGCATCCAAAAAAAGGAAAGATGGAAAAAGCTAAATGGAGAATCCAGAAGACTTTTTCTGTTATGATGGAAACAATTAATGGCACCCTCTGGCAATAGCTGTTCACTCAGCAGCAGTGGGGTTTGGGATGGTTTGGGGACTCTCCACCTACCTCCTTTTCCTACTGCTAGTTTTTCCCCACCACACTCTCACTTCTCCTGGCACTGTTGCTTCTTGCAACCTGGCTAGAGGAATTACTCCCACTTGAAAAATAAACCAGCATAAATAAAAGTGAAAAGAAGGGCTGTTGTGGAAGAAAATAGATGAAGGGGTGAGGATTGCTCAAGATGGCATCGTTACTGGAAAGTGAACTTTGCCATTCTGTCCTGTGCGCCTTCACAGTAACACCCTCCTCCGATACTGCTGCGCTCTGCTCTACTCTGGCTCTGCTCTTGCAAAGCCAAAATAGGTGGATGCAGTCAAATGACTCACCCCTCTTGCCTGCCCGGGCCCCCCACTCCCTCAGACGAGGGCAGGCGGGGCTCCTCGGGGAGCCCGGGGAGACAGGCACCCACTGCTCGGGCATCTGAGAGCGGCTCTGCTGGTTGTTTCCCCTCAGTCAGAAATCTGATTCAAAATGACAAGCTAGAAAGGTCGGTGGAGTAGTCTGACATTCCCTTCTGCACAGCGGCACTGCTTCAAAAGGGGAGATGAAAGGCAGCCTCACCTTCCTACTCCCCTCCCCAAGGCCACCTAGCCAAGCTGTTAATATACTCTCTGGGAAAGTGGGATGCTTAAAAACACATTTTAAAGATGAAATGGCCTCAATCACATGTTGGGAAGTGCCCTGTATGGCTGATACGGATTGGTGTGCAGCGAGAGCACCTCTACATGCAGCAATTCTTCCTGGTTTTGGGATTGCAGGTGGGCCAGATGCCATAACTGGATGCTAACATAAGCAGATGCAGAAAGCCGAAAGGTAATCGGAGTTTTTCCAGAGAACTACCATGTTGTGAAAGACCACAGAAGCCACAAAGCCCACCGCTACTGTTCAGCGCACATCACAGCTAGAGGTGGGCTGCATTACCCACTAGCAGGTCGGCGTTGCACAAAGTCCACCAAAGTCCTGTTTTAAGCATCTGCACTCATATCTGGCCTCCAGTTCTGTTATATCTATATATGACTTTAAGTTTCTTAGAAAATCCAAGCTTAATGCAGTCTTTCTGAGAGGTACTCAGAAAAACTCTGTGGATGTCCACTCTGTATCATGAGAGCTGCCCTGGACCCTGACCTGGTTTATGTCTGGGTGTTATAGGACAGGCTGTCTGTAGGTCATACTTCCAGATAATCCTTCAGGGCAGGCGTAGGTGGTAACGTAGAAGGGCAATGGTGTTGAACACATGAATTTTGTCCATGAATTCAACAGTGAAAGATTTTCTCCTTGTATTAAGTACTCTTGCTATGCACTGATTAGTTCAGATATGTGCACACATACATATTTATGTGCACGTGTGTATGCAAATATATATATTTATACCTATTTTATATTAATTTTTTCTGTATAATCTCTTTTCTAAACAGATGGTTGCACAGAAAAACACAGCAACTTTTGTTGGATAAGTACTAGACCTGTCAGTGGACACAAAACAATATTTTTTATTACATAGAGTATTCATCTCACATTACTGTAGGTTTGAATCACACATGAGAGCTCACATCTACCTGTTTGAACACATCTTAACTGGGAATGATTTACTACTACTTAGGAAAAGGATCACTCATTTTTTGTGGTATCCCCACCTTATTTGCAAGTTAACACTCAAGGCAGACCTTAAGCAGCCTTAATTTAGCTTGCTCTCTTAGCTTTCGAATCCCTCATCTGTACACTGCCATTCAGCACAGCAGGGGTGTCAGGTTCCCAGACCAGAACAACTCCAGTCCCTCTAATTATTGAGTGAACTTTGTCTATGGCTTTCACTGAGGTAATGGAGTCCACAGGGAGCAATGATCAGGTCTGAGGTATAACGAAGGTCACTCTCATCAAGATATTTATTTCTTTAAATTAATAAGAAGGCAGAAAAACACCTATCCTGAGCTGTAAAAACACTTTGTTGTTGTATAAGCTACAACCAGCAGATAAAACTGTATCACATGAAGAAACAATAAGAACTTCTGAAATGGAAAATGAAGGAAAATGCATCATCTGCACTGCACGTTACTCATTAGACTCTCCAAAGTCTCATTTTACCACTAGTATATCCCCGCTGAGGTGATTGGCATGCAGCTTGCAGTGTGGAATAGCTGCTTAGAGTTTCCCAGGTTTCCCAGGTACAAGCACAGCTAAGCAGCCAGACAAGTTAGAAAGACAAACACAAGATAAAGAGAAAATCTTTGTGAATCATGTTCACTCTGGCTTAGTCAGGTGGGGTAGCTAAATCAGCTACATAAAAAGTGGCTGCATTTTCTGTCTAGATGAAGTTAAGCTAGCTGAAAAAGTAGATTCTTTCTTCTTTTAAAGAAGGGATGTGTTTGTGGAAGACACTGCTGAGACAACCCTGGGGGATGAAGTCTCCCCTTTACCCACAGCGCAGAGAGCACACATGGAGTAAGCGGCATTACTGAGACTCCCGTGCTATGCGGGGCCTCTACAGTCATAAACCCAAAGCTATGGACTGTTAATCACAAAATCTAACAGGAATATGGGGGTAGGGAACGAGATTGTTTTTTAAACACTGGGGGAGAAATCATAGAGAATGTTGTGTTTCAGATAGCTAAGATCAAGAAGCAGGTCCATGGTTAGTGGTGTTAAGCATAGATTCAACCTCAACCTTCAAATGCCTTCAAAAAACAGCAGAACACAATGCCAGTTAGGGCTGCAAATCCAAGTACTGTTTGTGGGGCTATTGCAACTGATAGCAAGGTGACTTTTGTTTTAAGTCAATATGCTTTAGCAGACTCCTCTAATGCAAACAAACAAACAAGCCAACCAACCACCCACTAATAATCTCTGCAAGTAAAATGTCATTCCAAGAAAGTCAAAATGGTCTTTGTGAATGAAGTTTTCTTTAACAATATTAAAGACATAATGTGTCTCTAAGATCTGGTATGGATGGGGTGCATGGCCATAAAATTGATCCTGTTTTCTTTTGTTTTGGTTCTTCAGGGCTCTGTATAATTATTCTTTCCTGTTACCCAGAATAAATGAGGACAAGAAAGCTCTTTGTATTTTCTGAGTAATTGTAAAACAGACAAGGAAAACATGGCACATCATTTCTTTCACCTCTTGGAGGCTCCTAAATAAAGTACATCTTCCCCACTGAAGGATTCACAGTAGCACTGAAGAATTTTTGAAGGACCCAGCTTTCTTTCAGAGAGTGTATCTCGTGGTATGTTTCCATACCTGCATCTTTGATTTGAACAGATATTTGAGCATGCTGAATCTCCAACTTTTACTCTAGTATTCCAATATCAAGCTCCCAAACCTTACAATGGCTTTTAAATTCCATCTTTTTCTTTTTCTTTTTTTTTTCTTTTTCTGTTACAAGGGGGTTTGAAGCTGGTGGTTTGGTTTTTCTGGGGTTTTTTTGAAACTGCCTGCCTTCTTGATTCCTAACCACAATCCTGTTGACATGACTTCTGGACAAGCTGACCTTCATGTCTGGGTGATTTCATAACTGTATGCTATTCTAATCCTCCGCACAACCCATCCTGGCTGTGCCGTGCAAGCTGGGAATGTTTTCCTCTGATGTGCCTCCTAGCCCCTTCCTCACGGACAGAATCTTCTGCTCAACACAAGCGTGTCTGAGATTTTCTTCAAATAAAGCACACTTTCAAATTAATTTTTCTGCCTGGGATTTTGAGATAATTCTTGTCCTCTATTACTCAGAAAGTTCTGAAGATTTCTTGTTTTACAGCTATAAATATAGATGGCTTTTTTGCTTTTTTTATGAAGCTCGGCTATTTTGTTTCCTTCTGGTGTCTCCATTAACTGTTTAGGATTTTCCTTTGTAGCCTTTTTGAAATGTGACAAGCATTGTTCTATCTTTACAGTTCAGAACTTAAAGTAAAATTTCAGTACTCTATTTTGCCACATATCTGTCACTCATCATATGTAATGTAGCTGAGATGAAAATAAATGCAACGCTCTTGAAAAACTCTGAACACCCTCCAGTCCTACTAATTTCAAGGGAACTGTAGCCTATTAACAGCTCTGAAGCCTGACTTCCCCATCCTGACTGGTCTCGTTCATGCAGCCTTTTTCTCCTTTGCAAAGCACATAGCGAATGCCCCCACTGGTGCCTGGCAAAACTTTCTCACGGTATGTTGACTGACATCTGCTTCAGTTAAAATAAATGGGTTTAAAACTGTCCCTTTGCATTTATCTAGCAAAATCCTGTTTATAATGTCCTTTTTGCTTAAACTTCAATTACTACTTCCTGAAGTCCCTATTATATGTAAAGAAGGGAGTACTTTGCTTAGATTTGTGAAATGGACAACTGAATTATTATTTCTGCGTGTCCAAAATATTGTTCAGTAACCATGTCAAAATAATGAAACAACAGATTTAAATTAATTTAAAAAACAAACTATTCTATTGGTATCAGTGTTGAAACACTGATGGTTTTCTTTTACAATTTCATGTGGCTCTTGTTTAACTGTATTTTAAGGTGCATAACTAACTCTTCAGATGATTTAAATGCACATTTCTGTTAGTTTTAAAGAGGCTTTGCCACATTGTACTAACTGAAGTTCTGGTAATTTAAATATATAGCATTAAAAAGGAAATTCATGTCTTTTATGTTCTTCTCTGCGGTATCAACACTTTCTATTAAATAGCCCCACAGTCTTCTTTCTACTACAAAAGATGCACACATCAAAAACAACCAACTCAGTGAAGAGTTTTATTGGCCACAGTATCTTTACAGATTTGGACAAAAAATAACTTATTGATATAATATAATTCTACACTGGAAAAATTCAGACTTGCAGCTATCTAGTTTTTCAGGAGTAACGATGGGAGCTTTAGGGTCAAGATAACATAAGCAACTGTTGTCCTTTGACCAAGCTTTGAACTTATGCCTGCTCTATATTCTTCCACCTTGGCTACTACCAGTGGAACAAGATAAAAGAAGATCGTTTCAAATAAAAATGAATGTTTGTAAAGTGTATCATTGGAGTCGAATACTTAGTAAAACTTCTGACCTTCAATCCTGCTGAATTCGAAACACAAAGACAGCTTTGAAATGCTGCAAATTGGGCCCAGCTGACATTTAAACATCAATTCTGAATGTGTCCACACTCAAATATCGATGCATCAGAAGTGGGACTATTGATTTTTTTCAACAACGTTTCAGCCATCTGCTTTCCTTCACCTAGTTTTACTTCTGTCAGTTCTTACAATGACTAGACTTTAGCTGGGGGTTCATGTACAATGAAACCTCTCATCTAAAATAAAAATGTACCAAATAACTGTGTTTGCCTGAAACCAGTGCTCAGACCTTGTACCATCATACTGCTAGCCCTGCTCACCCAGTCCCTGCTAAGAGGAATGTACTATAAAATGGACGTTGCCCGTGAAACGGTTGCGTGGAGGGGCCTTGCCCTGAAGGACAGCTAGGATCCAACCCATAAATAGCTGGGATCCTGGGATTCCTGCTTTCATGCATTCAGGCTCCTTGGAGTAATACCAATTCACAGCTTAGCCTGGGCTTTTGTCCACAGAACTCCCCGAGCCATCATCTTGGAGAGACCGCTCTTCCTCACCCCTCTGCCAAAATAAGCAGGATACCTTAAAGCACCTTGGCTCACACTCACCTGCCATCAAATGGGAAAGGAAAACTCGCCTGGGCAGATAAATCTATGGGTTTGATCAAAATGTCCTTCTTGCTCTCACTCAGGTGTTCGATCCCTCCCCTCTCTCTTCAGGTCTTGGCCCCTCTGCTCCCCATGACAGAGGGTTTCAATGCTGAGGACAGAAGCTGCCAAAAACAAGCTGAGGATTCAACTTGAATGATCTGTGAATTAGGCAAAAGCTCAGGCCCCAGTCAAATACAAATTCGCAGACATAACTCTATTTTTCTCTCATTCCCTCCTAGTGCGTAATTCTTGCTACAATTTGTAAGCATTTTGGGTGGATCTCTGGAAAGGAAAGCTGAAAAGCGGGAGGGCGATAAGATAGGGACCTTATGCTGTAGGTCTGAAGAAGACAACAAAAGCAGGGACGTATTGGAGGAGGAGCTGTGCACCATACTGCAGGTACTATTATTATTCTGCCAGTACCAGCAGGTGAGGAGCTGCGAGGGAACGTTTATTTGGCCAGGCATTTCTGAAATGCCTTTTGTTTATTAGTGCTAAATTAACCCTTTATTTGCTGTTTGGGCTTGAGGCTTTTTTTTTTCCCTTTTTTTTTTTTTTTTTTGAGGGAGGAGTTGTAATTTACTCTGGCTTCTTTCGCTCTGAATGCTGGCAACCTGGCTGGCCATATGGCACTCGAGAACAGTTCTGCTTGGCTCCCATTGTGTCCTACCACTTTGCATTCAGACATATCCAGGTGCTCTGCAAAGGTGGAGGCAGATCATTGTCCCTATTTTATGAATGAGGAAACTGAGACAGAGATCACAGGGTTTGTTTGGTCCTTCTTGGGACGCAGATCCAAGAACAGAGCAGCCGACCCCTTGGCGCACTCCTCGCTGGAACAGCGCATTGCCTGGGACTGCACGATGAATGGCGCAGGTGTGGGGGAGCCAAAGGTAGGCACAAGCTGTTGGATTTAGATGATTATCAGGTTTTAAGTGCATCCTCCACTTTGCATTTGAAAAACTAACTGATTGTGCTATTATGTTTCTCCTCACTTCCAGATGCAGCCAGATGCATTTCTGCTCACACCAGAGAGCAAGGGGCACGGCCTCCCCAAATCCTAAATATAGGTACTTGTCACGTAAAGGAAAAATACATTGACAAATTTTTTTTTTAAAAAAACAACTCCTTTAATTAAAGCAGGTACAAAACAGTGAACAGAAACTCTCAGTGAAATGAAATCAGATAGAAAAACAACAGAAAGAAAAAATGAAGCCTACTTTTAAATCTTTGAGACCTGGGATGTAAAGAGCTGTTCAGAGTTAATGGAGAGCCTGATGAGAAGGCTTCACTCCCTGATCTCCAGCTCCATTTGTAATGTATTGTCCTAAGCCACTTCATCTGAAAAACGATTCAAAGAATAAACACGTTCATAGCTTTTGCCGTTATGGCCCAGTATATTTAGTCAAAGAAATTGGGTCAGTGTACTTTTTATTTTCTTTCCATTCTACTAACTCAACAGGATACTGGCCAAATTCCAAGCATGCTGTGTCCCATTCCTGATTTCATAGACACTGAAAAAAATAACACCAATGAAAAAATGGACTGTGGATGGCTCAGCTGACACAGCCACGGGCAGGAAATGGCTGGTTCTTGCAGCATATTACCCACAAAGCTAGCCAGACTGCAGGTTTTGTTATTTTACATTTCACTCTGCCAACCATGTCTATTGGTTGTTGCAATCAGAGCTGCTGCTGCTGCAGCTGCTGCAGGGTAGAAAGCAAAAAATAAAATAACAAAGATGGAACAGCAGAAGCAATGGCTGGTGCTGTGAATATACACAGTGGAGCGGTGTAGGTATAACCTGTTACTAGCTTCATTAATTAATTGGTCTCTGATACTTATTTCATTGTACCTTGTGAGAGGACAAGGTTATGTTCATTAAAACAGGTCATTTGGTATGTGAATGCTTTGTGAGATAAAATAGCTTGTGAAAGGGACACTCTGCAGTGTCTTTTTGGTGTACAGGGGGAGGGGTGAAGGGGCTACAGTTACATGCACATTATGTACGTATATTCATATATATAGGACTAAAAGCTCCTGAAATCTAAAAGCATTTTCCAAACACTTTTGGGAGCTGTCTTCTCTCCTTAGTCATCTTAATATGATTATATACCTAAGCAGTCTCACTACAGAGGAGGAAGCTTTGTACACCTACTCTTGGCATAATGATAATATACATAGAGGGTGTTGAAAAAAACCTAAGAACTCATCAGCTTCACCATATCACTCCTGAATAAAAACAAATGTGCCTTGTCATTTTTAAGCCCTTAGAACAATTTATCTATGAAGGGAATAGCTTTTTAAAAACTTTCCTTGTTCCTCAATTGTTGGGATTTTTTTGGGGTTTGGTTTGTTTTTTTGGGTTTTTTTTGCCAGTTTGGACAAAGAGGACAGAGAAGTTGACAGTCTTAAGAGTGTGCGTGTGTGTCTGTGTGTGTGTATGTTTGTATATTCATGCATGTAAGGGGGGTGGGTAAAAACAATGGGAAGATTTTAAACAGCTTGGAAATTTAATTAAGAAAGATTCAAAGAAGATCAGATGCTGCACACAGCCTCATAGACTCAGGTGTTCAGATTGCCCCGGCAGCCTCCAGTACTCCCATTTAACCCACAAAGGGAGCACCCAGTAGGGCTGGGAGAATAGTGATACTGAGTCTATGCACAACACTAAACACCATGACACAAGCTGTAACTTTCTGTACAAGCACGATGTCGCCAGCTATTGCTTGCTGAATTAGTTGAATGACTAATCTGCCCTCTGTAAGTGTGGAGCAACCTCATCTTTCACTGAAGCAGCAAACAATCCAGGGATTTTCCTAGCACTCCTATCAAAAGGTAAGTAACACCATTATTCTAGTAAAACTGAGGTGCTGAGAAATCCCTAAGTAAATCACTGACACAACTGGGAATAAAAGCTGGCCTCCCCAGTTCCCAGGCTCGTACATTAACCAGTAGAAAACTTATCTCCTTTTAGTCAGTGGGGAAAGACAGCTGAATTCCCATGAGGGAGTAGGGAATGCCACAATTATTCCGTATAATCCTACAATTATAAACCACTAGTTTTACTAAGGGTGTAAGATAAATCTTATTGTAATACATACAGTCTGTGAACACCAAGCCATGACGAAATAAGGAAACCAAAACAACATGGTCCATTGTTAATGAACTAAGATTGTCAATAGTCTATTCGCACTTATCAGACCAGTGTCAGAGAGCAATCACGTTCTCAGAAAGCTTGTTACGGACCATCTCACAATCATTAACAGAGATACACCTCCAATCCCCCACAAGAGAAGCACTATCTTATCAGAGGTAAAATTGAATAAAAAATGATTGAGGGCTATAATCTGTGAATTCTGCCAGGTAATACAGAAAATCATTTTGGGATTCATTTTCCTGATTCCTGTTTACTTTCCTCCTGGAGTAAACAAATATTCTGCGTGACTAAAAGTATTAGGACGTGTCTCCAGAATGCACTGTCTGAGGTCAGGATGTGTTTGGCAGAATTTGGAATACAACGCTAATCCCCCAAGTCCCAGAGTTCTCTCATCAGTGAAGAATTGCAATCAGGGCCTTGTAGCAGTAATCAAACAGAAGTGATTGTCATGAGGACAGAGCACATAGAAAAGTAAGAGAAAATTGGATAGGACTTAGGACAAGTAAGAGATAAAGAGGTGTTGTTGAACAAAACCCGGCAGCAAGAATTCCTGACCTATTTATGACAATTTGATTAAGAAGGTGAGAAGAAACTATCAAAGTAGGGAGATAATAGCTAACAACTGATTATGGGAGGGTAAGCATTGGCACCGCGTGACACTGCCGTGGAGTACACTCGGTGGAACTTTGCTCTATTTTAAAAAGCAGTAGGTTTTTTCTAGGTTTGTTTTTTTTTTACTTTTTTTTACTGTTGGACCTGTCAAAAGAGTGATTCTACTACCCATCCTTATAAAAGCACTGACATTTGGAAGCAAACACAGGCAATAAAAGAGACAGGCTTGGTGCTTTTAGCTCAGCACCTTCAGCATAAAAGTCACAGCCCGCAGCATCACCCAAGCAGAGAAGGTGACACGCAAGGTCCAGGCGACTCAGTCACCTAGCTCAGAGCTTGCATGCAGCTGAACTGTCATTCACCCCTTATCAGGGTTTGCTCCTGAAGTCCAATGCTGAGGTCAATTAAAGGGCAGCACGGGAAGTTAACACTCACCAACTCAAGGGCTGCACAATGGCTAACTTTGAAATTAATCAAGGGATGAGGTTTTTTTGAGTTACCAGTCGTTTTAGCCTGATGCAGACAGTAACTCTTAGAAAAGAAAAAAAGTAGCTGGTAAGCCTGCCTACGCTAGATAGTTTACAAGGAATTTCACTTGGGTTCTGCATCAGCATCATAACAGAGCTTTCCCCACTCACTTGTATAGAAACCAAGCATCATGCAACTGCATCTAGGAAAAACAAAGCTGCTTGAGTCAAGAAGCCATGAGTAAAAATTCAAGTTGCAAATTAACTGAGTGCCTAATATTACATGCTGAAATCAGTTATCTGTAAAGAAATCAGGACAATCCTTCACAAGTGTGACCTGAATTTTATTTCTTAGCTTCAATAGGCTGTAAACCACTTCCCTTCCAAATGGAGTACATACTTAAATAATCACACTTAATTTTGTATTTTCACAAAATCAAAAAAAGGAATTACTGAGGTTCAACATATTCAAAAGAAGTGACTCTTCACAGTCTGTCAATTACAGCGACAACAAGGAACTTTCAAAAATAGTTATTCAGAGGTCACTGTATTTCTGTGGTGAGCAAAATGATTTCCATTATAGCTTCTGCTTTTTGCAGAAGAGTAAAATATTCACTGAAAACACAGATTTCCCCTCCTTTTTGGGTTTGGTGGGTTTTTGTACAAACACATTTCTTGCAAAATGTTCCTAGGTCACGTAAATTTCAGCAACACAGTCACGATTTGTTTTCAATTGTCAGTAGATAAGTAGAAACTACAGGACAGCTTTTTGGTGTGTTTTTGAGTTACAGAATAGGTTGCGGGGAATCAGACACACGATTTAACATATGTTAGATCCTGCAGACAGATTTGAGCTTAGCAGTAAGCATGTGGCTAGTCTAATTTAGAGGAATTATAAAATTAGGCAGGACTATTTGCAGGATTGGGTAAGAGATTCACTTTTAGACTCACAGCATTTGAAGAATCTGATCGGTTCTTTATTTCTGACGGATAATTCCCTTCGCTTTGTTGCATTAACTAGCTTCCACCAACCAGTTCCTCGGTGTCAAAGATAAGTGTCCACTCCGGACAACAGCTTGGGCTCCTTAATTCCTCTGAGTAATGTCATAGCAGTAGATGCATTGCCAGTAGTGAGCCACGGACATCTGATTTCAGCAGGATCCATGTTTTACACTCTGTGTCCCCTGACACACCTGACCAGACACCTCACCTTGGCAGCACTGCCTGTGATAGAAAAAAACTCTCTTATGCTGCTATGGCAAATAGGAGTAGCTTCTGCATTAAGCCATTGACCCTTAATAGTTGTCAGTTAAGTGGGTTTTGCTTATCCCTTGTAGCATCTTTACTGCCTTGGTATTTTCTCTGAGAAACCTTCCACTGACTTCAAAGGGATTGGTATTTTATTCTACATATTTAAAATTATGTATTGCGTAACCACTGGGTTTATCTGAGAAGCGCAGGAAAGGGTGCCACAGCATAAACTGCCAATACTACATGGATAACCTTAGTTTAACCTTGGATGATATTCTATCTCAGAGAATTTTACAGGCTGAGATTGCCAAATAAAGATATGCTTTTAATAAAAAATGTTATTAATGTAAGGTTTTTTCTCCTTTTTGTCCATAGAATATACATTGAGACTGGAGTCAGAACACTTTAGCTTGACCTTTTACAAACCTATACCACAACAGAATATAAAGGCTTCATCAGATGTCAGCACATGGAATTGGGACTTAATATTTAGCAAGGCTTTCATTTATAAAACAGAGTTTAACAATGAAAAAGCACACATAATGTAGCATTTTTGCCAGCAAGATATTTTATCACCTTCTCTTGAAGCTCAGAATAGAGAAGTGACAAGGTGAAAGGGCAACTGATAGCCATCTTTACCATAGAATTCTTCAATGATACTTTATCTTAGATGGTTTCTTCTAAAAGAGAAGTCCAGAAAAATACTATGCAGATTATAAATCCTACTCTGGACTACAGTAAACTGACTGCTACATTAAATGCAAGTGTTAACAGGTGTCATTTGCTATACTTTGCATGAAAAGTCTGTGCCTTTGATTTTTTTCCAGTTTACATTGCTTCTTCCTTAGAGGCATCAGGAACGAGTTGTTGCTGGTGTACAGGAAGAAAAGATTTTGTTGCTGAGCTCAAGTTCCATTTCACACTGCTACAAGCATTGCCCACTCTTTCTGAATCATAAAGCACGACAACCTCAATTACCTAGCATGAAGTTTCTTTATGAGTAGGGTTTAATCCTCAATGAAAGGTCCATAACTTCTTTTACTGATCAAATCCTTTTTCATCAATTACCGCTTTATGGAACAAACATTGTCTGGGCTTTTACTCTAACTTACATTTCAAAATTGCTTCAGGAAAGTTAAAAATGTCATGAGTTAATCTATAATAAACCCACAGCTTTGTATCTGACAAGGCATGATATCTCATTGCTGTAAATGAAACTCCAACTAGCATGCTCAAAAAAACATGCCTGCTAAAAGAACATTAAATTTTCACCACATGCTTATACTGGTTCCATACCATTGCATAATTTTTCTTCTGCTTCCAAATGTTTACATTCTCTAAACTTCCCCCATCTTTTTCTGCATGGTATTTTTCCTGGATCAGTTTCTTGAACAAGCTCTCCTTCACCATAACACTTGCACTAGCGTGAAGAAAGAAGCAGCACAGGCAGGGGAAAAAATGGTCAAGAGCATTCCCCTAACAGAAATATCTGTCTATCCCAGATTGAGTCATTACCTGATAAAGAAAATACTTGTAAAACATCCAGATACAAGCTTCTCGGGTTTTTCAAAATGTCAGAAGTAGACACTGGGTCTTCAGAATTAGGTAAAAGTGCATTCAAATAGTTATTCCATTTAACACAAGTAGTGCTAATATGTTTCTAGTCCGTAACGTATTTTTTCCTAGTAAAGTCTAATAATTTTGGCATGAAGAGATTGACCTAAATATAGCTTCTGCAATTCAATAACGTTCATTCTAAACAATAATGTTTAGAAATTAAGTTTCCCATTGGGTTTGCTAGACTGCTGAAATACAAGCTTGAAGTAAATGCAGCCTGTGTGCCAGCTTTATCTTGGTTTTCTCCCTGGACTCACACTGGCAAACCCCACAGCAAAGCCCATTTGTTGGGGTTTTTTTCCCCCCAATTAGGACTGGGGCTGGCAAGCCAAAAGGGTGTGTAGCATAATACCATGGAAAGGGACAAGGATAATGAAACCCTAATGTCCTAAAAGCAACATTTTTTTTTAATATCCATCTGGAGAAGTTTGAATCTGGAGTTTTTAGTGTTCAAGAAACAGATGAATCACCTAAGGATATGCAAAAATTAGTTTATTAGCTGGACTAAAAAGCTGAATATCCAACAAGGGTAGACATTGTAATAAGCCCTGACATACCTGGTTAGATAACTGCTACTGCCTGAACATAGGGGCCTGCTATGTGCCGTGATCTGGGCTTATATAAATACAGACATGCTCGAGCATTTAATAGGGCTCTTTTTCATTTTTTATAGCATTACTGGAACCTTCCCGAGAGTGCGGAAACAGCATTTGTTGGACAACAAGCCTCATTAAAATAAATGACATTGTTGCTACTTCCTCAGATAACTTTGCTCCTGTCTCAGCAGAGGTAGGCCGGTTCTATTACTGGGAAACAGTCTCTATTGCCAATTCTGTGGTAGAGGAATGGCATTCTAAATTTAAAAATCCTTTTCTATTGATCCGTGTTTATCACATAATACTACACTGGCTTGCATTAAACAGCAGAGATACATTTTCATCCCTATGAAGGGAATTAAATGCCCAATTCTTATTGTTAATAGTTGTGTGCCTAATGCCCAGTGTGCCTGCCTGCAAACATACCCCCTTAATTGCCTAATGTGCAGTCTTAAGAGAAGCGGATTATTCAGCTTTATGTTTCTGCATTTGCAAATATACCAAGGAACTGGTGGCTGCAGCACAAAGAACAGATTTGTCAATTTGTTTATTTTCAAAACAGGACAGCACAGGGACCTTGTTCTAGCAACTCTTGGCTATAGCGCTGTGAAATTCTAAAAAAAGGAAGTATTTTAACATATGGATTTCTACAGTGTGGGAAGGCTTTGCTTTGCATTCAGGACTCTTTCCAATTAAACTGAATGTTAGCTCAGCCCATTTAAAATGCATATAAACTGTACTTACGGGTTTCCAGTTATGCTTACCCTCCTTCTGAAAGATACCACAAAGGGCATGACCAGAAATGCAGAAATGTTTTAACCCTGAAATTTACAGCTGGGTTTCTGTTGTTTTTTTCCTTTGGATGGAAAAATGTAGATCCCTAAAGACAGTATTTATCACTGTTTTTCAAAACAGTTGAGAGAGTTTTACGTGAAAAGTGTACATTGAAAAGTGTACAATGAAAAGCGTACATTCTGAACAATGATTTCTATTCAGCATTACACCAGGGTGAAGATAATTTTGACCAGGTTGAGTAGTCCACAGAGATCTTCATTAACTTCAGTGGGACTAAACCTGGTGCCACGTTACTTCCCACAATGACAATATGAGAATTTAGTTGTATTAAGTGAAACATACTATTAAGAATTGTACACTTGCAAATACACTCCAAGGTTGGGAATAAATCTGAAAAATTCATGCACATGATTTCTTAGTGACTGTATCTATTTTGGAATCCAAAGTTTATTGGAGTCCATAATGTAATAAGTTACTGTATCCTTGGTAAAATCTTGTGGCTGAAGTTCTCTTGCAAAATAATAAAGACATTTCAAATAGGTTTCTCACAGAAGCTGTCACAAGATTCATTTAGTGCAGGTCAATCTGTCCACATTATCTCTAGTCACACATTCCAACCACCTCCATTGTCAGAGGGAAAAAAGCACAGCCCAGAAAAACATCTAAACAAATAAATAAATCCCTTTTCCTGTGCTTTGACAAAAGCAGAACCATTTCCTCCCAGAGAAGCCGCAGAGAAGTAGGTGGCTAATGGAAGAAGGGTATGTTGGCGAGAAGTCTCAAGGGTAACAAGGGTGACGAGTCGCTTCCTCAGAGGCAGGCAGAGCTATGTCCTGAAACTTTCAGTGTCTCTAAAATGAGCAATTCTTCTATGCTTTCATCTGGGGGGAGTGTTTTGCACAGGGAGCCCCCCTGGGTGCCTCAAGCCATCTCTCATCAAGCTCTGCCTAGGAAAGCAGCCCTTGGCTGTATTCTCTCTTGGCTCCTGGGTGTTCACCTCCATGCAAAAACGTCCACCCTGCAGCTCACAGCATCACCATGTCTATACACCACGATCAGGTAGAGAGGAGGCCATCGTTAGCTGCCTCATGTCGTCAGGGCTGAGGCAGGCCAGAGGTTTACAACCCCTCATGTCTACCATTTGCTTGAATATTTCTCTCATCTCTCAGACGGGGCAATAGCATACTGAGAAATAAACCTCTTTACTCTGCCATATCCCTGTAAGTGAGATATCCTCATTAGCAACTGCATGAGCCAGTCAGTCAAAGTTTTCCCAAATGCTTCTTAGCATCAGCTAAGTCGCATAATATTAATACCACCGATGTCTGCTACATCTCTATGGGATTTCAGTAAAGAGCGAATGTTATTAGAAGAGATAGTGTGGCTTTCCCTTCATTTGTTCTTACACTATACTCGTTAAACAAGAAGCAGTTCTTCAAGTCATGCCAATCAAGCACAGCTATCTAGGACCTAATGTTCACCACGAGACGCTGAAATCCAGTCCCTAAAAAGCCAGCTGCGTGCCTGGGGGCGGTGTAATGGTACCGGGAACCTTTCCAGGTCATTAGTTCCAAACCAGCCCTGGCTGGCGCTGGCCAAAAATGGTACCATTGCCTCTATTAAGTGAGTTGGCACCTTCTCTCCACTGTCCACAGCAGAAAAATCATTATCCCTGCTGGCACTCATTAGAGCCATTATTGCCCTCCTCACTGCAAAGTCCCAGGTTGTCCAGGTCCAGTAAGACCCATGCACTTCTCAGGAATGCCCTAGCTTCATTGGTGCAACTGGAGGGGATTTATGGGTGGGAAAGGGGAAGCACAAGATGAAGCAACGCATCTCTGCGTGAAAATAAATTTATTCCGTTGCACTGGCAGGAGCGAGCTGACTCAAAGCTGCATGAGCAAAAGCTGAAGACTCCTCTAAGCTCCTCACACTACTCTACCTCCAATAGGATACAAAGTGATAATTTATCCAAACATTGAGACAGAGTTCCTCGGCTAGCGTAAACAGGAGTTTACCCATTGGCTCTGGCCCTCCTGAGAACAAACTCCCATTGACTGATAAGTGATCCCGAGGATAAGGCACTATTGTTGGGCTGTTTCTAAGAGCTGGCCTTCATAAACTAATCCTTTCATGGGTGCCATAGGCACCACATTCTAAAGCACTAAATTCACTTGAGAAATCCCACAATTAGGAAGGCAAATTGACTCACCAATTTCGTCTGTAAAGGTTTTATTTTACCAACCTATATTGAAGAGGGTGCAAATCTAGGCACGATAAGATTAGCAGTGCACAAATAGGTGAAGCGGAGGCGGGGCTACCCCAATGTATTTTCAAATCAAATCTACAAAGAAATTCCATGTGCTCAAGGGCAATTATAGTCATGCAACTGTAGGTGACTGAAACCCATGACTAATAAAAATTAAATTGGCCCAAAATTAATCATATGCAGCAGGAATGATTTGATTCAACAGATTAGCTGCTAAAATGCCTCTAGAGGGTTGGATTAGCAGAAGATATACCCTTCTATCTCAAGGCTCAGGGAGCAATATCTTACAAAGGCAAATTAACAATAGAATACATTAGCTAGTCCTCTCTTGATCTCTGCAATGAAGAAGAAAGCAGGGGAAAACATGACTGTATGTGTTGGGCTGTTCCTGCATTTTCGGTTCCTCCATCAAACTTACTGCAGCAGACGCAGCAGTGCATGGTTGATGGCAGACTGGGCAGTAAGCACGAGATCACCCTGTGGTAAGTATAGCACCCCCAGTTTTGTATGATTTGACAGTAAAAAATTGGATAGTCAGGACAGATTTCTAGTATTCAGTATAAGGATGGTTAATCCAACTTTAGGTCAAGGAGATGGGCTAAAACTAGCTGATCTTTTCAGATTCCCTCCAACCTTCTCTTCCATTGTCTGAGCAAGTGGTGGCAACTCACATCTTCATATGAATATTTGCATATAACATTTATCCTGTCATAATCTGCTCTTATTAAATGTTCTCAGGTTTATCTTTTCCTCCTTTCCCTCCCTTCAGTTTTTAACCTGAAGGGTTAAAATTTAAAAGTTTCAGGATCTTCTACTCTCTCAGCATCCTGGTTCTTTCTACACAGAGACACTACGACAATCTTGCTCTGGGTTTGAGCACTCAAAATTCATTTTCTTAGCCTTAGTTTCCTAATCCTGTTTGCTCAAAACTATACCGCTCTTTGGCAAGGCTTTCACAGACCTGCTGGCTGGACGTGCCTGGTGGTGTGTGTGCTAAACCACTGGGCAGCTCACTGGGCCAACCAGCATGCTCAGGCTGACTGAATTTTGTGAAGGAAATCTCTTGTATGGGAGACCTCACTTGCAGACTTGCTGTTCAGACAGACAGTCTGATCTTGAGGGTGGCTGCAGAGTGTCCCGCAAAACACACTAGAAGGATGTGACCAGACTGTCATGCTTTCCACTGCCAGCACCTGAGCTACACATACCTCCTGTGGTGAGCAATGATCTAGCTTTCCACTGTCCCTTATGTGCCCTTACTGCTTCTGAATGTAAGCAGCAAAGGAACAAGGGAATAATCAAGAAAGCGATGTGCAAAGATAAAATGCTGCAGACATAGTTCCTTTTCTGACTTTTTTTTTTTACATAATGTTGTTCAGTTTGCATGAAACTCAAGCACATCATTCATAGCATTTCATATTTATTTACAGCGTTAATTCAACTTGAGTAGTCCAACTTCACATTGTATGATGTCCTTATTTCACAGCTATGGACCCTCACTCAACTGGCTACTGGAAACCTGCTCTAACAGCAGGACCCCGATGTCTGGGAACTTCTGTGTTCTTCCCAAGTGGTAAGAAGTAGATGCAACAGACACCACAGTACCCTTCCAGTGTGTCCAGGAATATTGCAGGTGGGCTAAGGGTTGCATTTTGTGAACTGCTGCCCAATGAAACAGTCCCATTCATTCTCGTTTAATTTACAGCAGACCAGGAGACTCAATGGCAAAGAAAAAGAGCCTAGATATCTTTAGTACCCTCTTCCCATCTCTGAATCTAGGATTAGACATTCACAGGTTCTTGTTTTATTTTCCTTTCCACAAAGCCTTATTGGTTCAATAAATAGAATAAGTATAAGCAAAGCGCAAAGAAAAAAAAAAAAAAAGACTTCTCAGTTACCTCAGAAGTAGATAGGGCTAACCTTTGTGTATCTAGGCCTAAGGATCAGCCTACACATCTCCAATAGTACTTTAAAAGTCTTCCTTCTCCCTTCTCCCAGGCAAAGGTACACAGCTGGATTTCTATCAGAGTAAATGGCACTGTCCCCTTGGCTAAGTTCTAAACATGGAAAAAGCATAATCCTGATCTCCCATGGTTTGCTCTGGCTTTCTTGCATTTATTTGTAGAGACCACCACTGCCACCCTGTATCTTGTAAACAAACAATTGCCCAGAATTATTCCCTCCATCAGAAAACAGTATGGTTCAGATAATTTTTGGAGTGGTCTGTACCCATCAGTCATTCAACTGTCCATGGAGCTAATCAGCTGAAGCAAAAAAAAAAAAAAGAAAAGAGAGAAAAAAAAGACACATTTTCTTTAAGGCTGCACTGCCAAGATGAAAATTTTGCTCTAAATAGGCAAAATATGCATTTAGTTTTCTCAACAGCTGGATTTAGCACTGCGTAGGAATTTCTCCAGCATATAATATAGACTAGAACTATAACACCATCCCAACTTTCCAGCTCACTCAAGTCTTTTAGTCCACTCACCCGTACAGGAATGACATCAGTCCCATAACCCTTTCACTTTCCCTTCTAGGGCATATAAAAAGAATCCCCGCACATCTCAAATGCTAGTTAGGAACTGTAACTCTAATGAAACTGTTTTGTAATGTAGCTGGCTAGGTTGCACAGTGGCTGGTCACTGTGCTGGAAGCTGTTTTTAAATTTGATCCTAACATGGATTGACTGAATTCACCCAGAATATGGACAGGGCCTCATTTATCTGAACTCTGAATTATAGCAAATAGAAAGAATTCAGATTTCATTTATATAACTCCCTGAAGATGCATATTATACATAAATTTACTCATCTGCTCCTGTTCCTTTTTAGAAACCTAGGCAAAGACGATCTCTCCAAGAATATCTATTGGAAAGCCTGGGGAAGAAAATAGAAAAACTGATATGTGTGGATGATTTTTTAATGTTGGGGAGGCATTTAGCTCAAGCAGTAAACACTTTTAGTTTTATGAATAGTATTATTAAGGAGATTTCATGACATTAAGAAAGCTTCATTATTATAGCTTTCCTTGAAGTCACTATTGAGTCAAATATAGCTGCAAAACCTTCAGTGTGTTTGGTACTTATGCTTGAATCATCTTTTAAATTTTTCATAAGCCACAATCCAAAGACAGTAAAAAAGATGAAGTCCCTATAAAAATTATGTCAATTAAAATAATCTTTTTTTAATCATCTTCCTATGCAGATCAAAATATGTCCAGTGTGAGCATTAGCTCTGTCTTCTCCCCTTACAGGAATTTTTAGACAAGATTTTAAGCCTTCAGTCACCACATTTGAAATATATTCACAATGCTGATGGTATCCAACACCGTTTACAGAGAATCATAGGGAAATTTAAGTTGGAAGAGAGCTCTGGGCATGACCTAGACGAACCCCACACTCAGAGCAAGGCTACTTTCAAGGTCCTTGCTCAGGACCTTGTCCAGTCAAGCCCTGGGTGTCTCCAAGAAGGGAGATTTCACAGCCTCTCTGGGCTCCTGTTCCAGTGCCAAACCACTCTCTCAGTGAAGAATTCTACCCCTAAGCTTCACAGCACTGTGCCTTAGATGCCTTAGCCTGGTGGTTTGCAAAGGGCCTTCTGCCTGCAACGTTGTAGACCGCCTTTTCATGCCCAGCTTTGCACTCTTTCGCCCAAGGTGCCAGGGCAGTGTTTTCCAGAGCCTCTGCCACGGTATCTTTCCTTTGTTTCTCTCACTCTGTTTCTTCAAGCTGTTTCTCTCATGCACCTGCAAACACCGATAGTGGTGTTGTGGGGGGTTCTCATGGGAAGTGACTTCTGCTGGTGGGATAATCACCCCTTCTTTCTCCCTTTCTCCCCTTTTCCCTTCAGCTGTAGTGCTTGGGTTATATTCGGGACCAACAATGCACAGGCACAAAGCTCAACTACCAAGCAGCGCACAGCACCTGCCGCTCATCGGTGTGCTTCAACCAGCGCTAACGTTCCTCAGTGGGAACGACCAACAAGGAGTTTGAGCAAGGGCTGGTGGAAACTATAGAGTTACTGTTGGAAAATTACTATGGGTGAACCCTGCTGTGTAGGAGAGAACATGCAGGGAGGATGCTCCTCTGGGGACCCTCATCACTTCCCTTCCCAGCTGGCCTGTGAGCAGTTTCCCCTGTACCTTCTTTCTGTATGTCTGTTTCTCCTTCTTTACCCTTATATTTTTCCCCCAAAGTAGCTTTCTTCATCAGAATTGATGTACACCATCAGCTATGGATGGACCTTGCTAATACGCCTTCATGCATGTGAACCTGTCTCAACACTCTGTGTTGAGAATTTTTTAGTAAGGATTTCCCTTTCTGCCACTTGTCACTGCTGTCTCTCACCCTGTTTTTGTGCACATCAGAGAAGACTCAGGCTCTGTGCTCCCTGTAACCCTTCCTCAGGTAATGGAGGACTGCAATTAGACACACACACACACAAAAACTTAGACTTTCCTTGTATGTCACATCCTCCAGTCTCCTCAATGTCTTAGCAGCCCTCCTCTGGACTCTTTTCAGTTTGTCAACAACTCTTTTTAGGTGCCCCTAAACCAGACACAGCACTCCAAGTGTGGCTTGTGAGTACTGAGCAGAGGGGAAAATCACTTTGTTTAACCTGCTGGATATATTCTTGCTAATGCAGCCCAGGATGTGGTTAGCTTTCTTCCCCATAAGGACACACTGCTGGCACGTTTAACTGACTACCAGGACTGCAAGGTCCCTTTCCGGAGAACTGCTGCTTCCCCAGTCAAACCCAGCTGGTGCCCATGCATGGGGTTATTCCGTCCCAGGCACAGGAATTTACCTTTGCTTTTGCTGAACTTCACGAGGGTCTTCTCTGCCCATGCATCCATCTTGTTGAGGTCCCTCCCCAGCATCCCTGCCCGCCAGCATGTCAGCTGCATCCCCCAGACTGGTGCCATCCACAACCTTGCAGAGGACTCATTCATGCCAGTCCATCACCCAGGATGCTGATGAAGATGATGAACAGGATCAGTCCCAGTGTCAGCCTCCCAGGAACATCAGACTGCTGCCAATTAGACTTCCAATCATTAACCACTACTACACATCCAGTCCTTATGTCCTCAGTGAAGCTATGCTGGTACTCTGCAAGAGTATGTCAAAAGCTTTGCTAAATTTGAGGCAAACATCCGCTGCTCTCCATTTAGCCACAGAGACCAGCATTTCACCACAGAAAGCATTTGGGCTAGTTAAGCACAATTTGCCTTTCGTAAATCCCTTCTTGCTGTTCTCAGTCTTCAGAGATCTCTCAGGGTTTCCCTGTTGCTTCAGCACGGTGTCCTTAACTCAACCACACTTTGACAAAGACAGCTGAGATTCCTTATTTTCTATAGTTAATATTCTAGCCTGAACAAGCTTAATGTAATGGTGAAAGCATATAAAGATCTTAAAAATTAATGACTTAAGGTTTCTTAAATTTTCTGCCAAGACTTTTTCAGAAGATATATAGCACAGCACTTCCAAAGGGCACCTCATGTCCGTCTTTTAAAACAGTGGGCCTGTATTCTGCAAAGCAGAGATGCTCTTCTTTTAGTGGCTAAGACAATGAAATAAGTGAAATTTTAAGGGCCATATCCTCACATTTACATCAACCCATGCCCTTTAGCTTCAGTGTAACTGTACTAGTTTATGCCAAAGGAGGATCTGGGCTCCATTGTCTATTTCCAGCTCCGTTTTGCTCATGTGAATGCAGCAGTTAATTCAGAACATATGGAAGAGGTGGGGGAGGGAGTTCTTGCTCCCGCAGCTCATGCAGCTAGATTGATTTTTGCTAAAACTTAAAAAAACCACAGCATATACCAGGTGTGACAGTCACTGTCCTGCATTTCTGACATGAATTATATTGTATAAGAAAATTTGAGTGTTAAAATTTAGTAGCATGGCAGTTACGCTATGCAACACTTCACCTGCCTGGGAATACAGTTATTTCTATTTTCATAGTAATGGGATATTGTATCCCAAGATGTGCTGAGAGAAAACACACTAATGGGATTCTATGTGAACACCTGGAGGACCAATTTATACAATGGAACTGGACTGGAATTATTTGATTAAATGCAAATCATTAATGTTGTAAACAATACAAATAGAGAGTAAACTAAAACTGAATGTGAAATAATGAGAGAAAAATGGGCTTTACAGCGTTCAAAACACACAGGTCAGATCATGCGGCTTCCACAGTACCTGCTAAGGCAATTTTGCAGTAGAAATGGTTTTTTTTGTTATAGCAAAAACAGCTTCCGTCTGATCGACTGGGAGAGATGTATTGCATTACTGAGCATGGTCTCTAGGTCCATGAAAGTATTCCTAACTCTTATTTACCTCCCTAATTTCCCACTGAAATCAACTGGAAATATGAATACTGTACAACTTTTTGGATCTGAACTATGACAATTGAATCCCTTCCACAAGAGGTCTTGAGTTGGAAGCTTTTTCTCCAGAAATGAAAAGAAAGAGTATATCATAAGTGAAAAGGAGAGGACAGCTTATATTTCACAATCCTTGCCTGGATGTGGCCCATTTCCATGCTCCCACAGAGAAGCTACGACGTTTAGACAAGCAAGATGGCAGGAGCTAGAAGAGATGGGAGAGTTTACAACATAAAGGCAAAAATATTGCAAATTTGGAACAAACACAGTGGGAATAGGAGTTAAGTGCCTATAAATACCCATTTCCTATAGCAAAGCTGTAATCCAGATACAAAGCTGCTTGCTTGTGTCTTTTACTGAATTTTCATTGCATCTCCAGGGGCAGGAAGACAGGGAAGAGAGATGCCAAAGTGACACTATGCCCTGAAGTTTCATTACAGCTCTGTACTGGGTTGTCTTAAGTGGAGCACTTGAATTGTAAAGGTGCAAAACACGGTTCCCCTCAGGTACTGCTCACATTTGTAAGAACTGCAGAAATGTGACCACCTTAGGAAAGAGTCCTTTTTTCTTTTTTTTTTTTTTTTTTAAGCACTTACAATCTAGATTTAGGAGCCTAACTTTACACACTAAACGAGTTTTAAGATGTCAGCTTTCATGCCCAGCTTGAATGCTTTTTTTGCGATAATATATTTAGCTGGGTCAAATGTATCCCTGAAGTAATCTGGTCTATTGTGCTTACAGTCTGCTTAACTTTTATTTTCTGATTATTTCTTCTTTGGTTTACCTTTGTTTTTCTACCTTGCGGCAAATAAACAATCCTTTTATTGAAGATAGCTGGAATTGAATGTGAAGACTCGTATGTATTACTTGCTGAGGGTGCCTTAGAGCAAAGGGATCTACCTTACTTTTTCTCTTCTCTCACCAACCACTCTTCTAATAGTGCAGAGTATTGTTATTATCATGGCATGACTCAGAGAAACAGCCAAAGAGACATTTTAGCAGACAGGATAAACAACTTCTGAGGAACTTGGGCCCCATTTCTGTCTTTTATGCATCCTTTTCAACCCCTTGCTGGGCTTTCACCAGATGCTCTTTTCAAATCTCATGAGTTATGGGGCTTCCCTACATAAGAGGCAGCTCAAAATTCACTGCTATCTTCTTTCTCCAGGGAACCCTGGAACAAATAAGATTCAAAGACAACATTCAGCCAGACACAAATTAGTTTGGGGTCGGTTTGAGATTTGGCTTGAGGGCTGAACCAATTCTTCCTGCATCCCCTGCTAAGCCAGGTTGTTCATCTCTCATTTTAAACTCTAGGTACTTTACAGTAGTGTGGTATGCACTGCTTCCTGTCAAGCTGATATGAAAAGACTTTCATATCTGAAAAACATTCAGATACAAAATCACCAGGAAATTTGGAAGATGGAAAAATTCCAGCTTTACAAATATTCTCCCAGAAGGATCTGCTGCTAAATTGAGATCTATTTGTTTATCGCTTTTTCAACTCTCTATGGGAGACACAGCACTGGGACAATGAGCCATACAGATAATGAGCGGGGAAGAAGAAATGCTGTAAGAAATATCTCCAGCTCCAGGGGATGTAATCTCTCACCATTTTTTTTTTTTTTAAAATACATTTGTCATACCAAAGGCTGTAACTTAAAGAGCACTGGATTTCCAGCCCTTAGGAGACTACATTTTATAATAATAATAATAATAATAATAATAATAATAGTTATACCATGAGCAGCAGAACTCATGAAACCAGATTTCCTATGAGTCTCTGTTCTTTTACCCTCATGTCCATCTCACTACAGGTGCCCTCAGGCAGTCTCTGTCTTTTATGATACCTCTAACTTGCAAAAGATCCTACATGCTATGGTCACTTTGGAACCAAGGTCAATCAAATAAGTTTCCTACATTCCCCAAAAAATAAACACACAAACGTGCATAATACATCAAAAAAGTCTCCAAAGGAAAGAAAATCCTGGAGTCATGGATGCCATATTGGGGTAAATCCTGGGAAAATCCATTCATCACCAGGACCTATCATACCAGCAGAAAGAACAACCTGCATAGGAAAGAAATGAGTGAGTAATAAAAGCAGGTTTATAAAGTCTCGATCTGCTTTGATCAAGCACTGTTGTATTTAAAACATTGTCAGCTGCTAAGACCTATACTGTGGCTCCATTGCTAGTGAAACTGAAGCAATGCCAGAGCAATGGCAGTAATGTACAGGAAAAGTGCCGATTTAGGGGGACAAGACCACGTGGAATGAAGCAGCTTCACTAGCAAAGGGAAAAACCTCCATTGTTGTTAGCCTCAGAGCATAACCTCAGTCCCATCAGGACCAACTCCGTTAATGCCTTTAATTTAGTAGGAACCATCAGTGTTTAGCTAGGCCAATGAAAAAGATACCTGTATAAATTGTATTGAGCTGATATAAATTTCCACCTGCCTAGATTTTACAGCCCTAGTAGTAAATCCCACTGTGGATATGCAGTATTTTTACGAATCAGAATTTTGCCATGGTTTAATGGTGGGAGACAGGGTTCACCCATGGTTAAAAGTCACTGAGATCCAACACCAATTAAGAAAGTCAATATGTGGAAAGTTAATAGTGCCCTACTTGGGTCTCTAAATTATTTCAAAACTTAGACATAAGGCTCTCTGTCCTCCTCAAAAACACATATCAAACAGATTTCATAAACTTGTGAAAGGGCTGGGAAAATCCCTAATCCCTATTCAAATTCCTTTTGGAAGTACTTTAATTTCTGTTTAGATTCCAGCATCAGAATCCTGTGAAAGCACCCTGTAATATGCATATCTGTAATTCTCTTTTGACATTAATATTTGTATTAAAACCCTCAAGTTCTTTCCAAATTCAACACTAGTAATCCTAAAATACATATGAAGTTACAGAGGACAGCAGCTAGCTCAAAGCTCAGAAATATAGTGGTATTTTAAGTGGCATTATCATTGCCTTGGGGAATGAAAACATTCCTCTTTTCAGAATCAGTGGTTTCTTATCTAACTGAGACTCCAGTGGGTAGTGTGTGGTCATCTTTTGGCATCATTTGAATGCTTAATGCTACATGGGGAGGGATATTGGAATGATCACTCAAGTCACTTTGATAAATACTGATTTCTTGCTTCTCCTCCATGTGACAGCATGCATAATACTGAAACAGAGAACTTCAGGAATCAGGACCTATGAAAAGAAAACAAGATATTACAGAATTAATCCTTTTTTTTTTTTCCTTCCATGAGAAATTGCTTCAATGTCCAGTTGTGAAAGACTTTTCCCAGACCTTTCTAGATCTATTCCTTAGGCTGCATCTTTTTGCTCTGTGATAAGAGAAAATATTTTCCCAGTATGTCTAAGTGAGAAACTCTTCTCTTTTCGTGTAATTATGAAAAAAACGTGGCAAATCCCATTGATCTTAAACTTGGAAAGGGTTAGCAGAAAAGCAGCACTGCCAGTGTATCTTTTCCCTTTTGTCAGATGATAAAACAGAAATACCCAAAATGGCAGAGAGTCCAAGATCAGACTGCTGATTGTGGCAGCTTCCTCTGAAGAGTCCAATATAAAAATAATGTCTCTTCTTCATGAACCTACTGTCCTATAATCATGGCACTCCTTGCAATTGGGAAGATCTCTGTGTTCAGGCAACATGCCAGCTGAAGTTGGCTAAGGAAAGTGCAACTGTTCCTAAGTAACCATTAACACACTCCAGAGTGTGCATTTGCCAGCCAACATATACATATAACATAGAGCTGAAGAGCTTTCAGGCTAGAAACATTTTTGAGTGCTCATAAATGAAACTACACAACTGTACTTGCCAGTGTAAATCCAGATGTGGGTCAGCTGCACTGTACACAGTGGGGCTCAAGCAAGCATCACCTGTGTGATGCAATACAGATGAAAGGAGCCCCACTGAAATCGCTGCTTTGTATGAAATCATCACATGTATGTGAGTTCACATACATGTTACTGTGCTGTTACAGTTAGATCCCATCAGCAATTTTTAACCATATGCACTGTTTTTGACTTTTCATCTGACTTTGGGAGACACTGCTTTCTCTGGGATATTCAGATATTTGGTCCTTGGGACATTACGTGAATCCTAATAATATTAGGATCTCATCCTTGGCTCATTTCCCAATTTATTATCTCCCTAACCAATCAAAAAATTGATAACTCTGTGATAATTACGTGCCTACACTAGATTGTTTCCTTCAAATCACCCACCCCTGCATGGAGTGCCATTGGCAGCAGCAGCAGACGTCACTCTAACGGAGACTGGATTTTATCAGAGGAGGGCAGACCTCTTATTTACTTCATGCACAGCAGTGCTGTCTGTCCTAATGCTCCCATGTCTGCTACTACCAAGAAAAGCTTAGGATTGACTTTGAGGGTAATGACTGACAGAACATGCCAAGTTAATACCAATAACTTAGCAGCAGGATGTAAGCAGGCTGGCAGGCTCTAACCTAAAAGGTACATAGCTCCTGCTACGAATGGTAATACTCTCTCCTACACAAGGGAGCTGCGGACATCATTCTTATACTATGTCTTTCTTGGTTTCTAACTGTACTGGCACTATATGATATTATTCCTTGGCCCAAGAAACAATATTTCAGATCCCCTGAATGTCCAGAAGGAACCAGTTGAGAGGTGAATATTCTGGTATTCTCCTTCACTGCCTCCATGATGTCACAAGAGGTGCCATAACAAAGCCATACACAAGACGTGTTCCAGTCCCAGTTGCCTTCATCTTTCCATCCCATCCCCTTTCTCTCTGTTGTTTTAGCAAGACTGCAAAGTCTTCCGTGGCAAAACATCTCTTCCTATGCGCTTGTGCAATAAAGAGAAATGGGCTCCTACCCCAGCTGAAATCTCTGGATGCTGTTTTAGACCATTAAACACTTTTGGATCTTGGCCTGAAGCAGATAGCAGCATACACAAGGCTGTAATAGCCTAGCTCTGCCTTGTACTTTTTCACATGTAGCAGTTGTCTTGACACTAGATCTGATAATTATTGAATGAATGGCCTCTTCCACTCTCAGCACCCAGCAACCATTATCTTAATTACAGTCAAGCTGGAATCAGTCACAAAAATCCCACAAAAATCAACAACGTCAAGATATACCTTCAGCACACAGAGCTGCAACCACATAACTTGAGTCTGAGGTGTTACGTAAATCACCTCAGCATATTTCACCCGTGCTTCGGGTAAAGTTCACTCAACTTTTGTGAAAGCATGAAATGTATAAAACATGTTCAGTTGAATGAGGTTATAGGCATGGTGAAACCACAATCTGTTTGTGAGAGGTGGATTTTAAAACATGGCCAGGTGGAGTTTTTTCTTTCACCAGCTGGTAAATAACTTACAGACCATTAACTTCTGGTGACTTGTATCTAAAAGGAAAGTTACATACGAAAAGTGAAGAGTACTGTTGTCCGGCAGATCTGGATTCACAGGGATATTTTAATTTTCCAGCAAGCATAAGAAACTGGTTAGCAGGTTGCATATTTATGCTTCCATATTCCGTATTTGCAGGAGCAGTACAGACTCACATACAGCACTATTACATGGTTTATTCTGACAATACAATATGTAATGAATGAAAGAACTTGTTACCAAGGAGATAATTGGACTTGAACAGTGAGAATATCTCAATGTGCCAATTTTCAGCATTAGTTTTTCTTTTGCTGTGGCTGTGAATTGTAGCTGGCCACATTTTTGTAATAGCAAACTAAGGTCTTTATCTTATTTTTGTGTGGCAGATTCCATAGTCTAATATATTACTCTTAACAGGGATTTTACGCAAGGCTTGACCTGCTATATATTAATGATCTTTTTTTTTTAATAAACAAAACACAATTAAAAAATAGAGTATCAGTAAGGAAGGACAGTTTACAGACATGTCAAAAAAGATTAAGGACAAACTAATATTAGTCCAGAAATCCTCACCAGAAAAATTAAAATTGTGTATAGAAAATGTTTTGCAGGAGGCAGGAATGGTACATATTGATGCTATGTAGTGAAAGGACTCCTGCCCACCTGTCTGGCCAAACTTCATTACCATGTTAACCTCCAGTCTTATTACTTTAAACTCTATCACCCTCTACTTACTAACATATTTTTCTAGGCCTCTCTGATAACCACTTTTAGCATATTATCTGTAGATGAAATCTCTTTGCCTTTTTTTTCTTCTCTTTTTTTCAAAACCAGCTTCAAAACAACAAACTTCTGAGACATGCATATCACATAGAGTATAACAAATCGATTAAATTGCCTTCTTCTCAGTCTATATCAAAGCACAAAGACTAAGTATATATGACAATTACTTTTAATCTTTAGTTGATGGTTGATCTTTGGCTGTTCACCACGTGGAGGGATGTCCCCATTTGCCTTATTGTTTCCTGTCCTACTTGTTGATGGTGAAGCAATCAAAAATACCATTTTTTTCATTACCAGCTGCAGCCTGTATCCTACACTTCAGTGCTCCTAAGTTTATATATCAATGAATTCCACACACACACGCACAGGTTGGGAATAACTGAAGAGAACAGCCTAAAGGTTTGTCTTTAGTTACTGCCTTAAAATTTTCTTGCGCCTTGCTAAAGTTTCTAGCAGTGTATTTTTAAACGGTGATTGCAATTAAGGCTATGGATGATCATCTTCCAATACTAAGAGTGCCAGCTGAAGACATTTCCCTCCTCAAGGGTTCCCACTGCCCCCCTGAAGACTGACAATCCTTCAGATCCAGTGGATAAAACACTCGTGCGAGTCTCCTTAATCAGTTGCTGTTTGAATATGCCATGCTGGTAAATGCTGGTAAAATGAGCAAGATGGCCCAGCTCTTTCTGGCTGCAGAGGGTAAGCAGCGCTCCCAGGAGCAGCTTGCTGGTGGTCCTGGGAGAAGCAGCCCCTAAAATAACCTGGAATTTACAAGTAGCCATCAGAGGGAGGAGCAGGGGATGGGAGGCTCAGCCAGTGCATCTCAGTCCACAGCCTGCGCTGTGCTGCTTCTCCCCATGCTGGGGTCGTTCATTCAGATTTCTTTCCAGCCTCTAGGAAGTTGTTCTAAGTTTCAGAAGTCCAATGGTTTTTTTTCTCTTTTTCTGAAGATTCTCTGGCAGTCATCCAGATGCAGAACTGAAGGAGAATGTCTCTTTTGTTCACAGAAGAAACATCCATACCTTCTGCAAAGCCTTCCCTAGCACTGCTATGCCAGGAAAATACATGCAATGCTCACTTTTCCTGAATACTTGTTTCTCATCCAGTTTCTCTCCCCTCCCATAGTTTCCTCCAATAAACCAGTAACATCACAGGATCGTTTTCTAACTGTAGGTACACAGTTTATTATAGGAGACAGGGAGATTTGCTTTGCAAGACATAGGAAAATAGTAAACAGCTGTGGAGTCCTGCACAGGGATCGGTCTGTCCTCTCCCCAAAGGAGGTATCAAGAATAAGTAGGGAGCATCATTTAGTTCACTCACCACAAAACCACAAAACCTGTATCCCTATGCACTAACAGAAGAGCAGCATGTAGGGAGAGCAAGTTTTACCCTACAAAAAGATGTGATAGCATATATACTCTCTAGAGGCTTACTGGAGGCAGAACACCTCTTAGTGCTCTCTGCCCCATGTTTGAGGGTACGTCCTGTATGACAAGCAATGGATACAAAGCTGCTTAACCATTTGCTTTAGTCTGGCTTGAAATTCTATGCCGTCAATTAGTGGTGGGACATGTTTGGTGCGGTCTGAATGCAATAGAGGAACCAGAGCTAAGCAGAGACCTCTAAGTTTTTCCTGAGCCTCCTCAGCTCTGTGCAACTGCACTACTAACACTCAGAAGTGATGCCCACACCTCCCGAGACCTTGACAGCTTCTGTTTATTTTACTTTCAAGCTCGTTAAGGCAGATGGCAATAAGTTCCTTGCCAAGATAAAACCTGTTAACTGGGGTCATTCTACCACTGCTTTATTGTCTTGAGTACCCACTAATCTTCAAGCAGCTTCACAAATGTGTCCTGCTCTATAGGTATTGAAACTTAACTAGCCAGTGAGTCTTCAAGTGATAAAGATGGGAGAGACAAAAAAAGATGATATGACTCCATTATTTTTTCTCTCCAGATTCATAACAGTGAAACTGAGACAAGAATTTAAGTCAGTGGAGTCACTTTCTTTTTAGATTTTTCTAATGCAGGAATTTTTCTTCCTCTTCATCAGTTAAACGGGTAAGAAAAATAGGTTATTGATGTACTTATGAGAGTGCTGCACACAAAGTATATTCTGATATCATCTTTCAGTTTCACCAAAGAACATTTGTCATCACATCTGATGAAATGGAATTAAATTGTGGTCTGCATCTAAGGCATCAGTTGAGAAATAAAAATGTGGAAATTCATGCAGAAAATACTAGTAGCAACATTAGCATGCTGAAGAATGCAATGATGCAGAGACTTTGTACAGACAGAAATATGATATAGTCTCTGCAGAAACCTCTTATTGTCCCCATGCAAATTAAAGGGAGATTAGAGGATTGTGTGGTATGGAAGTAACAGTAAAACAAGGGTAGTGTAATAATTCTAATTCCAAAATGAAATTTGGGAAAAATTGGTTTCTAGTAAATTTAAATGTTCTATTTGATGAAATTAAGTTATTCTGATTTTAGCTATTTTTAGGTTTTGCTATCAGTAGGGAAAAAACAAACCTCAAAATGAAAATGTGTTCAGTTCCTCTCTGATTTCCAGTTCTTGGTCAAACTGCACTATTAAAATTTTGCCCAGTCAACAAGTCTCTCTTCTCCCCTCCATTTCTGGCCTCCTTTTTCCCCCAATCAGTAATTATGCTGTCAGTTGCCTCCCATTCCTCTCCTAGGTATTTTCTCAAGGCTTGTCCACACCACAGAAATTTATGATACAAAGAGCTGTGCCGGGCTTCTAAGGATGCTTGTAAAACACTTCACATCCATACGCCAAAGTGCTCCAAGTGGTTTGTATTTCTGCCAAAAAACACTTGGATTTTTCTTGTGTTCAGCAAGGGCTAAACCTGGCTCAAGGCCAGTAGGGACAGCACTAAAGGAGATAGGATGCAGCACTCGTGCTGCAGCCCTACAGAGGCACTCTGTACGTTCCCAGAATCCGCCCTCTGTCAGAGCTACGCTGGGAACCAGGAGATGGCTGCCCAAAGGGCTCCGCAGCTGAAAAGCTTTGGGGATGCGAGCAGAAATGCTCTTATTCGGAACAGCAGTCGGCAGGATACCGCTGGATATAACAAATAGTTGGCATTTAAACCAAGGAACCGGGATAAGCTTAATGAGAACCCTTCTAATTATCAGGGTATTAGTAAGAAAGTGAGAAAATGACACAGGTACTAGAAGGGATTGCTGCTGCTCACCCCCCCTGCCTGGCCTGTCCTCCTCAGCCTTGCATGCAGAGCTCTCCCTACTCTCCTTTCAGTCAGGATCTAGGAAAGCAACATGAAGAAAAGGGGGAGGGGGGGGGGGGAACTCACTTTCAAAATAGCAGCAAAGAGCTCCTCTGCAAAGTGTGACTGGAGGTATAAAAGATACAGCTGGCAGCTTACACTGCTTTGCTGAAATAATGAGACTCGAGTTGTAGAAGCAGGCTACCTAAAATGGGCATTATTAGTTTTCTTTATTAGGGACTGGGTGGGAGAGCGAGGATGAGCAGCACTTCCCCATGCTTTGTTCCTGTCACTTGACAGCTTTTTTGTCCTTGAGATAGTCTCCCAAGGGGCAAGGAGTACACAGGGGCTCCAAGTCACTCCAGGGTGGGGAGAGGAGGGTGAAGCTTAGCGTATCAAGGCAAACGTGTCCACAGCAAATTTGATTGTTTAAAAATAATCCAGAATAATTTAGTCAGGAAAGGAAGATTCAATTGTAGAGAGGGATTTAAACTTAAATTGGAAGGGATTTTAAGTGTCATTACTAAATTCCCCACATAACACATTAGGCACAGCACAGGGAATCCTGATTTAACCTAACGATGAGCAGACTGACCAGATTTTCAAAGTGAAATAATGGAATTCCTGCGGGGGAAGGAGCTAGGTTCGGTCACAGAGATTTGGAGTGAAAAGCAGCACCAAAAAGGAAAAGACAGCCAGTTTCCCTCCTCCCCTGCTGTATTGCTCTACCTTTCCTCCACCCCATTTGTGAGAGGCACAAATTCCTCACGGGGTAAGCCCCGTGACAGCGAGTAACAAACAGTAATGTTGATGAGGGCAGTCAGCAATGCTGGGCTTCTTGTACTGATGAGATTAGCTGGAGGAGAGGCAGAGCTGAGCAGGGATCCAGTTTGCCCATCACAAGAACTCCCCTTCCAAGAGCTGGTGGCTGCACGATGCGGGGACAAGATACAGTGGTAGATACACAAACACCCCCCCACCCCCCCCCCCCACCCCCCCCCCCGTACTCACAGAGTCAGACCCATGTCCTTACTCTGTTGTACAGGTCATTCCCCTATAAAAGGCTTATTTCACTGGCTAACAGATTCATCATATTCTTTCCATGATAACTATCAGAAAGTCTCAACCTTGTGTGTGCTGACGTCTTCCGTCAATCTCAACCACCTTGAGATTTTTCACAAAGCAAAACTGTTGGGTTCTGGCCAACCTTACTCAGCATCCCTGCCTGAGGGCACAGGACATCCTCACCTTATCAGCAGCTGGGACATAGTGAGGGGCTCTCCAGCTTTTTGTTCTTTCCCACATCATTTGAAGCCAGGCCTGCTGACCTAGCAGGTTGTCTGTTAGCTGAAAGAATCATCCCTCAAGGAAAACTTTGTTTTTCCTCTTCCCTATGTTCCCTCTCTCAGATGAGCCTCTCCTCCCAGGCTCTCAATTACCATGAGCACTCTCATTTTCTCCAAAATTATTGCCCCTTGTTCTCCTGCACAGGAGAGACTTGTCAAAGTCCAGGACTGGTGGCAATGAACACCTCCATATGGTTTACATACCATATACTATCTGCCACTTGAGTTAGTTGCATAGGATATTTGTACATCTTAGATGATAAGCTTTTTCCAAGCAGGAACACAATTTTTACGTGGTTTTTTCCTCTAAAATTCCTCAATGGCAAATAAATAATGAAAAACCTAAACCTTCTACACTGAACTGGGGCAATTTAACAGCTAAAAAGAATAAGGCCAGGCTTGAAATAAGGCTTTCAGTTTCTATAACAGATGTAAAACACATGTGGGACTGATGGGGCAAGCTGGAAATATGATATGATGGTGAGCTCACAAGTACGTGGCACCTCTGAGACTCATTTGGTATACAATAACATACTAATGCCATCCTAGAAAAAGACTTATTGGGGTATTTAAAAATGTACATAGGCACTACATTATGCTGCCTTGCCTCCTGTCTGTCAAATCCAAATCTTGCTACTCTGTTCCCCACGAACACAGTACCTGCTCATTTCTGTCTCTTCAGGCAAATAATAACAATAGTAGTAATGGTAACAACAATAACAACAGTCTCAAGTAGGTTTCTCATTTCCAGGCTTAATTGCTGTAACCATATCTTTTCTGATCTCACTAAAGTCCATGTTGCTTCTATTTGCTTAGGAGGATGTTACTGCTGAAATCATACTTGCTGACCAGTGGTCTAAACATCCCTGTTTGAATGTATTTGCCTCCCATTTCTTTGATACACTGATCCCCCAGTCTGCTTCCTGCTGTTTTACCTGACTTCAGTGTTTGGCCACCACCTACTCTCAGTACGTAATTTCAGCTTCAGTACCCCACACCTCCTATTATTTTCACTGTGCTTGCTGTAATGCTCCAAATGTCTGCCAAGTCCATGCAGGGCTCTCTTGGAGACCATCTTATTCATTTAAGTTCTCCTAATGGTCCTTTTCTGATGAGACATGGATTTAGGCAATGAAGATGTCTACACATGATGAATACAATGTAAGCTACAGAGTGCCACAAGCTCACCACGCCACGCAGCAGTTTTACGGCCTTTCTCCGCTTTCTCCTCTTTTGTTACTACTCAGGAACCACACTGTGCTCAGTATTTTTGTAAGGTTTCTGAGGAATCTTCTCTCTTGTGTGAACTGGGTTGCTTGCAGCACATTACCAACAGTCACTCAGCATAATAAATGATAATTAGCAACAAAGCTTCTCCGGACTGAAATGTTACTGTTCTGGAAAAATGCTGTTCTGCTTCAACAAGATGAAATGAAAAGCAAAAAGAAAGAGAAGACCAATGTTTTTGCCTGCATCAGCTGCTCCCTGCCAGCAGGTAAGGCTCACCCAGGTAAGCTGCTGATTTCTTCCATGCTTTCAAAGCCAAAACGTCTTCACGGAAACTCCGGTAAAGGCCAAGTCTGTATTATTTCTCATTCAACCCAGCACTGTCACAGAGTGGTGCCTGATGGATACAGAAGTGGCGAGCTGGAAGAAATCTGTATTTTAAGCTGCATTTTGAACATCAGATGTCATTATAAAATTTGAAGATGATCAGTTAGACTACTCACATTAAACATCCAGAAAACTTTGCTCAAAAGGTAAAAAGAGCCTTGAAATTAGGCATGTCTTCCAGGGGCAGTGAATGCCATGCAGTAAACATTTCTTCACATTTATCTGGAGATACAAGTGAAAGAGAAGAAAACATAATCAAGACATAGGACATTTCAATGTTCACAGTATCAAGGAATCTGGTTATGTAAATCTGACCCAGGGATGCGAAAGCATGAGCTCAGAAGGGAAATTAGACCAACCTTTCTGTGATGCAGTGCAAAATGTTCAACTGTAACAACATTACTACACTTCTTGAAATGCAAAAGTTTAGATTCAGAATTCAGACAAAAGTTGATTCTTTTCTCATCATGAACAACAGGGATGTCAGAGAGGATATAATTTTCTGTTCTCATGCAAGAAATCTCCAAAGTCATATCAAGAACAAAACTGAACCAATTATAGAAGTTTAGGCGCCTGATTTAAACTTCCTCAAAACAAATTATTTTTAGAGAAATAAATACTTACGAAAGAGCAAAGGGAGAAGAGGACGGAGTGCTGATTATATATCTACACATGAAGAGCTATTTATACCTTTAATAGCTAATCATCTACTGTGTTGTCCTTTTATATCACTACTAGCCCCTAGGTAACTTCCAACAAGCATACTCAGACAGAGAGCACCATTCTACAAGGCCTGGAACTTGGCTTTGGTGCTAGGATGCCATATGTTCTTACACAAAAATTGTCTCAGAGATTAATGTCGTTTGCAAAATGCGGCACAGAATTCTTCCTGATAGACTGTCAGACTAACACCAGCTTATCCCAGCTAACTTCAAACTCGTCTGCTCCTTTTTACAAGGGAAACAATATGCTTCTCAGAAAACATTATGCTGTTAGAATATTGTTTCCCTGAAGACACTCTGAGGGTCACCATGAAGGATGCTGTATTGGTACAGCTGTCTTTGTAAATGTGTTTGAATCTCTGAGTGTCCCAGGCAAATTCAATATTTGATTAAAAAAGAGATACTCAGTTATCTGCAATGTGGACCCACTGCCTCAGTAAAACAAAATGCCAAAACAATGTTGTCTCAATTACTGGAGGACTGCACAAATGCCTTGCAAGGACACAAGAAAGAGCAGCAGTCCTCAGAGAAGTTAGAGGCATAGTTCTCATTTTAGGATCTATTTTTTTTAAATTTCTCCCACATTTACTGCTGACATTAGAAAAAAAGGGTTATTTCTTGTAAAATGAAACATTTTGTCCAACTTAAAAAGATGTGTTTCACTTTGGTTTGGATGTTTTTACTTATTAACATGTTTTACACTGCTATTTTAAATTAAATTTTAAAATGAAATATTTGAGGCAAAAACAAATAAACATATTTACCAAACATTAAAATATTGCAACCTTTATCAACTAAAATTGTACGTCAAATTCAGCACAACCTTCTGCAAAGGTTTAGCTGTACTCAAAAATGTATTTTTCAGCAAACACCATTTGACAACAAACATTCTCAACTCAACATATCTCCATTGTTGCTTCCTTAGCTATCATCACTGAGAACGCCAATTCACACGTTACCAGATACTATGAAACCAGAGATGCCCAAAATATCAAGAGATTTGGTCAGTCTCCCTTGCTCTTCAGCTGGCAGTAGAGGGAATCCAGCCATAGCGCAGTTGGAATAACAACAGATTTTCAGCAAAGTAGGCTGCTGTGCCAAAGCCCTGGAGATCTTCCTGACTGCTGATGCTGCTCCTGCTGCCGAGGTGCCAGTGGGAGGTCTGGGGTGAAGGTGCCCCCAGAAGAACACAGCTCGTCCCCCTCATCCATCACAGGAACGAGCCTCCCTCCCCATGGCTCCCTTTCATCCCATCTCCACCGATTCCAGTGACAGGAGAGGGACGTTGGCCTGGCCCCACTTTTTCAGCCTTCTGGTAATATAACTCTGTTTTTGCTATGCAGCTGAGAAGCTCTAAGTTGGCGCTGTGCCACGTACTCTGTATTGCTGTGCTTTGGAGGTTTTCACAAGGATGAAAGAAAGCATTTAGGGAGGTTCCAGAAATGATGCTGATGGCTGCCATGCTAATGCTTGTAATGAATTCTAAATTGGTAATGGGACCACTTATGGATAACTAAAGGCTTATTCACTCCCCTGGATATCTGCTTTTTTCCTTTACCACTTTTTGCTGGATTTAGTGCCAGTATTCACTTTGCACTTTCTCTTTTCGTCTTTTTCAGTTCTTTTACTTTCCTACTGTCATTTCTCATGCTGTACTCTTCCTCTAAAAACTATTACCTCTCAGGCTCTCCACTTATTCTAGTGGCCTTACTGCAGCAAATGCATGTCCTGCAAATCTCTAGGTACCATTGTTAGTTCTTTTTTCCCATATGGGACTAATCACTCAAGTTTGCAAGATTTTGAAACAACACAGTGCGGATAATAACACTTCTATGAGCATATAATTTCATTTTACATCTACTGGATAATACAAACTGCATTCGTACCACCTAGAGACAGGTGGTATAATAACAAGTGGTAAAATAATAGGTGGTATAATAACAAAGGATTGCATTAATGGGCAGCAATCATAACTGACACAGACCTGTAGTTTCTGGCTGATGCAGGTTTAAATGATGTTAGTGTTGATTGTGGTGTGTCTTATTGCCTTAGGAGATATGTGTTAAGTATAAAAGTTTGCAGTTAAAATTCTGCGAGGCACAAGGCTCCTCTGGAACATCTATCATGTCAGCAGAACTGCTAAAGTGTAACTCTGGTCAAAAAAAAATGACACTATAAAAATGACATCTATCATGTACTGTATTTATTTTCCCTTGGTGATTTCCAGATTAAATCTGCTCAGTTTACAAATCAAAAGAGACTTTTTTTAACTGCTTTTTTATCCAACAGTCTATGTTCCCTGTTCAGCCTCTGCCTAAAAAAAAATTAAACTATGTTCTTTCTGTTCCATACATCATTTTCCATCCACTCACAATAAAAATTCTCCAGCTAAAATACAGGTTGTATTTGTACTGACATGGAATGAATCAGAACAAACCATACCTCACTCACTTTTCAGATCAAAGTAAAATGTGTTTTTTCTCCCCAGTAAGCTACATACGTATATAGATGACATGGAGTGATCAAACTGGTCATTTTTACTATGACAAACTGAACAATATTCTATACTAAATATGTAGCTAACTACATGTTACACAACTATCTCTCTATGTATACACACACGTATATATGTGTATGTATGTATGCATGTATGTATAATACACACCTGTATATTGCTACACATACGTATTTGGATATGCTTTCAAATACAGTCCTAATCAAAGGGTGTCACCGACATTATATATCCCTTAAACACTTGTGCCAATATCTTTCTGTAATGTCCTTCCACATATAGGAGAAATTGGGAAAAGGACAGTACCAGACTTTACTAGCACCAAATGACTGCAGCCCCACACTGTTTCATCTGTGTTGAAAAGCATTAGGATTATTTGCATCATTTCCTAACCCTTTCCTCTGTCTCCTATTTGCTAACCTATATTTCATTAACTCTCCCTTTTGACATGGCTGAACTGTGTTAAACTGAATCTTTTCACATTATAATGGGTAATACAGTTACCTAGTTCTTGGTATCTGTTCATAGCATAAGAATAATGATGTTATACACAGTGTTATACCACAGAATGGACATGGCTAGTTAGCAGGTATTTTTCCGATGGCAAAGGAATATAATTTCAAACAAAAACTACTATAAAGAATGCTGCATTTAAAATATCAGGATTATGGAGAAATCAAGAAATTCAGAGATAAAGCTGATATTTTAAGTTAACATTTAGCTCTACTTCATTTTCAGCATTAATCACTGGGATGGCAATCAGATCATCTCATCTCATGAACGAAGTATAGCCAAATGGAGGGGAATCAAAGCAAGGCAAAGGTCATGCGGGTAAATAGAATATACTTTGTGGAGTGTGCTTTGCCATGATTGAGTGCACTTTGTCTGAAAGTATGTGTCAGCAGTTGGTCAACCTGACTTAGCTTTGGAGCGTTTGCTTGTACCAGGTTCCTCCACAACTTTATTTGTGAAGTGTCTTTTTTAGTAACACTGTCTGATAATGTAAATCTGGTGGTGATTCCTCCCTCCATCACATCCCAGAGAAAATGACATCGTCATCCATCCTCTTGTCCCATCACAACCTTATTGCAGGAAGTTACCTGGACAGGAAATTATCAGCCCTTAGGAAAGCTAATGAAAAAAAAAGCTGAAGCACATGTCCCCAGTAATGTAACCTACCCTGAGCACATTTACCCTATTTTCCACTCCTTGTGCTGCGCCACAGTCCTTATCTTCCAGACAGCTCTTGGTGTGGAGCCAACGTAACTAAAAAATCACCTAAAGCTCTCAAATGATGACTAATGGGTGATAGTACTATTCTTTAGACACAAGGGCGACTTTATGATAGAGGTAAAGCTTGTCTGTGCAGGAGACACAACATTTTAGGGGCGTCTACAAGACTGAAGTAAGCTACCACATGAAATAATGGCCTTTACAAATCTTGCCACTTTCTGCTACAACTGCATGTGATCAATGTTAATCATTTCATTTAATGAAGTGCTGGAAGGTGAAGGGGAGAACAGGAGCTGAGGTAGAATTTAATTCTCAATTTGTCTATATCAGTGGTTGGCTTACAATATGGTCTCCTTTTAAGTCTTAATGTATTTGTGTCGGTTAATAAATTTGCTATAAAAACCGACAATAAAACTGAGTTAAGGTTGACAGCATATATCTGAAATCTATACTAAAACATATTCTTATACTGTTAGAAATTAAAACTGTATGGGAAACCATTTAATCATCATGAAAAAAGGTCAAGATTTTGTAATCTCTTCCCACACCAAATCAAGAAAAAATTAAGATCTCAAGAATATTCAGTACAATCCAGCCCAATTTAAACAATTCAGTCAACAATGTAATCAATTTCAACCAATGAACTTATTTAAAAGATTTGATTTAATTAACTTAAACTTGCAATTGAAAAATTATTTTGACTCATAAAATGATTGATTCTATTGTTTTCTAGACAAAGAGCCTTGATCTGCAATTTTTGAAACTGTCAAATTGTTGTCAAAACAGAATATTCCGCAAGAAGTGGTTCTGCTCGAAAATCCTGCTCAAAATTGTTTTGACCAACTCCACTGTATGTGTCTGCCCAAAACCATCATACACAATATAATCAAAATAGAGCTTAGAAGTACAAAATATATATAGATAAAAAATGTTAAAAGTTAATTCTAAAAATTAAGCACTGGCTATGGACAGTGGAGGAACACAATCAACCCCATCTCTGATCTCTGAAGCCCAGTGAAATCATGCAATAACCTCAGGTTACAACCCAGGCATTCGTCTGGATCCTCACCTTCAGCGGAATGTTTATTAAAAGGTGTGACTCTCCAGGACACATGAAAGTACCTTTTTCTTTCTCTTTCTGGTGGCACAGGAGGCCACGTGGCTGAGGTGTCCACGCTGGACTTCCTCACAACTCCTTGCCCTCCCCTGCAGGACCATACCCCTGACACGTGCTCTCCTCTGCCGTACTCTATTTAAATGCACACTCGCACACTCACCCCTCCTTATCCCGCCCTCCTCGCCTCTGCTCAGAATAGATGCAGCACAGTAGGCACATGGGTAGCCTTTGAACTAACAATAAAAACACAGAGCTGAAACTTACTTTCATTAGAAGCCAGTGCACTTTTTTTTTTCCCAGCAAATCACAAAGAATTGTTCTCTTTCAAAATGGCTGCTGTTTCCCAATGCCTTCGGCAACACTGGTGCTAAGCCATGTATAAAGACAGAGGCTTCCTACGCTGAAAGAGAAAAGGGTTTTTAGAATGATGTTCGTAAAAAGGAATTAAATGTTGAAGTGTCTATCTGCTCGGATAAGTGTAGTCACAGATTTATTTTGGCTGTACTCCAAGCTAGGAAGTTGTGAGTGTGCTTTGGCTCGGCAGCCGGAGTGGCAAATTAGCAGAGTGCTAATATACCCTGCCTTTCAGCCTACTGCTTCAGGTACAACTCTAGACCAGGCTGACTCATGTTTGGGAAGCTCAGAAAGAAAGGTAAGAGAACAGGAGACTCTGACTCCTGTTGACCCTCAGCTATGAACCAAAAGAGGTCAAGAAATTAGTTCCAGAATAAAAAAAACCCACTGATCTGGTAACAAATTTACTGCAAATTTTACTGTAATGCAAATATTCATAAGTAGCAGCAAGTTAACATTCATGAGTAGTATCATGTTAATATTCATAAATAGTATCATGTCAACTTAAAGTAATTAAAGGAATCTAAGTGGTGAAATTCTTGGAGTTTTAACATGTTAGGTGTTAGACAACTTAATGGATAGCAATAATTGTGCCACAGCTTTGATTATCAAGTTGTGAGATAGTGAAGATCTCATTGCACCTGCAAGTGGGAACGCTGGTAGGACACGAGTTCAAAGATGACAAACAGCGGCCTCACAGTGACCAGCTCTCTTAATACCCTCTGAGGTATCCCACACAATCCTATACATCCAGCTTATCTAGGCAGCCCTTAACCTGATCATCCTCTCCTCTCCCAGTCCTTGCTATGAGACATGGACCTGGGAGGCCTGAGAGCACTTCATTCCTCCCCTATTCCTTGCACATTCTCTTTTCCTATGCTACATTACTCTCCATGGACATAGACAACAACAAGCAACCCTTTACGTATTTGAAGTTCGTAATCATGTGCTTCCCCTGTCTCTTTTCGTTATGGAAAACATCCCATGATTTTGCAGTCCTCCCTGGAAAGTCAGGTTTTCCAAATTCTGGATTACGCTTATTCTTCTACTTTTAGCTAGTCCACATCATTCTTGAAATTTAACACCTAGAACTGCACTCAGTCTACCACCTAATACCCTAGTTTCATTTAGAACACTGCAGTTTTCCTGCACACCAAATATGTACACTGAGATTTTAATCCTTTTCTTTTTTTCCCCTCTTTGCATAATATATTTAGATTTCATGGTATTTAAATGAGACAAAGGCTGCGCAGGACTGATTCTGTGTAGTGGAACAGACAATTCGCACTGATTTAAAACTGAGGCTTGGGGTCTCTAGGAGCAGCTTCAGATGTCCTCCTGTGTTATTGCTAGTTGAGAAGCTTAACCTACTTCCTACTTTTTCTAAGATTTAGAGGCAACCAAATGCCCATCCACTACCTGGATGAAACAGTATGATGAACAGCTGTAAGTGTTGCTCAGTTTAATCCTCTTGACCTGAGGCTGAGACTGTATCACTGCGAAGTTACCGCTAGCTCAATAAAGCACACTGCAGAAGCTTTAGTTTATTTTCTCAGACGAGAACTGGGTGAAAGTTGACTTACCAAGCGTTGAAAGTAAAGACTAAGATGTAGTTAAGAGGAAATATGGGTATATACCTAAACTTTTATCTTTTTCCTGCTTTTCTATGTTCTTTGAATGAATTAATAAATACCTCAATGTGAGTAATTTTTACCCAGTGTGCTGAACACAGACTCTTTGACAGGAAGGGGTTTGCTGTAGCCCGATATAACTGAGCCCATAATGCTAACACAGCTGAGAATATAGAGCTACAAGACTGTAAGGCTTCATCTTTTGTGAGGGGTAAAGGAAAATAAGCCTGTCACTTGATAAATATCCTAGCAGGATCTAAAGCACAGTTTGGCATGCAACCACAACAACATGCTTGGATTTTCTGTACCAGGTACTTAAAAGAAACCTGGGCTATTTTGTACCCAGTCCATAAAGTTCAAACCCATTCTTTTTATGCTTTGCGGGAATTGCATAAACATTTTTCTGAGAGCTACTTGCCGTTGTGTTTTGAAATAATACAAATAATACAGGTGAGTGCATCAGAATGCGGATGCAAATACCTTCATGGTGGAGAGCGAATGGTGTAATATGATAGCAGTATCAGTGCTGATTCAGAGCTGTATGCAGTATGCAGCATCACCAGGTAGTCCACAGAAGCAGATTATCTGGTAGAGGAGCCATGCTCTCCTCTTTGGTTGACACATACAATGGGCGCTGTTTAATGGAAGAAATAGAGCTCTTTGATCCCCTCAGCAATCTTCCCTAGAGATTGTACATCTTGCGTTTCCCACTGAGAACAAATTACAGACCTCCTCAAGTCTCTTTCCTTTATGTAATATTAGTACATTTCAGGGGATGTCACCATATAAATGCACCATAAAAAAAAGAGATAGAAAAAGTTGTTATTCATACCTACCTGATCTCCAAACGCTAACAGTTTTGGTTTTGTGGTTTTCTTTTCAGTTTTTACAGTTGCTTCTGTGGGTGGAAGGATGCAAAAGACATGAGTAAAGCAGGCTACCTAACAAATGTTCTTGATATTGAGTATAGTTTAATCTCTTTTACGAGTTAGAAATTCTCCTTACTTTGTGTTGAGCAATTTATGTTTTCTTCAGTACAAGATGAAGTGATGGCAAAGTCTGAGAGCAACAGCAATGAAAAGAAAAAAATAGTCTTTAAAGCTGAGTTTCACAGCCTCAGCCATCTTGAGGCCCGTTCGTTTTATTCACCCTTTTAGTATATTAAGTCTTAAGGGATTATTATTTCTAGTAACACTATAAATGTGACAATTTCTCTATACTGTGGTTTTATTAGTGGAAAATGTGAAGATGGTTTTGGCAATGGTTGAACAGCAGATGACTGGATAGACAGTACAGAGAAGTCTATGATACATCTGCAGCAGCCGGAACAGCAAAATAGGCATTGAAGCAGTGATGATAAAAAACTCTGTAAGCAAACAAATCATCTAGGACTGAGTTATTATTCAGTTCAAACATTAAAGAATCCACAAGTCAAGGAAAATGTCTGGATTTAATATTTTTTAAAAAAAATCTGATTGCTGCTGAGTTTAGAAATAATTAATTTCTGAATTGAAAAACATCAGAGTTGTGAAACTTGAAGAGAAAGGAGTTCTTCTGACCACACTATGGACCGTGTGAAAGGATACTGGAAGTGAAAAGGAGAATAATTTTGCTGTTCATCCTGCCTCCACCTTACCAGGAAAGAATGTCTATTTTTGATCCAATGTTTGCTGTTTACTACTAATTTTTTTGTAAAGCCATACTGGACAACAAAAAACTACCTATCTAGAAGAGATTTGAGAATGTGTGCTTGTAGAGAGGCAATATTGGTTTACTTTTTTAAGACCAATCCTGTGACTTAATTGCCTTTACAGCTTTACAAAGTAACACAAATTGACAAAAATTTCCAGGCTCTACATCTATCTCCTTCAGACTATGCCTTCCACACCATAGCTCCAGCTTAAACACTTCTTACGTTTGCTGCATACATGCCAACAAAAATCCCTGACAAATCAGGTGATGAGATGGGAAGAATGATTCAAAGACAGACTGTAGTGCTTGGAAGGTGCTAATATTTACTGTTGGCTTCTCAATTAGAAAAAGGTAAATTTCAGTCAGATTGTGAGACTGAACTTAATTGTTTTGTCATTATAAAAGTTCTTTCTTCCCTATGATGCAAACCTGTCCTCTATTCCAGCCTTGTGAACAGAAGGAAGGAGTAATTTAAAAATCTTTTATACCTGCAGTAAGTAGCAGGTATATGGAGTGAAGATGGAAGAGGAACTGAAGATCTAACAGGCTCGCGTGCATCTTAAAGAGTTGAGATTAAAGTGGCTTATTTAACATAAATGTTACAACAAAGTAATATAAAATTGTAGCAGAGGTTTTCAGGCTTCTTTATGGGTGTTCTGCTGTATTTATTCAGTTAGTTACAGAAAGCTTTTTATATGGATTTATGTGCAAGGTTTTTTTTAAAGAAAACTTTCTTTGGCAGTTCCAAGTTGTCTGTTTTTATTAAAACCTCAGCAGAGTGTTCCAACAATAACTGTAATGTAAGTACTTATCAGAACTCTAACAGCGTAAGTCAACATTTATTAAGTTTCAAGTACTATGTAATAGTGGATTGCTGAAAAGTCCTGTCTTAAGTCTTGTTCTTCCTCTAACGTTTCTGAAATTTGGGATTTTTAAAATTTAAGAATACACAGGACAGCATCTACTCAATTTACAGAGCCTCTTTTTCTTGGTTGTCTTAACAGGTTCATTCAACTATAACATCTTCCGTAGTATCAGTCTCGTAAGTCAAGTCTTATCAGGCTAGAAATATTCTCAAGGATAGAGTGTCCATAATCCCTCTTCGCCATCCTTCTTGAAGATGAAGAATAACTTCCTACTTTCACTCCCTCTGCCAAGTCTAAAACTAGCCTCATTAGCTCAGGAACTATTTTTCTTCTTTGTTTACACAGTGCTTAGAACAAAAAGGCCCTAAACTCAGCAGGAGCCTGGTAAGCAGTGTCAATAATATAGGCATGTCAAAAGAGGTTTTGCTAAGAAGCTCATTATTAAGTTGAACTTATGTTCCACCTTCCATAGCCTCTTATTACCATCATTAATATCTTTTGGATACAAAGAAGAGCGGGAAGGGGAAAAAAACAGCCCACAATTTTAGTACTTGGTTTATCTAATACTGAGTTATTTTGGTTTAAACACCTTGACATTTCACTGCCTTATGAATACAGTGTAAGAAATAGAGAAAGATGGAGAAAAAACTATGCAGAGAAGAAAGCAAGCGATGAGAGGGAATGAACACAGAGCATTTAATGAATATGAGCTTCTTTTGATTATCTTGTGACTAGTTTTTAGATTTGGATCAGAATTAAGACTCCATTTTGCTAGATGTCATATGAACACATAGAGACACACAGAGAAGCATAAAGTGAGAGGGGGCTGCTTTCCTCGAAGAACATACAGATTAATTGAAGTTCAGACTGGTAACACTAGAACACTACAAGGAAGCTTATTCTTTTCCCTTGAAGCATTAAGCAGTTCTAGAAAAGCCTCCAGGATGCCTGAAGAGACCCTGAGTCCAGACAATAGAAGCAAAAACTTCATTACTGTTTCCATTTCCATTTCTTGACCTAAGAGGCAAAGTTGAGGGAAAGGCTGGAGGCTCACAAGAGAGGAGCAACTTGTAGAGGAGAGAAGGCATGAGAAGAATATGTGGGAGTAGGACACTATGGCTGTTTCATGTTTAAAGCATCTAGAACAAGAAGATACCATCTTTGGAAGTAGGAAAAAAAAAAGCAAGATTTTGCCCTTCTTTTCCTTTTTTTAACCTTCTGTTAACAGAAAGGATAATTGAATGTTTTTCTTTAGCAATGAGATCCCAGCTTTGCATCACTGAGAATTATTGCTCAAACGCGAAGAAGACCTCTTGAAAAAAACATTTTAGCTAGGCAGCTTTTGCAGTTGTGGTCCACACCTTACTTATAATGCTACTTAACCTTCGTTTTAACACAGAGCTAGAATATATTGCCTACTTTTATCAAAAGCCAAAAATAACACAGCACTCAGTATTTTTCTGTGCAAATATTATTAAAGTTGGGGGAAGGAGGGAAATAAAACTGACCTGAGCAGAATGAAAAATTGTGCTGCAATTAAAGACACTCAGCTGTGGTAGAGAGAGAAAATAAGAAAAGGAAAAATACAGCAGCATGTAAGAAATAAACAGCAATTAGTGAATGAGACTATTGCTGCTTAAAATTGGTATTTAAAACTTGGAAGAAGATCAAGCAACTTTCTTGTAGCTTTCCTATATTAACATGTACAATAAAACTTCATATCAGCAAACTGCAGCATAAAGAAGTTAACATGTTATGCTACCACTAAAATAGCATGAAAAAGTCTTGGAGGGGAAAAGAAAGGAATCTGGGGGAGAAAGGTTTCTGCAGTTACACAAAATGATTTGTTTTGTCTCATGGGTATTTGGCAATGAAGATTTAAAATTTAACAATGACAAGGACTGTTAGTATTGTAGTTAATGTTCTAAGTAAAGGTGCTTATATTACTTAGGTTTCTGTTTATTAATGTTAGAACTCTGTTATTACATAGAGAGAGACAGACAAATCCTGTAGAGTAACAATATGTCTGCTTAAAACTGTATTTCTGGTATAACAAGAATGCTTCTCAAAGCATACTTTATTCATTTTTAAAATGTTATAAATGCCCTCTGTTTCAGAGCTAGAAGTTATATTAATATTAATCTGAAATGTTCCTAACATTTCTTTTGCTTAAAACAACAAAAGTTGGAAGAGTTCAGTTGCTGCAATGCATAATAATACACCTGTCCCCAAAATGTCTTTCAAAAATGGTTTTTTTTGAGCTGGCGAAGCCCCCACTTTCTCTGGAAATCACTTCAAAGCCCATCCTATGTGAAGGCCTGCTTTAGTCGATATTTATGTTATTCTCTTCATGGACATTGTAGGAGGTCACAGTGCAAAATCCAAGTGTTTGTTTTTCATTCCTAATAGCAGAGAGGTTTTAAACATGAAGCAATCGCTCACTCCTTCAAGAAAGATAATTCATGTCTTCCCTTAGCACAGTCAGATCCTGGAGACTTGCCACTTCAATTCTCTGGGACTTTACAACCCACACTACAATATTCAAATAAAATCTTATTGTATTGTGAAAAGGGGAGGGGGGAAGAGAAGCTGTGTTAGCACTGATTAAAGTTGAAACTTCAGTTCTGTGAAGGTCAGGAAATTCAAAATAGCTTCTTATAATATCTTCACCCTGCTTCAGTGTGTGAACATGAAAATGTTTCTTTGCAGACAGCTGGGTGTTCATGTGACAAAATACTCTTTTACATTGTTTGAAAATAAACTAATTTCAAGGTGATCAGGATCTCACTTCCAAAGAAAATCCCTGGTAACATGACTACCTTTTCCTTTTTTATCAGCACAGTAAAGTTATCTGAGTGTTCCTTGCCCATGTTGCTTGACAGGCAAAGCTGGTGGTACCCAAAACAATTGGCTCAAGAAAACTTAGATTTGTTACCGAGATATTACCAGTATGATTTCCAATAAAGCCCATAGTAGCTGAGATCATGAAATCCAGACACCTTATTTAAAATGTACCCTTTGGCATGTCAGCCATCAATTTGCAAGGTAGCTAAACTGTCTATTAAGTCCTCAAAGCCAATCAAATGCCTACTGTTTTAGTATTTCCAGTGTTTTCTCTAAAATTAAACTTTTGCACTTTCTTTAAAGGCAACAGTAATCATGTCATTGCCTTTGGACATAATGTCCAAAACTGAGCATGTTTTTAAAATTAATGCCATTATTCTGTCAGACATCTCTCCTCTTTTATCATTTGAAAAAATAGCCTCCCGTAGAGAGTCAAATCTTCTATCATTTCAGTGCTAGCTACAATTAACTTTGTTATTTTAAAGAAGTTATCCTCTCACTGAAGAGAGCTGAAGAAAAAGAGAGTCTTCAGTTAAAAGGACACATACTGTCAGCATTGCTAGTCTTTGAAAATTGCCTCATATTGTGATTTTTTTTTTTCAGGAGTACAGTATGTAATTCATACACAAATATGTAAGTGGCTGGAGCACTGAATAACAAGTATTACACTTTCTGTACCTTCCTCTGTAAACAAATTGATTGCCTATGCATCCTATCATATAGCAATACGTCGCTTCTACATTGATTAAAAAAAATAACTACAGGAACCTTTAAAACAGGAACTTCAACACCAGCCAGCTGTCCAAGTCTAATCACCTTGGCTGCATTTGTTTAATGATGTAGTAGCCAGTTCCTCATGCAACATTTGGTCAGAATCTAAGAGATAACATCAATGGAGTTCAATGGAAATTAACCTGAAACTGAATTCAAGGAATTAGGATAAATCTTGGACACATAGGATCAAGGCAAGGGAAGGAGCAGACGGGGTAAGTAAAGTTCAATATAGGAGAGGGCACACTGTTCACTCCTTGCAGCAGGAGCCAGAGGAATGGCAGATTCTCAGATTGGCACAAATTTAAAGACAATTGAAGTCAATGGACTTACTCCTACCAGCAAACGTTACTTGGGCTTCACCAAGGAGAAGCAGGGTTCAAATGTGACCATTTAGTATATGTTCAAAATATTCACCGCTCCTTTTTTTCCAGTGACTCATGGATTTTGTTAGCCAGTTCATCCTAACAGCAAGCTGCTTCAGCGAGTCAAAGCAAACTGTTATCCCAGTGCCTAATTTTTAGGGGGTCTAAAATTTCTGAATTTTTTTATTTGTCTATACAGTGCTTGATTTAACACTTATGGAAACTTAAAGCTTTTCTAATAAGAGAATTACCAGTTGAAAAAACTTGGCCATAAAGGCAACAATGTAAAGCAGGCACAGACTCCTTTATCCAAGCCTCTGAGGCCTTCCCAGCTTTAAGGTGATCTATCTTTAAGGTGATTACAGGAGTAGTTTTGACAGTTCCATGTTTGAACTGTTGGCAAGACACTTGAAAAGATATTGCTTAATGCCTTGAATATAGAAGGACACAAATAAAATGTTTTTGCTTGTTTGGGAACTTATTTTAAGATTTATTTACTCTGTAAGAACTAAGGAGATATCCCCATGTCTTTTCTGTACACTCCTCCACAAATAAAGAATAACAGAACTGATGGTTAGATGGTTAGAGATCTATAAAACTACGATGGTCATGTAGATAGATGAATGTATTGGCTGGCCAGTTATATTTCTGATTCTTCCATCAAGTATCCCGTGTAACACAAACAGAGTAAATGGATTTGTTTTATTTTATTTTTAAAAGCAAGTTTTCTTTAATCTTTTTTTTTTTTTTAGTTTGGATTTAGATGAATCATTACCTGGGTGGAGTGCCTCATGGTAACAGGATTATTATTATTTCATTTCCTTTTAGTTTGAAACAAACAAAATCTTTTATTGATATCATATTCAATATTTTGCATTAGGAGTTTTCTTCAGACCCAGCATGACATGAACAAAAATAATGCCGTCCTTCAGTTGACACTGGCAATGTTTAAATTTTTGCTAAGATTGTGCAAAGAGTTCTTAACATGTATTGGCACCGTACTCCATCATGACTTCATATAGCTAGGATAATGTACATAATTTTGTACTAAACACTGACATAATCCTATTCAATGGGATTTTGCCTTCTAACAAACTTTATTGGTGTAAAACCACGCTGACTCTGACTGCTTAAATGGTCCACTAAGTTGCATTGAGGTTAATTTCAATCTTGATTCTGTACTTCTGTGTGTTTACAGGGCTTTTCCCAGCTTTTAGACAAGAATGAGCTAGGGGAGAGCTATGGCAGTCAATAAAATAGACTTTCTCAGTACTTTTAAAATATTTTTTGATACAGATTTGAACAAAGAATAGCGAGTAAGATCAACTGAAGAAATCCTTCACACACCTTTCTGAGGCTGCACCTGGAATTGACTGTACATAAGATGAACCAGTTTAAGCACAGCAATTTAGCAATATCAAACCCAAGTGGGTCTGTATCACTACAATACCAGCTTACAGTAGTCTCACTGTTAATGCAATTTTTTCAAACGCACCACTCTGTAGTCTGGGAAGATGCTCTATGTTATGGTGTTCCACCACACACCTCTATCCTCCATGTCTGGGTTGTTGGTTTTTTTTCACAGTGCAGGATAGACCCTGAAGAGAGGAATTTCAAACTGTGACTCAGACTAACACTCTCATCATGGCTTTTTTGACATCCATTACTTTTGCCGCTTCTGTTTTTGAACTGCTGTTGGGATGCTTGAAGGAATCTTGATTAATGCTGTGAATATAAATCTTATTAATACAAATAGGCTGTACCTATGCAACTGAAATTTTATAGCAGATGGATATCACTGTGCAGTATTGTGTACCTTCAGATGTCATGGTCACCTGGCTCATGGAAGAGGAGTAACAGGCTGAGCAGATACATGGTGCAGCTTTTCCTAGTTGGCTTCTGCTACTGAGACAAGGTAACTGCAGTGACAGAGCAATAACGCTGTCAACAACGGCAGCAGAATTTCAAGCTGACAATGGCTGCTTCCCTATGTATCTGCATGGGTGTTTCCACATCTCACTGTCATCAGAAAGCTCACTTACCTGTTGCTTGCTTGTCTTTAGCTAACTGAGCAGATCAAGTCCTGGAAGGAGCTGTGCTGTTGTGTCATATCAGTAACTTTGGCTGTTCAGAGAGGGCCATGAATTGTGTTGTGTGATTGCATTCCTGATTCCATTAGGACTTGTAGAGGGATGTACATGACTAACCTTCAGCAAGGTTTCAAGCCAAAATCTTCATCTACAGGACAAGATATTTTTTTCATGTTGCTGCAAGATCTCATCAATTATTAAGGAAGGTTCACTAATATTAATGTGGAAACATCAATGTTGCCAAGAACTGGGGTTCATTTCCAGCAGTGCCCAAAGGAAAACCTGCTCTCTGGATAATCTGAATATTAATGGTGTTAAGATTTCACACCTCAGTAGGGAATATCTGGTTTATTTTCAGTTCCCCAGCATATGGTGCTGTCTCTAGGTTCCTCAGGCAGAAGAAAGAATAGTTTGGCTTCATTTTGCTTAGTCTGAAAATGAAAAATGCTTTTGGACCACTTATGGTTAAATGCTGAATTTCTCCAACGATGTGTGGAAGAGAGTGTTTTATTCTGCAGGGAGGAAAGAAGGAGCAAGTGATTGCTGTGGGAAGGTCCTATAGGCATTGCTTGAAAGAGTGCTCCCCACAGTGACGGCAGCAGAGCTCGGGGCCCTGCTGCTCAGCCTTTTACTGAAGACGTCCATTGGCATAATTTTTCCTTTTGTTTTCTCCATTTTGACCCCTTCCAGAGCCTTTTGCTCCAGTTTGGTCCCTTGGTCCTAGCATAAGAAACTATTTGCTTCTCACTTGTCTCTTCATGGCTCTTTTAGAGCACATACAATAATCCCCCAAACAGATCTTTTCTTCTTTCTTTTCCTGTGCAGATCTGTCTGCATCTCAATGGACAATAGCTACCCCCTTTACACAAGCTGCAGCATGACAGAAATATCCCAGGCACTTGGTGATCCCTCTTCATAATATCAGTGCCAACAACATAAAATAAACCTTTTCCCCTTTCCCATCTCCCCCACAGTTTTTGGGGAGCCATTTCCAGCTACTCTTCTACCTTGGGATTTCTTCCGACTTCCCTTGAGAGGCTGAGCTATATTTGAAATTATTTTCTCCTACTTAAAGCTTCTGTGACAGTAGCTGGGTGTTTGACCAGCAATGTTAGACTTTGGTGGGTAGGTAGAAAAAAGAAAACCAATTAGATGGTTGCTAATAGCATTCTGCATTCATCAAAGCTATTCTTACTTTTGAGGATGCTACCCACAGGCAAGACTTTCCCAAGGTATAGAAGGATCTTACTCAAACCAGCCAATAGGCAAACTGGAAAGATGCACAAGGGTGCTCTTTATCATCATCTTTCCCTCATCTTACTCCCAACCATAGATGCGCTCCAGCTGCTGGAACGGTAAAGGGAAATACTAACTATCTGAGAAGGCACAGGAGAGTTTTTCTTCCTTGAATTCTGTGCACCTTAGCTTTCAATTCTTTTTTATTACACCTACAAATAATTATAAAATACACTGCAAAATTAATAACATTCTGCAGTAACTGTTTAAGGGCAAGTAGTTTGCAATGTCTTAAAAATCTCTACTCACGTTTGAATTGTCTCTGTAATGTGATTTTGGCTGTTTATGTTATGAAATCTCAGTAGCAGGAAAACCCGAGCACACTAATGAAACCACGAACCAATGTTCTTTCACTATTTTTCATGCTGGATCTGTCACTACAATAAGCATCCTTCCTCTGCAAAGCATCACATTTGGTTGTTTTTTTCCTCCAAAGTCCTGTTTTGTCAGCTTGTTGGAGGAAAAGTGGAGAAATCACAAACACTTTAAATTCCCCAAGTCCAAGCGTGAGCTGCAGCCACATCCCATCTCCATACTGAAGTGACACATGAGCACATATAAATCCCATTTGCCTGCTCTCCACAGGAGAAATGATGACCAGGAGACCAGGTCTCAGAAGCGTGCAACTTTTAAAAGGTTCTCACAGGAATTAATTGAAGGAAATTGCTATTCCATAACGAGCCTCATGTTAAGGAATACTTACCAGTTAGGAAGGAGATACGTGTTGAAATTAGCTTATACAGGATTCTTTGGCTTTATTGGACATGTGATACCAGGAAGAAAATAAATTTAGAAATTATTTATAGATGAGCACCTCCTAAATGATATGTCACTTGCTTCAGCAGGAATGTTAAGATATTTTGGGGGAGATACTGTGAATGGATATTATACCTTTTACAGCCTTGTATTCATTCATACAACACGTTCACTGGAGCTGAAAGGGAGAAGAGTATGAATGGCTGTTACCTGCATCACAAAGTTGCTGTCAAAGGAAAACAGAGCAGTCAAAATCCCCCAAATGTTTAAATTCTTTAGGAACATGAGAGGGAGAAAGTCTCACCTCTGTATTTGTAAGCAATGGTCAGAAGTTTGCTTTTGGCCAGCACCCAGCAAAATACTGTCTTCAGCAGCAATAATTGCCAGATTTTTGTTTCCCTACCACTCCTCAAGAAGAGCCAGCACTGTGATTTGAGGGGGCTGAGTCATGATACGGATGCGTATGCAAAATGTGCAGAAGCCACTGAAAGAATGAACCCTTTTCAAAACTTAAATGCTGCTCAGCAGACTCATCCAGTTCAGGCTGAAGTTTATGCAGCTTACACAGCACCCTGACTCTAGGGAGGAATAGATGGGAGGCAGAGGAATACACATGGATAAAACTCCAAGCCAACCCGAGGCTCGGCATTTAGTGCAGACAATGCAAAGGTACAGCCATGGATCATACCAGTTGTGGTTTTTATGGAGAACTAAACACCACATAATTCTTTGGTTTGATGCAACCACGATCCAGCTCCTCACAACTGTGGCACGTCCAGTATCGGCAGTCCTCTTCTGGTCCCCTCATCCTTCAGTTTCTCTGTTGCCACTTCTTAGCCATTGACATGAGGCCCAGCTTCGGAGCGATTTCTTCACTAGTTCTGAAAATCTCGTATGTGTTTACAACTTACTGACTCATCTCCAAGTGGGATTACACATGCTTCTCTTCAGAAGCCTAGGACATGTTCAGGCAGAATCAAAGGGGACATGGCTGCCTTAATGGATATGGAAACCCGCTATTACTTAGCAGTGAAGTGGGGCACTCCTGGCTTCCCAAGGGCATTTATTTGTAGAGGCAATCTGGTCATGATGACTCCAAATCAGTGTGAGGAGAGAATACGGAAAGATGTAAAGTGATGAGCGTGGGATGGAAGTGGAAGACTGCCAGAAGTGGAGCTGCAAAGAATATATTTACAAAAGCTTCAGTGCAAAGGAAAATCAGGGTTCTTCCTGTAAAAGTCAGATGCCTGGGAACAAATACTGAAGTGTGTGTTTCAGAGCAAGGAATACTATTTTGGGAAACTGTGGTTCTGACTGGGGAGTCGTCTGATAACCAAAGCAACGGTGTGATGAAAGGGTTAATGTGATCACTGTATTTGCTAACACAGGAGCATTGAGTAGGAATCTGGTACATGTATTACTTCTGGTTTTCAAATGACTACAGCTGCTGGCGAAATACAGCGTGCAGTTCCAGCACCAATATTTCAAGCAGCATGTTAAAAATTAGAGGGCCAGGGTAGAACTGGAACATTAAATGATTGGGCACTATGTGTTTTAATGAAATACTCAAGGACTTTGATTTATTTAGCTTAATGAGGAAAAGCTTTGACTTACCAAAGGTAACTGGTCTGTAGTTCCAATACAGGGAACAGATACATGAAAAAGCAACTCTTCAGCTTGGTGCTGAAAGAAGTAACAAGAGTGAATGCCTGGAAATTAGACAAGTTAGATAAATGCAGCCTACTCATGACACAGACATTTTTAAAGAGAAGGGTAACCATTCACTGGAAAAACTTAGTACAGGTGACATTAGACTCTCCATCATCAGTAATTTTTAAATGAAGATTGGATTTCTTTTGAAAAAAAGATCTAGTTGAAGCAGCAACTACTTCAGCAATATTTTATAACCAATATTACATGAAAGGTCAGCCTATAGACTTTTGTTCATTTAATTTAGGATACATAACATTTCCAATCTAACAATTTTAAGGTAAATGACAAGCATGCATAAAGAATGTCTGACTACAAACCCTGTGAGGCATATAAGCATTTTCAATGTTTATTTGTTTTTCTCCAAAAACTATTCTTGGCTGTGCAATAACTGCTGTGCAATGTAGACACCACTGCAGTAGCATCAGACAAGGTAGCAGAAGCACAAAGCTCAGGACTGGACACAAAATTGTTCTGCAAATCGAAGTGAATACTTGGGTGTTTAGCCCGTGCTGAGCTCCCTGCTGTTGCCTGCAGCTCTGGAACTGTGAACAGACTAGGTTATAGCAGCAGCTGATATTGCACCCTCTCCAGAGTGGTTCAAAGAAAAGCTTAAGTGGAAAAAGTGTCTGTCCCTAACTTGTGAAGTAAGACTTTCCACAGAAGAACCGTATTCATTGGGAAAATTTAACTGTAACAAGACTTGTAGTGGATTCTGTCACTCTAAATCGAGCTTCCATGTCTGCCTCAAAAACATGCCCTCACTCTGCACAAGTTCTTGGCCCTGTTAGGAAAATCACTAGGCAATATTCTTAAGCCTGTGTTTTGACAAGGTCAAAATAAATTATGAAAACAGTCCCTTCTGACTTCAGAAAATATAAAAAACAGTGGATGTGATCCATTAGCAGTGGAGAAAAAGTAAGAGATTTTGTTTTAAAGCCAAAGAACTAAAGTCCTAGTTTATTTATTTATTTATCTATTTACAGAATCTGCACATGTACTGAATTGTGCTCCTCAACACAGAAACAAATTTGGGGCTACAATTTAAAAAAAAAAAAAAATCCTTAATTTCAGCTCTAAAATACTTCTGTCAAGAGTCTGGGAAAAAAATGGACAGACTTTCAGAAATGGTGAGTACTCAGCAACTCCCATTGATCCTAAGGTCAGAAGCAGCAGAGTGGGGTTTATAAGGAGGAGTGAGGAAGATTTAGGGCTTTGACAAAGGAGCCCTGGCTCATCTTGCCACGGCAGTTGTTAACACCTTAATCCAAACAACCCTCCTGCCCCTTGGCCTCAGAGTCACCATGCTTTTTTTTAATCCACTGCCCGGTAGCTACCTGGGGGCACTGCTCAGCTGTTTAGCTCACACTATTGATGAGTTCGAACTAACGCGGTGGACTGCAAACTGGTGAAGAGGGGTACAAGCACACGTTCCCCTCAGCTCTGGGGATGGAGACCTCTTGGCAAGAGACAAGGTGGGCAGCTGTTAACAGTAGGAAACCACAGTGTCACAGGAAAAAGCTTTTTTTTTTTGTTTGAAGACCTTAGTTTTGGACACAGCTGTGTCCGCAGAGATCAGACTTTCCACAGGACGTACTTGGCACTGTGAGGACAAAACCTCAAGTCTCCAGGCTGCCAGCAGTCGAATGCAACCAAGGGAGAATGTTCTTCCCCTATGAATAAATGTTTAGAGACTTCCTAAAGTTCAGGTTAATGATCCAGTCATATAAATTCAGATAGCATCTGGGGTATTTTAGGCTTGCATTACTACAAAACAGAAAGAAGATCTCCAAAATGTCATTTTAGAGAAGAAAGCCATTTTTAAGTCCTACTAATGTAAAAATGATTCAAAAACCAGGAAGATTTTTTTTAATCATCAGATGTCTGTGAAAGTATGTAAAATATTTCTGCATGGCTACTTCACTCTGTGTCAAATTTTAACTTGGACTGAATTTCTGCAGACAAATTGTAAACACTTTTAATAAGAGCACTACTATCATTAATGTACTTGTCAATAAAAACAATTTTTCAGATGCTTGAATCCACAATTTCCTAAGTTTCTAAATGCTCAAAACTTCTTGAATCCTTGGAACAAACCATGTAATATATTTATTTTAATCTGTAATTTTTGGGAACATTGTGATCTAAAATTCAGTTCTCGTAATTGTGTTTTCTCTCCTTGAAGCAGAAAAGGGTATCAACAGCATATCAATTATATTATCATGCTGGGCCATTTTATATTCTACCTTCATGTTTCCTATGGAAAACATAATTATCACTATTATAATCCACGACAAAGGAAGGTATCTATGAAGTGTAACTACAGCTTATATGGACAACAGTTTCTTCACTGGAGAAAGCCATATGTTTCTGTTGTTTTGTGAGGAAATCTTAAAGCACTACAAGTTTTTTTCCCCAGTATTGCATCCAAGAGAAGTATTGTCTCAACCCTTTCCTTCAGCTTACCCTTAAATACATCAGTCAGACTCGGGTCCTCCTCTGTGCTGTTGGGACTTTTCAAGGGGATAAACAACCTCATGAAAACAGACAGTCTCTACCATCTCTCCGGTGCTTAATACAACAGAAAGCATTGGAAACTCCAGAGCAGCTCCTCTAGTCTCCAAATAGGGGACATGGACTTGTTCTATGAAGATGGCTTGTTTGCAGAATTTTTGCATACCAGAATAAGAGGTATATTAGATGCAGACAGATCCGTCAGGGGATATAGCTGTGAAACTCTTCTGAACTATAACAACATAATTTTCAGATCTGTAACAATGCCAGATTTTGGTCAACTTTAACAGCGATTGAAAAAGGCACAACCTCAACATAAGACTCATGCTCCTCCCAAAGTTAAAGTCTATGCTCCAGAGCCTGGAGTAAAATCCCCCAGTGAGATGGCAGTAAGAATTTTATAACAAAAATAAAATGACATATTTTCCTTGATCTCATTCTTCAAAAAGGACAAAGGATTTTTCTGAAGTTTTCAAAAAGCACTTGGCTTGAAACAGCCAACGAGCCCAGAGAATTCAATCTTGTTAACTAAAAAAAGGAAGTATTACAGTAAATGAAAATAAGATTTGGGGATAGAAAATATTAGACAAATCTAACTCTAGGTGTTAAAAATTCTGTGTAATAATGAAAGTGGCAATCCACATGACAGCTCTTACAATTTCATTAAAGTAAATTATTATCTATGCTGGTTTACCAGAAACAATTAGGGTTCCAGTTTCTTAATTTTTATTACCCAGAAGTCAGGAGTAATAAGATTAGTCTTCTGGAAATTTCCAGTGTTTCTTTTTTGTAGGTGTTACATACACACATTTTCAGAGAAGTCAACAGATTCATTCATGCCAGTGAATTCTGATATGGCTAAGGAGGGAGTCTGGGACTCTGCAGACTGCATGAGCTAGAAAAAAGTGAGACTTCTGATCCCAAGACAATCAGATGATTACTTGATTTCATTGGAAAGCCAATCAAGAAAAAGGAAATACTTCAAATAAGTGAATGTCCTGGCTTATCAGCAAATTAAAAAAAAAAAAATATATTTACTGAAGCTAGCTTTTTAAGAGGCAAGTCCACCTCTTTCTACTGGCCTATTCAATATGAAGCAGTTCTATGAAACTGTAAAACTTTCTTTTGTGGTGATTAGAAATTATCATAGGCCCTTGTTACAAGTCGTCATCCTTTCAGCCCTTTATCACACCATAAGATTAAGGCCTTGTTCTGGAAAAGAATTTTTTTTGTTGAAGATATCCGACTGAATAGAGATGCTATGCTGATCAGAAGATCTTCTTCTCTATCTTGATTTTCAATAGAAACTCTCCAGGCCAAACACCTTGCAGGCACTGGGCAGGGATACTGAATGAGTTCCCTGGAAGAATGAATTACAAGCACTAAGCTTGACTACGTTGGTTCCCAAATCATCACACCGAGGGTATAGACATAAAGCCAATTACACAATATGCATATATATCGTATCACATCTGGATTACATATGCTCAGCTGCTTCTCCATAGCGAAATCCTTTGCAAAAGTTACTAGCAATTAACAGAAAGATAACTATGGTGACAGATACATTTGAGCTATCAGAAAAAGGAAAAAAACCCTCTTCTTCCACCAAATCATATATATATACACACATACATCACAATAGAAAGAGATGGATGTTGCTGAGGGTTGCTAAAGCAGAAACAGAACTGCTGTATACAACATTCTTCCATCCTAACCCAGCTGATTTTCAAATTTGAGCAGAACAGCCTACTAACTGCTGCAGCTGTAGTTACCTTTCCATGTCTTGCATTGTCTTGATGCAACAAACAGACTGAAGAAACATGCAGGGCTATACATGTTAGGTAATGATAGTGCCAGAAAAGCCCATGAGGATAACTTGGTTAAGTTCTGTAACAAATTACAAGATATAGTCAAGTAAATATTACTTACTGCTAAGACTGCCTTTTTTTTTTTCCCCTCTTTCTGAGACTATTTCCCTAAATAAAAGGACAATTAGAACTTACGGGGTTTTTAGTTCACATAGGTGATAAAAATGAAAAAGCATATTTAGAAAAAACACTCAGACCAGATAACTCAAAGGGTCATACTTATTTTACTGAAGTAAGAGAAAGACAGCAGCACTAACAACATTTTAATTATCCCAATTTTTAAAATATTTAAGCTGCTTTGGCATCTGTGCTGCTCTTTTTCTTTCCCACTTGACGCTATCTACATAAAACTGCATTCTCCCTGGCCATGCATGATTATCTGCTTCCTAAACCAATCATTTTCAAGTGTTGCCAATGACTAACAATCTTACAATTCAGAAAAATCTCCCCCCCTTAGGAATTTTACATGTGTGAAGTTGCTATATAGAATATACAAATTTGCTTTTTCCCTGTTGCCTGTCACAGACTACTCAGAATAAGGTCTCAAGGGGTCCACAGAGCCCAAGTTAAAAACCACTGTCCTAAGAAGTTGGATTTTTTTGTTTCTGTTAGTGTTTCTTCCTCTTCTGCTAAAAGAATATCCCAAGGAATCTGGGTTAGCTGATACTGTGTGCAGCCTTCATGTCATAGTAAGAAACAACCACTGTTTTTTCCACTATTGTGATAAAACTCAGTAATAAGCATTGAATGCCCTCAGACCCATTAATTAGGTGGGTTTTTTTTTAACAAATAAAAATATTTCTTCATATGTATTGAAGAATACAAGGAAATGGGTAAACTAATATGCCCTTAGTACTTTTACTCAGTACATTTATCCTTCTATCTTGTAAATACTTAGGCATACGAACAGTATGTCTGTGTGCAGTGCGACTCAATTTGCTGAGATCACATGTATAAATGTTTGTCAGATCAAGGCCTAAACTGTCAGTAAAGTGCTTAATTTGCACAATTTGAATTGAGGAGATAGTGGCAGTACCTGGCAGATTAAATGTAAGGACAGACCGACAAGGGAAAAGGTTTTTTTTTTCCAAAATATTTGAAGCCATGAGCAATCTAGTATGTTCCAAATTGAAAATATTCATTTTTTACAGAATTTTTATGAACCCTAGGAATGAAAATTAATTTGGACAAGTTGAAAGAGAGACTCAACTCCATGACTAACATGGGAATTACGCTAATCCTCTCTTCAACTTAATCATGGAATTTTAACAAGGTTTTTCTGGAAGCCCTTGAGATCTCCTAGGTTGAACATTAACTTATGTCCGTTATTTTTATACTACTTAAAACACACTCATAAATGCAATCTGTGGCTGAGTTATGAGATAAACCCTACGAGTTCTAAATCACTTGTTTTAATCTTGGCCAGAAATTGCCACCGTTTGCTGGCTTTTGCATGATATACATGAAAAGGGTTGATGATCTCAATCTAGTAGCAGTTCTAACTCTGAATCTCCAGCTGTGCCTACTTAATGCTAGATTATTTCTGGAGAGGGGGAAAAAAAAAAAAGCTGTTCTCTTGGGCTTATGAATGGGCTACAGATGAATAGCATAACCCCTGAGGAATCATCCATGTTTGGAGGCAATGCACAAGTTTCTCCTCTGCTCTGCTCTCCCAAACAGATGCCTCTCACCCATAAAAAGATGCAGTGTGGAGATTATACCTCAAAAGGTATAATTCACCCCTGCTCTCTTAGTTTCTCTTTATCACAGTACCCAGAACTAGGAAACTCAATGAGCCGGAGGAAACTTTTGGTTACGACCGTGTAAATGAGGGAAGCCAACTGCTTGACAGAAACTTGTTCAAGGCTAAAAGATTCAGTAAAACAATGTTGGTGAGAGCAATTTTTCTGCCAGTGTTACTATTTCTGCTAAGTAAATTTAAAGGCAGCAGCAGAACCATAAGAAGCATCAGCCACAGCTCAGATATGGTAACCCTCCAGATACGCTGCAGAGCCTTTTATTTTTTCAGGCCTTTAGGGATGGATGGGTTGAGGGATATGAGGGGCCAGGCCCATTTAGATTATAGGTAATTACTCTCCTTGGACAGTTGGTTTATGGAGTTGTTTACATTGTGTGCTTTGCATTTTGTAGAGCACTTGTAAGAGTGAATAAATGCTCAAATACAGTCATTAGTGAATGTTAATATTATATCTACCTACCAGAAAATACAAACAGGACTCTGTTACTCAGGGAAAGTCACCATTTCATAAACAAATCCAAGCAAAGACATCAGAATTGCTGAAGAGGCCGAACACATGCTCCATCAGGTGCAAACCCAGGAAACTCTTCCTTGTAACAGGATATAAACATCAGCTGTGCCCTTCTTGCTTACTTTCCCTCAGTCCTGGGCTAAATTTTAATGCAGAAACTCATTACCAGACACTGTTACCCTCATTTGTTGTTCTTCACAACTGTTGGCTTCGGTACAATTTCACGGGCTACAACTTTGAAGACGGCGCGGGAAAGGGGGGGGGGGGGAGGCTGTTTTTCTAGTTGGGGCTGCCTCTCCTCGGCTGAGTCTCATTTGGCTTTTAACGCCTGCAGGTGGTGCTTGGCTTGCCCGCTGCCTGCGCCCTGCCCGCGCCCTGCCCTGCCCCGCGGAGGCGGCGCGGCTCCAGCTCCGGCGGGCGCGCATCTTCCCCGCCGCTTCTGGCCTTTTCTCCCTCTCCCGTGACTTGGGTAAACAGCTGCATCGCAGCTCGCAAGTGACCGGTATTTTCAATTTCGAAGCTAATGAAATCAGTATCGTACAAGCATGTACTTACCCCGCCTTTCCACGACAAAATATAAAAGCAAATCCGCTGTTGCCTTTCAAAACATGAGCACGGCGTTTTGCGTTATCTTCGAAAGCGGGGGGGGGGGGGGGGAAGGCAGAAACTGAGAGTATTTTTCTTGCAAGTTCAAGTGTAAAATAAGATGCTTTAAAATAAATAATGCACCATTTTGAATCAACACTTCACGAGATATTGTCCAGAGGCCAATGCCTACAAATCCTCCCCTTATTATGTCCCAGGATGGGAGCTCTGATGCATGGACACAAAACAACTTTGCTCAGTGACCTGTGGGCGAGAGAAAATCCGTGCCAGCTCTGCAAATGACCCAGCACTGATACTTGCTTCTGTAACTTCACTCAGCAACACTCCCCAGTTCCGTTATGCGCGCTGACATTTTTGGACCCACGGACCGCAGCCGTGGCCAAGCTTTTGAAAACATTTGCTGATAAAATTCAGCAGGTAGTTTGGGAAAAAAAAAAAAGCGTGCGAGGAGGAGGGTGGGGGGTTAAAAACTGAAGGGGGACACACACACACGCACCACGACGACGCTAACCCGCTAGGCAGTAACAGTTGAGCGAAACTTGTCGAGCCGCCAAGCACCCGGGTGGCGGGCAGGGCCGTCCCACGGCCCCCGGGCTGGGCACCACCGGCGCCCCCGCAGCTTCTCGCTGCATCGACCGTCCCCTACCGAGCGCGGCGGGGACGGGTCCTTCCTTCCCCAACAAGTTCTCCCCTCGCCCCCCCAAACAATTGCAGCACACCAAGTTGGTGGGTTGGGGTTTATTTCACACACCCCCGCCGCCTTAGCTGTTGGCGTTGCAGGGTGAATTGGCGTTCGCCCCTGCCCCGCTGCCCCCCGCGCCGGCTCTCTGGGGACCGAGGACGGGCAGCACTATTTGCAGGCAGCAGCGATCCCCGGCGCTCGCCGTGCCGTGCCGTTCCCATTGGCTGCGCGGCCGACAGGGAGCGACGGGAGGCGGAGGGGGAGCTGCCAGCAGGAGCAGCAGCAGGCAGGCGGGCAGGCAGGCACCGGGCGAGCGCATACACACGCGCACGGCAGGCAGAGGCTGCTGGGGTATTGTTATCATTGTGCTTCAGCGGAGGGTTTTGCCTGCAGGGGGAGGGGTGGAGGGAGGAGAAGAAAGAGGGAGCGAGAAAGTGCGGGGCGAGCATGCAGCAGGGCTGGGGCCGAAGCAGCGGCGGTGCTGGCGTGCCCGGGCTGAGGCGCTGAGAGGAGCCGCCTGCCCGAGCTCGCTGGGGGGCACCGGCGGGAGGAGCGAGGCGGGCACGATCCAGGCGTGGGGAAGGCAGCCAGCCGAGGGGAGCCGCCGCCGCCGCACCGACCTCGCAGCAGCAGCGACTACTTCTTTCTTATCTCCCAGCCTTTTGTTCGCCCATCCTCCTCCTCCTCCTCTTCCCTGCCCACCCTCTGCACCGCGGAGGGGGCTCGGCAGAGAGAAAAGCAGCCTGACCCAGAGCTGAGTTTCACCCATCCTCCGCCCCTCTCTCTCTCCGTCTCTCTCTTCCCCCGCTGCATCGCTGCCCATGAGCTAGAGCGGCAGCCGGCAGCCAGCGCCGCGGCAGCCGGCTCCGGCAGGCGGGGGCAGACGCCGTCCGCAGCCCCCGGCAGCTGCCGCTGCCCGACCCTCCCCGCTGCTCCCCTCGCCCCGCTCCGGGGGCTCCAGCCGCACTCCGGGACTGCTGGGGGCCGCCCTGCCGCCGCCCCTCCTCGCCTCCATGTGCCGGATAGCGGGAGCGCCGCCGCGGATCCTGCCGCCGCTGGTGCTGATGCTGCTGGCGGCCCTGCAGCAGGTAAGCACCGCCGGCGCGGAGCGGGGCCGGGCTGCGTCTCTTTGTTCCCTGCGGGCGGCGGTGCCCGGGGAAGGCGGGAGAGCCGGGGGGTGGGGGGGAGGCCCCGCCGCCGCCGCCGCCGAGGTGGGGGTCTCGGGGAGGGGGTAGGGGAAGGCGGCAGCCGCCGCTGCCCCCGCGGCCGGGGTGGTGGCCCCGCGGGAGCCACCTGCTCCGGGGTAGCCCCGCCGCCGTGCGCCGCGCTCCGGGGAGAGGGGAGCTTGTGCCCGGGGCCGGCCGAGAGGGAGAGGGTAGTCCTCGGGGCGTGAGCGGCGGTGGCGCCGCCGCTGAGGGGACGTGGATTGCCCCCCTCGCTCCTGGGAGAGCAGGTGCCGGGACATGGCGGAGAGAGGGGGGGGGGGTGTCCGGTATCCGCTCGGCCGGCAGGAGGACGGGACCTCGGCCCCGCCGTGAGCGCGGGGGACAAAGTGCCGGAGTGGAGGGACGGAGCGAACATCGCCCTCGCCGCCCCGTGTGGGGAAGCGGGGGTGGGAGTCCCAGAGAGGTGCCGGGCAGGGGGCAGCCCCCGCGCCCCTCCTCAGGCAGCTGGGAGCCGGGGGGCAGCAGCCACCCCCGGCTCCCGTGCCCGCTAATCCCTTCCCGGGAAGAATTTAATCAGCCTCCGCCTGGGCGCCGGGCTTCCCCACCCCCTGCCGTTAACGGGAATTTCCACTGGGACGGGCTCGGGCTTCGAAGTGTTTAATTTCTTACTGTCGAAGTCCTGCTGCTGCCTCCGAGCGGCGGGGTCTCGGGCAGGCGGCCCCGTGGCGTGGGGCAGCGCCGGCCCGCGTGCCCCGGGGGGGGGGGGGGGTGTCTCTCCGTGGAGAAAGTAGTGGTCTGCGGGCCGGCGCCCCTGCGAGGGGGCGTCTGGGGCGAGATGGGACTGACGGGACGCTGGAGGGGAGTACGGGGACGACAAAATGGATCCCGGTTGGGGCAGCGAGGGCAGCGCCTGCGAGGCGGTGGTTGGGCTGGGTTCCCTCCCGGCGGTGAGGCTGGGGCCGGGCTCCGGCGGCGCGGGGTGTCCGGAGCGGGCGCGGAGCCGGCGGGACCCGGAGCGGAGGCCGGGGGTAGGTGAGGAGGGTGGCGGTGGGTTCCCCCCCTCGCTTTGTGCTCGCTCAGCTCGTATCCGGCGCGGCGCCGGGGGTGGAGAGGGCGGTAAGTCTGAGGGACAGATGGCGCAGATCATCGCCTCTTAATGGTATTTACGGTTGGGGCATTTCTGGCGGGCCGGGGGAGCGGGTTGAGGCGGGGACGGGGTGCCGGGGCGGCCGCGGCGCCCTCCCGCCGCGCCTGCAGCGGCTGGCGCAGGGCAGGGGGAGGCGGCGGCAGCCACTGTCCATGGTGCAGCGCACCCGCTGCCCCCGCCCGCCCCGCCGGCTCCGCCGCAACGGGGGCAGGAGGAGCCCGCCCGTCCTCCCGTCTCCTCTTCCCCCTCTCTGACACCCCCGTCCCCTCACGGGGTCCGCGGGCGGTTGAGTCCTTCCCCGCAGTTTCTGAGCCGCTCTCGGGGGCTGATGATTTGCGCCAGGCGAGCGAGGTGCTGAAACGCTGCTCCACGGCAGCCGGGGATTTTCCCTTGAGTCTTAAGAGGACACGGGGGCTGGCGGGCTGGCTGGCGTGACACAGGAGTGTCCGGCTGGGCATGAGCGTCTTCCAAGTGAAAGCAGGCACCCTGTTCAGAAACTTGTGATATGCCACTTACAGGCTGTTGCTGTGTTGGTTTTTTAGGTTTTGGGATTTTTTTTTTTGTTGGCTTGTTTTTTGTACTAGTTGATTTTTGGTTGGGTTTGTGTTTTGCTTTTTTTTTCTCCTCTAAATGCTAGTATCTCAGCAGATCTGTACATGCAGCTTTTCTGTTCTTTTTTATTATTATTTTTTGCAAGTCCTTATGTGCTATTTATTGTATGTGCTCTCAGTTCTGTTTAGTCTTCCTATCTCAATAAATCTTTGAAGCACAAATTCTGCAGTAAGCTTTTATTCCATCTTTTTTTCTACCCAGGGCAGGTTTGAAATTAAAGCACAAGCTATGAATTAAGGACAGGAACTAGCTGTATTGCTTTTATGTATCACTCAGTGTCACTGGCACGTTACGGTTGGGGAATCCAATTTCCCCCTTGTTTGGATATCCATTAAATCAGGTTAGGGTTGATTTTTAATAGTGTGTAACAAAATTGGAACTTGGGTATGAAATCAGATTTATAGACCTGTGTCTGTACAACACTTTCATTTAAAAAGCTTTTTTTTTCCTTCCCCCTCCTTCTTTCATGCATACTGCAAAGAACCCTCACAAGCTAGATGCAGTGCTAACTTTTTTTTGTCCCCTTGGCATCATACCTGCTACTTTTGGTCTGTAGAAGGTTATCTGTTCAAAAGAAGGTTCTTTTGAAATGTTGAACCTTTCTACTCAGTTTTTCCTCTCTGCAACACAAGAGCTATCTACCTTTATTTTCTGGAGTTACTGATCACTTCTTTATTCGTCAGTGATGTAGAAAAGCTGTCATTATGGAATTACTTGAAAGATTGTAACTGGAAGCAGGTTTTAAGGCAGATTTGTGGGTGCTGTTTATGTTCAGGAAATCAGACTTTAGATTTTTGGCAATATGTAACGTGTATGGGACGTAAGAGAATCAAAACTGCACTTTATTTTGCCGGACAACAGATCAGTATGAGTCTGGAAGTATTATGTGAAAAAAACTGACAGAACAGAGGATAAAAGGAGCAAGGCTTGCTTTTCTGGCCAAAACAAGAGTTCCAGTTTTTGGAACTAGGATAACAACATGATTGAAGAAGCAATGGGAAAGCTAGCATGAGTTTACAGGAATGAAACTACTGTTAGTTAGAAAAGAACTGGAAAGGGGAGTAGAAATTAAGTGGTGAAAAAGGGAATAATTTTTTTTAATGTATAAGGTGATTGGATCACTCTGTGGATGTTGTGCATTTCTAAATCAGAAGCAAGTAAACAATAAAGCAGTTTTGGAGCCTTTCGTGCCTAGGTGACTGGTTTGAATTTGAATTATGATGACAGAGGATGTAAGTTATTACCCTCTGCAGGCAGTTTTGGTCTTATTCCAGGTCTTGGCGAATGTATCCAGGTGATAAAGCTACTAGCCTAAATGACACTCCTGTTAAGCTGCCTCCACTGAGAATCCGGCGATGGCATTTCTTGCCAGCTGCACCCCTCTCATAATCACCCCCAGCAGTAGTCGCTGGCAGAATTGGGGTGAGGCATATTAATGTGGTTTTGTGTAGAAGTGGCAGTGAGATCTCCTATTATGGGTGCATCTTCTGTCTCTCATAATACACCTGTGTCTTAGATTATTATTTTTTTACATCAGTCTATTTTAAGTAATATAGTAAATATGTGATTATGTAAGCACAAAAATGAGTTTCAGGGTGTCTCTCTCTAACAAATCAGACTCCAACATCATTAACTCCTTTCAAAGTGAATTGAATGCATTTTATAATGCTTTTCATAAGCCCCAGAACAGGATAGTTATGTGAGTGGCTCAGCCTTTTTGGATGTAGATCTTTCTGTTCTGGTTTTGCTTTGTCTTCAAAGAATCTATCTGAAAAGTTAAATGTGGCAGGATATTGCAGCAAAGAGCTTTCTAATCCTTGTCTGTCTAGTCTAGATGATAGTGATACCACTGTCACATCCTCAAAATTCAGATAATTGCAGAACTGAGGAAGAAAAAATAGAAGTATCTCTTTGGATATTAAACTGGATATATTATTTTAAAATTTATTTTGTGAAAAGACTTTTTTTTTCAAACTTTTTTACATCTGTTACAGGACAGATAAGGTTGCTTAAATTGACAGTGAATTTTTGGAAATGAAATCATTGGCTGACAAAACAGGAGATAATTTTGTGTATTAAACAAGTTCTCATTATCTGAGCAGATGTAGTAGGCTCAGAAATATATATGCTGCTGATGTAACAGAAGGTATATATTCTCTTGTATTGTCAATTTACGTCTTTTTAATAAATGTTTTGTGTTTTCTAGAAAGCCTTCTACTGCTCTCTCTCTTCGTGGGTAGTACTGCTGCTGAAGCATGCAACTTAATATGCTAGAAAGATGAATTTATAGGTTATGATATCCATTTATAAAATATTGCCTGAAATGTTCATATTTTTGAACTACATCTAGTCAAGAATGTGTAATTCAAAAACTTCCCATCTATTATTTTTTTTTCTGCTCCCAGAAATTGGAGGAATTCCCAGAAACATCACTGGAAGAGCACTGTCATGTCCCATCTTAATTAGTTTCAATGACGCTTTTATGTCAATAATTTCATTTATTAGTTTTTTTAATAACTGAACACTGCGAGACATAAGACAATTTAGTTGTGACAGAAGTACATGTGTATATTTAAAAATAGCTTGAGGAAGTTGTGAGTAAGGTTATTTTTACTCAATACAGACAGTCTTGCGTAAGGGACTTCTTGTCATGTGGTAAGGAGCAGGAATTGTTGAATGGCTTTTCTTGCCTGAGTAAGAGGATAATTTCCCAGTTAAACTCTCTTTCTGTCTCTCACTGTTTTTGTAAATGTTTTTTTAGGTTAAAAAAAAAAAGTTTAGAAAACTTGGAGTAGTTTCAGTAGTTCACCAGCATTCCCATTAGGATGAAAATTTAATTTATTTCAAACAATGTATACATACAAAACACAAGTCTGTTCCCCAGAGGCTACGCAACCTCTAATGTTCCCTGGTGTTTTTATTTTAAATTGCTTTTTGTTATACAGCATAGGAGGAACCCTTAGTGTCCTTACTGAATACGCTGTGTACTTCCACTAACCCAGTGGCACTAGTTGTGCATAGGGTGCAATGAGATATATCCGGGTAGAGAGTGATGAAAGCAATAGCAATGGTAATTATGGTAGCATTTCTCCTCACCTGCCACTGAACCGAGACTCACTGGCTGGCTGAGTTAATACTGGCATACATAGAGGTGAGTCTTGAGAGGAAAAAAGGTGGTATACATTACTGCAGGATGAGCTTAGGGAGGATTTGTATTTTGCCAAAGCGCGTTTGTGGTTTGTGATTGATCTGAGAGGGACCTTTTTCACCTCGGTGTCGGGCTGTGCTGCCGTTCACCTTGAGAGGTATATAACCAAATCTATGTGATTCATGATTTGATTTGATCCTGCGGTTCTCACTGAAAGATCATGGGAGCTCTGTCTGAATAAAGAGGGGAAATTAGGCTTTCTATTTTTAAATGGCTTATGAAAACAGATACGGGATGAGCAGCTTCCAAGATGGAAGGTATATTGCTGCCAAATCTTTTCAACGTTTCACTTAAACTATTTGGTTTTAGTCAGTATTCGTGTATTTAATTAAATATCATGTTTCCAAAAGGCGCGTTTATCCTCTCCTCTAGGCACTCCTTGACATATTTAAAAAAAATATTTTTACCAACAGACTCCTCTAGGGACTCCTTCATTCCTTGTAATTAGCATATAATTATCACCCAGCAGCTGAAGACGTAGTTAAAATTTTGTGATCCCCCAAAAGAGTTCTTCTAGATAGGCCTTGCAAGGCCTCCCCCGAAGGTCGGGAAAACGCAGCATCGGCTTGTAAGCATTAGCAGCAGTTTTCATGGGCAGAGATGTTCAATGTGAGCAATACAATGGCTATTATCAAATCAGAGAGAGGTCGTTTCCTCTCTTAGAGAAATGAGAATGTATAGTCAAACATCGGGTTGATTTGGGTTTTTTTTATATTAAAAAATATGACTTAGAATTACAGAAATTCCATTTGGTTTTGTTATTGCAGTTGAAATTTTAAGATGTCCTTCTCTGATAGGAACTGTGGCTTGTTTGGAGAACCACATCTTGGAAGATAACAGCACTCCATGTTCTCCTAGTTGGGGGAAGGGGAAAGTCCAAATCAGGTTACAGCTTTGTGCTAAATGTCTCCATCTTTAATAAAGCAAATGAACGTTGTCTCTCAGTTGGGCTTAACAGAATAGGCTACAAATATGGTTTGTGAGACACTCTTAATTTGTAAAGCTACGGTGACCTGTGGTAACCAGTGGTGGTTTAAGGCAACTCATTTTAAACCAGATGGTAGCATAAAAATTGCAGATCCTGTTATTTTGGGAAGGTGTTTGAGAGCTTTAAGTGTTGGTTTAAGAAGCTGGATTTTCTGATCTAAAATATCCTGGTTCATGAAATAGAGCACTAATTAGAAGTGAAGATGGCATAATGAAAGCCCTTTCTGGTGTAACTGAATGACCTCTGGGAGGACATAGCCTGGCAGCTACTTTGGAAGCTTTTGGCTTCCAGAACAATTTGAATGAAAGGCACTTTTCTTTTTCTCCAGTTGCAATCTATGGCTGAAAACAAATTGTACTTGACTACATTTGCTGGAGTACTGAGTACCGTGAGGGTATAAACTGCTGCAGCACTTCTTTGCAGCAAGTTGGAGATTAAGGAGTTGCTGAACGTTTGCAAGTTTAGCATCTAAAGCATTTCAGAGATGTGTCTGTCATCCTGCAGAGTATCTTTTGTATGCCTTATGGCAGTAAGTAGAATCTCATCATAAAATAAGACCCACCTTGTACAGCATATCCTGCTGTGTCGGGTGATGTATGTACAAAAAACTAAAAATGGATAGAACGATCCCTAGAGTTACCTAAGTTGTGAATGAGTATTGGGTACCATCTTGGCCTTTAAATTAATGAAGAAACACCCAGTCTTTAAACAGTCACAAATGTTTCTGCGATCTGTGCTTAAGTTGACTATTACTGTCATAATTGCAAATTAATGTTGGTTATTAAGGAGGGAGAGCTCAAATACTCCGTTCCTGCTCTGTCATACATATAATTATGTCAGACGTTGTTTTGAGCTTTGCACAATAATGCCCTGTGAATTGGCTGGACTTGGCAACTAGCAGCTGTACTATGTCCGGTTATAACTGTATAGTATGATAGTTTCTCTGATGCATACTGCTCCGTTTCTCATTGTACTACCTAGGCTTATTTTCCTACAGGAGTGAGCTATGCTGAGTATAAAAGAAAGCAGTCTTTCAAAAAACATCTTCCCTTGTGCTTTGGTGCAATCAATATTAAGAAATCTAATGTTGTAGTACATGCAGATGCAAGCAGTGGACAAGCAGAAACTTTGATATTTCAGATTAATAGCTACTAGTGAACTCGGTGTATGGCATAAGCAGAGAGAAAAAGAACAGCCCTGTTTGAAAGCTATGTTTAAGAGCCCAATTCTGCAAATTTAGGATGCGTGTTGTGATACAAAATTGCTTCTACAGTCATGTGGTGAGCTTGCATTTTTAAACAGACGTTTCTTTACAGAATTGCATTCTAAATGTGGCTACTTTTTAGAAAGTATGGAAATTGGAAAGAGGTATTAGTCCAGAACTGTCAACACTAGTGAAGCAATCCTGTCTGGTTTTATTCTCGTTTTAATTTACAATCTTTTCACAAGTGTGAGGCCTGTATAGTTGGAAGACTCTTACTGGTGGTGTTTAGAAAAAGATGTAAACATGAATCCTTTAGAATTATGAAGTTGAGATTGTCAACAGGTGGTTGGTTGGTTTTTTTTAAATTGAGCTGGAATACAACTTTGAAATTAAACCACAGGTTTCTAGATATTCAGTTACTTTAGTTTCATATCTAGGTAACTGAGGAGCAGGGTATGAAAACTGCAGGCTTAACTGCCTTAAGTATATCGAAACGGCCAATTCTTTTAATTGATGGAATAATAACTTTGACAAAGGACTTCTGATTTACATCATGTTGCTTCATAATTGCAGTTTGCCTATTGCATTTAATCTGAGATCTACAGTACTGAGTTTACATGCATGATTTGACACCACGTTTGACTAGGTGTTAGCTCTTTAGCATCTGGAGATAGTAATGCTTGTTACTCATTTTGCAGTTAAAAATTACTAAATAAGGCATAAGGGATGAGGAAAGCAGTATAGTTTTTCAGTAGTAACCCTATTTTGCTTTAGCAAAGTCTGTTAGTACTTGAGAGGAGAATTTTCGAAGTGCTGAGCTTATTCAAAGCTTTGTAGCTCCATTAAGTAGGTTTTATAGGGATACAAGCTAAGGTAATTGCTTTCCATCTTAAAAGATATTTTTTTAAGTAGTTTTTTAAGTCCTTCTGTAGATGAATGTACAAGTAATATTATCTTATGTTTGAAATAGTCTTGGGAATTGTACTAATCACACAAAATCCTGTAAATTACAATAATGTGCCCCATAATCTTCACTAGCTTTCCCCTTTTGCCCCAGATAAGGGGATAAAAATATTTCAGCATCCTCTTTTGCTTAAAGTTAAAATGGTTCAAGTCTTGCAGTACTCTTAGGCTGAACTTGATATGACCCAGTGTATCTGAAGCTACAACTTCTACTTAATTCCAAAGGCTTAACATAGGGCGATTAAGAATTGCTGAAAATTTGAATTCTTCCTTCCCTTGTGTTTTTATGCTCAAACAATCTTTACAAAGGGCTGTTTTTGGAGAGCAGAGTACAGTCTTTTGTTTCCGGATAAAATTGATGGCTGCAAATGAAAGAATAAAGAAGGCTCTCTATTCATGTCCCCCAGCCTTTGTTTCAGTGGGCATTGTTTCAGTTTATAAGAGCTGTTTAGTACATATAGATTGCTGGAAAGGCTGAAAGATTCCCAGGCGCATCAGTCCAGACTTGTTAAAAACCCTGCTATCTCCTCAGCTGCCCACCCAGGACCTTTTTGTTTCAAGGATACCATGAAAGGCTATTTTTTTTTTTTTTTTCTTCTCCATCACATTTCCTTTGAGGTCACCTTTTGTACAGTAGTTTAAACAAGTCTTACTATTTTTCTTTCAAATGATGGAAACCTTATCAAACCTGTGATTTGAGTTCTAAAGCTGAGGAAACTGGCAGTTGGAATCGTAATTATTTTTGATTTACCATCTTTTTATCTTAAAAACTCAATGTGTAAATGGACTGTTGGGCCTTAGCTACAGATCCAAGTTCCAGCTTTGCAGGTAATATAGTCCCGTGGTAGCTTAAACTGTTGCTTTATGTTTGCTTTCTCTTTAGAGTCCTCATATAAACATTTTAAAGTACGTAAGTAATTGTACACAGGTGAGATACCTGTGTAGTACTTAAGTCACAATTAAATCCACACCACAGTTTAAGTTAACCTGACACTTGATAATTACAAGTTCTCTTACTGGGCACTTAACTGGATGGTGCATTAACTTGGGAGTTAGTAAATTTTGATTTTTTTGTTTGTTTGTTTGTTTGTTTTTGCTAGCATCAGTGTTGAGCTGCTTGCTTAGGACCGTGTTGGTGTAAGTGCAATGCAGTGTGTTACGAATGCCTCCTTGTATTAGTGATAAAGTTATTCTAATAGGGGTTGGCATGCTGAGCTTGGCCATGTGTGTCAGTGGAGAGATTACACTTCTGCCCAATCCCTCTTCCCTGAGGAAACCCTGTGGTTTGAGATGTTCCTGTCCCACCTCTGCTCTAATGCTCTCCTTCCCTGAGGTTACTATGGTAAATGGGTATAACACCATCATCTCCTCTTTCTCCATCCCTTTTTTCTTTTTCCTGTAGGGCTTTCTTTGCCAAGTGTATGCAGACATGCTTACATGGCCTTGAGTAGGTCTACTTGATGGAAGCCCATCTGGGAAAGTAAAAAGGAAAATCTAATTTAAGTCTCGATCAGATTTAGGTATGATATAGCAGCACAGTTGCTCGTGCTGTCAAAGACCATATACTACATCTGGGCATGCACATGGATAGGCCTTGACTTGGCATGTAGGCGTGTTTGAGATTGTGTGAGGGCTCTTGCGATTTCTCAGATGTATCTCAGCCCAGGCTGGCGTGGGAGCTGGCCTCTGCTTTGTGCAGCGTGAAAGGGGTTTTGCCATGTGTGGTCAGTTAGCCACGTGTATGGTGGGCTGTTGTCTTGTGCAACGCTGAAATGAGACAGAAACAATCCACTGAAAAGAAATCTTTGCCACAGAAAATTTGATGGCCTTTTTTTCAACTAGGCAACAAACTGGCCTGGAAGTGAGCTTAGCTATCAGAAGTATCTTCTGAAAGTGGAACACTACAGAACAAACAAGTTTCCAAATTCTGTATTATATTTCTTAATAAAAAGGCATTTATGAAACTTTTTAAGAACATTAACAAGTGAGAGAACAAACAGTTTCAGTGGCTCTGCTCTTCCCTTGTTGTGCAAATTTAATAATGAGCTGCTTTCCTTTTAACGTAATGTCCCTTTGAAATAGAAGGAGATTGCATGGGAAACATTTGCCTTTATATGATATCCGTTTGAATGCTAACGCAACTATAAGTTCTGCTAAGTTACTGCAAATGTAGCATTTTATCTCAGTTTACTTGTTCTGGTGCAGCCTCACATAGAAATACTCTAAAGCATTTTAAGTCAGCGGTTGAAGTTGTTCGTCTCAAGTAATCTGGCTATGAAAAAGTTACCGATGGGTTTTGTGCAACATTTATTTCCAGAGGAAGGAATGTTTTTGTTCCCTCCTATGATTCCTCTTCAGTCTCGATGGCTGTTCAGTGGAAATGTTCAGTTGTCAGAAGAATCAAGATTGTGTATTATTTAGATCTTACCAGACAAGTGGGATTTGTTCCTTCCATTCCAGTTATCAGAGAGATTAACCCTTTGCCCTCGCGGTCCTAATTGCAGTCGTTCAGAAACAAAGACGCTGCTTGTACAAGACAGCAGCAAAATGGAGTATGTGCCAACTGGCATGTTTCTCTGGTGAATGAGGGTTGCGAGTATTACATAAATTTTGTCTTGCATTTCAGGCACCGATAAAAGCAACCTGTGAAGATATGTCATGCAAGACTGGATTTCCTGAAGATGTTCACAGTGCAGTGGTGTCAAGGAGTGTACATGGAGGACAGCCTCTTCTCAATGGTATGGTTAGAAAAGATGTTTTGATTTTTATTTTTTTTAAATTTCCTCTAGTTGTAACCATAAATCACTCTGGAGCATTTTCATCTGTAAATAGGGCACAAACTCTTGCAGGAAAGAACGTCAGATGCTCTGTGATTATTTTTTGATTACTGTCATAGGACTTGGAAAATCTGTTGGCTTTAGTGATAGCACACGCACCTCTGACTGTAATTTGAAAATACTGAGCGTTGCGAACCTTCCATGATCGTCCACTAATTCTCTTTCAATTCTCTTTCTCAGCACAGCATTCACACTGATGTTTCTTATTACCACTGACGATACGTATGCCATCAGTCTATACTTAGAGCCCATGTATGAATGATGAGGAGGTAAAGAAAATTTGCCTTCTGCTTTACATCTCCCGTAGAAGTACTGCACTTACACCCAGTCCTAGCGCTGACACTAATGCAGAGATAGTTCCCTTACTGCTTTTTCCTGGCAGCTTGAGGAGAGACACCTATGGAAAGCAAGACACAGGACAGGCAGCAACATGAGAGAGGAGTTGCCTGTGAGCCCTCGGTCAGTGACCGCAGCACTGCAGGCTCTGCGTGGAGCCGTGCCAGGAGAGGCAGGATGGTGCTGGCCCTGTCTCATGGACGGTGCACTGCTCTCTTACCCTGGCACCTGCCTGCATCTGAATGGCACGGTGCCCAGGCTGAGGATGACCCGCTCCTGAGCTCGCGGTGAGTGCAAGCCCTTGCCTCTGCCAGGTATGCGCTGCAGTCAGCACATCTGCCTGCGGGTCGTCCAGGTTGGGAATTTGGTTCGTTGCTCTTTTTGTGTCTCTGTTTTGCAGGGATAGAGTAGTCATCTGTAGGATACAGAGGCACATGCTCTGAATCTTTCCAGCATTTCCCAACCAGTCAAGTTTCCGTATACAAGTTTGTGGAAGTAGAACATTTAAAAAAATGTGCATTAATTTGGCTGTTTTCTGAAAGTTCTTCATTTTCTTTTCCCCATCTAATTTGGAAATTGTGAAACTAAGAACATCAGTTTTAGACCGTTTCAAATATATCTTAAATAAGGACTAATTTAATTTAATTTGTTGTTTCTTTCACATATAAATATGGTTACACAGATCAAGACATTTAAATGAAAAAAATTCTAATGAGTCTGCAAAACAAATGAAGTGAAAGCTGTAGTCTTGATTTTACATGCTGTATGTAGCAGTCTCTCCTTAATTATATTTTACAGACCTGTTTTGTGCTTTTTTAGAAGTATAATGGAAACTTGAATGCAGGATGAATTGATTAGCTTTAGTGTATTTAAACTTGAGTTGTTAAAGCTTTTTCTGTTCAGTTTCAAGGAAGTATATTCTACCACCACAGACTTTTATTTTATTAAAGGATAGCTTAGAAATTCACGTATTAACGTAAATGTTCTGCCAATTGAGAAAATAATAGAGGAAAGAGAATTTTCATCACTTTCCCACTAAATGGGAGTTAATAGATGACTCTGCTATAGACTCCTGCAATAGCCGTTGGCACTGAGAACTCCTTTGGTAGGTGATGCACAAATGCAGAGAGAGGGGGAGAAAAAGGGACAGAGAGCACAGCGGGCAAGTGCTTTCCAAAGGTGCCGCCTTGAAACCACCAAATGTTTGTTACTGGTTAACGATGATGCCATCAGTTCATCTTAAAATGGAGATCACACAAGTTTTGAGATCTACCCTGTCCTGGGTCTCCTCTTCATGGAATCAAGACCCTTTCTGCAATTTCTCCCTTTTTTTTCCCACCAGCTAGGAACCACAGTGGACTGCCCATTAATTCTCTGTTGGCATTGCTCGTGCAAATCTGATGATAATGACTGACCAGCCTTAGTCAACTGAGTCGAAACTAGTAACACAGGATGGCAGACTGACTTCCTTTCTCATTATTCATCGCATTCACACAGTCCCTTCCCTTGCTTCTCAGAAGTGAGTGAAGCATGACTGTTGGTTTGTCCTTGAATGGTATTAAAACGCATAGCATTTTAGGGAAGTAGGAATTGGAAAAACTGTACAAGGCATACAGTATATATCACATCATATCAGCTGGCTGAAAAATGACCTGGGGGAGTTTTTTTCCTACCACCGTTTCCTCAGCTGAATTACTGCAGTGGTTAATTCTTTTGAAAATTCTGACATGCTTAAAAGCATATAATTTGCTGGTTACACATAAACATACGGTCCGTCATTGCATAGCTTTGACTTAAATTTAATTACACTGTCATTTTGAAATACTATTGTTGTCAAAAGCCTATTTTCTGGTTATTAAACTGAATTCAGATGACGCTGCAAGTTAAGCATAGTTGCGTGACATTTGCTTCTTAGGGATAACCATGGGCCTGATTCTGATCTCGATTGCCTTGCCTGTCTAACTGCGTGCTTATACTAGTATGAACTCAGAAGTGAGGCATATAACTGTAGGTTTTCTGTATGATTTAGAAGTGAAAGCTTTAATTTTCTTTGGGTTTGTGCATTGATACCACAAGCACAGAACCTTTATGGTCCTCTCAGCTAGCTGCAGAATAATTCGAACCTGACTTGATGCTTTCTTGACAAGTTACTTCTTAAAATACTGACCAAGAAAATGACCATATGTTTATTATCTGTCTTGTTCATTTACTTTTATCTTGCACAGCGGGGGACAAGCCTCCCTTAAGGTCTTCAGTTTCCATCTTACTCACCAAATCTTAAATAAAATTAGAGTTATCATATGACTTGTTGATCTGTGCCTTTCAGTTGTTACAGTAACATAGGATATCTGATTTTTAAAGTGTTATTATAAGAAATCTTTACCTTAGAGTATGGGGCAGGTTTCACCATGCACTACATGATACTGTGTATTTTCTGGAGAGGCTTCTCTTTATTTCTGTATTTAGGTGGTGCTTGTTTTTGAGGGAGGGTCAGACTTGTTCCTCTTGCATTTAAAAAAAAAAAGTCTTTATAATTCATAATGGCTTTGTTCATTCATATGGCTAGGATAGTATATCAGCATCTACTAATTTCTCCTGTGCATGAGGGCATGGGAGGCTACTACATGTTCAGTTGGTATCCATGTGTTCAGTTGCCACAATATGTGAAAAGTTGGTGGAGCAGTATATTCAGAATAACATAAATTGGAAAAGGGAAAAACCCTCACATTTATTAACGTGGGTAGAGGGAAAGAAAGAGAAAGATAGCTATTCTTGGTTTCAGGATGAGGAAACAGGGAATCCCTTGTGGGGAAAAGATGCAGTTAGTTGGGAAGTCACAGCAAAAGAAGTTGGAAACTACTTTAGTAGGTTGTGACTGAGCTGTGTAGGAGGTAGCCTGCGGTATAGGCTATGTCCTGTTGCCTCCTTCTGTCACAGTGTCACCTGTGTCCCGTGCTCCTGTGTTCCCCTGGTACAGACTTCACTGGTCATAGCCTTGGAGACTCTTCAAAGCTGATGTCTTACACTGTGTCTTGCACAAAGTCTGGCAAGTCTGACTTCAAGATGCAATACGCTCAGGTCACTAGACGCATGTAAAGCTAAGTACTGTAAGTCTAGTTTTGAATTTACTTATAACGTTTTACATGTTGTTCCACTTGGTACCAGTCACTTCAGTGAAATTATGGTGATTTTTACCAAGGAACTAGGTGAGCTCAGAACTACTACCTTCATTTCTGTAGAGGGAGGAAAAAGAAAGTAATAATTTCTGAAACAAAATTGAAAGAAACTTCATGCACCTCTAAAAAGTGTCTTACTGATAAAACTGTGGAGTTATTTGGGCCTCCAGTTCTTTTAGAATTTAATATACTTTGAAGTATTTTAGGACTTAAATGTTCCAACATTTAAAAAAAGAAAATAAATCATATGCAAATAACTCACCAGCCATCACATAGTAGAAGTAGGTATCTAACCCAAATTTACAGGCACAGTACTTATGACTTGTTTCTGTAAATAAAATGTGATTACTGTTTGGAGGACCGTACATAAGATGTAGTGTTTGGAGAAGAAGAGGTTAAGTTAGAGGGAGTTCTGTTTAATATATTAAATGCCCATGCTTGTGCTGGTTTTATTGCAGTTTTGTAGTTCATCCAGGAAAAAGTACTTGTGGCAGTTTGATATGTATGCCCAGCCTGTTTATCTAATCTTTGTTCTATATCCTGCAAATTTTAAGATACAAATGACGCATTTCTGCTAAAATCATTCACCTAGGAAGGTTACTTGAATGGTTATTTGCAGAATCATATCTCAGAGATTCTTACTCTGATAATTTATTTTAGCAGTTTCTTATCTTTCAAAGACTTTATTTTAACATTGTCTGTCCTGTTACTAAATGCATGATTTTAGTTTTCTGGTAAGCAAATTCATTGTCTAGACAAGATTCTTAAATGTATCCTTCGAGCATTGTGTAGCTATAAAATATTTCTAAGCTCTTCGAGTTGCACAATGATAAAGAATGTTTTGGTGTTGATCACTGAGATAAGCGGTGATTATGGATGAGTAACAGGGCAGTTTCATGAGCCATTTAAGCCAGAGTGAGCTGACAGCGTTGCCAAGAGAGGCACGCTTACTCCTTCCCTCCTCTTTGAGCCTGGTACCAAGTGCTCATGAAACCATAAAATGAATGGGGTTAGCCAATTTATCTGGGGTAAACTCTCACTCCTACTCCTTTAGGTTTTTGCTGAAAGATCTTGTATGCTTAAACAGAGCCGTGGTGGCCCTGCTGCCTTTTCTCTTCTAGCAATGAAATGCTTAGAAAATAATATTTGTTTTGATGCTTTCAAACTGAGTGACAAAACTTGATTTTGGCATTCCCACTGACTTATTTTGTAGTTTGCCATTTGAAATACCAGTTGGTCGGAAACAAGCCGGAAGCGCGTTGCTGGGAGTGTGGTGCGCAGGCATTGCCTGGCATTTAAAAGTAATTAACGTTTCTTCATGACGTAGTGGAGGTTGCATGGGTGCTGTCTGTCCCAGGTGAAGCCACTCGGCTTTTTTTGCTGCTGGTGGTGTTTTGTCATTCTACGTACAATGCCCATCGTCAGCTAAGAATAAAATTTATTTTTAAAAACTTTTCATGCTTAAAACTGAAGACAGCAGCACATCTTTTAAGGCTTATGTCTCGTTCCTTTCTATAAACAACTCTTACACAATTGTATTCTTACTATGGTAGCATGCACTGGTGGCTTTGATATTCCAGTGCACATTAACAGTAGAACCAGCGAAAACGTTTTCAGCAGAATCGTATTTTCCAAGAGGGAAATCAGTCTTTTCCCACAAAAAAATTTTGGACTTCTTTTTTTCCATGAAAAAAATGAAAATGGTAACCACTTTGTTTGAAGTCTCCTTGCCTTAAGCAAAAAGACAAGTTGACAAGTTCCTTCCAGGCAGACAGCCAAAGAATCTCAGATGGATGGAGTCTCTCTATGAGCTGCTGGCAAGCTGGGGAAAAAATGTTTCAATTCTTCCCAAATGTATTGTTTTCTGAAATTCTCTTCACGTACCCTTTCCCCCGCGCCCCCCCCCCCCCCCCCAAAAAAAAAAAAAACCCAAAACACCATCCTTCTAGTTATTCTTTTAAGCCTTAGTGGGAGTGAGAAATTTTATTTTTTCCAGAAGCTTATGTTGGGAATATATTTATATTTTTTTCCCCAGCCCTGCTTAACATTTAGTAGGCTTAGTTTTGCCCTCTTCCATGTGAAGCAGAGTAAATTTTACTTGGTGATGCTGTGCCTTGTTGATTTATTTTATGTTACAGTTGCATTCCAATTCTCAGTCTCTTGCCTTTTTAATCCTTTTCCTCTTCTTTTCTCAAACAGCTTTTCTGTTTTTCCTCCTTCCGTACCCCACAGCATCCTAAATTCTCCTGTGTCAGTATTGAGCTTACTATCCTGGATTGGAAGAGCTTCTTCTGTTTGCTTTAACTACACTAGCACAGTGCCTGTTTTATGATGCCTGTTGTCTATTCACGTACCAAGCTCTTAATGTATTCTCAGATACTTGTCCCCTGAAAATCAGAGCTTTCTTTTGCTGAAGCAAGAGATTGCTTTTCTTGAGATGTGGTTTCCTTACTCCCTTTTCCCACTCCTTAGTTAAACATAGAATGTATCCTAGAGTATACATAACATATGTTCACCTTACTGAACAGTGGTAAAGTATCTATTTGAACGGTGACTCCTTTTTTTTCTCACTTTAATTTCTGTAAAGTTCTACGCCTGATTTGTATGTGATATCCGATTTTACTCTTTAGGATTAAGCTACTGATTAATGTTGGTATTTTCTCATTGCAAGCTTGTGCGTAGAACATTACATATGTATAAACAGAGAATAAATATAAATGATGAAATTCAGTGATGTTTTGGATGTGTGCAAAGGACAAACATTTCAGAAACGTAACTCCATTATCCCTCCGTGGACCCTAAAGCTGTTATGGAATTGTAGTATTTGGATCAATTTGTATATCCAGTATCAAAGAATTTATCACTTGAGTTCTAGATAAGAAGTCATTCTAAAAGAAACCTATAAATATGTACTAAACAAAATGTTTTCCTTTTATGGAATATTTGGATTAGAGGTGGAAATATGTTTTGTAGTTAAAAAAATCGTAAATGCACTATTCTCTCCACTTTTTCCAGAGAAGAAACTTGACTCATCCTTATTCCCTGCAAAAGGAACGCTGCTTCTATTTCCAGTGTAGACTTGTATAACTACATCTTGATAAAGACAAAAATACACTCACAGAGAAATTATAGAAATCCTGAATGGTTGCAATGTTATGGGATGTGTAAATTACTATCTTGGTTAATTAGTCCAGCTCTGATAGTCATTTCTGTTTATGGTGCATTTACTTGGAATGCACTGAATTAATTAGTACTTATTCCCTTCACCTATATTCAGCTGGTTACTTATGAGGATCTCAAATGTAGTGTCCTTTCTGTGTGCAGAAATATGAATTACGAGAGCTGAGTTGTCAGCTGCCCCAGTAAGCTCTGGGCATGGCTCAAGGGGGGTGGGCAAAGGAGATGTTTGTTTCTGCCTCTGAAGCCGAGTTGAGCTTTATACTGTTTCTAACACCATTTAATGTAGCCTTAGCACAGTTTTAAACTATGCCATCTGTCCTTGATTCCCAAGGGGCCATTATTTCTCCTGGAATTGCTGTAGTTGGAGCCTTCTCCAAGGCTGACCCGTGCTCTAGGGGAGGCTGGGAGGGATGGCGGTTGCAAAGCTGTGCAGAAAGCCTCCCCAGCAGACAAAGGTGCCCTTAGGTATGGGAGATTTATTTAGTGATAGAAGAAAAGTTGCTGTTGCTTGCAACAGCTGCGTTAAAAAAAAATAAAAATATTTCTTTATGTGGGTAGATCAGTATAGGGAATACATGGAGCAAAAACTCAGGTGAAGCCACCTGTGTTAGTACGATGTGAGACACATGGTACGTATAATTACACATTCGCATTCTCGCTTAAGACTACAATACATCTTTTGTTGACTTGTCATCTTTCTAACAATCCAGAAGACAAATCTACTAGAGCATCCTATTAAACCAATATTATAGGAAAATGCCCTTTATTACATAACATATTACCATACTAAATAGAGATAAATCCTGGTAGTATTTAAACACTTAATGACTACATTAAATCAAATATTACTGTGTTGAAGACTTGGATGTCAATAAACAAATCCAAGTACAGTCTGAACTGCTCTGATTTTGGTTCAGTGCAGTGAGGCAGATTCATTGCTTTTGGTTGAACTTGTGACTCTCAGCAGGGGGACATTTTTTAATCTGGAAATGATAACTTTTTGGAAGAGTTCACTTCCAAACTTTCAGGGCATGTCCTAGGCATCAGAGTCAGCCCTGCTGAACTGAGAAGATAGGAGAGGCAGAAGGAAGGTGCAAGGGAACAGTGTCAGATTTTGGATGGAAGGGAAATCGCTAGAGTTGCTGTTACCTTCTAATTAGGCTGTAGAAGGAGTAACTGGCCTTTGGTACCCTTTAAATCTTTCCAATTTAACACAACACAGATGGTTTTCTACTCCTCTCCATATACCCCAGCTGGGTGATTTGTCCTTCGGAGGGCAAGAATAATGCTGGGGGATGAGTGGGGTGAAACTCTGGAGTGGAGAATGGATCTGAGGCTGGGGAAAGGATGGAAGCAGCAGAATCTGGGTGATGAAGGATGCTGGAATGGGTGGAGGAATGAATAGAGACCCTGGTGTCGTTCAAGGGGGAAAGGAAAGCACAGGTTCTCCACAACTCTAGAAAGAACAGAGAAACTTGGCATTGGTTGAAAGAAGAGGGCAGAAGCAATCTAAGGTAGGAAGGAAAGTATCTTGGAGTACTTTCAGATTTCCTCATGACATCCAGTTTGAGCTAGTCATGGGCATCTGATAGCCATCCTAAGGGAAATGCCAAGTGGAGCTCGCCAAAGTGAATTAAGTGAGCAGATAGTGCTGAGAAGCTTTTCTGGGAGAAACTGCTAGGCCTTTTTGACATCAGAATGACAATACGATGCCCACATCTCCCATTTTTTTGCAATTTATACTAATGCCAAGAAACTTAATTATCTGAGTATTCAGCCAAGATCCGAATGTGCACAAGGAAGAGCCTTTTGAAGATAAACTGATCTTACAGCCAGCATATGAGGTTCATTAAAGAAGTACCTATGGCTGCACATCATGGCTTGTCCACTGTTCTGGAGGCAGCATTGGCTTTGAGTGCTTGGAGTCCATCAGTTCCTTTAGAATGGTCTTGAATCCTGCTGCTGCTTCTTGCTACAGGTGAATTGGTACCAGTAATGGTTTTTTTATAGTTTCTCACCTTGATTATAGATGTGCAGTTTAAGTGCGTGTGAAAATACCAGCCTTAAGTAAAGCTAGGAGAGTATATACCAAAAATGCAGCTTTCTTTCCTTGAGTTATAAATACATCACAGTGATGTAGCTGCAGGATGAGTGAGTGAGATCAGCAAGCTGATCTGACACAAACTTATCCCTGCTTTTTGTGGTGGGCTAGCTCTCCCATGGGTCAGCTTGCTTTGTCCACTTACTGGGACCTGCTGTGGAAAAGGAGATAAGTTAATGATAAAAGGGGTCTGTTAGGGGTGATGAGAGAAAAGGAGGTCATAGCTGAATGAGACTCCACTGTGTTAGATTCTCTGTTAGGCTTTTTTTTGTTTGGTTTTGTTTTTTCACTTTTCTCCCTGTAGTGCATCCGGGAGCTTTCTTCCTGCCGTTTTAATTTATTCCAGGATTGGGCAGCTGAGGATCAGCTCCCTGCCTGTCCCTTGCTGCCTGCTGCATCCCAGCCCCGTCCAGGCGTAGCGGTGAATTGCGCCGGCGGTTCTTAGCCGGGTTGCAGATGACAGTGAGCAATCCCATTAACCTGCCAGCCTGGCTGCGGATAATCCTGGAGAACCAGGGCACCCAGCACTGCCCATGGCTGCCATCCCTCGCCCTGCTGCAGCCCCTGCCTGCCGGTGGGCACTGATGCTCCGGGCAGAGGAGCAGCACAGCACGACTCAGGTGCATCTCCTCCTTCTCTGAGCTGCCCGAAGAGCTTCAGAAACCAGCCCGTTTTGAATTTTTCCTCTTCCCTTTTACTGTCTGCTGCGCTTTGGCAGACCTGTGAGCAGTGGCAGATATTATGATCTTGTCTGCTCACCTGCAGGAGCAAGCTCTTTCTTCTGCACTGTGCTGCCTTTTAAGAAGTAGGTTTTGTTTGGTTTTGAAAGTTAATGGCACATGCCTCTGAGGTTGTAGAGAAGAGGAATTATTTAAGACCCTCTGTGAGTTCCAGTTTAACATTCTCTTAAATAGGAAAGTTACGAATCCCTAAAAGCATAATTTGTAACATAAAAGCTATCAAAATAGCAGTGCAATCTGTTAAAGTGTTTAAAAATTTGATTCTCTGCAGTTTAAAATGTGAAATAAATGTACACTAATTGTTTTGAATGGAGATGAAGATGGTGGGTGAAGACAGTCTTTAAAGGAATTAGTGAGATAGCACTGCAGTTAATGGTGGAGCACTATTTTTCTGTAATGGGCTCAGCAATGTTCTCTAATCAGCTTGCAAATTGATATTCAAATACAAGTAAACTGGCAATCAAATACAAGCAAAACATCTATGTAAACAGACTTTGGTTTCTGCATTTTAGCATACCTGTATCAAAATTATGTGTGGGTGGAGGGTAAGCTCTTAGTTGTTTTTCAGCATGGAGCTTTTATTAATGGTGGCTCACTGGTTACATTAGGTCAATATTTTGGTTCAAGCACATGAAAAGAGGGGGAAAAAAGATCCCATTTCTTCCACAAGTGAGTGGCTTTTAAACATTAGTAACATAATACTGAGTGTGTATGAGGTTTTTCCTGTCTTCATTTCTTTCAGGTTTTGTCAACTCGTGTACATAGGATTTGATGCATCGCTGAGCCAGTAGAAATTATTCTGTTGACGTTCCTGGATTTGGATCATGTTTATGTTCATTATTAAAATTATTGCTGTATGGTATAGCCATTTAACTTTCAAGCCTTGTGCCAGAAACTGGATGCATAAAATATTATTGATGTTTGTGTTGTAGGGTTTTCTGCTGTACGGAATACAGGTTCTTAAACATGAATTTAACTTAATGCCTGGCTTAAGTAGTTTGTAAACTTATTTTTCTACAAAGGAGAACCATACAACAAAGCTGTTGCATAAGAACTGTTGTGGGGAAAGGTAAATAATGATCATACATTTAAAATTTGGATTTCAGGGTCTTTTTAAGCTCTTTAATCTATAAAACATCTCTCAGTTATTGACACACTGATAACTTGCTAACTGCTCTCTGTAAGTGTATTGTTTGTTGACAGATGGAAGCGTGACTATATCAGTGGGTCAACTATGTGGTTTTATCATCCCCACATACTCCTTCCATCAGCTGTCCATGGTGTTTTGTTGTTCAGCATCATCTTTTATGCTAAAAGTTCTTTGGAACATACTTCCTAAATCAAATTCTTATCATTGTGCGTTCATTAAATCCAGTTATTATTCGCGTAGATTTAGCTCTCAGTGCTGGTTGTAATATGAGTTCTTCAAGGGAAAAAACCCAAACAAAACCAAAACCCAAAAAACTTGTGTTTTCTGTAAGGCAGCTAGTACGCTTTTTACGCCGTAGAAATAATACATCAGTGAAAGTCTTTGGCTTTCCAAATCAGTATGTGCTTTTCTGTTCAAATAACCGCAATTTTCCCTTTACAGTGCTTTAGTGCATGTTTGTGCTTTTATAAAAAATTGATTAATTTGGTTCTCAGGCAATGGCTAATGAGGGAGTGTAGGTCCCTTGGAGGTCACAGGTTCAGATCCAGTCTGTCATCTGCATCCAGTAGTCACTAACTGATAGCTGCTTGGTAGGTTATGCAAAAAGAGCCTTGGTCGGTTTGGTTTCTTCTGGAGTTTATGTTGAAAAGGTACTTGCAAGAGCAGAAATACTGCTGAAATTAGTGGAAACTGGAGCAGCACATGCGGGCAGGGAGCATTCGTGTGTATGAAGGTGGGTGGAGAAGGTCAATATCACAGTGCTTTCCAGATTGTCTAGAAGAGAGAAGCAATGAAATGGAGTGAAATTTTAACCTCTGGGAGTGCATTTATGCAAAGCGGAGATATATTAGGGCAGGAGTTTTAACAGCTTGGAGCAAAAAATACATCTAGCGTTTCAGGTGCTGGAGGTGGTTTTATCTATGTGTGATTGATTCAGCGTGTTTCCCAGAACCGGAATGAAGTCCGTATCGCATTGAAACTTGAAACAGACAACAAAAGAAACCCCTCTCATTCTTATGCTGCATGTCACTGTCTGCACTTCTGCCTGTGTCAAGTCCCATTTAATTAAAATCTTGTCATTATGCTTGTGAGCAAATTAAATATTTAAAAATGTGTCATTATTTATAAAAATGGATCACTTTTTCCTCAGAGAAGGTGATTTTATCGGTTGTTACAACTGCAAATGGATCTGTTAGTTATTTCCTCCTCCTGACTTTTGCAACAAAGGCTCTGTAATTTACAGATGCTGAAAAACAAAAAAAACCCAAAAAGCCAAAGTAGTCACTAAAATGAAAGATTTTGTTAGCCTTCAGTGGGTTTGTTGTTTAAAGGAAGCAAAGCCTGCAAAAGCACAGGTGCACCTGGCTTTAGGAACCAATTTTGCAAGAGAGGAATATGTGTTGCGATCCCAGCAAAGCTTTGCGTGGCTGCTCTGGTGTGCTGGGCACCTGCGCAGGGATGAAGCCTGGCTTAAGGCGGCCACTGTCTCAGAGTTTGTGGGTTTTATATTCCAGCTGATTTCAAATGAAAAGGAAAGTTATTGAGTCATAATAGTATTGGGTTGTGTGTTCCTCTTAAAAAACAATAAAAGTACACAAAGGTGCTTATTAATTTTTGAAGCCCCTTTTATCCTGCCGGACATCAGTAATAGGCTGAAGAAGTAAGCTCTGACTGTTTGTTCCTGTAAGTGACTGTGAACTTTCACGTGGTACTTAAACTTTTTGTAGGGTAACCAAATAAGGTCTTGGAAAAAGCTGTTTTTGAAGGCTGCCTGCTGTCCGCTCGAAGGCGATTGTGTGACTTCTGTTGCATACCGTAGAAGAATGCTCTGCCTGGGTCCACTTGGGGAGGAAAATGTGTTGTGTTGCTTGTCTTGTTGAGCGATCCACGGCTGCGCGCCACGTGTGGCCTTGCAAGCAGTGCGGGGCTTAGCTGGAACCGATCGATGGATGTGGGCCCCTTTGTTTGGTAATCAATATGCTGTAATGAACTTGGTGCTCCAGTTCCCTGGTAAGGATCACTGCGGGGATATGAAGGTGCCTGTTTTTCTGGAATGAATCAAAATGAAAATTATGTTTGAAGAGTTTTTTTTTTTCTCTCATATACGAATTGAATAACCTTTCTTAGTTTCCTCCACAAACCGAAAATCCTGTAATATGAACTCCTAGGTTAGCTGTGAACTGGATGCTACGTGTTTTTCATGATGACTTCTTTTTGAAAATACCATGAAATAAATTGATAGCTGCTTTAGTTAGAAAGAAATCTAAAAGAGTTTTGGAATATTTGTTGTCGATTTGTTTCCTGATTGTTGTTGGAGGTGGTCTGTGTTTATTCCTCTGGGTCAGAGTTGATATTTTTAGTTTGCAAACAATTTAAATATTGTGAATGTGAGCCTAGCAGATGAGCAGAGTCTGGTAAAGGTTTTATGTAGTTCCCTATACGTATTTTTTAATTGCAATACCATCTTGTTAAGCATAGCTTTGTAGAAGGTGTAGAGATAGATAAATGGTTTGATAAGCTGTTACACAAGTGTTTTAGTAATGTCTGTCAGCCACAGATATCTATGATGCAGAGAATTTTCCAGGCTATACATAGTGTCAAAATGTCACTGAAGGTCAAAACAATGGTTTGTTTGCTTAGAGGTCTTTGTTTTTATTTGGTGCTAGACTTCTCAAGTCTCTGTTTGTATTATTGCTTTAGTAAGAATCTTGCTGTCTCTCATTTTAAAATTTTTGTAGCAATGCACTCATCTTCCACAGGATAAATTGAATTCTGAGTGTACTGTGCTATAAACTTGAGAGGGAAAAAGGTCATAAATGCAAACTGTGTCAATACCATTACTAATTTTATATTGCATATGTTATGTTAACTTTGCTAATTTTACCAGCAACAAAAGGTAAAATGTTTTATTAATGAAATGGTAATATTAGACAAGTCTTTAGAAAGAGCTGGAGATGCCAAGATGACAGTCAGGTCTGTCATACTCGGTAAGGGACAGGCAAGTGGTTTTGGGTTGTTTCAGAATGTACCCTCTGAGTTCTGATAAAATGATTGGGGAGTTAATACTCATTTATACACAGTCTCTTTACTGCCTTTCTGAACTCATGCACGCAGATGAACGTGGTATTTCTCATCTTTTGAATTGATGGTCCTACATAACGTTCAAAATAAATTTTCTTCACTATAGTGAATATGAAAATTAAAGTTTAGCTTGTAAGATTTTTTTTTTTTTTTTTTTTGCTGCAGGCTGCAGAATTTTTAGCAGTTTCATGACTTGTATCATCAGGTGTCCAAAGCCCTCCGAGATGGATGTTGCAGGTTCCAGGCAGTATCATGGCTTTAAAAAAAAAAAAGACAGTTAACTCGTCTGTGATTGAAAGACTTAAAAGATGCTGTCATGTGGGGTTATTGACAACGGCTGGGAAGATTAGGAGGCCAATTTAGGAGATTGATTGCCCCAAGCTCCCTCACAGTAAGAGTACAGTTCCCTCAATTTAGAGCATATAAGAATTGCAGAGCAGCAGCAGCAGCTCCCAAATAGAGAAGCACATCTTGCTAGTGAGAGACAAACAGATGTGCAGTAAAATAATGTTTGCTGATACTAGTCCTACTTGTGCCGCATTCTCCCAGACCCAAATGCATTGGGAGGTTTGGTGCAGAGGCACTTGAATTGCTGTGGATGAGGTGGCTAAATTAAAGCTTGGTCTCTGTTTTGGCACTGTAAAAGGTAGCAGGACCAAAGGGTGGTGGACTGGGAGGTGGGGGGGAAAGAGCTGTTTTGATGAGGGGCTGAATGGTACTGCTTTCCTGATGTGAGTCACACTTCAGAAAAGAAGACAACCCCGTGCATCTTTACTGGTGATAGAGGAGCTCGGGCAGATTCGCCTTCTCATGTCTAAGGCCGAAGTTCTGTATTACAATTAAAGTGATCTAAGGGCAAATTAACCATCGGAGAGGGCAGTCCCACATCTCTTCCTAGCCCTACCCAGAGGTTCAAATGCTTCTTTTGCACTGGATATAGTGGTTGTGCAGCCTCAGTATGATTCAATGCATTGGGCTGATCAAACGGCAGGCTTACCCCGGAGCGAAAGAGGAATGATATTCCCTTGGATTGGCCGGATGAATCAATTTGTCCCGCAGCTGTGCCGCGGCGGCTTCTGGGAGAAGAGGGAGATGGGACCGTGGGCTGCAAGACCGCCTCCCTTAGCAGCATCTTCTGCCTAAATCATTTTAATTGTTATACCAGAAGTGCATCCTAGCTGTGTCTGTAAATATATTGCTCATTCTCTACTGAGGTCTTCATCCTACGTGTGTCACTGGCCAACAGTATTGCTGTACTGTCATATTAGATCTGCAGAACCAGAGTGGTTGATTTGAGCATCTAGTATGCAAATGAGATGACCTTTTTGCCGTGATTACATTTTTTTAATTAATGTATAAATCATGGATATTTACCATTAACTCAAGCCCTTCTGTGAAATATGAGAACAATGTGCAGCATTTTAATCTTTTCTGCAGTCTGTCCAGTCTCTCTCCCTCTGCTGTGACAATCCACCAGTAAACCCCTAAACCAGCGGCAGTCTCTTCAGACAAGAAGAGTTGTAGGTCTTACTGCAAATCTGCAAGACAAAACAAAGCAAGCAAAGCTGACTGCCATAGTTGTAAGCCACTTTTGCACGCACCCCCCTTGAACTCTCTTTAGTCACCTGGGGTCATGTAAAACATGACAGTCTACCCAGACTACTCCAGCTGCTTCAGCGGCATGCTCACTCCTCAAACTCTGTGGTGTGAAGAGCTTTGAGGGGCAGCTCTGCTGGAGCCTCCTGCCGTAGCTGAGGATGCCACTGCCTCCATGTATCCATGCTGGCTCTCTGCTGGAGGCTGCCATCCTGCAGCAAGGCTGACTGCGCAGGCTGCCTGCCTGGGCTTTGCCTCTGAGAGTCAAAGCCTCTTGTGAATTATCAATAAAGATGTGCTGTGACACCAAGGCAGCAGCAGAAGAGCTAGAGCAGCAAGACAAGGATGCACATGCCCTTCTGTCAGGTCTCGCTAGGCACTGTTCTTAGCAGAGAGGCAAGATAGGTGGCTGGGGGTGGTAGCATTTCGGGGGGGGGGGGGGGGAGGCAGAAGAACCCCAGGGCTCCCCATTTGGTCACAGGGACTTTTGAAATGGTCCTCAGAAAGTGGTCTACAGCTGTTTCCTGCAATAAGTTGCTATGGTGGCAGGGCTTGCTGCTCTTCAGCTAAGGCTGAAGTCTTGTTCCAGGTGTTTCTACTGTGGCAATTGGGCTGGTAAAAAAAGAAACATTCCCTGTGACTTGTAATGATCAGTTCGATTAAGTTTGGGTTGAAAAGAACAGGACTGCTTCCTTTTAAGCTGAAGACTGTGATTTGTTTTGGACGGCATTTTTAAAGCTTCCCATTAAGAGAAAAAAAAAAAAAAAGAAGCAGCCTTTTAAACTCTCTAGTCCAAAGATCTGTATACAGCACAATCTACTTAAATTAGTGGTCAGCATAAAAGTAATTCATCAGAACTGGTGGATTTACATAAGTATAAATGTGGTATAAGAAAGGAAAATTAGTTCCAGAGTTTCTGAGAACACTTGAAATTCAAGGCAAATCTGGCTAGTCTAAAATAAACCACAAACTTAGTAAGTCTCTAGTATTTAGGTTTTTTGCTTTTCTGGAATATCTCCACTCGAAAAGGGAGATTCTGTGGAATCTTCTATAGGTCTTACATTCTGGAAAATATTTGCAAGTTATTTTTGTGTTATGTGAATGTTACAGGGAATGACAGTGATGCTGGTTTCCTGTTCAGAGACGAATGGGAATAAGGATGTCTCTGGAGACTAATAATTAGTGTGCTTTTGTGTATGATGAAGAACAGAATGTATCTGATGGCATAGGTGTGTTTCTTCAGGTAAAGATTTTTTGATATCTGATTTTATTTTAATCTGAACCAGTGGTCAGGAGTTCTGTTGCTTGCTTTTTCTTAAGACTTATATGTTTTCCTAGTATGGATTTTCATTTAAAGTTGGATGTTTGATAGTACCTTTTCTTTTTAATTAGAATACTGATGTGCAACTGCATAATCTAAACATCCAAGGTTGCGTTAGCGTTTCATACTGGTTTACATGGATTTTTTTTTTTTTATTTGCCCTTGACTTGTAATGAGCCTATTAGCTACAAGCTATCTCTATGCCCATGGGCAGATCCTGATTCTAAAAGTAAAAGCTGACAGCTGTGGCCAGAGGGGGCTTTTCAATGCAATACAGTGTGGCTTTGACAATAATTTTAATTTCCTAAGAAGACTTTAAAAGGGGGAGGCGGGGAGGGGGGCTTTCATTGTTGAGTCAAAAAATTAATGAGAAACATTTCTTTTTTATTATTTTTCCTTTACATTTGAAATATTTTGTGCTTTTATGAGAACATTGTGAAAATAAATCTGCAGTATTTAGACAGAAGTAGTACAGAATGATTTCCTCCTGTGAATTCAATAACTGCCTGCCTTGCATGGGTGAATACTTGTCATGGTCCAAAACTTCAGAAGTAGACTGTAATACTGGAAAAAAGTAGAGCAATTTCAAGGAGTACTAGAAACGTGATAATGTTCAGGTTTTCTAGAATGCTGTACAAGGCACTGAATGTGAATATTACATTTTAAAAGAAACAATTTTGATATACTTGCATCTGTGCAGCTATTAAGCGGAGATGAATAAGTAGCTCATGATAGTTAATGTGCATCTCAATCTTACTGCAAGTATTCTGGGGGAGGAAGGAGGAAAGCACGAGGAAAAAACAGACTTGAGAGACAAGTCTCGATGATTTGATTGACTTCACCATGGGTTTTTCTTTTATTCCAAGTCACAAGTTGGGAAACTTATGGTGAGACAAAATATGGAAATCTGTAGTTTCCTGCGTACTTACCATTACAAGTTAAAACTGATAGTTAGACATTAGTTTTGTAATTTTTTCATACTTCTGTCAAACTGCATTAGATGTGAAAACAGGGGACGTCTGTTTTTCTCAAATGATTAATGTAGTACCTCGATGGCAATTAAGTTATATAGGCTCAGCTCTGGTTAGATGCATTGTTTTGTTTTTTCTCATTTATGTTCTTGAAGCAGCAGAAAATAGTAAAATTTCATCATTTACAGTCAGCACAGAAGTTGCATTCAAGCTTAAAATGAATTTTACTTTGTAGAAATTCATGGTTAACACTGAAGATGAATCTTGCCATACAGTGCTGAAGAGCAGAACATCTTGTCAGCTGATCCTAGTGTAGGGCTGCAGGGAACACACTACTTTTTGGGAATCCCTTCACTTTCCAGTCGCTGTTGCTGTAGGGAGCAAGAGCCCACATCCTGTTGTGTGTCATTAGAAATGCCAGAGGGTTGGAGGTGATTTGGAAGTGGAGTACTTGCTGGGCTTGCTGTAGGAGAGGTTGGCTGGGAGAGGGCACCTGCCAAAAAGGTCTCTTCCTTCATTCAGCCACCCTGCTCCCTTGGGAGTGTTTCCTGCCTGCTTTCTCCATCTCTCCAAAAAGGAGGGCCAAGAACTGCCTCCCCCTCACCCCCATTGCTTCCTGCTTAGCCAGGTAAAGCTTTGTAGGAGTGAGGAGTGCTAGAAGGCCAGGCCCTGATGATTTTAGCATCTCACCAAATCTGTAAATTATCTGTGGGCTTTGCAGAGCACGTATGCAGTGCTGGCACTACCACTTACCTTTTCTTCTGAGTTCATCTGACTGTCAAGATGTATGTCGCTCATAACTGTGTAATGAAAAAAGATAAACTAGTGCAAATACTCGTATTTTTTTCCCCCTGTCACACAAATCCAGCCACAGGTATTAGTGTTGTCTGTCTTTGTACTTAAATTCCACTACCTAAACTTCAAAAGCAGTGGTGTTTGGTATTTGGGAAGACTTTTAAAGCTGTATGACATTGACTTAGACAGTCAACACAACTTTGGAGAACTCAGAGGAACAGGATTTCTAGCACGGGATGCTAAGAATGATTTAAAAAATGCAGAGCAGTGTTCCCAGTTCAGAGCAGTTATGCCTGAAAACTTCCTATTAAAAATGTTAAGAGATGTGAATGGGCTTTTCAATAATGCAATAAATGTGCTGTGTATTAAAGGCTTTGATTTTTAAAAAACAGAACAAAACTTGTTTTAATGTAATCTGATATGCAGCCTTTGTCTTTTGTTTCATGCCATTCAACAGCTCAGTATGTAATACCAGTTTTTGACACCTAGTCCAGTTTGTCATCTCCCATGGTGCAGCCTTTGCTCTTAACTGGATATCATTGTGCATACAGCAGGCTAGCATGTGAATAAAAACTATCTATCTCAAAGTAAGTGTAAGGCTAGTTGGAAGTCATTTGGTTGCCTTTACTGAAACAAAACATTGTCTCCTTAAATGTTGTAATTTGTCACAGTCTGTTTGTCATACTGCTTGGCTTTGTGTGTATTATTGGTCAAGGTAGCTTGTGTCCTATCGCTGCTTCTGTACTGTATTGGTTTTCTATCTTACCAGCACTCCGCTACCACAGGTCATAGCAAGATTTATTTCAGCAGTGGTCCATCTAAGTTTACTATGAGCCTGGTGGGCTGATCTAGAAATCTTTGTATTGTACACCTGGGAAGGAAAGCTCTGGGATCAGATAGCTCTGAATGGAGCCACACGTACTAGTGAGGTCTTGCTGCCCACCGACAGGCGTGATAGTAGAGGCAGAGGCACGGGCAGCCCCCAGGCGTGGTGGTATTTGTGTGCCGTGGGAAGGAGGGCAGTGGGCAGCTGGGTTTACTGAGGCACAGCGTGCCACCAGTTCTCTACAAAGCAAGGCTAATCTCTAAGGAGATTAGACCTGTGCTCCACTCTTGCACTGGGAATGAAGGCTCCATCACAATCTTCAAAGTCTTGGGTGACTTGAGATGCATTTCTTGAAAGTGCGTTTAAAAAAAGAATAAAAAGCAAGTCTCAAAGAAGATAGTCTTTCTATTTAAGAAGAGTCTAGCTATAGAATAAGCTTCCAGAGACTATCTTGAGTAGAATAGCCCTTAGAGAGGAAAAATAAGTCTTCTCAAAGAACAACTCTCTTGTTTCACCCATTGCAGCATAAGAGACAATGTAAGAAACCCTAACATAAAGTCTTTTTACATGTTTGGCTGAAATAGTCCTTTGTAAAGAAAAAGAAGTAAGAAAAATGGAGGAGCCCCCCCTCACCTCAGCAGAGGCTCAGAGTTGAACTTCTCATAGAAGACATGTCAGTAACCTCTGACCTTTTGCTGTCAGTATTTTTAGCATGGAGAAAGCTGAGGATGATGGTTTAACTTTTTTTTCCCTCTTTTTTTTTTTTTTTTCTTCCCCTCTAGTTTTTAGTCTCTGTTAAACTAGTGTTACACTCTGGAGAAGGAAGTTTTTTGTTGCTACAGTTAGTTTTTGTTCTTTAATACAGTTCTTACTTTTATTAAGTCACGGAAAATAAAAACAAATAAAAAAGTATTGAGTGAGTGAATTCAGAGTGAGACCAGAAAGTGCATGTGCATCAAACTTCTCTTTGAATGCTACAGATACCAAGGCTATTTAAATCAAATGACATCAGCAGTGTGGCAGTGAGTTGATGGCCCTTATCTCTAGCCATCACCTCGGTGTCAGATCTGATGGGACCTGGGCACGCAGGCACGTGTGCCGTATGCCCAGCTGCCGTCCTGCCGCAGCTGCACGGAGGTCAGATGCTGAAGGCACCTCTGGTCGTCTCCAGGCAGCTGGCAGAAAGCGGTTATGGCTTATTTTGGTCCAGTGACTTTGTCTCTGGCCACAGAGCAGAGATATGAAATAAAAAGGACTGTGTGCCTCCAGGAGCCTGTAGTGGGTGTGATTTAAGAAGTTATCTGCAGGTGACAAGGTTTTCCATAAACCTCAGCATACAGATATTTGCTGTCCTTTCTGCTAGGTGTATTATTAGTTGGTAGTCATTATTGTTTCGTGCATTAAGTAAAGTTAAAATGTAAAAGTGAAATTTTCAGTCAAAAGTGAAGCAAAAAATAAGACATCAAGGGAAACAGGCAGTGCAGATTTAAATGCTGAATACTTTTAATAACATTTTTAATACTTTTAGTAGCTGACTTTTGTCTCATGTTTCTGTGGGTATCCTTTTGCAGCTGAAAGAGGAAGAACTGAGGTCAAATTCTGCCATGCTGGATGGAGAAGTCATTTGTTTCTCTACTGGCACAGTGCAATGTATGACAATAAAACATGCAAAGAGGACGCAAAAAAATATTGTTAAAGGAAATTACATAACCTTAAGGTGATGGTGGTGGGGAAAAATCATTACAATGTGAGCAAAAGTCTTGTGCTTCTATTTGTCTGTCTGGCTATGTAAAATCATGTAGATCTATTAATTTAAAGTGATCAGACTGTAATACGAAGAATCTTTGGTCCTTAGGTGGTTAGACCTGACATACAGCCCAGCTGTCTGTACCCTTTGCCTACTAAATTAACCCAGCTTTTAAAATGCCCAGAGAAAATATTTAAGGGGAGGAGAGTACTACACTGAGGTGCAGCACCCTGGAAGTTATTTTCAATGCAGAAAGAACAGAAAATAGAGATTGTTACAGTTCCAGTAGTGGGACTGGATTCACAAAGCTTTTTGGGTGAGCTTTCTAGCAGTTGGTGACAATTGAAGTTTTTGTGGACGTAGGGTTTTTTCTTTGTTTTAAAGGTCCGGGTTACTGCTGAAACATATTGACTTGGAGGGGATGGGCTTTATCAAGTTGTTGCTTATGCCAGCTATACACTGCTAATTCTGTAGAACCTGCCTTGATGTTCCCTGCCCTAAGAGAAGGCTAAAACTCTCCATTTCCCAGTGTTAGACCTGTGAACCTCTGGCAAGTGTGGTTCAGAGGTTTGATATAGAATTGATACACGAGAGAATGAATGTGCCATTGCATTAAATCAAGATGGTCTTCTGTTGACTTTTACGCTCCCTGAGAGCAAAGAGACTCAAGTTGGCATACTTATTTGCCAACTGAAGTCTGAAGAGGGATGTGGTCAAGAAGGAAAATTGGGAGAAAGATGTCAGGGGTTTAAAGCTCTCTCATTTTTTTCCAGGCAAAATTTTGTTAGGAAGGACCTTTGTGGTGATGCTTTTTTTGTTTGCAAAGCTCACTGACAATGAAAAGCCCTATGTAGCACAGGCTATCATTATCGCTATCCGTGGTCTAACCATTGCACAGTACGCATATTTTGTGATGTCTATAATCTTCTGACAGGACAGGGCTGTTGAAATGCCACGTAAAGTTCATTCCATCCTTTTTACTAGTTAACTAAATTATCTGCAAAAAGTTGGTTTTGCTTCGTGGCAAACCTTGGAAGACATTCTCGAGGGTTTTCTGTATGTAAGAACTAATGACAGCATTACAAAAATAGCCCCAAACTTCTTTGATAAAGTCATCTTGCTCCACTCTTCATTTGTTTTCAGAGTAGTTGCACGTAGGCTAAATTAACTTTTTGACTTAAGTTTGCGCCATGCGACAAGAGCCTTTGGAGTTACTTGAAGGACTCCCAAATCTGTCTTCCCTATACTCCCACTATATTCCTACCTCCCTGAAAGCAGGACCCAGCCCTGCCCCTCTGCATGTTTTCATCCTGGTTTCCTAAGTGCAGACCCCAGGATTGCTCTTGCCACCATTCCTGCCGTCGTCCTCCTCCTCCGTATCCCCAACCTGCCAAACCAGAAAGGCCTCATCTTTTCAGTGTGTATCTCAAGAGCCAAATGCACCTTTGCTTCAGCATTGTAGGAGCGGTACTCTCCTACGGGAACAGGTTACCATTGTCACTTAGCAGCTGACACAATCCTTGTGCATATGCTTAAGTTGTGGCACATCCAGAAGGTGGGAAACCGAAAGCTACCATCCATTGCTAGTGTATATGCCAAAAACGTGTAGGTGTAAGGTACATATTTCTAGTGCTATTGGTTCTAACTAGATCATGCTGCAGATCTACCTTTCCTTTCTTGTACAGCCTTCTCATCTCTTGTAGACAGCCCTGTGAAGTGTGTGATGTTGGGAATTGGGACATCAGGCCCACATGAGGTTTGTGTGCTAAGAACTGATCATTTCATACGGCTCACAGAACAAAAACCAATCAGTACTCCACTTTCTCAAGAATTGTATGTAAATGATATGTTGAATAGTGGAATTAATCTTAACGGGAGATGACGTGCATTCTTGAGAGTTTAATGAAAGACCAGAAGTTCAAGGGTTACACAGGAAAGAGGCATAAATGGTTCTGCAGGAATAATGAGAAGTTATGCTGCAGTTGTCTCCTGCTCTCCTGGGATGTGGTGCAAGACCAAAGTTAACTTATTTTCTCATAAACCCCATAATCTGTCAAGTTACTTAAATGTTTGTGGTTTGGCTTTGTAGGAAACGGTTCCACAAGAGGCAGGACTCAAAGTGCTGTGTTCATTCTCCAAGTGAGATTACAGGGTGGGGAGAGGTGGTGTCAGCTTAAAAATAGGGAGGGAAATTCATTCCCCCTTTTAACTGTCTTTGTTAACAACGATAAGGCTAACTAGACTTTGAAGTCAGCCTGTATTTTAAGTTAGTGATTTGCTGAGGGAGGAAAGCGTGACTGGTTGATTTTAGTACAAAAATGTCTGAGATGACCAGGATACTAGAAGTTTTGAAAAGTTTTTAGATAAACGCTGTACCTTTTCTAGAGTACAAATGAAGTGCCAAAGTCTAGCTACCTCCCTGCTCAGAGCAAACCCAATTTTTAGTAGGTCTGGGTTTGGCTTTGCTGCTGAGGTCGACTCTCCTAACAGGCTGGAAAGACTCGGGCAGCAGCCGCATGGTGAAGCCCCGAGCACCAGCCCATCAGGGTGCACTGGCGCTGGCAGAGTCCCAGGCATGGGCAATTGCATTTCGGCTGCTTGCTATTGCAGTAGCTGGACCCATTTAGCTGGGTACTTCCCGTCTGTCCTTCAGCACCTGGTTAAAAAAAAAAAAAAAAAAAAAAATCCACTGACATAGATTGCAATTAGAAGAAAAAGTTAATGAGGGCGTATGTTAAGAATGAATAAATGTCCAGAAGAAGTTTATACTTACAGATGTTTTGAGCTGTCGGTAGCTTGCAGGGCTTTACTTCCTTGCCAGGAAGGGACCTCTTGGTCAAATGCCAAGACTAAAGTGTTAGAAAATGAGTCTGTTTATCTCTTCACCATTTGTCATGCTCACTGAACATCTAGGGTTTTATGGTTTTGGTTTTTAGTTTTGTTTTTTTGTTGGTTTTTTTTTTTTTTTTAATTAACTGGCTTGCAAGCCCCCTCTCCCCCTATATTTCCCACTTCCCAACCCCCCCGGCTCTTCCCCACCAGTTGCAGGTTATTGTTTTGTTTGTTAACCAAAACGATGCTAGTGGATTTTTAAACAGTTTCAATTTTAAAAAATCTGGATAATTGGGTTTATTTCATGGAAGAATAACATCTGTATTGTAAACAAGGAGTTCTTTCAAGATAAATCTTATCAGTAGCTACAAGAATGATACTAAAGGAAAACTACTCTTTTAAGGCCCAACATGGGAGGATTTTCTTTTGGTAGACAGCAAAGGGTAAGCTACAGAAGATGTTAACCATTTTTTTTCCATCTCCTTTCTGGTTTGCAAGCTGACTAACCAAAATGTACGAAGAAAGTTTTTGCTTATCCTTTTCAAGAAAGGGTTGCCTCAAAATGAGGCATTTGCAAACACTGATTTTTTTTTTTTTTTTTTTTTTATTTTCTTTGTGCAGATGGGCTAAAGAAGCAAGTTGTAGATTGTGTGCAGTTTGGGGAACAAGTTAATCAATGTGCATACATAATTTTCTGTGGCACACTTTTATATGCATACAAGAACTAGAAATTTACAAACAAACATGATTTCTAATACAGTAAATGATCATTTTCTTAAAACTAGTTTCTTTATACTCACTTGTAAAACACAAAATGACAAAAAATAAGCATTCTTGTTGAGTTTCTTTCATAAATTATTTTTCACAGGTATATTAACTTGAGAAAAGATAGAAGGTTGTCATTTCTTTAATGGCTTGTATTTACAAAACTGTTCAAGAGGTATTTTTAATTGAAGTTTCTTTGGATTCTGTGATGGTCATTTTGACAGGAAACCACGCTTTCCTGAACATCTACGTCAGCTATTTGGGCATAGGTTAAAGCTTCTTGCTTTCCATGAAGTTTTGAGATGTTGATCATTTTAATGCAGTGGCTCCAAAAAGGAGGTGGCCAAAATGCTGTGCTATGTGGTATTGCAATTACTATTTTTTTAAATTTCTTTTTCAAAGACCAAACTTGAAATACGTAATGTTAGCTCAGGAAAGCAAGGGTCTATTTGACCGAAGACCCTCTATGCTTTCTTCCCTTTTCCATTGCGAATCGGATAATCTCATTTCTGATGCTGCTCAGAGTTCCATAACATAATTCTGAGTAGGCTAAATGTTCAGCTTCATCTAATGACTTCTGTGTACTTTTGAACTGACTGCATAAATTATATAGTAGAAGATTCATGCACAAAATATACAAATACTGAGTAGCAGTAAATGGGGTTTGTGGATGAAATTCACTCCATGCAGATGGCCCATTTAAGACACTTCAACTTGACAACCTCTGCCAAAGGTACGTTTGCGGGAGGAGGGAGGGTAGTAAAAGGATGAGATGTAATCCTGGCACCGTCTAAAAGGACAAGCTGTAAGTAAGCATCGTGCTTGACAGCCTGCCCAGGATTTGGGGATCAGATAACTTGGGTGCATTTCTTTCTCTTAGTTTTGCATTTGTTTTGGAGACTGCAAACAAACATTACTTCAGTAATAGAAAGAAAAGTAGAATAATGTGGGTTTTGCTTAAGAACTTGATTATTAAAGGGGGCAGCAGTCAAATTAAGGAGTGATCACATGGTAGTCTAAGTGCCATCCCTCAAACAGGGTAAAATCTAATTGCTATCTGGTGTGTGGAGCCAAGGGACACTATATTGAATAAAGATTTAAAATTAGACTCCAAGAAAGGAAATGTAAATTCTGTAAACTGTGCCTCAGTTACGGGGAAGAATCAGAGGGAATGAAGAAGAGTCTGGGCAGGCTGATGGCAGGGCTGCAGGGGCGTGCCCTTTGGGACAGCACCCTGTCCTAAAAGCAGTAGGCAAAAATGATTGTTATGTTGTTAAAATAAAATTGACCTTAGAAACAGTTAGGGGTTTTGTGTTGGGTTTTTTTTGGTTTGTTTTTTTGGTTGTTTTTTTTTGTTTTTTTTTTTTTTTAAGGAAAAAGATCATATAAATCTGACTTTATTTGGCACCCTTATTTGTATTTACAGCTATTAACAGATCACTATCACATTAGAGGAAAGTAATGATGCTTTTCTCCTTCTAAAAGACAATTACTGTAAGCAGCAAACATCAAAGGTCAGTGTTACCAGAAAACTCTTTAGGATATTTGAACAAGCTATTACCAGTTAGGAGGCTATATCCCATACCTAAGGGTTTGGTTTTTTTTAAATAAAACCCCTTAGGGTGGAGGGAAACCGTATAAAAAGTATTGTAATGGCCTTTTATCTAAAATTGGAGACTCTCACAAGCATAGTAACATTTCATAGAATGGGACTCATTCTAGAAGTTGAATTGAAGGCCGTGGTACGTACAGGATTCAGACAGCAAACTAACAAAAAGTCAACAGAGGATGCTATATTCTGTTCTCACCCTAAAATGTGTGTTCTGGAAAGCATGTCTGTAAAAATGGCTTTGTACTTCCCAATGTATTGTTAGTCAGTGAGATCCACATCAAATACGCTTACTGTACAAGTTTAATTATGTTCCCTCTAGTTGCTAGCCTTGCATTTTCAGTCTGGAACCTAAGTTTAAAGTGCATTTTTCTTTATCATCTTCAGTATTAAAAATTGTGTGGATTCAGCTAAGCCTTTATTTTTGCAGCTCTAGTTCTGGCAAGTTTGCCCAGTGCAGCTGTATTGTTAAGAGCTGGGCTGTATACTTATAAATAAAAGAAACTGCTTTCTACTGGTACTTAGGCAAACCAAACCATCACCCTCCAAAAACAATTTTACTTAACACTCTCATAGGTGTATTGGCTTTTTGCATTTGGCTCACAGTTTATAATCAATGCATTACTTTGTTCAGGAAAGCATCTTTCTAGAAAGGATGCTATAATGCCATTCTTTCTTTCCTTTTGTGGATAAATAAGCGTCTCCTTCATCCCGATGAAGTATGTATCCAGTGATGCATTTGTTTAGTTGTCTGGGGTTGGGTTTTTTCCCCCTGGGCAATTAGGTAACTTTTCTTATTGCCAGATATTTTTTATTTATTTTTGCATCTCGCTCTGTAGTTTAGCAAATCTGAGAACCATAGACCCTTTCAAAGACTAGATGTAAATTTGCTCTCCTGTAGCATCGGTGTTGCTAACCTTGAACCTTAGCAGATATCTCGTCCTTGATCTTGTGGAGTCGTATACAGGCTTTCATGAGTGAGACATAGCCAAAAACATTGTGTTTTTCTTTTCCCATGATAGTTTTTCTAAACTGATGCCAGTTAGAAAGCTGATGTGAGGAAATTCCTACATAGAAGTACGTGAACTGCTGGGATTTAAACCTTTCTGTCATCTGCTCTATCTTATGCTGGTTTGACATGGGCATGAATATGCAGGTTCAGCAACCTTACTGTTTTGCCTCTGCCCTGTTCAGTGCTGTCTCTGGAAAGTGTTCATAAAACGGTTTTGTGGATGCTTTTCAGATGTTGATGTAACTGAAAAAAGGATGGACTAAGATTTAGTAAATCTTACTCAACACCTGAAAAAGGAAAAAGGCACAGGCTTCTTATTTCTCTCTCCCCTTTGTCTGTGGTAAGGTGTTCATCCCTGGAGCATGTCAGAGTATTACCTCCAGACTATTCTGGGGAAATAGGTAGGGGTTTTGTTGTTGTTTTGTGGTTTTGGTGGGTTTTTTTATTCGAAGGTTTGGGGTTTTTTTCATGTTTGAGAAGGATTCTCTAAGGGCTTTCTTATTTTGCTATTCCTGTTTGTGGTTTTTATTTTAAAAAAAAAAAAAAAAGGTCTCCCATTTGTCTGGCCAGTGATAGTGCTTTCCAAATCTGTGTTTTATAATTCCTGCTGTACCAGCAAAGCCCATGTGGGAAGACACCAAAAGTGCAGAGAAGAAAACAAATTCTGCAGGTGAATGACACAGACTGGCCACTGTCACGTAGCTTGCAAAGAGCTACGAGCTGTTCCCACACGAAAGGCTGTTTTTCTCCAGAGATGGTGCAGGGTTTTGGAAGTTAAGAGAGTCAGGGGAAGCATTACTTCTTTAAACACAACTGTGTGGGAAGTGATTCTTACTTCAGACTTTTCCTGATACTCTGCTTCCACTGTCCTTATCTACGCAGGCTGGTGCTCTCGTGGTACCCTCATGGGTTACGCAGCCTTACAGAATTCCTCCTCCTCCTCCCTATTCTGTGTCCTTCAAATACTTTGCAGATAATTATCATGACTCCCTCATATGTTGCTTAGCCAAGATATACAGTATGTTCAGCTCTTTATCTTCCAATATTAATTGCTCTTGCCAGACTCCTCCTTAGGTTTGTTGCTTAACTTCCTTTGGTTTGTCTTTATTCTTCTCTTTCTTAGACTTGGACAAACAAAGGATTTGGAGGACTAGTAAGAGAAGATAATAGAGTAGATTGAGCCTTTATCACTAATTATCCTGCCTCTAGGCTTCCTGGATGATGTAGCCACGAACAGCATATGCCATGTTCTTTTTCTCCTGTAGGTCATTAGAAGAGGGAAGTTGTCTCTAGTATTACTGCATAGACTTAGAAGGGAGCATCAGAGTCAAGTAGATGCAATGAATGTAAGGGTTTTTTGGTGGAGGGGAAAATAATTTAAAGAAGCATAGCAACTTAGCCATACTCTGGTTATGAGAGAGGCCATAGGTTTGTACTCCTTTTGTAGCTATATTTTCTTGACCTGGTAACCCTTAGTCACTTTGTATGTTTGAATGGTGTTTTTAAAACAAAGATCAAGGAGTAGTTGACAGAAAGGAGGGGGTTGTTAGAAATGGGTAAAAGATGACAACTCTTATTCTAGTGAGAACTAGTAGAATTTTTATGGCAAGTTACAGAGGAAATATGTATGACTTACTGCCAGACATTTTATGTCAGACAATTAAAATTATTTAGGAAAGCTGGGTATCTGAAACAGAATCTGAAAGCAGATCAGTCTGGGGAATTGTCCCATCTGGCAGCTGTCTGCAAGAGATCACTGCAAGCAAGAATGATCTTTTCTTTCCCCCAAATAATATATGCTTTTCCAAATTTAACAGCAGCCTTTTAAGAAATATGTTTCGAGTTTCATTGTCCCCACTGGGTGCAAGTAAGCACCAGTGAGGAGCGACGAATCTCCAAACTGAAGCAAATAAAAGGATCTTTGCCCTCCAGAATTGTTATCTAATAGGTAAAATCTCTCAACCTCAATTTTTTTTTTTTTTTTCCTGGCATAGTAGATTTTTTTTTTTTCCGAAAACATCTTATGGCAGAGTAAACCAACAAATATCATAGGATTTGAAATGCATTGAGTAACCATGACTTCCTTGTCTCTACAGCCAGCTGCCTTGTGTCAGTTCTCGATCTCACTTGTAATGAAGATAGCTATTTAATGACTATGTTTTCTGTCTGTTGTTTGTATATCTTAGAAGGTCTGCTGGAGATGTATTAAGAAAAGAAGTTCTGCTATCAGGAGGCTTAAGTTTGTTAGATGGAGAGGTACACGTCCAGTGGAAAATGTTTTAGGCCTCCACAAAAGGAAAAAAAAAAAAAATCCAGTAACTGCTTGCTTCCATATGTTCCTAGCTCTTTGTGGATGTCCTGAGGAAAGAGATGATGACTCTGCCCATTTTTTCCCTCCTCTGGAAACTTGCTTTTGGATTGGGGAGGGGAAAAAAAGAAAAAAGGTTGTCATTCTGGGTATTCCTTATGAATTTTTAATTTCCTTCCTGGAATTAGTGCCCCTTTCCAAATCCTGTGTTTCCTTTCTTGTGACTTGAAAGAGGTATATGAGAACGTGTAATCATTGACAGGTAGTCTTCCCTCTGACAAGCTTCAGTGGGTGGTGTAATACTTTACAACCCTGTTGGTAGTACAAGTTTAAATGCTGTGTTCATCATTAAAGAATTGTTGGGTTTTTTTAATGTAAATCAACAGATACCACACTTCTATCTGAAGTATTTTTCCCTATGCTTGGAACAAACTGCCTGGGTGTTAGATGCTGGACATTTATTTATTACTGAAATACTCCTTATAGATACTGTTTAACAAAGAGTATTCAGGATAGCAAAGACTTATTTGCAAGCCCACCTATTTTCTTTACATAGGAAATATTTTTTTATACACAACTCATTTGCTATGTTTTGGCTTTCTCCAGCTTGATTATTTCCTTTTGGAAGTCATCAACATTTTATTGACTACCACATGTAGAGCAGACCAGTCGCTTACAGTAAGAAGATGACTGGTTAGATTTAAAATTATTTCATCCACAAACCTTGGCTTCTGTACGGGTGTGTATGTTCATACCTGAAAGACTCAATACTTAGGGAAATAATTTACGTGATAGGAAAAAAACTGGGGGAAAAACCTGACAAGTGGTGGACCACATAAATCAGTGCAGTTCTCTGAAAGTTTGTCGTCTAAGTTCAGTGTTTTCAAGACAACAGTTTTTCTTTACTCTTTTTATAACAATCATGGGTGCATCACTTTTGCTCTGCTCTAACAGTATGGAAGTGGTGTCATATGCAGGGAACTGAAGAACTGCAAAGACAGAAACCCTCAGCAGAAGTTTAGCCTGTTCTCTGCATTGCAAAGACCAAATTCTAGTATACATAACTGGTCTATCTAACAGCAAGACAAAGTTGCTTACCTAATGAAATCAGCACTCTGAGATGCTTTAAAAAACTCCAAACAAACAGTAATATAAGCCAGAGAAGGACCTTCCTGGAATCTTAATTTTTTCCTATAAAATAGCAGTGCAATTTTAGAAGTAGTTTATTGTATTCTGTTCTTGTTCTCATGCTGGTGGAAGTCATGCTTAATTTTGGCCAAAATTAAACACCACCTTTTTTTGTCTGTGTGTCTTTGCTTCTGAAATGGGCACCAGAGAGAACCATGTATTATGCAGTATGTTTCTCTGCCTCAGTCACAAACACGGATGCTTCTGCCCTAGCTGTCCCTTAGCACATACCAACGCTGTACTGTGCTAGGTCACATGAAGAATTTTAGCTGTTGTGATGGAGCTATGGGACACTTTAATTGTGATCCAGGATTTATACTGTGGTCTGCAGTACTGCGAAAATGTTACTCAGTGGAGTCCTATACTCATAAAGAAATGTGTGCTGGGATGTGAATTCTGCTCTGAAGTGAACAATATGTTGCCTTTCTGAAAAGAGGTTTTGCTTGTCTCTGTTCCTATAATTATTCAGAAATGAAAAAAACCCAAAAGGCAACCCTTCAAACAACAACCATGTCCCAAGGCGTTGAAGTAATGTATTTTTAAATGCCTTTAGTGTTATATTTCAGACTTTTTTTCCAATTTTAAGTTGGAGTTCCTTCCAAAGTAGAGAAGATTGGATGGCTCAGTGGTCATCATTATGACCTTAATAAAAGCCTGAGATGAGTGCCTTTAACGCAGTATTTGGGGTTGATATTGGCAAAAAGTCCTTTTTTTTTTTTTTTTTTTTTTAATGTAACCGTGATGGTGAACTTCTTTTGATCAAAATTTATTACTGTTTAACTGTCCTTGAAATGAGAGGTAATATTTTAAAGTTGGATCTGATATCCAGCTCTTCGATATTGGCATATTGGCTTTTTATTTATTATGACTATGTAAACAGCTGCAAGGTATTATCTTGCTGTGTATAGGAAAAGTGTGTATTTCCTTGTTCCCAGAAATGGAAAAATGCATCAGCCACAGTTTTGCTCTTCAGAGCATTTGCACATTTTCTGCTGAAACTGTATTATGCAAAGATAAACTCCTAATACTACCAAAAAAAAAAAACCCCAAACCCAAAACCAAACAGATAGCCTTTGTCAAACACTAAATTTAATCTACTTGAAATGATTTGTGTTTCCTAAACAGAAGCCTTATAAAGGCAAAAACTTAAGGGGGTGGGAAACAACACTGATGTTTCATTGCAAACCCTGTCGTCCTGTAATGTTGTAGTAAGTGATGCAGACATTTTGCACGGCTATAAAATGTTGCATTCATTACATCATGTGAGCTTGGCATTGGTGCAGCTGCACTGGTGCACGAACGCAAAAGAAAAGAAGAACCTGACCGAGCAATTAAAAAGACCCTCTGTAGAGATGAGGCCTAAAACTAGTTCTCTCCATCCTGAATTTTTGTTGCTGTTATTGTTCCTGTTGGTCATTCTCTAAGAATAGGAACAAAAGGGCTTTTATATCCAAGTAAAGAATAGAGTTTCTAACAAGGTGGAACCAATAACTGAGAATTAAGAACCTGGTTTTTTGAAGTGCCAGAAGAAAGGGAGGGCTTACCGCTGGGAGACACCTATTAACAAAACAAAATGCATACACGGACACACACACAAGAGTTTATTAGCAGTGTTCCAGCCATCTTTGTCCCTGTCTCGAAATCGAATTTCGCGTAGATTTGGAAGTTTTGCTTTGACAGGCTGTTAAATGGATGACTACATTGCCACATAAATTAAATAAATTTGAGACTTAAATTGCAGAAATGAATCCTGTCTGGCGTCTTTGTCTAGCATTAAAATTTCATTGACCACCACTGCTAAATTTTAGGAGTAAATTCTTATTATACACACGTAAGCTTTTACCTACATGAGGAAGCAGGTTTTCACATTCAGTTTTCATGGTGGAGGAGAAGGCAAGATGCTGTCAAGTCTAGTACAGCACGTGTTGAAGCAATCTGGGTTTAGCACAACAATGTCATCCATTGATACATTGTCAGTCAACCAAGATTTTCTTCATAAACCATGTTAAAATTAAGACTGAAGAGTAGAAAATAATGTGGATAAAATGAATGTTAAACCAAATCTGATATTACTAAAGTCCTTTGCAAATACTGAAGTAGAAAATTATGTGTAGCTTTGTTGGTCGGGCTTTTTATTTGTTCTTTCAGGGAAAGATTAATGTAAAATGTGATGCACCTTGCATTGTGCTTTGTGAGTAGAAACACTGTGTATACTATTTCAAAAATATCTCTTCCAGGCATCTGTGCTCTGGGAACTTCTGAGAAAATGTGGTACACATGAGCCTGAACCTTGTGCTCTTAGCAAACAAAGTGGTCTCATCAGCAAACGGCCATTTCTATGCTTTATTTGTGTGCTCATCTGGATTATTGGGGAAAACGATTCTGGAAATAGTTTTTCATGTTTGGTGTATGTTTTTGTTAGCAGTTGCCCTCCCCCTTGTCTTTTTATCTGCCCTGTGTACTCCTCCAGTAAAAATGCATTTTACATGCGAATGATGATAATCAACCTTTGCAAATCCATTTGACTCAGTTTTAAAGGAGCAGAACTGGATTGATTGGAGAAAGAAGAGGAGGATCCTTGACAAACTCATGATATGTGTTTCATGATATGTTGTCTTTTTTTCTATGTTTTCATATAAAGAACAATAATGGGGGAAAATGGAAAACTACATACCTTGCTTTCTGTGCTTGGGTTTAAAGAGACTGTAGTAATTTTACTAAGAATATTAATGTTTGATTAACCAGTTCTTTAATTGATTGAGAACTCGTATTGCTTCTGAAAGCAATTCCACTTACGAACTTACTTCATTACCAGTATTTTTTCAAATAAGGATTAGTTTTAATATAGTGTGATGTACTTAAATTGTTTTCTTTATATGATAAATTTCTTTGAAAAGTGCATTTAATAAGCCATTAACATGGAAGACTAGAATAGTACATTAACAAAATGAATGTTTGACAAGCATGATTTTTTAAACGTACATTGTTTTTTCTTTTCATGTTATTGTAAAATTAAAAGTGTTCTTAGTGTAATTCAGTTTCAACAAATGGTGCTTTTAACCAATTGAAAAATAATCACTTCTTCTTTCTATTAAGCAATTTAAATATTTTTACCAAGCAGCTAGATTATTAGCTTAATATGCATCAGTCATGTTGACCAACACGGGGGTGGAGGGGGGGAGCAAAGCTGTGTAGTTCTTACTTAATATATTCAATCTGTTGTAACCAAAAACCCCTGAAAGTTTATGCAGTAAATCATATTGCATTAATTTCATAGTATAAAAACTATAGTTTTGTCTTACTAGCACAAGTTTGCATAAAAAGAATGATGTAGAGGAGTGGGGAGGTAAGTCAGAACAGCTGAAAACTAAATGCCATGCCTGTTTAAGCTGTTCTTTGCTCCGTGACATCTTTGGAGAGGGTGGCAGCAAAGTTAGAGGCAACAATATGTATGGAAATGCAGGTTGCTGCAGGTAAGGTGACCATACTGACACAAAGTCTAATTTCTGAATGTTTCCATACTAACATGATTTCAATATTAATAACTTTAGTCTGAGGTTTTATTTTTGCTGTCACAACTTTGCACTTTCGGTGAATTACAGATGACAATGAGTAGGTGGATGTATAACTATTTACATGTCACTTGACATCAGGCATGATAGTTTAACATTAAGGAAGATATTCTTAAAATTAGTTTGGAAAAAATTGGGTTTAAATCTAATGTTACAACTAACACATAGAATAATGAAGAACTATTAGAAAGATAATTCTGAGTCTTTATCACATTTGGTAGCCCACAAAATAGTCTTCTGATGCAAAGAGTCTGTTACTTGTAATTTTCTGTTTGCATCCATAGTTGAGTGGATGGGGGGGGCATCTGCGCTGTGCAGGTGGAAGGGCCTGTTTGACTACTTCTCTTCCAAAGTTCTGGTACCTCACCTGGACGTGGAAGAAGGAAGTTGTCCAAGGTTGTGGGTTGGTGGTCTACCTGGTCCTGCTTAGACTGGTTTTCGTCTTTCAGCTTATAGTAACGTATTAGTATTTGTGTAATATATGCACCATCGCATTGTGTATAAAACATAAAACACAATGATGAAAGTAGGGTAGTTCAGAAGAAGAACTTGACCTGTCTTTTGGGATGATTGGTCAGTATCTTAAAATGTTTTGTTTGTTTATTTGTTTTGTATTATTGTGGTTTGATTCACTGAATCAGCAACAGTTTCCTCCTTCCTGGAGTGAGAAGCTCAGTTTCGTTTCTTGTTACGCTTTTGTGCATGCTTTTGTTCCCGCTTTAGCTGGTTTCTTTGATGGCCTTGATTTACCTACTGACATCTTGGTGGTTCATCTCGGATCAGCAGCAGAACTGCTTTATCACGCTTTTCTTTGGGCAGATGCGCAGCCCTTTGTGTGCCTGCCCTCCAACTTTCATCCTGCCTTTTGTCTCTTTGGCGTGGAAATTGATCCCTCCTAAAGAGCGCTGTCAAATTCAGCCAGTGGTAAAAGGATGCCCTCTCAAAGCTGGAGAAGAAAATCGACAGGTCCCGAAGGATGAGCCTGTCTCAACATGGCTGCTTAGCTAAAAATACGAAAGCTGGTGGCCGGCAGCGAAACCCCTCTGTGCGTGCCATCTTAAGAATTTGTCAGTGTGAATAACCCCCGACCCTCCGACTGTATGCAAAGCAAGGAGGCCTGAATAACAGCTTTGTGCTGCAGAAACTTAACACACGGAGCAGGACTAAAAGCCGGGTTTCATTGGTTATTTTGGACATTTAACATTCAAGTCGCGTAAAAGAAAGAAGCTCGTTATGACTCAGTTCCGTTAATTAGACGTAAATTACTGTCTTTAGTGCCTTAACACAAAGGAAGGTAAGGGGAGTTGTGCAGGACCAGAGGATACAGAAATTGTAATTAGATGAGGGCATGGGCTGGGAAAGGGTGGCTGAGCACAAGCCCCCATTGAACTCGGGGAGCTCACACTGAAGTGTGCGTGTGCGAGGACTAAAGTCAGAATAATCACTTTTTAACCTCCACCCAGATTTGTTGTGTTTTATTCCAAGATGACGGGTGTGGCTGACTCTAAATGATGTGATGAACAGATACAGTTCATCTAGTAAAGATTTTATCTACTGCGGAAAGCTTTAAGCAATCTCTCTTTTAAAAAGGAGATTAGCCTTTAATTCTTAAAAGTTTGAAGGGAGATCCTAAATATTTCCTGACTTCTCATGGTCCTGGGATATCCCTGGGCTTCTCATAGTATTTAGCATCTCTTTATCATGTATAGGCTAAAAATATTATGCCTATTACATATTGGCTAGCATACCGTGTCTTGAAAATTTTGTTTTAGAAGCAGAAATGTAAAAGCATTAAGGAAATAAATGAATATACCTGTATCTCTGCTCAAGAAGAGGTAATAATTTGAGTTGAAACTAACAATCCTTACATTAAATGCTGGCTTTTTTTTCCCAGTGCATGCAAAATTAACCATATATAAAATGTATGACTGAAAAGATGCTTTAATCCACTAAAAAGGATTTCTAAAAAAACATTTTGCAGTTTTGCTTGTTGGTTGCTTCAAATTCAGAGCCGAAAGGATTGTTTTCCATAGTGTAAACATGGGAATGTTTCTTGTCCACCTTAATAATGAATAACAACAGCCACAATCTTCCTTCTTATGCTAGGATTTTGTCCAATAGTAGCACTAATGAGCTTCTGCCTTGTGCACTAAACAGTCTTTGTAGTTTTGTCCCCGAGTTGAATTCAGAAGTAACATATTAGCGTAACGTCTAAATGATCAGAGGCAAGACAATGGAGTGTTTTTTGAGAGACTAAAAGAAATAGGAGTACTTAAAACAGCATTTGATTTGTTTTTGAATGTTGGTATCTAATGAGGAAAAGCTAGTTGTAGAGAAATAATACAAAAAGATGGGGCAGGTTTATCGCTAGGAGATGGACATGGTGAATATTTTTTGTTGTTGTTCCTGCGTTGTTATCTGTCCGACTCTTCAATGAATAGTTTTTAGGGCCAAACAGTAAATCTTTATATAACTTTTATGCTGTTTCTCTAAGAATAGTTTTCTGTTCTTAGGATAATAATGTTGATAAGTAACTAGGCTGGATATATGTAGAAAGACTGGGATTTGTGGTCTTGCCTCCTGATTTTTAGACTTACTCTGTTCAGCAAAAAGCCACTGAAGTATTAATAAAGAAACAGAACAGCAGGTTGCTTAGCACCATTCAGAAGCCAGTATAGTGGGGGGAGGCAAGGGGGGACACAGAAGGACTTGTAAGTAAATATTAATGAAATGTAAAGTTTCAGGCTTCCTTGAAAAAAAAGGGACAGAGTTTACAACCTGTAATGAAATGTCAGTTTGGGCAACTGACACCTAATGTATTACAGAATACATAAAAAGGGTTTACCTGTTGGAATATCACTGTTTGAAATGCAGGAAACACAAATGTTACATGTGTGTGAAGGCTGTTGTTAAAGCAAAAGTATGATCTGCTCTGCTCATAAGAATTTCTTCTGGGTTTATTTTTAATTGATACTCATTTTCTATTAAACTACCTTTGAAGTAACAACCTAAAAAGGACAGAAACAGTTTCACAAACTTTCATACTCAAGAGGCAAATCAAACCCTCAGGCACATACTTATCTGCAGGCGTATTGGCTACTGGAAGTGTTAAGGGTGACTCTGAAAGCAGCTGTCTTGCATCTGTGCTGTTGTAGAACTATAAAACCGTAACTTGTTCTGAGGTGTCCTAGAAAAAGCAAACAAAGTGATTTCTTTGAACAAAGTGAATTCTTTTGTCCTCATCCCAAACTGTTTAGCTTGTAAATCTCATTTTAGCCTCATCAGTTACTTCAGCAAGCTGATAGGGAAACATTGTGTTCTTCACTATGCAATCTTATTCAGTAAGTGTGGTCACTGTAAATCATCATCATAGTGATCATCTGTTAGTGACAGGATGGAAGATACATGTTTGTCCATGCAGGTGGAAGGGCATAGCTGTTACCACTAAAGGTCATTTCTGAATGCAGAAGGAATAGCGGATATTTATTTTAATAACAATTTTTGCGTGACCAGTGTTAAATGTTTCGTATATCTGGATTGTGAGAATGTTTTCTACAGATGAAAAGCACAATTTTTTTCTTATTGCAATGCTGCCAGCTGAGAATAGCCTTATAGATGTTATTGATGTGATTCTTGTTTTATGCAGGATAGAAATCTGCACTGATTGTTTCTGGTCAGTCAATTTACCATGTCAGCTATTTAGTGAGATGCTCTTATGAACTATAGAAATCATTTGAGAGGCAAATCCTAGAAGCCTTGCTGTAACAGCCTATGTCACTCATGTCCCACCTTCTGCATCATCTGATACTAACCTAATACACTGAAGTACGTAAAACGTGAGCCTAGTTAAGTCTGTAGTTATCAGTTTTGTGTCTGTGGAAGGACCAGCCTGGTACTTATTCCTGTGTCCTGGCGTGTATTTCTCTCCCTCCTGTTAGTCAGTGGAAGAGTGACTTTTGAACAGGTTGAGTCAAAGTAATTAAAAATACAAATAGAAAAAACAAGGAAGTATTCCAACATACATGATCTCTGTCTTAATCTCGAAGCACAAATAGCAGGGACACATCTCATACGTAACTTGGATGGACCTCCTTCCAAGCAATGGATCTTCTGCAGTTAGATATTTGTTAAGAATGTGATCTCTTCTGCCAGCTTGTCTGAAGGGCTCAGCTTCCAGCTGCTAATTTTACTCCGTTCTGTCTGTGTGCATTTCTTACCTCAAATCTCAGAAATTTTCAAAGAAAATAAAGGCTCCTTCTCTAAAGAAGGAAATGTCTTTCTCTAGGGACTGGCTTTGGATGCATAGAGGGGTTCCTAGGAGTGCCAGATAGTGTATCTTAATTAGCCAGTATTCAGCATACTCTTTTAAACCTGGATGGGTCCTGATTGGGAAGTGCCTTGTCATAATTGTCCAAACTCATGTTTTGGTTGGCTGCTTGGGTATTTTGAGAGAAATCACATGTTTTCAGTAGCTTCAATGGTTATGTAAGATCTTGACAACACAAAGGGAAGAAATATATCCAAAGGTTTAGAGAATTAGAAAAAAGTTTACGGCATCTCTTCCACGTCGTACTTGATTTCCCTCTGTAATCACAAGTCACTTTTTTCCATAAATGGTAAATGTATGAACTGGAAAATTTCCACGGTCTTCTAACTGAACTTTGTTCAATGCCCTTTAGTCTTAATAGGTTCCCTGCCACCATAGCACTGTGAGGTTGTAGCAAGAGTGAAGCAAAGCCTCTATGAAGCGTAGTCAGTGCTCTTTGGGGAGGTGTTGCTTCCCACCCTGTCTGCAGTGCTTAGCAGCATGATGTCCAGTTCTTAAACTTCAGACTTACATTTTAGAGGTATATCTTACAGGTTATGGAAAGAGGAGGAGAAGGTAAAGCAATCAGCAGTCTGTTTCTGTGTGAGCCTCTGCAAGTTTGAGCATGGGTTTGTGGGGCCTCTTCATTGGGAGGGGAGTGGGAGCTGGTGGCACAGTGTACTACCGTCTGTTGAGAACAAGCAAGGAGCACAGTGAAACAGTGGGGCAGCATCCCTAGATATGCAATAAATCTAAATGCATCGCAGGCTAAACCCAATGGGAACCTGATATTTTTATCTGACTCATTGCTCTAAGAATTGCGTTCGGATCTCTCCTTTCCAGCATTAGCTCCTTCCTGCTTCCAACTGGCACATCTTCTCATATATTAGGCCTTATGCCTTTGTTTTGCAATCTTCCACTATTATTTCTATTGCTGTTTCATACTTAGCTCATCACAGTTTTCTTCAATGGCCTATTAAAGCTTCCCTCCGGATTCTTCCTGCTCAGTTGGGTACCGCTCAACAATTTATGGGAAGCTTTTTGTTTGCGCCCGTCAACTGCAACGCAAACTAGAGGAGTTGTTACTCCTTGTCAAGTGGCAGCGCTAATTGCGACCCACACTGGATATATCGTCAAGGCTATTTTGGATCCAGTGGTAGGAGCCTTTGCCAGGCCAGCTGGTATCCATTCAAGGTCAGGACTTGTGTACGAGTGCCGAAGGGGCAAGTACGCAGATATCTAGCTATAGCTCACTGGAAGGGTTATATCAGATCAGAGACTTTTGAAAGACCCGTCACCCTCAGACACTAATTCTCATCTAGACTTTTACCTGTAGGCAGTCTCAACCTCAGAGCTGTAAACAAATGTTTCAGTAATTTTCCCCTCTGGATATCTGTATGTATAAACCACTTCTGATCTGTACTGACTCACCCTCTCCTTTTCAGAAACACTGCCTAAAAACAGGCTCTTGTTTCAGTCCAGTTAATCTTATTAAGAACAAATCTGTTTCAGTGTGAGGTTATAATTTTTATTTAAAAAAAAAAACAACGAAAAAAGCCTTGTTCCTCCTTGCAGATGGCTGTTCTTTGACTTTGTGGAAATACTTGCATAGGTGCATTAGACCATTTTTAAAAACATACACAGTATTGGTGGGGCATGGGGTTTCTTGTGTCTTGAACTGGTTTCATTCATCATCAGCAACCAATGTATTTGGTGGATGACACCAAAGTACCTTCATAATTTGAATGTGCCCTGCAAAAACTCACTTAAGGCATTTTCACAAGTCTCTCTCTGTTCAGTGCAAGCACGCCAGAAGTATCAGAAGTGATGTTAGCTGGGGAAGGAGCCTCCCAAATGTACGTCCAGAACCATTTGATCTTTGATCTTAGTTTGCTGGTGGTTTGCACAGTAGCCCTGGGCAAATCTTTTAACTTTGTATGTTCATCTTTCCTTAGCTCCAAAATAAGAATACTTGCCCAGCTGAGAATAACACTGTGAGGATTTTAAAACAAAAAAGGGTTTGTATGCCCCAAATCTTGTCTCATTTTTTTAAACTATGCAAGTTGGCCTAATAAAAGATACTTCTTCATATAAAACTTATCCTTCATTGTTAAGCATCTAGTGTATGTTGTCTGGGCTTCTGGCCTCTCCAGTGGAGAGGGAGTTATTTTTAGATGGCAGTTTGCCCAGCCTGTCTTAACCCTTTAGGAAAGCAATTTGTCTTTCAGTTGAGTACAGAAAGTGTCTACATGATGAGATGTTTGAACTCAATACAGTTGGTTGAAATTAATTCCACCATCCTCAGCCAGTCATTGCCATCTTTAAAATGTTTATATTTATTTGATAAATTGAGTAGAAAATGGCGTAAAAGATATGCCAGATGCTTTCTGGAAGTCTGGTTCTTTGGAGGATCAGCTGAAGACACGAGCCTTTACGTGAATACTACAACATCAACAGCATCCCCATATCAAGGATTTAAATATACAGTTCACTTAGGGCTGGGATAAATAGCACTCGGTATCTTACAGCATTGATATGCATCCATATATATTTATTAGTATGTGTGCATAGAACATGCGTGTATATACAGACAATGCAAATGCCCTAAGATACAGGAAAACCTGTTGATTTACATTTTTAGTACATTGTGCATTTTTCTGCATTTTTCTGTATCCCCAACTACTAACAATATCAGTCTTGTTGGGGTAAGCTGTAATTCTGAAAATATGCTTGTTGATGGTCCTTTTGAATGTATGTGAGGTTCTCTTATGTATCTGGTACTTGCTTGTCTTTGGATAAAGGCCAAAGAAAACTTTTTTTTAACGGAAACAAGTTAATACAAAGAGTTTAAATTCACTGTTGGTCTTTTATTCTTTTGTTCTGCTCTCAAAATGGAAATTGAGCTTTTAATATTAATTACAGATACAGTCTTTGAAAAATCAGTTTTTCAGCAGTGTTATTAGCAAACTTTGACTCTTTACCAGAGAATTTCTAATGGAGGAATGCGACCACTTTGGGATAAGTGTAGCAATAACCTATGTATTTTGAAGTCTTAAATGTTGAAATGATTTTGAAAATAAGATTCTTGTCCATCAGAAACTTGAATGACTCTCCTGTGAGAACTGAAGTGGGTCTGAGTCTTTTTAACAACTTCATAGGCAACCAGTTCTCTTCTGTGAAGTGTACTTAGCTGTGTCTTTAGCTGAAAAGGAACTTGTCAGACTTGATGTTATGAATATTGCATTAGCAGGGAAAAACATTTAATTGTTAATGTATAGTTTATTTGACATTACTGAGTTTAAGCAATGATTTACCCCCAGCTCCATGAGTTATACACACCTATAATTTGGAAGCAAATTGGAAGACCGTTGATTATAGAACTAGCATTCCTGTTGCTTCTGCTTAGCAAGCTGTTATGCACACAGTCAGCGTCTGTAATATTTATTACATGCCAGGATTCCCATTTTGCTTTTCTCCCCCCGTACATATTTGCTGTATACTAGAGCTTTGCATCTCTGTTCCCTCCTGTACAGTAAGACTCTCTGAGTGTCGGTCGGAGAAGAGCAGAGCTGACAGTATATGATTCTAGTGAACTTCCCTCTGCTTTGGTGACACAATCCCACAGCAGGAATACAGGCTTGTTTTGCATTTTTTTTAAATCTGCACAACAGAAAAGGGATTTAGCTTGAGAAAATGGGGAAGGGATATAATACACAGATTTAAAAAAGTAAAGGGGAAAATGAGCTAGAGGAAATAATGTTAAAATATAGTATTAAGAGTCTGCTCTGATGGGTTTGAAGTGATTTTTTGCAATTTTGGAAGCAGATAACTAAATAAAGCAATCAGTCATACATACCTTTTTACTAGCATCTCCTACCAAATTTTTTATCCTGCCAGTTTCCACCACAGGAACAGCATGGATGTAAATACCAGCTAGAGCTATAAAAGTGATCTTAGCAGCAGGAGTGTAAAACTTCAGTATTTCAACTACTGTATGAGTATGGAGATGTGTTAACAGTCCAGGACTGCATCTCCACAAGGATTTATACATATGTCCAGTTCGAAGCATATAAGTAGTCCTGTTGACTGACAGTATTTGTATTAATACAAAAATGATTTTGCTGGTTCAGGCTTCGCTTTCCAGTCAGTCAGGCAAATCCTACAAATGACCTCATGGTGATTTGTATTAGCTAGGGCTGCAAAATATGCTTTTTGATTGTGTGGTATAATACTCTGTGTGTTTACATTAAAAATGTCATTCCTCCATGATCACCCTTTGTTCCTGTAATTCTGACTTTATCTGTTAAGATGAACGTTTGGCTTTGGAAAACTGGAAACAGACCTGCATTTAGAATTGTATCCATAAACCAAGCAACCCTTAGTGCTGAAGTCTAAATACAGAAGAGAGTAAAACAGAGTAATGGAAGCAAGTGGCTTCTGCTGCAAAGAATGAGAAGCCCTGTTCTACTTCGTAATAAAAGTTTTAATACATTAGTTTGCAAATATTTATTTTGGGCATTGATCTTGTGAAAAGTTAGTCCATTGGCTGATTATTGTGGATACAGAAAACATACGGAGGTTTATTGTCTAGATGTTAATAGGTATGCGGTTTCATTCTCTTCCATGAGAAAAGGAAGGAAGAAAATATTCCAGGTTCTAATTTCTACAGTTATGTCCCTTTTTGTTGGTTTTGGGTTTTGTTGTATCAGGACACGGTAGGTGGGTCAGTGGTAACTTTGAAATTTGGCAGTCTCTGTACATCAGCTATATGGAGCACAGACCCTTACAAAAGGTCTGGTAAACTGAGCTGCAGTGATACTCTAGATTTTGAGCTGGGGCAGAGGGGAATGCTCTCTAAGGAACTAACCTCTAATTTACTGTTTCCTAGCTTTGCTATGGTGAAATAATTTTAATAGACGTCTGATATGGGATGGGCACAATGGAACAATTCAGCTATCAGTAAAAGTATGTTATCTTTTCAACTGCACCTGGCTATAAATAGATGTGGTAGAAGATCTTAATTATAGTTTGCCTGAAAAGTAGGATTAGAACTTTCTTTTTTTTTTTTTCTGGGAGTCAATAGGGGACTTTTGTGTGTGGTTTTGAGGTTTTTTGAATTGGATCTAGGGAAAGATTAAAGGGCTAGCTAAAAGTTTCCTTACCATGGATGTACCTTACGGTCATTGCGTACTTGTTTTACCAAACGTCCATGGATTCGATGTGTAAAAACATCTCATGCCCCAATTCTGAGCAGCATTTGAGAGCATCCTCTAAAAGAATGAGGTAGGCTGCAGATGGGCATCAAACCTCCAAAGTGATTTTGATGGAAAAGCGTATGCAAGTGCCTGGCTTGTTCATTCTCTGGTTGCTCTACCTGCCTGTTAGAATGTGCCTCTAGTGCAACATTGCAAAATGGATGCTATTGTTTACTGTATGAATCTTGCATAATATTTCTTTCGTTTATTTTAAAAATGGAAGTGGATGGAGAAAAAATGTTGTATAGTGTGTTCTGCCTCATGCATCATCATCAAAACATACTTGTGTGTTTCGGAGCCTGGTCTTTACTGTTGAGATCAATGTCCAAAATGGTGATAGCACAGCTTGACTATTTAGTTCCTACAAGCTTCACAGCAGGAATCATGATGCCACGAGTGCAAAATTCACCTGTATCCGTATCAGAGGACCACTCTGTGGGAAGCAGGATCTTGCACTGTACCACTGGTGTTCCCTGTTGGATAGTTGGGTTTTTAATTTTACTAACTGAGGGAATAGAATATTTTTTCCTCATAAATCCTGCGGAATTATACTGTCACAGATGCTTTAGGTGCACAAGGTAGCTACACCAAAGAACAGGTCATCTGTACATGGAGTGTATCGATTTACTCATCATCAAAGAAACTCTGATGCATCAAAGAGACTTTTTTTTTTCCCTGCCAGACTGGCCCAGTCTGGGAAACTAACACAGTTTCCAGATTTATACTTGCACTGCTGAAATTTTTTAAGGCAATAGTGGCAGATTTGCATTATACAGATGATTGACAAGTCAAAGACTGCACTTCAGAAAGAACGACCAAGCACTGGTCATTAGAATGCTGCAGCCATAAGTGGTCAATCCAAATTCCTTGGATTTTTGGCTTGTACCCAAGAAAAAGCTGGGATGCTGGGTAGATCTTGTTTGTTTCAAGTACGGACCCATGACATTACAGACATACAAAAAAGGGACTTGTCAGCGTCAACCAGTTAAGTAAGCTTCGCACTGTGAGTGTAAAGAGGTATAGCCAATACGGACGGCAGTATGTCCTACTTGTGGCGTGCCTCTGCAAGAAGATAATGCTGGAGGATACTGAAGCCTTAGCAGAAAAGCAAGCGTCACGGACTGAGCCCTGGAAGGGTATAGTCAACCAGTGTTCTGGGTGGCATTTGAGGTACGCTTTACAGAGGGGACAGGATTTCTGGATTTTTTTTTTTTTTAAACCTTGCTGAAATCACAGGCTCTCCAGCTGAGAGGTATTCTGTCTTGATGATATTTGGCCTGGTCTGGATATGCCTAAGCTATGTGATGCCTGAAATGAGATTCCAAAATCCATATTGTGGTATCTATAAGTAGTTCGATTTTTAGTGGTCCCAAAAAACACAGTTGCTGTCAGCAATTCAGTTAGTACAATACACTGTTTTGCATTTAGTGGCAAGACAAATGGCCAAAAATTAAGAGAGATGGTGATCTTAATGCCGCTTTATTGCGTAGGCAGATCTGATTTGGAAATACACCAGCAGCAGTTGATCCCATCAGGTTGAGTGTCTTTTGCATCATTTGACCCAGGTTCTCTGCTATTGCCAGTCATACTTCTGAGAGGGTAGCAATCATGTACTACAGATGCATAGTTTTATGTGAAGATATTGAGAGGTCCTCTAAGGCGTGATGGTGGTGGTGCTGATTATTCCAATATCCCTTTGTCAGGCACCTATTATCTGTCCATTTTATAACCCTTCAGAACAGGAAGACAAGGAGTTAACACCTATCTGCATAGCCTCACTCCTTCCCTCCTTTTCAATCCACCATACAGACAAAAGAGAGGAGCAGCATGAAAGAAGAGGAGGTTATGATGTGGAAAATTATCAATTTTTCCCTGTTCATCTCCTCTTCACCCATCCTACTGTCAGTCAGAACTAAATGTTGATATATCACGCACAATTTTTGGTGTACTCACAGAATTTGAAAGTGGGCATATAAAAGTCAGCAGCCCGTGAAATCAGGAAATTTATATATATTCATGCAAGCAGACGACCTGTGGCAGGGTGAGACCTTCCATCTTTTTTTTTTTTGTGAGAAATAGCTACAAACCCTGCACTCTCTTTGCAGGTAACAGTCAGTATCACGCCTGCCCTACAAGAGGTTTAGATGTGGAGACAGGGAGCCAGAACCCTTGCAGCATATATATTAAGGCTTGCGTTGTCGCACTATCCAGCTAGACCGAAGTGTTAGCACTTAATTGAGGGACTGATAGGTGCATTTGACAGCGTGTGTCTAAAGCCAGTAGTTACTATTACTGTCATGGCATCCTCTGATGTAGGTCTGAATTACATTATCAATGAAAACTACTGCAAATTGAAAAGATACTTGTACACAATGCACATATTACAGTGCAGCATAGAAGAGGTCCATTCAAACTGAGTGCTGCTTCATGGTAATAGCCTTCCTCTCCAAGCAGGTTAAAGGGGGACAAAAATCAGATGCTTGGTCCATCTCCTCAGAAAGCTAGGATCTGGCAGAGTTTGGTATGGAAGTTACACATATACAGAGTTACAGGAGTTACTTGGTAATTGGAATAGGATGGATTCACTGTTCACGGCCTCTTTAAAAAACAAACCTCCATTGAAATTCTTTTCCACGTGTATCTCAATTGCAGTGAGATAGAAGTTGCTGTTTTCATAGTTACAGCCTAAATGCCACTAGCCGTTCTCTGCTAGCTGCTGGAAACACTGTGACTCTGTTACCTCAAAGTATATTGCTGGATTTCTGCCTATAGTTTGGAAGGAGCCTAGCAGAAGACCACTCAGATAAATGGAGAGAGCCCCAGAGCAGCTCAAGGGCCTTTGCACAAACCAGGAGACACCGCTTGCTTTATTTCTCTTAAAGATCCTTAGGTGGAAGGGCTTAATGCTCGTACAGAGCTAAACCTTCAAAGTGAGCAAATGTGAGTCTAGTTTGCTCGAGCTGCCATGTCACGCATTCCCGGGGATAAAGGCTGCTCTGGGGCTGCATGAAATGCTGTCCAAAGCAAGTGCGAATTTCTACCTCAATGAGCTGGTCCTGCTGCCAGCATTCTCCGCATACCCATCTCAGGGAGGCCCTCCTCCGTAAACTCCCCATGAAAGAGAGCAGACTAAAGAGCCTTAGAAAGTGCATCCAGCTTTTTGTTTCCTTTGTCATCAATACAGTGTGTTCTGGTGTCTCCAAGACAACCATGTCTAAAAGGCTGACTGCATCTTTCACTGCTGCTCTATAGTGAGCTTGCTGAGATGGGCTGTGAAGGCCTACCTCTAGCCGTTTTTTGTCCATGAGTTTTCTGGGTAGTACCTAAGTACTTCAGGTGCCTGCTTCGGTTTCAGTTTTATTGCAAGAGTTAAGCTTTGGTTTATCAGTTTTAAAGATACTATTTTGGGGTTGTCCCAGCTATCTTTCTTGAATAATTGTAACGAGCAGTTAGGATGTTCCCAGTAATGCCTGCAACAATGCTGGCTTTCTTTGCATTTCAGGCCCATTCTGCTTCTGATAATAGATGCCTTCCTGCCACTGAATAGAGAAGTACTGAATCTCGTGTTCTGCGTGCTCTTTGTTGCCCATGTGTGCCACCTTCTTGAATGATTGCTGGTTTCAAATGTAAGTTTAGTTAGTCAAAATACTTAGTTTTAGGATTTCGGTATAGTTGTCAGTTTGCAGATTTGCAAATCTGCAGAATTTGGAGGGGAGGGAGGTATGTGTTCTCTGAGCAGCAGCATCACAATCCTTTTCCAGTGCTCATCTGCCCAAGAACTGTGGCCTCTATGTTCCCTTCTGTGTAAGGTACTTCTCTGCCTCTTGCTTAGAGAAAACTGGTGATGAAATATGGTTTCAAGGGCAGCACACGTTGTCTCCCATGAGGTCAGGGGCTTTGGGAATTACAGTTGTTCTGTTTCCTTACAGTTGTCTAGGAGAAGCTGAATCCAAGACTGGTTTCTTGGCTGCAGTGAAGAGTAGTTAAAGATAATGTAATTATTTGTGTTTTATAGCTGTGACAGTCAAGAACACCACCCCATCCCTGCGATAGGCCTTGTCAAGGTAGTTAGCATGGGCATCTGTAGGGGTAAAGCAACTGTTTTTCTTACTGTCACTTTCAGAAATGGCTGAGACCCATATGCTGAGACAAAAGAAAAAGAAATAAAATTCTCTCATGGCAAATTGCAGCCACTCAGGCTGCAATTTTGTTCTATTGGCAACCTCAATGTACTGTAAAAATACATAGATAAACATCTAGATAGATAACATTTATATATGTTGGGAAATCTTTATTAAGGATCTTTTGTCAATTCTGCTTGTGTTATATATGCCTTCAAATCCGTCTGAGATCCTGAAGATGCTGCATCCATTTAGTGTTTGTTGTAGACCATTAATTTATTTGCATGTCAGAATCCAGTATCTTAAAATTGATTTCTGCAAGCATTGTGTTGGTATAGTTGAAAGGATAAGTAAGGACTTGCCTGTAGGCAGTAAGAAAGGACTGGGAATAAGACAGTGGAGCTGTAGTCTGCAGTGGAACGAATGAGAGCAACCCATGATGCGTATGACCAGGGCCATAACTAACTTGGCAGAAGCATTTCCCCCTTGCTTGCGTGCGGTTGTTGAGACCAGTCGTGCATTCCCTTAGCACTGTCTGTCTAGAAACATTTCTTCTGGTTTTCTACCAGGGTCTCTGCAGAGCAGCCTAATTGAGGGGCAAGGGGATATACTATCAAGGAGGGGGGAGACTGGGACATGCTTCATGCTTTGTCAGCATTGATTTCCCCCCCACCCCTTTTTCTGTTAGCCATGAGAAATTTTAGGAAAAGCCACAGGAGCAAATCCTCCGTTTGGTGGAAAGATTCCAGGCATCAGAAACGGTGTCGTAGCTCCTTTTCATTTCCCTAGGATGCAGTCTTGCAGTTCTCATGCGTACCCATCCATCCCAAATCAATACCCGTGTGTGGTACAGAGAGGTTTCTGGTATCTGCTTGTTTCCGTTTAGCGCTTTCTTTGCAAACAGTGACTTTACTCTGGAAAAGCTGGTCTTTGGTTGTTGATGTTTTATTTATTTATTAAGTATCAATTTGAGATGCCTGTCCAGGAATGTTTTTTGTTTAACTCTCAAATGAAATCACCAGTGAAAGCTTGTGTATTACTCTTTTCTGTAGCAGTCTCTTCATTTTTTTTCTCTCTTGCCTCATTTAAAGCAAGTTTAAATAATACCAAGATTACTTTAACACTTTTGTCATGGTTTAACCCCAGTCAGCAGCCAAGCACCACACAGCTGCTCCCCCCCCCACTCCCAGTGGGATGGGGAGGAGAATAGGGAAAGAAGGCAGAACTTGTGGGTTGAAATAAGAAATATTTTATAACTAAAGTAAAATATAATATTGTTGTGGTTTAACCCCAGTCAGCAACTAAGCATGACTCAGCTGCTTCCCCCTCCCCCCTCCCAGTGGGATGAGGAGGAGGAAACGAAAAAAAAAAAAGTAAAACTCGTGGGTTGAGATAAGAACAGTTTAATAACTAAATATTAACAATAATAATAATGAAATATAATAATAGTAATGAAAAGGAATATAACAAAAAAGGAAGGGGGGGGGGGGAACCCAGTGATGCACAATGCAGTTGCTCACCAACCACTGACAGATGCCAGAGCCGCGATCCACCCCTCCTGGCCAACTCCCCCCTGTTTATATACTGGGCATGATGTTCCATGGTATGGAATACCCCTTCGGGTTCGGGTCAGCTGTCCTGGCTATGCCCCCTCCCGGCTTCTTGCACACCTGCTTGCTGGCAGAGCATGGGAAAGTGAAAAGTCCTTGGCTTAAGATGGGTGCTACTTAGCAACAACTAAAACATGAGTGTGTTATCAACATCATTCTCACACTAAATCCAAAACACAGCACTGTACCAGCTACTAAGAAGAGAGTTAACTCTGTCCCAGCCAAAACCAGGACAACTTTCAATCCAATCTTTGGGTTTTTTTTGGAAAACAACATGAACTCAAATTTCCAGTAGATGTCATCCAACAATTTTAACAGAGAAGTGCAGTAAATAGTGCCTAGAAGTTGGGGGGGGGGGGGGGGGGGGGCGCGACAGACTTATTTAATTTTTTTTAGGTTTTAGAGTTTTATATAGACTTGTAAGAACTCAAGGTTGATTTGATTGGATTTACAACATTAACAGGCTACAGCTGGTTGGTTCAGGCTTTTCAGGTCTTGCTTAAATTCACCCTAATATTGTGGCTGCCCTCCTTTAGTTGTTCGGTTGCACCAGAAATCATTTGTTTCATGTGTATGTAATGTTTTTAGTTAATTGACTGATGTGGGCATTGAGTTACGTAATGATGAAGACCTTGAAACTATAATTAGTTTTAATCTACTGTATGCTATCAAAATAACCTAAAAGACAAAGCACTCTTCTCTGAGTTATTGTTAGTAGTTGCATTTAATCATAATTTATAATGTGTTAAATTTTTAATAATTTCAGTGTTTCATGTTAAATGAACATTTTTGTTTTGAAAAGTGGGTTGTTCCTTTCTGTAAATGGATCAGTATTAACCAAAGTCAGCTTCTTATTCTTCAAAGAATGTAATATTTTACAGTTCACTTCAGTTTTAGGAGTTTGACAAAAATTGCACTTTCACCTAGATAAAGATTGAGGGGGAAAGATAAAATGATTGTTCAAGGTTATTACTGATATTCCCTGTTGTCACCAGCTGTGTTGTAATTTCTCATTTAACATGTGGTAGCGGTGCAGCATAAACTACATAATGGCCCATAAATAAACTTTTAAAATCTATATTTCTGTTTTTATCATTGGTAATGCCTGCTAGCAGGCACTGTCACTTAACTTCTGCCAAGCTGTAAATAAAATTATTTTTCAGCCATTTATTGCTTCCTTCAACTTGCCATGCAAATCTTTAGCCTGAGAGATTTTTCTCACGAGGAATCTGCATGGCATTGTGTTTTCCTATGAAGATGAGGGCAAATTCTTGCTCAGATTGTAAACCATTGCAAAAGCAGCTTGCTAAATACTGAGTGTGGGAGGGATTTGTTTGCCTGCTTTTTCTTTGCTTTTGGACTGGCTTCCTTAATAGTCTTTCTGGACATGTTACGTGGAATAATTGGGGCAGGGGGAGAGAGAAAAAAAATACAAAAATGTGCCACACGTAGCGTACCACTTGGCAAACTTGATAAAGAAACAGACCTAGGACTCGGTCTGACTTCCCTAGGCACCAGTAAAGTACAAACGCTTTTATAGCTTTCACTGCCCAAGGCAAGTTGGAAAGAATTACCACCCCTCTTAGTCAAAAGCAACTTGCGCAGTAAACAAAATAGTCACTAAACAATTTGCTGCCCTTGATATTTTGCTGACCTGCGTGACCCCTCGTCCTGCCTGCATGGCAGAGCTGCCCCTGCAGCAGCGTCACTGGAAAACTCGGGGCTACGGCATTTCTCTGTCGTCTGATGTCGTATTCTCGAGCTGTGTGTTTGTGTGTCAGAGCATAAATTCCTCATCTGAGGAGAGGCTGAGATGGCTTCTCTTGTCTGGAAAAAACAGAGGTCTGTAGCGATTACAGGAGGAGTAGAAACTGCTTGTGGTTAGGCTGAGATGGTGCTCGCCCTGTGCTGTGTGAAACTGCCCGGCTCAGCCCTGGCAGCAGTAGCAGTGGACCCTCCTCACCTCTCATCTCTCAACCTCGGTTTTGCTTCTGCAGGGAAACTCTTCCTGTTTGACCGGGGAGGGGCATTCCTTGGGGTCACCCAGTAAAGCAGCATTAATAGGGGCAGGGGTATGTTATGCCCCATTCCCTGCCTCCTTTACTGGACAGTTTTTATTTACCTTAGATCATGTTCTGTAGTAGATGCATTTGAAGCCCTCAAGAAATTTGTTTGTTTTTCTTTGAATTTCTCATCCATGGTAAGGAAAGGAAATAGTCAGATCATTACTACATGTGCACGATGTTTATGAGCAGATGAGAAATGCAGACTTGGTTATTGGTCCAGTAAATGTAATAAAGTGCTATGTCAGGAAACATAAATACACCTTTTAAAAACTTGGTAAATTTAATTTTGGAAAGCATCAATATTTTACAGCACAGCATTAAACAGTATCAAAACTGCATTTAGTTTTGATGAGCCAGTCCTCTAATTCAAAGTTATATACTTTTGTTGACTAGGCCTTCTACATGTATTTCAGGCTCAGATGAAAAAAGTAAAGGACAAAGCCACCTTTCTTACACTAATGAAAAACCCCCACATCTCAGCCTTCTGCAGTTGATGACCACAGCCAAGAAAAGTATCAAATATTACTGATAAATATTTTTAAATTGACTGAAAAGGCATTTAGGGAAAGATGGATCCTGTCCATTTTCATCTAGAGAAATGACATAGCTTTTTTGTTCTTAAAACATTCAGTTTTCCCTTCAGGTCAGTGAGTACCACAGGCTCGACTGTGCTTTTGACCTGATGAGGCTACAAAGAGAGAATGGTCCTATTTGACAAGAGAGGAAACATTTACATGAATCATACTCATTTATTTTTTTTAAGTAAGAAGACAAAGATTTCTACACATAGTTTAAGTGGTGACAGGTTTTCAGGACAGTGTTTTGAGAGTGGTGTTTGTTTTTCCTCATTCATTTTTTTGATTACTGAGTATTACTTTCCAATTTTTCTTTACAGACCTTTGTGCTGATTTCTGATTCCTTTGTGGAAGTCTTCTGAATTTAGGTCCCACCTGTTTGCTAGAATGGCTTTAAGAATTGTTTCTGAATCTTTTTTAAAGATAGCATGAGTTACGTTCACTCTTCATCAATCATTAGATAAGAGCATCTCTAGTTGTGATGGGGAAAACGCGTTTGACAGAACAGTGGAAAGAAGTGATGTGTCCCATATTGTTATCTCCTAAAATACCATGTGGTAAGTCGTGCCAGGTGAGGAAGATCCGTTTCCTGAGGCATTGCTCTGCTATCCTGCATCAAGATTTTGGGAAGACCATTGTGTCTTCTACCTTTGAAGCCGAGACTTTTTTATTCTCTCACCATCTTTCCCATTTGGGAGAATGATAGAAGAGATCTCACTGGCACCGAAGAGACAAGGACCTATGTAGCAATAGTATTTCCCTGAACAACATGGACACATTTTATGGCAAACACCTCTTGGAGACATCTAGTTGAAAAATGTGAAGCCAGAGAATCGGGTTGTGTCTTATGTAGAAGGTAGGTTAAGAAAAGACATGGTGGAGACAAGGTGTATTAAGGAAAGGGAGATTAATTAGTACTAAAACAAGTTAATATTGCAATACTTGGCAAAGAGCAGAAATGTATCAGATCTGAAGGTAAGCTAAAGTAAAAACAAAGCTATGCAGCTGTACATGAGACAGTTGAATTTGATTTGTAAATAGACTGAATGCAGTTACTGATTTTTATCCTGAGGGCTTTTTGAGTACCACAGATAAATCGCAGTTGCATGACTAAAATATCAGATGTTTCAAGTTACTCTGTTTCCTTGGTCCTCAAAATAAAGTTGAATTGTAGTATTGGAGACATCCAGCAACGAAGGAGTTAAGTAAAAAGCATGTAGATCGGTGAAACCAGTTTTTTGGAAATTGGTAAGTTATGTCTGTAACGGGCAAAATGCCAACAGTTGCACATTAAAAGTGACATCTAAGCATTTTTTAAAAAATGCATTTTTTTAAAAAAGAAAGCACTATAGTGAACTTTATCAAAATGTTAACTTCTAATAAAGAACAGCAGCCATGTTGTGTGCTTGTGAGCCAGAAGTCTTGTTAATTTTACCCAAATGCCTTTCTCCATACCCAAGTTACTGTATGTAATTCATTTGTGGCATTACTTACATGTTCCTTGGTAATTTTTCTGATTTATGATGCTACTAAGCATGAATCTGTTAAGACCTTCACATGAATATTATTATGACATCATAGTCTGTTGTCTTTTGTAACATCCTTAAGTTAGGTACACAGTATTACAAGGACTATTGAAAAATGGACGCAACTTCTAAATGGAGTTCAATTTTCAATGGCTCTTTGCTTTCCCTTGGCAGCATATCAAAGCAAAGTAATAATGTCTCAGTGCCAGTATTTTAAAATGTAGCTCAGATGTTTAGTATAAGGTCAGATCTGTTCCATTTCACTTGCTGCTTCCTCCTGCTGCTGGAGAGGCTGCTTTTAGTTTGCAGAAATCCCTTTCTCATGGGAAGGTGAGCTTTAGATACCACGATCTGAGCCCTGAGAGGCAAATCAAAAGAACGCATCACTCATTTACCATAGGCGTTGCCCAACTTAGTAAGAGTTATTCTAGACTCGAAGCGCTTGGCTGAGACGGCTACTCAAATTGATTATATTGCTTGCTAACTTGATTACCTCGTCAAAGTGTTACGCACCAGCCACGTGGACTCTCTCCACTGGGCAGGAGGGTCTGTAGTAGTGTCCCTGTGAGCAGCCTGTCCAAACAAAGCTGAAGACGCGTGATGCCACATGTTCTGGATAGTGCCTTTTGGACAACTACCGAGCCTGTGTTTGCAGGCTCTCAGGCTGTATTCTTTGGGAGCCTCCTCCTGACGTGATGTGGATATGGGTTCATTCTCCAATTACAGTGTGCACATTTTAATAGAAAGTAGATTGTAGTGGAGAACACCTGCACTGAAGTTACTTGAAATGAATAGAAAACATTGAGCCTTCGTTTTCTTTCAGTTTGATTTTCAGGGTATGTGAGGGGGGGTTGTTTTGTGGCTTTTTCTGTGTTGGGTTGGTTAGGCTTGGTTTGGTTTTTTGTTTGTGTGTTTTTGAGGTGTTTTGTTTTGTCTGGGGTTTGTTGTTTTGGGGGGGGGGGGTGTTTGTTTGTTTTAAAACTTCCTAGAACACAGCCCTAAACCCTAGTGAAAGAGATCCTAAACAGCGTTGCAGAGTTTGACTCCAGTCCTTGCCTGCAGGATGTAGACTGGCCAGACCTGCATGCAGATGGCTGTCAATTCTCTCAGACATAGGTGGGAGGAGAGAGTGGTTTTAGCTGCTGCTGATGAACATCAGACTCCCAACATCTGATGACAGGTTGCTATTTCACGCTCTACAGTTTTGTTTCAACAGAAATTCAGTATGTTGTCTCGCTGAATGACTTTGTCTTCTCTCGATAGGTGAAACTATTGCATTTATGGACCAAAAGCATTTTCATATGCATACAAAGACATGTCTTGGTTATAGTAAGTGTCTGAGATTTATTGGAGAGGAACCGCGCATCATGCACCAGGAAAGGAAAGAATTTTGCCATGAGTAACTTTCACAATCATTTAGATAGATCATGAATCTGGTTATATTTGCTATCAAAGTACAGCGTTTCGGTGATCTTTGTACAAGATGTTCGTGATAATGCTTATCCTAAGGAAAAATATCTCTGCATCAGCAGTCATTACTGTAGGACACACTGGGTAGTATTTTCTGAAGTATATAGCAAGTGTAGCGTGGCTTTCTTTATTCCCTTTGCAAACTGGCATTGTTTTCGGGGAGAGGAAGTGAAAAGAGAGGTTTGTTCTCATGAGTGAATGCCACAGGTGTCTTTTCGGGGAATTCAAACATTTGATGACAATTGAGAGGAATACAGATGGCAGTTGAAATAGCCATTGAAATGTTGAAATGTTTATTACAATGGGGCTTTTCCGCTCAGATTCCTTTTGGGGACAAATATTTAGTATTCTGGTAAGCAAAGCGAGGAATGCCTTCCTATTGGAATAAGACACTACTTGGGTTTCTAAAGGCAAATTTAGTTTCATTTTTGTGATGCATTGATTCTGCAAGTTACCACTGAATGTTTCCATTATCCAGGTGCTTGGACCATGTTTGGTTCATGTAAATGTCAGAAGTTACTACTGTTTTCATCTAGTACCTAGGACTCTCAGTCAAGGATCAGTCCCATTATACTGATTGCTGTAGGGATAATCCCCAGACACTTTGCAGTCTGGGCGTTTGGAGGGTGATGCTGTGTAATCTTTACTAAGAAACTTAGGATGTTGTAACTAATAATTGGAAAATCAAGACTGCATAGAGTACAATACCTCACTGCTTCTCAGCAAAGTAGTCTTGACTCAAACAGTAATAGGTTAATTGCCACATCCAGAAATGAATCCTAATGATTCCTTTTAGGAGCCATTATCACATGTGGGGTTTTCATTGCGGTATTTATAACTGTAATCTTTGGTCTTGAAGCTCATGTAACTGTTCAACCCAGCAAAAGGGTTCACAAAAGTAATATCCTGCTCCCATCCTTAGGCATTGCTAAAAGTAGAATTTTCAGTTCTAGTTCAATCAGTCAAGCCCCTGCCATTTTCAGGCATTATTCCAATCTAACACAATTTGAATGTCAAGTGTCTTGTGTTTTGCGCTCACAAGGCCCACAGGAAAGTCTAGACACACAAAAAAAATCCTGCATTTATCATAGGAAGCACATCTTCAAATATATCAGAAGATCTGTTCTTTTTCTTTTCTGTTCTTCTGTGGCTGGATTGAATCACGATTGTTAAATGAGAGTCTGTTCAGCCAGATCTGTCTCTGTCTGTTCCCACCTGGAATAAATTGCATAAATTTGCACAGCATTGTCTTGGCATAGGATCCTAAAGTATGTCTTAATTTTGCGGTGGCTGTATTGAAAGTTGCCTCTTGAATGAAGTCTGTCTGTATCCCTCTCATTTGTCTGCATATTGTATCCGAGGATTTTTTTTTTCCTTCCCGTATTAACCCAGGTACCACGTTGTGCTGCTGTCACGCTTGTCTGAGTTTTGTGAAGAAAACAGTTTTTATCAGTGTTTTTTTTCCCTAGCATAACACCTTTTTGATTCCTGTCAATTTGAATTTAAGTGGATTATTTGAGCCTTGTAATTTTGTAATCCTTAGACAAGATATGCAAAGAATGGTAAATGTTCTTGAAGGAAAGTAGCATCACTTGAATTTTGACTTACACTGTCAGCTGTACACAAGTGACCTCGTGGGTCATTTTAAAGAGTTTGCACTATATAGTGCAGTCAGACATGAAGCGACAATGCTACTTCTGCTTGCAGCTAGTGTTTATCTAACTTACCTAGAGCCAGGTAGACCTTACATGAAATAAAATAGTAATTTGAAAAGACTCAAGTCAGAGGTATGAGTCCATGGCTCAGGCCCAGACAAGCCAGATTTCTCTTCCTCTCTTGTTTTTCCTTTTGTGCTGTTAAGATTCAGTAACGTTGCAACAATGGACGGTTCTTATCTCACTGAGAATATGGCTTAGGTAATCAACTAAGCAGGTAAAAGTAATTAATAATCATCTGGAACGTTCAGTAAGTGCCAGTCACTAAAGAGTATTCCAGCACTGGGTTATTTTTTTTTCTCTGATCGTTGCACTTATTTTAGCTCAAGAGGAGAAACATGTAAAGTATGTACTGATTACTCTTTGCTGCTATGTGTAGGACTTTAAGGTTTCACTATGGTGCTGAAAAGTTTTAGGTGAACTTCCATGGTCAGCAGTGTCAAATGATTCCCTGTATCTTTCTAATTCATTGAAATAGGATGGCTAATACTAGTGCTGCTTCATTTATTTTTAAGGTATCTACACGCATTTATTGTATCTAGGGGGAATGTGAGGTGTGTTTGGACAGATGCTGTAACAAGCTACTGAATGAAAAAAACCAGATGATAGAGGTACCTTCAAGTGTATGAAATCAGGCATTTTCCTGCCAGTTCTCTTGGTATTTCCCCCTCTTTAATGATGAATTAATTCATGATTAATTAGCATGTCACCTTTGCCATTTAAATGATGAAAGCTATACATAGAGGGAGAGAATACTCGTTTAGAGGTTATTTTCACCCACAGGTACTCCCTTATAATGATAGACATATTGCCCTAGCTTTTTGAGTCCTCTGCTTTGTTATGGGAAGTACTACTGTGGCCTGGCTGTGAAATACACTGTACTAGCCTGCACCAGTCACCAAGTGCTTTTTTGATTTTTAAGGTCAGATATCTGTGTTTAATAATAATAATAATAAAAACCTGAGGTCTGACTAGATAACATTAAGCTGCCATGGCAACTAGTTTTCTGCCTGAGGCCTACTGGACATGATCCAGTGATAGCAATAAAAATCATAAATCCCAGGGATTATACTATCTAACACATCAGTGTAAATACTGCTAGGCTGTCTCTGCTCTTCCACCCTGTTTGGCAACTGGTAGGTTTCTTGCCCTTTTTTGATACAAAAGCACAGCGTTCAAGCAAACAGGATATTTTTTCACCATTATCCATTTGCTAAGGTAATGAGCACCCCTGTATTATAGGGTCGTTCTGCTTTGAGATTGGCTGTACCCACTATTTGCCGTGGGGATGCTGGTGCAGTTGTGTCTGAGTGTCCGTGTCCAGCTCTGCTGGCTGGGAGGTTCTCCAGGTTCCCGCAGAGATATCAGAAGTCCTCTTTTGGGAAAGAAGTGGCACGCAGAGCTGCCGTGGTAACTTGAGGATGACTAAGGACCTTTTAAAAATCATTAAAAATAATTGCAGCTTTGGAAAATTAGACCGTAGTGTGCCCAGAGGAATGGCCTGTGGGGGAGTGACAAAAGACACCAGTGTTGGACAGACCAGAGGGAGGAAGGGAGAAGAGGAGACAGGAAAAGCAGTGCTGATGTTTGTGGAGGGTCATCACGCTCAAATGTGCACTGGTTTGTGAAGCTGGAGAGCAACTTTAGGGAAAACTGTCCCCTTTCCCCTTGCTGCATCCATAGCCACCTGGGAGGGACTGCAAAATGTGCTCCCAAGCGACAGGTGGTATCCTGCGGTATGCAGCAGAATACAGAATATTAAGTGGTCCCACATCTGTAGGAAGAAATTTTTTCTAAAATGGGAAGCAGGAGTGTTGGCAGGATCACTGCCATTTTGTCAGAGCTGGGAATTTTTGTTTGTTGCAATGCAATGCAAAAACAACACTCACTTCTACCTGAGCAGTCCTGTAATTTAATGAGAAAAACCCCTAATTTTATTTTATTTCTTTTCATGGTAAGAAGTGACATATAGCCTAAACATGATATATGCACGCTTCTCCCCTATGTTCTGTTGTTGTTCCTAAACCCCTCTCAGTGTGGGGGCTTAAGCCACCAAGGAAAACTGCTGACTGGTTGAATTGGTGAAACAGATCATCAGCTCATTTGAAAGTACGTGCCCATTCGATATTGCAGCAAGTCCTGGCTCTTCACAGAAACTCCAGGAGCCTGCATTTTTATTTAGTTCGTTAATTAGTTAATTTTTTTAGGGACAGCCCTCCAGTGACAGGCTCTTTCTGCCTAGGTGTGCTTGAAGCCTGAGCTGCAGCCAGGGTTTTCAGCCTGAAATTAGTAACGCTCTGGCACTTCTGCACCTCTGTCAGGAGCACAGCTGAAAGAGGGGACAGGAAAAATGGGAGCATCAGGGAATAAAGTAAGTTTAAAAAAAACCTAGAAAACAGAACACCTAGAGAGGGGGAGGAGGATAAAAAAAAAAAAGAAAGAAAGAAGAGCTAGGAAAAAACGTGAAACCTGAAGCCTAGAAGGACTTTGGGCCAGGAACAGTTAGCAAAGAGAACATATAAAAGCATCTATTCTCTGTTCTCGCTCGCCTTATTGCTAGCAGGGGGAGGGGGAGAAGAAAAAAAGAATAAGTGAACTTTCTTTTGCATTTTCTAAAGATAGACTAAAAGGCAAAGCTGCTTATCTAGTTTTTACTAGATATTTAAGTCATTACTGTAGCAATAAAACTGCCCTTTAATTGCTGCACCATAATTGTAGGTATTTGTTTCTTACACTGCTTAAGGTCACATAAAAATGAATAGAGGTAAAAATAGGTTTGTGTTAAGTGCCTGAATTTTGAAACTGTTTTCTGCTAGCTGTCTGCAGACACAGTACTTTCCCTTTAGTCTCCTGGTTTGACTGTTCAGTAGATATATTTTTTAATTACCAAATTGGATTTTAGCAGGTGTAGTCAGTGGATGCATTATGGGTATAAGAGATTAGTGTTTAATCCTTCTTTTTATTACTGTGTAGAACGGTATACTTGGGAAAGTATTAAAGGTGCATTGCATACTCCAGAGTACAGAAATGACATTTATTACTGAGTTTTCTTTCAGCTAGCATCATTTAGGAAAAAAGCTGGCGCAGAACTCTGCAGGGGCCTATAGGCTCATCTATAGTGAAACTGCCTTAATACAGAGTGGAGGAAAAGGGAAAGAAATCGTTTTGTGTTTTAAAACAAAAGCAGTTGTCAAAATATAAGTACTTCCCGTTCTCGAAGATGCTTATTCTCTTTTTCTGCATTTTATTTTTCCTAAAATAAAGACAAAAGGGGTGTCAAAGCGCAAAAGGTCTTTGTGCCAGTGAGGGGTAGAGGCAAGGACTGAAAAGGATCAGTGAATCAGATATAATTTGGACTCTGTTTGAGATACCAGTCCTGTGTTTTGCTGATGGCTGGTATTCCTGTTCTGAAAAGCTGCAGAGGCATTTCTATCGAATAGAAAGAACATTATCCTCATTTTCATTCTGGCATGCCTGTTACAACTTTGTTCTGTAAACAAAGAGGATTATGGGAACTGGAAACTAGATGGCATTTTATTAAACAACTGTGCAAGTCTTTGACTGTGAATGCAAGAATTGGACAGTCTGGTAATAGCTACCTGTGAAAGAAAATACTTTAAAAGTAGACCTTAGTGTTTGTGTTAGTAGGGTTTATGAGGAGGCAGTCCTCTAATGTAGGACAGAATATCGACTTTAATATTTCCCAGTTGCACCCTGCAACAAAATGCTTGGCAAAAATCTCAAAATGCGATTGTAAAAATTGAGAATGAAAAATATATGCTGCAGAAATAGGGAGAGGGAGGTCTGTGTCCACTGTCCTTCTGTTATGTAGCCTGTCAGATTGCTTTGAAAGTATGTTATTTTAGGAAAAGTGCATATTTGTCTGTCTAGAACTAGCAGTCTGGGGATTGGGGCAGGAAAGAGAATTGCATTGAGTGAGTGTTAGTTGCAGTAACTAGCACAAATTATTTTTACCAGCGTATCATACAATTTTTCATACAACTTTATAGCTTTTCTGCAGTGGACTACTCACTTAGCATGTTAATTCCACAGAGTAAAGTCATATATTAATAGTAGGTTTTACCTAATGCCTGCTGCAGATCACTCTGGAACTGCTTTCAGTTAATGAAATAAGTGTACAGTATGAATTAAACCATAACTCTTGCAAATCACTTTTCCTTTTAATTATTGTTTTCCTAACTGAATAGACAAATGATTCAACAAACAGTACAGCATAGAAATGTGGAAAGTTAAGCTGCTATGAGTCAGATCATGAAACACCTGAAGTTGGTAAATAGCTTGAATGTGTCCCTAGTTTTCTCTCAGCTGAAACTTTCTGGTGTGACACTTTTTTACTCCTTTTTTGAGCTTCATAGCCTGGTTTTCAGTTGGCACCAGGTTGTAAAGCTTGTGAAGTCAAGTGAAAATAGGAATTAGAAGTAAATGGCCATATTTTGCCCTTAGTAAGTGGCAAAACTCCAGTTGGTTTTGTGTGACCCGCTGAAGTAGTCTTCTACTACTCAGCGTGGGCTCGGGTGGCGGAACGCAGTGCTCAGCACAAAAGCAGAGGTTTTCAAAAGCAATTACTGAATTAGCAAGCTTGCCTTTCAGAAAGTGGTAAGCAGCTGCCTTTTGACAGCCAGGCTTTCTTTTAAAGTGTGGTAGGTTGGTTACTCCAGAAGGCTCAAAATAAGTAGTGCTTTGAGATTTTTCTGGATGATCTGGAGTATGGGATAAACTACAGTGCATGAATAGAAAGGTAGAAAAGGGGATTAGAAAAAAGACTGGAAGAACCTATTAGAAACAACACTGGTGTATTGAGGTATCTCTAAAGGATATAATGACAAATTGAATTATAATACAGGTAGGAAAATGCCGTTGTCTAAAATAACCTGGTTATATTCCATATTTATTTTGCATCAGCAATTTCTGTAGCTAATTTTCTCAGCTTACAGGTGAGAACAAGACATTTTCCTGGCTGCTGTAGACCACCCATGTATCAAAAAATAAAAAAATTAAATAATGTGTTTAAGGTGGTCTCAAGAAATTCTAAAATCAGACCCACTTTAAAAGTGCTGCTGGTGATGGAAAAGGCAAGTTAGAATGTAGTTCAGTTCTTTGTGATTATAACAGTCCACCATGATGTCAAAAACCCACTTCTCTTGAAGGTTATCTATAATTTGTAGTAAAGGATCACATGGGCATTTCACATGCCACTCCAACAAGCCGTGAGCTGAAATATGAGCATGTGCACTGTTAGTAGGACTAACAGATCACCTTACAGATACAGAAGTGACCAGTCTGAATAAATGACTAATTTATCGAGTAGTTAGTTCTTTGTATGTGTTTTAGTGTAGTTCTCTCCGAAAAGTAGGAAGACTTGTTAAATACAGAGTGCTCTTGGAGAATGTAGTGTTGAGATATTAAGTGTGCAGGTACCTAGACAGTTCAAGCAGAATGTTTCCATATAATTTCTCATTCTGTCAAAGGTGAAAGTAGTATCTGGCAGGTAGTTGTATGTAAGCGACTTTCTTATTCTGTTTGTTTTATCTGCTGCAGAGTGATGCTGAGTGGTTTAAATATACCTGGGTTTTCCATTTTATGATACACACTCTTAACTGTATTGCTGGAGTGCATATGTTGTTAGCACTTGGAATTTGTTGCAGTTTCCATAATGTCCTCTAAGTGAGCCTTCACCTTTAGGTTGATGCTTAGGCATTGAGAATAGCATTCAAGAGGAGTGATACCATTCCAGCAATTTTACGGAAGGAAATACACTTTTTTGTTTGTATGCATGTGGATGTTATCTAGAAGTGAATTGGATATTGTCAAAGTGCAGAAATCCAGATGGCAAACTCAATGCAACTGTCTCGGGATCAAAGCAAGTAATGAAAATTCTGTACTAATATTCTATATTGTACATGAATATGTTCATGAAAAATTGATGCTAATAATATAGCCCATTATATCATTCTATGCTCAGTCCTTGGGTCAAGTAATTCCGATGTTATTTGCCTAAGACAAAAAGAGCAGAAGCAGGTTGTCAAAGAGTGCAAACCAAAATGAGTAGCTGAAAAAGGGTTTTTATTGTCTGAGAAATGGTTCTAGGTAATTGAAGATTACTAGTAAGGTACATGAGGTTAGACAGGTATTTTATAGATACTATGAATCATTCATCTCGTTAGACCTGAGTATGACTGCTGTAGCTCTCTAGTGCACTTTAAATGAATTTGCATGTTTAGTTCTTAACTTTCTGTACACTACACATTTATGCATATGTTGTAATTACTTCCATGCAAAAGTGTTAACTTGAAAGCTTGCTTTGATACCACAGAGCTGTAGATTTTCATTTTAGAATGTTGTAGTCACAGAGGTCCTCTTTTATTCTTTTTTAATAGATTATACTTGTCTTGGTTTTAGGACAAGAAAAGACTCCCAAATTAGGATACTAATGGTCTTTTGTCTTAGGGTCTAATGTTTAATAATAATCATATGCTAATACTAAATACAATTTTTCTTCTGTTTAAAGACCCTGTTTTTGTAAATCCTTATGCACAGCCTTATTTTGAGCATGTGAACTAATTGCATTTACTGCCATGCTGCATATTACTGCTTAGATATAACCAAAGATATTCTCTTTAAAACCAAAATAGTTGTATTTCAGATTATGATTGAATACTTCTTAGTGCTTTCAAATAATACACTTTTAAAAAGCAGATACTTTTCAGAAGATGCAGAAGATACTAAAAAGAGAAATATTTAAAAATCCATGAGTTGTTTTTCCAGATTGTGAGATACTCATATCTGATCATTTATGCAGAGTGTTATTAAAAAGCAGTAAAATCAGATACTTGATTACTCTTTCTACTGCATATAAAGTGACTAAGATGCTGCATAGTATATCTAGTTAACCTTTCTTAAAATGAAAAGAATCCATATGATTGATCTGTCAACATAAAGTGACTTTTGGAAAGCATGCCTCCCTTTCATGTGGTTGTTAGAAAGAACGTGGTTGGTACTAAACAGTCATTATTCTCAGTGAAAAAAAATTTCCTGTAGCATTTTTGCAAAAATCTTTGCCTAAAAACCTACAGTCGGAAATCACTCTTTGTTCATTACCAGTTGAACACTGAAAAATGAAGCAAAGTGATCTAAATCGAATTTACAAGACTGATAACCATGCAATTGGGGGGAGAGTAGCTACTGCCCAACCTGTACTCTGTCAGAGGAATTTAATTATAAATGGTTATACTTGAGTATAATTTGTTAATGTGTGCTCCTTGCAAAGGGAGAATAATTCTCAGAAAGTATTGACAATTTCATACATTTTTACCAGGATACTGTCAAAGGAAAGGGATTTTCATTGAATTTCATAATATACAGTTGCCTGGAGGAGGAGTATCAGTGAAGTGGCTAGGAGGGTGGGTTTTTCTTGGGTTTTTTTTGGCTACTGGAGTCTATGTAAGAAGATGGGGGGGAAGAAATCCTCTTCTTTATGAATTTGAATATATAAAAATGATATGTTACTGTGCAATAGTTGGGAAATAATTTTTTATAAAATATTGTTGTGATATCTTAGTCTTTTGGACCATAATGACTGTAATACTCATTTTAAATTTCACCTTTTTGAAAAACAGTAATGATCAAAGTTTAGATTAATAGTCATTCTCTTTCCCACTTCCTACTTTTCAGAAGTAAGTCTGAGAAGAGCCAGAGGTGAATCTGGCTCGCTCTTCGTCCTTTCAGTCAAGACAATCTTGAAGAGCAGATTATGAGAGCAGCCGTAGCTGAGATGAAAGATCAGCAGAGGCACAGAGCTATGGGTTATATTGCTGGCTTTTTATTTTCCTTAGTCTCTTAAAGTGAACTGTTTCTAACTGAGAGTTTTATTTGTGAACAGAGATGACGCTTGGAGGAGGCCCAGCTTCCTCCATGCCTGGGGTGTGGGCGGTCTGCGCCTCTGAACTCAAGTATGAGCAGCGCTGTTGGGTAGTCCATTCGTTAAGTTCTTAAATCATTAGATGTAGTGACTTTTGAATAAACTCTCCTTGGACACCTCTTTTTTTGTGCTAAACAATACAGAATATCCAGCTCTGAAGGCTGGCTAATCAGAATTACAGAATTAGGACTGTGGTAATGATTTCTGGGTACTGGTATAGTTGTTGTAACTGGTAGTTTTATATCCTTGGCTTAGAATTGTGCATTTTCTCAGTTGGCTGTTGCGTTTCAGCATAACATCACGGTAAGCTGACTCAAGCCGCAAGGCTCGGTGTTGAAAACAGTGGGATATCAATGGGATGGTCAACATCTGGGAGCTGGACCTTCTGCCTGTCAATTTTCTCCTCCCATGTGAAGAGCAAACCAGAGGTTCTGTCACCTTCTCCAAGTCTTGCAGACCTGTAGGCTGTAGATCCATAGGAAAGGAAGTCAGTTGTACTTTATGGAGCAGGTAGGATGGACTTGAGGAGCAATAGGGATTGCCTAAAGAGTAGTATTTATGAAAACTTATGTGAGAGGCTGAGTATTTATAGCCTTTCAATGAAGCACTCTCACTGCTAATGAGGAAGACCTGAGGCAACATTGACAAGGAGGACCACAGGAGGAGCCCTCGTGGTGAGGCTTCAGCCTTTTACCCAGGCAGATTTGTTCTTCCTGGGTTCAGTGCTTTGTGAACGTGGCACGCTCTTCTCCCGGAGGTGAGGCTGGCGTTTCATGGAGGGAGACCTTCAAACTCTGCGAGCCGTCTGGGAAGAGCAGTATCCCTGCTCAGCCCAGCAAGATTAGTATTAAGGCGCTTGACGTTTTATCATTTATTTGGAGCAGTGCTGTGCTTTGTCTCATTTTTGTACATGATGGCCCCTTTTTGAAGTACAGTATTTTCTGTCAGAAGAGGGCAAATGGGGGATTCTGGATAACTGAAAGGGTGCAGTAAGGAAACAAATTTTATATGTCATCTGAATATCAGCTTGGTCCTTGAAGTTCAAACACAAAAAGGTACGATTCTTCTTCTCAGTACCTTCCTGGAAACAATGCATTACGGAAGAAAGCATATGATGCATGACATTTAGTAGTGATTTTTCTTGAGAGGGACCTTTAGGTTTTGAAGCTAAATAGTTTGTGCATGGTTTAGCACAATATAAAAAGTCCAATAACTGAAATGAGGCATAAAGCCTCATTTCATCTTCATCTTCACTATGTGCATTTCAGCACAACCTTCATAATGATGTTTTGCACTTCTGTTGCCCATACAATCAAAATATTTCATAATGCTTTGGAAACATTAAAGAACAATCATTGGTTATAAAAGCAGACTTTCATTTTTTACCTACTATTATTTGCAGTAACCCAGAAGACAAGTGGTAGTGAAAGCAATTGGGAAAAGAAAGCAGCAACCTGTTATCAGTTCTGTTTTGTGCACTTCACATTATTATCTATACAATCGGTTTTACTGACTTCTTGTTCCAGTGTACATCTTTCAGACAGGACAAAAGGAAGGAGGAGGGGAATTAAACAAGAATGGGTAACTCCTAAGTAGATGAATGGACATATGTGGTATATGAAAGAGCTTTTTAAAAAAAAAAAAAAAAAAAAAAGAAGTCTTTAACTTAAATTTTCTCTGTGAGGTACGTATTTATTGCTGCTTCCGTCTTGTAGATGAGGGGTGAGGAAACTGAGGCCCAGAGCTCGTAAGTGACCTACCTGAGATGATACAGCTGAATCGCAGGCTGAGCTGGGCACAGAAGTTAATCTCTTGACGGACTTCTGGGTTTCTGCTTTACCCCCGCTGGCAGAGAAGGCGCTGGAAGCACAGTTGTGTTTGCGATTATGGTTGCAGCATAATTAAATTTGTTGAGTGTTTTTAATGAATTGACTTGACTGGATCTTTGTGAGGCTTGAGGTGCAAATCCCTGCAGCCGTTCCACAGGTTTTCTTGCTGGGGGGCGGGTCTTTGGGAGGGAGGCAGTCTATCTAGGATTAAAAACTCGAAAGAGTTTTTTTTGCCTATGAAAGAAGCACCAAGCAGCAGAACACGATTAATTGCAGGTTGACCACTGTCAGTCCACAGAAGGATATCGCTGTTATGTGGACTGACCCCTAAAGTACAAATCGTAAGTCATAATTGCATGTGATAATAGCAGCAACAAGTTAAGTCTTTCTGCATTTGAATATTTGTTCTTAATGCATTTTGTCACACGGAGTTCAAGTGGGCTGCTTTTTCATTTTTTGTTCTTCACTTTGTGTCTGTTTTACAGTGAAGTTTCGAAGCTGTGATGGAAACAAAAAAATACACTTTGGAAGCAGTGAGCCAGAAGATTTCAGAGTAGGTGAAGATGGTGTGGTCTATGCAGAGCGAAGCTTTCAACTTTCAGCAGAGCCCACAGAGTTCGTCGTGTCTGCTCAAGACAAGGAAACTCAGGAAGAATGGCAAATGAGAGTGAAGCTAACCCCTGAACCAGCCTTCTCAGGGGCTTCAGAAAAGGTAAAACAACAACTAAATGCAACCGGTATAAAGGTATCTCCACAAACAGGCCTAAAAATATGGATTTGATTCTGTCTGTCACGCACCTCTCCATGAGGCAGTTTATCAATGGACAGCTAGTGCATGCAAAGCTGGAGCTTTAGGAAGAACTTTTCTATAGTCTGTTACTCTGTAGCTTTGCTAAGGCATGGAAAGACATGCCTGTTGAAGTATATAGGATTCATTTATGTTTGAGCTTTTTGTTTGTATAGTTTGAGATTTGTACCTGAATTTAAGTAAGACACGATCATTTCTTTATTTTAAAGTGCTTGAAAGTATTACAGTATTTATTCAAGCGGTTAAATATAACCACAAAATAAACAAACCTGTGCTAGAATGCATCAGTCACATTTATTAGATGGGAGCTGTAGATTTACAGCAGTAGTAGGAAAGCATTTCTGGCAGGGAATATTGGCTTTGTCTTGTCCCTTCATAATCAAATTGGAGACTGTAAATTATTCATGATTCCAGCACTACTTGGTAGGGAAGATAGTCTCCCTCTGCTGGAAGCTGCCATAGGATAAACCATGTACTATAAGAAAAATCAGACCTAGCAATATACAAATAACAATGCATTTACCTTAGGAAAACAGTATTAGGTCTACTAACTTTTTCTGTTATATTACTTGCTGCCTGCTGTTTCTTACCTTCTCTTCTAAAGTGCTTAGTTTACAATTAAAGAACAAAATTTATTCATAGACTAACATACCTGTAATAGGTACACATTAAAGATTTAAGCATAATGTCAAAATAGACAATGTGGTTATGCAAGACATTTTTCCTGAGAACACACTGGAGACCAAAGCTGCGTAATCCTCAGTTTTTTTTTTGCTTACTTGATTGTTTTAAATCTGCTAAGGCATGTTTTTAACAAAGGAAATATAGTCATTTTGTCTGTAAAAGTCTAGTAAAAGAGTAGGTGCTTAGATATGCCAGGGCATGCCCTGTTCTTTCCAAAGATCCAGTTCAGCCATGCTTACCATCAGCAGAATGTAGAGTAGTGGAATCTGGCCTTCCATTGGGCATCTGTTTTTACTCTGTGGTATATTTGATTAGATTTTAAAAAACAAAAAGTTTTTCTTTTAAAAGATTTGGAAAATGTTCTTGTCACCCTGTCTCCACCCTTAAGCAAGCTAGCATGGTTATATGTGTGCTGGCATCCAAAGGATTAAATGACTGCAGATATAGAAGGGAATAGGAAGGGAATGTTGACACCCAGCAGAGATTAATGCCCAATGTGTAAAGTGGGTCATCTACTGCATCCATCATGGCTGACATAGGTTTAAAATAATTACAGCATTAATTCTATGGGATTTAATAGGGTCATAAATATTTGAGACATTCCTTACCAGTATGTATTAAACTTCTCTTGGAACTCAAATTATACTTTAGCACACCCAGATCTAAATTTAATGTACAGTAGCACATTACCTGAACTGAAGTTCTAGCTAATGAGAAATACATAAAGGCATACTATTAAATTCTGCAAAATATTAACTACTTTTCAGAAAGTGCGGAATAGTTTACACAGTAGTGCCATGCTATAAATGGTCTATAATTCCATTTCTCCTCCAACTTGAATAAGGCAAAAGGAGTTCTTAAAATTTTGCAGTGCAGTTGTAAATAATACTGGTTATTTTCATACTGTACTGTGAATGCAAATAAAACAGTTCTATGAACACAGAGGAAAGACAGCCTTTCAGTCAATTATGTAATTGTATCTGAGTAATTTTATGATGTCTACTAGTAATTCTCCTTCTAACGTGCTTAATTTTATCTTGTACCTGGGAAAGGACCAAAAGAAAATTGAAGACATCGTATTTCCATGGCAACAATACAAGCACAGCAGCCCTCTGAAGAGGCAGAAGAGAGACTGGGTTATTCCGCCAATCAACCTACCAGAAAATTCCAGAGGACCTTTTCCTCAGGAATTAGTTAGGGTAAGGAAGCTAATAGAAGTGTGGTTTCAGTGTCCCTTGGAGAGCTCTTGAAGAGGTTTTGTGTAAATGATGTCTTGTTCATTGTCCAAACATTTATCAGAGTCTTCTGGGCTCGTTTCTGTTGCTACCTCTGCATAGCGGGCTGGGCTACATTTACTAGGATTTTTAAGTTGTCCCTATGCTCCTGTACTGGTGGAAGGTGACCTTGGTTCAGGTGGTAGGTGCTGTGATGACTTCCTTAAGTGGTTAAGGAGGATCTCTGCTGGTTCAGGAGTTCTCTGGTCTCCTGCACTGGAGTTTTCCACCTGGGGAAGGATGTGGGGGTGAGCGGGAGGAGGAGTACACCAGGAGGCAGAAGGAAACGGGATCTGATGGGGTGAGAACACCAGCTGCTCCACAGGACTCTGCAGCACAGACGTGGCCGTTGCCAGGAGCCCAGCACAGGAGAGGGCTTCCAACCATGGTGCTAGTTGGTCGTGATCAATTTGTTGGAACTTGGTAGAGCATTAGCCCAAGTTGATAGGATATGCTTTTGCTCTGTTCTCTTGATGTGCATGCTGGTGATTCACCTGCTCCTCACAGATGCACTGCCCTTTAATTTTTTGCTTGGCAGATGAAGACCAAAGTTCAGTCTTTAAACAAAAACGGTAAGTTTCTAAAGGGCTACTGCCAGTAGCGGAAGAGAGTCTGTAGCTTTGGTCTGGGAAGATATAGGAGGAGGGAAAAAAATCAAAACGGACTTTTTATTTCTTAGGTAGTTTTATGATAGTAGTATATGTTTTCTCTAGGATCTAAACAATTCTGTTTAAGGTAAGAATATTTACTTGTTGTGGTTTAATATAATTCATCCTATTATGAGAAATAAGCAGGGAAATTTTTATGTTCCTGAAAATTCGTTGACCAGCTTTCTGAGAAACAAAGAGTGCAATTGAAAACTTCAAGCTTTATACTACCTTTATGCCATTTCCAGAATAATTATTTTTACAATTTCAGCTTAAGGGGCGGGGGGGGGGGAGAAGATAAAAGAGCTGCTGCTTGTCTCAGCAGCAGTCCCACCCACTGGTTGTTTGTCGCTAATGTAAACATTATCTTCTTTGACACATAGATAAGGTCCGATCGTGATAAAAGCCTCTCGCTACGGTACAGTGTGACTGGCCCAGGAGCTGACCAACCTCCAACAGGCATCTTCATCATCAACCCCATCTCAGGACAGCTGTCTGTGACAAAGCCTTTAGACCGGGAGCAGATTGCTTCTTTTCATGTAAGTGTTTAATTTACCATAATCAGATTATCAAATTGAAGATTAACATCTGCTTCAAACATGACTTGAGCAGCCGGCATTTAGTTTTCTATGAGATATGATTTGAAGAGTTTGTAGCAGATTTGTATTTATTGTACTTACTAAGGCTAACTCTTACTATGTTTAAGCAGCTTAAATACATTAACATACGTAAACAGTGATTAAATATATTTAGATAAAGTAATTTTAAAAGATTGAAATATGGATACTGTAGCTTATATTTCAAATAGAGGCCATTGATCACAGTCTCCACTATACTGTATATTTTTCAAAAGTTTACTTTTAATTCAGCAACTTAAATTAGGACGTGACTGCTAGTAGAATTGCAGCAGCTGTAATTTGTGAAATGGATGGGAAGAATAACCTACCAATTTTCATTTTCAGGGGCAAATCTAAGCATTTAATGGAATTGTAAATTAGGTCTGTCAGCTTATGAAAATGATATTCTTTGCGCTAAAGAAATTGACAAAGTAGACCACAGATTCCAGTATTAGTGGAAAAGGAAGGTTTGAAGGAAGGGGGAGACCAGGCTGTGACCTAAAGTTGTCTCTGCTTTTGAGAGACCATGCTGAAATCATTACAGAAGTCACTTAGCTCCTAGACAGAGTTTTCAGTATGTCATGGATTAGAACACTCCTTGCCTCGCGCTCCGGGAAGCCCTTCGAGTGCTGTTCCCAAACAGAGGACGCAGCAGGAGGCATCTGGGGGGAGGCGGGGGAAATGGCTCTTGCAAGAGAACAACAGCTCCAGCATCCGTAAGATTTTTACTGAGAGTTTGGCATTGACAATTCAAGATTTACTGACTTAGGAATTTACATTTATATGAGTCATTTCCAGAGTGGTGAGTTAATAATGCCCTTTTGCTCCTTTCTAGTAGGTTTGTAGCCAGAAGATGTGTATGTGTGTGTGTGTGTGTGTATATATATATATATATATAATGGGCTTCAGCAGGACTGCTATAGGAGAAAGTTGCTCTTTTGCCTAGCAATTGCGAGGCTCTGGCCTGGATACATAGGTTTACATTTTCAGAAAGTACTGTGTTCCTTTTTTTAGCTGTCCAATTTAAGATGATTTAGGTAAACCTGTCAAAGGTAGTTACTCAGCCCTTTTTGACAATCAGGGCATTAAATTTAAGTGTCTCAGTATCTTTGAAAATCAGCCCATAAAATTTAGCTTAATTTTAGCCTGGGATTTCAGTGAGTTTACTGACAGTGATTTATCACAAACCCTGCCTTGGTGTTCCATGTAACACAAATGTATTCTATATGCTTTTTCTATGGATTCATGTCTATTCAGTATACAAAATATCAGTAAAGAATTTTTGAAAGTGATGCCAGTGTTCATTCCCTATGGGTTGTTAATAAGTTATTAGCTGTTTAATATAAATCTGCATATTTTTAGAGTCTGTTTTCTAATGGTCATTATTAAACACAGAATTATATATGACAGTAGGCATTGGTATTAATCAAAATTACATGATTCAAAATAATTTTCAGCAAATCAAAGCAGTAAGTCTGCAACTTAGAATAGTTTAAAAGTCTGAACAGTCGTTCCATTAGCAACCTGAAAACTTAAAAGGTCGATCTGAGGGAGCAGTGGCAGATAACAAAACACATTGAGCTAAAAATGTCTGGCCTGAAACTTCCTGTCACCATTATTGTATCTATTTGTGCCTGTATGTTGTGCAGATTCTAATACTTCTAATGATTTTTGCAGCTGAGAGCGCACGCAGTGGATGTAAATGGAAACCAGGTGGAAAATCCTATTGACATTGTTATTAATGTCATTGATATGAATGACAACAGACCTGAATTCTTACACCAGGTTTGGAATGGGACAGTCCCTGAAGGATCAAAGCCAGGTAATACATGGGCTTTCAAAGTGGGGGGAAAAAAAGGTATGCAATATCATTTTGAAGGTGATGAAGGGAGTGCCTTCAGACCTTGTAATACTTTCAAAGGTGTCTTTAGTGTGATGAGCAAAATTTCAGATACTATCTTATTATTTCACGTTATTTTTAATTCACTTCTTAGCATGCTAGGATTGATTTCCAAAAGAATAAGTATTATGTACGTAAACTAAAACAGAGAAGGCTTTAAGAATATGACTTTTTCCTGTTCCTGTTTTTGAAAATCCTATTTATAATGTCACAGTTCTTACAGTTATGTTCATGATAGCCATTGACGGTCATTTAGTTGACAAGTCAGGGTATAAGAGACTTCTGAAATATTAGCAGATCCAGTTCTAGTTCTGAATCTCAGAGGCTTTGGCAATACTGGGATTTGAAATCAAACAGTTTCATTTGAATTCTTGAGAAAACCCTAAATGTTGTTCCCATCTCATTAAAATTCTAATCAGCTCAGACTAAAGTTTGCACTATGGCCGAAACCACTTTCTTAATTTGTCCGTAGTGCAAAATGAATTTTTTAGAAAGGTTAGCACAAGAAATGTATTTTCTCACTTTGCAGTGTTGACTTGGCATTTGAGATGTGTCTCAAAGACCTTTGAAGGAGTATTATTTACATTGATTTTCAGTCACTATCAGTATGTGCACCAATTCTAAACATTAAGTATATTTCCTTTGGCCCAATTAATAATGTTTTTATCTAAACGTGAGAAGCTCTGTTGTGACAGAAATGTTATTTATGGCAGAATTGTAGGATTTCATTGTTTATGGAGCTTCTTCAGTTATAAGCAAATCTGGTATTTTATAAACACAAAGTATTTTTATCTCCTCTTATGTATTTTAATTACTCTGTTGGTGAGTCTTGGGTTTAACCAGTTTGTTTTAAGTAAGAGAAAGAATGTGCAGAGTTTACCAAAAGAAATAAATGCTTTGACCATTGCTTGTAAGTGATCTTGTGTAATGTGAGTAAACTGTTTATATAACATCAATTATTTATCCTGCTGCTAGGAACCTACGTGATGACTGTTACTGCCATCGATGCTGATGATCCCAATGCACAGAATGGGATGCTGAGATACAGAATCTTGTCGCAGGCCCCGAGCAGCCCCTCTCCAAACATGTTTACGATCAACAACGAGACTGGTGACATTATCACTGTAGCAGCTGGGCTTGACAGAGAGGTACAGCAGGTCTTAATCCCATAGGCTGGGTTGTACTTAGTACTGTGAAGAAGCACAGATTTTCCTAGTAACTTACAAATACTTCTTTCCGTCCCTGGTCTGAATTTCCTGCCTGGAAAAGAGGAAATAAGCATGGGGATGAAAACTGGACCCACACGTTCTGTACGTGTAGTCAGTCTCAGTTCCATGGGGTCGTGGACAGGATCTTGTCTCAAAAGCCTGTTTGCTTTTAAGGAGCAGGTACACACTAAAGCAGAGTGATGAAGATAAGGACCTCAGGTGCTCGGCCGGGGTCCTGAGATGGGAGGTGTTCCTCAGCTCCAGCCCTTTCTTCTTGCTGAGCTCCGTGGGCAGAGTAGATGGAAAATGGAATTGGCTATATGTTTTATTTATTTTGGAAGCTCCAGGAGAGCTTCTGTCCTCCCTCTGTCCTCTTCCTTGCTCTTCACAGAGAGGTGGTAAATATTTGGAATCTTCTGGATGCTGTGTTGCTAAATTTGCAGCAATTCCCTAATCTGAATTTTGCTTACTAAAATAAACCAGGAAAAATACTACCAATTTTAAAATTTGAAAAGCACATTTCTAAGAAATAAACTAGTCTGTGTTGGAAACTGCATAGATAGAGACTTGTCTCAAGGCCTGGACACACATTCAAAAAACTTAAAAAAAAAAAAAAAAAAAAAAAAAATCTGTCAGTAATTCTGTGCTACATGCTGGGCAAGTCCCGTTCTGTCTACACAGTTCTTCACTGTGCCCGGCACTGGAGAAGGAGGGTGCCAGATCCTCTGCTCTGGTTCAGCCATCTGTGAGGTGGGAATAGAAATATTTCCATCCCAACTCCAGATCTGTCACGTGGACTAACTGTGCTTTTGAACCACTTGAAAACTTCACAAGAGATAAGCATTGTGTTATAAACAAACTATAAAATCCAAACAAATCTTTTTTTCAACACATCTTGTTTCAACTTCTGTTTTACTAACCTCATTATAGCTCATTAAATCTCAAGGTTTTTGAAAACTGGATTTGCTGTTCAGCTTTTAGCTGTTTGCTTATACTTACTTAAAATGAGAACAAAAATACTTTCTGGTGCTCTGGGTTGGCTATTAATATTCTGATGCATTTCAGTTTGAAAGGGGCAATCGGAAAATTTGAAAAGCTAAACAGACTGTTAGATACTGCAATTAATTTTTAAAGTTTTATTAACTTTCACTATTTAAGTTGGTTTTGAAGAGGATGGATTTGAGGAAAGGAAAGCCCTGAACTTTACAGTATTGCCCTATTAAATTAAAAGAATGATGGGCAGCTTTGCCCTTGTTTTTAAAATCCCCTGGTCATCTTTGACAGGTGAACTTTCAGAAGGACATAGCGATAACTCTGAGTTTTATTACTTAGCGACTAGCTGTACCAGAGTGATTTAACTCGGAAGAAACCAGCTGTCTGTGGAGCTTAGACCCTCACATTAACAACTGGAGAAGCCTTGTCATTTGCCATCAGTTTTCCTGATGGATCACTGTAGTGATAATGAGTATTTATAAACATTTCTCGCACATGTTGAATATTAATGATTAATGTTAAATCATTCAAATATTAAATTAGACTAATATGAGATAAAATGGTTTCCTTCCCAAGCCATTGCTTTGCTTCCTTCATTTCCTGAGTCATTTCATGGAAGTCAATTAAATTAAAACGACCAGGAGTCTAGAAAGCCAGATCTGAATCAAGCAGGTCTTCTGACAGCGGGCTGGGGAGTGCCTTGTTGCACGAGGTTCCTTGTTGTCCACGAACCTCAGCTGGGCCACTTCCACCATTCTGCCCTTTTCTCGAAGTCTTGACTCCCTTTGTAAAGCTCTGATTAGGCTTATAAAATACTAGACACAATTTTAAATGCCTAAATTATGTGACACATTATTTATGGGAGCATAAGTGTTGTAGGCATTCAAAAAAACCAAGAGTGGTTCCTCTGATAGCATTCCTCATCTGCTAGTATTTTAGGTTAACATGCACAATGCATTATCTGTGCTAACATGCACGGGAGGAAAGTTGCTTAGGTAAGGGGACTCAGCTAAAGGCACAAGAAATCTTTCACTTGCTATCCCAAAAGATGCTGTTTCATGAGATCCAGCTGTTCTTATTTCTTCCGCTGTTGTTGTGGAATTCACTTCAGCATTAAAACATCTGCCTTACTGCTGGAGGTGCTGAAGAAGTCAGGCAGGGTACTTAAATTTACACACTGACATTCCTGCCTCACGTGAGGTTAATTCAGTGAAGTGCTCTTTTATTTGGCCTGTGTTGAAGTGGAAAGATGTTGACCTGATGAGGTCTGCATTCTTTCTTGAAGCTGCCAGTTTGTTTTCGGATGTGTTGCTGCAAAGTCTCTGTGCAGGCTGCTGACACATGCTCCACGGCTTATTCCTGGCTGCTTCTCAACCCACAGTAAAAAGAGGAGAGCCACCTCCCCCAATTTCTCCATGCTTAGAAAGTTGTGTGCTTGTTGATTTCTGAAATGTCACTCCCAGCAGTTGATCTTCTATATGTGAGTGCTGGGAAGGGGGAAAAACAAACAAACAAAACCACATATACGCTGTCTTTTGGGGCACTTTTTGGGGGAAGTTTCTAGTGTGCTGCTTCTGTTGGAATTAAATAAGAAGATTGTACGGAAGTTGAGTCTCTGTGTAATAATAATGGAGTTTCCTTAATGAAATTTGCTTCTTGGGATCAATGTATTAAGACCCAGATGAATCAGAAGCACCTGCTGTTTCAATAACATAGAATCATCTGGCTGCAAGATTTGCTTCAATACTGCTCTAGATTTTATTGCTTCACAATAAGTAAAGTGTATTTTTTTCCTGGATGAAAGTGGTAAAAGTATTTCTTTGATTCCCTTGTGACTGCTTCTCTTGGTGTCGTGAAGGAAACCTTTAGGATGTTTATTTAAGCCTTTTGAAGGTCACTTTGCAGGTATATTTTCCAAGCCAGAATTCGTATACATATTTGTGCATTATTAACCATATATACTGCATTTCTGTATAAGTAATATTAGTCTTGCTTTTTTAAAGAACCGTGGGATACATATATAGTAATAGACATTTGGGATGTGTTATAAGGGTTCCTTTGTGAAAGAGGACATGAGCATAAATTATCTTCAGTGAGATAAAGATTCATACAGCTTATTTTAAAAACTTCTTTTTATTCAGTGGCTCATATTTGCTGCTTGGAAGTGCGCATAAGCATTTAATCTCTAACGTCTGTCGTAGTGTCTGGCCAAAATTTGAAAGAAAGTTAGATATTGTCAGTGGAATTGTCCTTGCTTATTTTTTGTATCGATATCCATAGTCCCTTTTTGTAAACTGTTTCCATGAGAAGTAGTCTGTCATATACCCTAGTCTTTAAGTAGTAGGAGAAAATAAGGTACCAAGTGCAAAAAAAATACAATTTTCTTTTAAGTATTTTTATTTTGCCAGAAGGTTTTTGCCGGTGTTAGTAAACCATTCATGAAAGCGACATTTCAAAGTAATAGCAACTCCTTATGTTTGTGCATTTTCTTTTGGAAAGAACTGAATGGTAACACCTAGCTCTCTCCGAGCTAGGAAACTGAACTGGTAAATGAAAAAGCATGCACAATATTTGCATTTCACGGTAGAAACTGTCAACGAGTTAAAATCAACTTCTCAGCAACTCTACACAAAAACCATCTTTCTAGTTTTATTTTTTTTTTTAAATGCAACCCTGTCAACTTTGTTTTAAACAGCTAACCAGTTGGAGGTCTGGTCTCTGTTGGGCATTTCTTGTGCTTGAGGGAGCCCTGGCCTGGCTTGCTCCAGCCTGACGGGAGAGCGGATCGCATGGCTCGGAGGGCCGTTACTGATGGCACGTGGGGGGGGGGGGGGGGCGGGGGGGGGAGGCGGCCATCTTCAGCCGGGGTGTTCAACATTTATGGAAATAGCCCGTGTGGTTGTTCCCTCCCCTTTCTCTCAGTGCCCTTACTCGTCTCTGTTAGCCTTGACATCTTCAGTTTCCATAGCGATCACAAGAAGTTGCAACGGCGGTTTTATACTTGGGCTTGGCTGAAGCAAAACCTTGGCAGTTGTGGCCGTTTGGCCAACAAACCTACCTTGGCTCAGCTCTCTTAAATGCTTTTGAGGACTTACCCTGTTTTAGTATAAACTGCACTCTGGTTTTTTTTTTCCCAATTTGAAAAGCGTTGTTAAATCTGTGATAATAGCATTAACTGTATAAAGTGGTTTTGATTTTTGAGAGTAGGAAGCTGTCCTCGTCTCAGTGATATTTGAAGAATATCAAGCAGTAGTTCAATATAGCTAGATGCAACCTGACGCTGTATTCCTGTGGCACAAACTTTGCTCCTGTCATTTCAGGTGATGCTAACTGGAATAAACAGTGTGATAGGCTTCGTTGTTTAGCGAAGTGCCATTTTGGGAACACCTGCTGTCCTATGGTAGTGTTAGTTTTGTCTAAAACTTATGTTGATGTCATTTTGTGTTTCAGAAAGTACAACAATATACATTAATAATTCAAGCTACGGACATGGAAGGAAACCCAACATATGGTCTTTCAAACACAGCAACTGCTGTCATCACTGTGACAGATGTCAATGACAATCCTCCAGAGTTCACCGCCATGACTGTAAGTACAGGGTAGGAGTAACTGAAGGATGTGCATATTTATAACTGTTCCCCACTTTTCTCATTATATTCACAGACAATAAATATTTATTATTTATTAAATAGTGTACTGGTAGGCAGAATTGAAATACGTGCAGAATATATATCCCTTAGATACGGTATTCTGGTTAGGCCAAAAGGCAAAAGCTGACAAGGGAATCAAAGCATCAGTTTTCTGGGTGGCCTCAGGTAAACTTAATTAGATAAATTGTCAGAGCTCCAGCGAAGAGAGGTGTGCTCCCTAACATTCATGAACGTTCAGCATGGTGTGGCTCTTGCGTGCTTCTGCAGCCGAGGTGAAATGGTTTGGTTTTTTGGGGTTTTTTTTGTTTTTTTTTTTCCAGTTCTATGGGGAAGTACCGGAAAACAGGGTGGATGTGATCGTAGCGAATCTGACGGTAACGGATAAAGATCAGCCCCACACGCCTGCGTGGAATGCGATGTACCGAATGACCGGAGGAGACCCGACAGGTCGATTTACCATCCTGACCGATCCCAATAGCAACGATGGGCTGGTGACTGTTGTGAAGGTACGAGATGCTTGCGCTTCAGAGAATTAAGCAGAGATGGAATAAGTGGGAGAACATTGAGGGGGAAAAACGTGAACTCCTGAGGCCAGCACAAGTCTGGAAAGAAAAATGGATGGGCACTGTCTGTCTTGTGGAAGTTAGCCATCCGTCTCTTGGAGCGTTTTCATGCTTATGCTGTCAGTAGTATTCCAACTGATCAGTTTTAAAAATCAGGCTAGGTTGTTGAAAATGACAGATTTTGAAGCTTTGTTTGCCAAAAGATAGGAATTAGTCTGTGAAAAAGCATTTGCTTTGTATTTGTTGCTAGTGTAAAGGAACCGCTTCCTACCTCCTGGCCACCATTAGTAGTCATGCTTGTTGTCTGCGAGTTTTATGTCAACATGTTCCCGTTAAGGAACAGATATAGGCAGTCAAGGCACAATCAGAGAGGAAAAGTGATAGGTAGGAGGCTACTTCTACAAGAGGCTTTTAAAGACTGGCTATTTTTAAAACCTCATTTAAATACCTTTTATGGAATAACCTGTCTATCTTCATTCTGTAGCCAACACAGCTCTGTGTTGAGGGGTGACTTATTTCAAGTGATAATGACAATGTGGTTCTATAATTAAACCTGCCAAGCAGTAGCCACCTTTCCTCATGGCCCTCTGATAAGTGTCTCATCTCTGAGTTGGCCTATTCTGGTTTTGGCTGATCCACTTACGAAGTCAAGTGTGAGATGCCAGTGTTCCCATTTGGAAATTAAAACATTCACTTCTTTTTTCCTTCATTCTTTTTTGTTTGGTTTTTTTTTTTTTTGGTTTTGGTTTTTGTTTTTTGGTTTTGGTTTTTGGTTGGTTTTTTTTAGTTTCTTGGCATATAGGTGACAAAAAGATACAATTTTTGTACAGCTATAGTGGTAATTCACACTAGGTTGGTTTTTTTTTTAAGAAATGTCTCTGTTTTATAACTGCACTTCCCCAGAGGTACCAATTGTTATATTGCAGTCTTCCAGCAAGAATTATGCGAGTGTCTGTGCTTTGTAGCACTCCTTTAAGCACCCAGACATGGGAAGAGTTGGAAGCCTGCCTACAGTTTTTATTGGCAGCGCAATGAGTTGATCTGTCAACCTGTAATGAAGATTGGATTGTCTCTTGTCACTGACTTCATACTGTCACATGCCAACTGTCCCTGTAAGGTACAGGGTTCCTTCAAGTCTAGAATCAGTGTGAGTAGTACAGTGCATAGTACTAAGGTGAATCACGTCTCAGGGAACGCCTCACCCCTATGCGGCACGACAGAGGAACGCTAGCCTCAAACTGGTTTTACTCCTCCCTGTGAAGATGGGAGCTGTAGGTATACCAGAAGTAGGATTAGCTGGGATTACAAAGAGTCTTTCTAGTGAAACATTAAGGGCATGGGAATCTCTGATCTGTGGGGCTAGGTGTGGTCATGATATTGTTTGAAAGAAACCTTCATCCTTGTAACAGAGAGAGGCAAGTTTCTCTCGCCAGGAGAGCTCCTCAGGAGGTACATCTGCTCACATGAGTGCCTGGCACAAAGCTGGGAGTTTCTACATCATTTTCTGATGAAACTACTTGTTTCCTCAGTTAACCTCTAATGGCAGTACCAGAGTAAGTTAAATCCAAGAATGACAAGGTTTCTAGGTGTTCTGACTTCAAAACTACTGTTGCTGCTAAGCAAAACCCCAACCCAGTCTCATGTTGAGGTGTTACATTTATTGTGTTCTCTTTAGGCTCTGTGCTCATTTTTCAGAAAAGCAGTACAAGTGATGTTTAAAAATGTGCTTTAAAGTAAAAATGTTATTGTGTCCATCGCTATTGTGAGTAAATGTTAACACTTCCTGCTCTTTCCTTTTCCCAGCCTATTGACTTCGAGACCAACAGGATGTTTGTACTTACTGTAGCTGCAGAAAATCAAGTGCCTTTGGCTAAGGGGATTCAGCATCCTCCTCAGTCAACAGCAACCGTATCCATTACGGTCATTGATGTGAATGAGAGCCCATATTTTGTTCCAAACCCTAAGCTTGTACGTCAAGAAGAAGGGCTACTTGCTGGTAGCATGTTGACAACTTTCACTGCTCAGGACCCAGATCGTTACATGCAGCAAACCTCTCTAAGGTCTATATAAATATTTTGCAGTTATTTAACAATTGGAATGCAATATCCGTGTTACAGAATGGGTGGGGAGCAAAGAGACTGCATATGAAATGACTGCATTTACCATAGCACGTAGCTATACCAATACCTCCTGTGGCTTTTGTGCAGCTCTCTCTAAAGAGATTTTTTGCTGTAGAGAAGGTGACTTGACCAGCATTCATAGATCTGTAAACTGGGTCATCTTCTAATGCTAAGTCCCACTTCACCAAGGCAGAATGAAGTTATGCATCTGTGTGAAAGTATACATGGCATCCCAACACATTCAGTCAGAGCAGACACATGCTTGTGTGAGCTAAGATCATTTGCAATTTAAATTAACCAATAATTTTGACATGGCAGCAAAACCACATCAGATTGTTGACCAAATCTGAAGGGTTTTCTTCTCATTTATTCTCCAGCAATGCAATGTGCTGCTGTTGTCCATCTGTAAACCCTTGTACTGATAGCTATGATCATTATTTGCCTAATGTCTAAAACTATGCTAAATCAGAAAAGTGAGGAGAACAAAACATGGAAATCTTAAAGCATGCTTTCTCATACCTCGTTTAAAACATGGTCATTGATTGCAAAGCTAAGGCACAGCAACTAGCCTTGGGGCAGAACTCAGGTTCCTAGCTTATCCAACAGCTTTTTTTAGCTCATATAGAGGAAACTCCAGAACTTACTTTATGTCTTTCCTTCCAAAATCAAGGTTCTTACCATTTTATGTTCTCTTAATTTTGGTTAGCTGTTGCTGATACTTTGCTCATTTCTGGAAATAACCATTGTGGACATGATAGCATGAAGACTTAAGGATATATGTATTTTTAATGACCTAAGATAGTTTGCACTTGATTAATGTCAAAGGGCAAATTTATCAGATAGAAAGATGGTTTTGAAAGACACTCCTCTTTCAAATTAAGATGAGAAGCATGCAGTAAAACCAGGGCCTCTAAAAAGTTAACTTTAAGTGATATTGGAAGCAGTAGAATAATGTGAGTTAGTGCTACTCTAACACTCTTTATCCATTGTTACGTCTCTCCTGTTCTCAGTGCTCTGATAAGATAAAAGTTGGTATGAACAGCTCTATAGGTATAGAACAAGCAAGAGGGATCCTTAATGAATATTTTAATTGAGTCTGAGCATGAATGTTATATAGTTTATGGTAATTGTACGATTTCCTCCAGTTACATGATAACTTACATGGCAGGGCACTTCAAGAATTTAAATGTAGGACTGTTTTTAATACGTAATTTCAAGAATTTTAGTGACAAGGCTTAATAAATGGAAATTTGTGAAATATTGTCTTCAGATTCCAAAAATGTATTCAGAATACAAATTAAAATGCTACTATTATCTTTGTTGTCAATATTTATGTTGGCAGATAAATAACACAACTTGTGATCAAATGCACAGGTACTCAAAACTTTCAGATCCTGCAAACTGGCTGAAAATTGACCCTGTTAATGGACAAATAACTACTACAGCTGTTTTGGACAGAGAGTCAATATATGTGCAAAACAATATGTATAATGCAACGTTTCTTGCTTCTGATAATGGTATGTATCAACATTGGATATTTTTTCAAAAAGCTTTCTTCTGTGTGGTTGAACGGCATTCAGTTTTACTGGGGCAGAAAACAAGATAAGCTTAGAATACATCCAGTTGAAAGTCTACATTAGTATCAGACTTCGTATATTTCCCAGCTACTCGGGAAATGGGCTTGAAAAATAATTCTATGAGTTTGGAGAAAGGCACTGGCTTAGTTACATTAGTCGAGTTTACAGAAAACTGAAAAACCTGCACAGGAGTGCAGTAGGCTGAGTGAATGCACAGCGTGAGTGGACTTTATGGGGAGTAACGTGTTGGGGGAGGGGTATTCTATTTTTCCCCATTCAAGCTGCAGCAGTGCAGAGGGAAAAGTGTCTTTTCATTGTCAGTTTGTTAATGACAATTAACAATCTCTGCTCAGGAATGAGTCGTTTGATTTCAGCTGGAGTGCTGTACTGTTCATAGCTGATACCAGAAAGATGGACAGGTGCAGTTAGGAATGTTCTCGCATAAGGGGGGAAAACTGAAACACTGGGGCTATTTACCTTGGAGAGAAGACAAATGGTAAAGTTTTGCGAACTGATACAGTATAACAAAGCTAGATCAACTATTTCTATCCTTTTGGCTCTGTTGTGGAGAAAAAAATTAAATGGAACGGGAAGATTATGGGGGGGGTGGAGGCGGAATGAGAACCATTGCTAATTATACTGAGAAATTCAGTGCCACATGTTCACATAAATGTGTGACTTTAGCAAGGTTTACGGAAGCATCACACATTTGATATGGATAGCAAGAATGTCTAGAAGTAGCATACTGAAAGTCAGTATTAGAAAGAATTTAAATAGCACACTTGTGGTAAAGGGTGATCGTAAGTCTTCAAAGTTAGAAAGTAATTTCTCCAGAGGATAAACTATCCCAGTTTTGCACCTTTTTCTTTGAAGCATTTGATGTGGACCATCTCTGGAGATGAACTGGCTGTCTGGTCAGTAAGGTGGTTGAGTCCCTGATCTGTGGATCTGCAGTCATTTGCTGAATTTTGCCGCGTAGGGCAGTTTTTTCTGAGAACAGACTACATAAGAATTTGTGTGTTAGCAGGAGCAGTGACAGTGTTAGATTGGCTTGGTAAAGACAGAATCCTCAAACTGAGGTGAACATATGTACATGGTAATTTAAAAGTGTTGGTGTAGTTTCATTTAAGTAACTTTGCAATTGGAAACAGGCTCAATACTGTTTTCTTTCCTTTAAGGAATTCCCCCCATGAGTGGAACTGGCACACTTCAGATATACCTGCTGGACATCAATGATAATGCCCCCCAAGTGAATCCGAAAGAAGCCACGACTTGTGAAACACTACAGCCTAACGCTATTAACATCACTGCTGTAGACCCTGACATAGATCCAAATGCAGGCCCGTTCGCCTTTGAGCTGCCTGACACACCTGCTAGTATTAAGAGGAATTGGACCATTGTTCGAATTAGTGGTAATTAACGTGATAGAAATCTTAATCATTTTAAAGAAACTATTGCATATGCTTTTCTGTATTTTTACTTTGGTGTTGTTTCTCAACGTACATGAATTTGGTTAGTATGAATAGGAAAGCACCTTAGTGTAAGTTCCCCAAAGAACAAGAAATTTTAAGAAAGAAAAGATGTTCACAGTAATAAATCTGTTAATCCTGAGTGTCGTATAATTTGTTAAACAATAAGTTAACACAGAGCTCAAAGATGAGCCATCTTTGCCAATGCTGTTTTAAACGCACATGAGCAATACATTGCTTTTTAACAAGTGGCTTATTTTCACACACAGGCGATCACGCTCAGCTCTCTTTAAGGATCAGGTTCCTGGAGGCTGGTATCTACGATGTGCCCATAGTCATTACAGATTCTGGAAATCCACATGCATCTAGCACTTCCGTGCTGAAAGTGAAAGTTTGCCAATGTGACATAAACGGAGACTGCACTGACGTTGACCGGATCGTTGGCGCAGGGCTGGGCACTGGTGCCATCATTGCAATTCTGCTTTGTATCATCATCTTGCTCAGTGAGTAGATAGATCTCTTAATCCTAACTCTTTTATTCTTGTTTTGCAAGTACCATCTTATGTTTTAGTCCCATGTACCTTGACAAAGACGGGGGAGTGATTAAAGACTCAAGTTCAAGAACTGTTGCTGATTAGTTTAATGTCTTGAACAAGTGTGAAAACTTTCTGACGGTAAAGGATTAGGAGTTTGTGAGACAGATCATAACTAGCACTTGCATGGCAGTCAAGCCCCACAGTGGGTTTGTGAAAGATTCTTCCATGTTTGCCCATGGGCACTTATTATGTTACGTCAGTGAGTGACCAGGTGGCAGATGTGATTAGCCCCCAGACATCTAGTCTCTCTTGTGGTGCTGGTACTATGTGATTTGACGACACCCACAGTGGGTAACAGTGCCTTTAAGGAGTGCTCTGGTGTTAATACTGTTGTGCTTCAGATTAATGTAAGTAGCCTATTTGATGATTTTGGAAAGTAATACATCACCGCCCGTCATATAAGGCCCAACAAGCAGGCAGCCATGCAGGAACAGAGATGTGTATGTTTGTTTAAGTACTACATAAAGCTGTGCTAGTGTTTTATTTTTTTGTCAAGTGCGTTCAATAAGGGAAATGACTAAACATCATGACTAAGTGTCTGTCCAGTGTAGTAAATTAGATGCTAGCTCTCCTACACATTATGGTTAACTGATTTCTGATTGTGCTGGAACACAAGGAAGGGATTAACCTGTTCAGAGTACACTGTGCACCAGTCAAGAACATACAAAATGATGGAAAGGAGTAATTTCAAAAAAAAAAAAAAAAAAAGTGTTTGAGCCTGGCCAAGCCTGTGGCTGCACACAAGTGCAGTGCAATTATTTTCTTGAGACAAGGTACTCTTAAAATGTTAGGTATTGAATTAACAGAGCCTTATTGAAACTATCAAATCCTTTAAGATATTCGTCATATATTGACATTCTAGATACATTTCTTTCCATGAAGATGTTTGTAATTGGAAACATGCCTGTTGTATTAGAAATTCATTTACTCACTTTTATTCTGTTTTGTTTATCATTCGGTTTTCTTTAACAGCTTTAGTTTGTAAACAAACAGTATAACTTGACATTGTTGAGATTGAAAGATTAAAAATATATAGCTCTAAATGCCACTGCGTTTTCCTCAACCTTTATTCCTCTTGCTTCTAAACATAAATCTAAACTTAGGCAACAGTAAGATCTGTTCTCGTGAACTGCTGAGCCGTATGCCAAAATGGCCTAAGCTTGGTGATGTTCAAACATCAGAATTACTTAAACTATATAAGTTGCTATATATTCTTGGGACATACCAGGAAAAAATATAAATAACATAATCTTTTAGAATTCTTGCCACTGCTGGAGAGATTCCCTTCTGAATCCAGTGGTTTATGAAGCTTCGTCTTACTTCTTTTCATGACAAGTTTATTTTACAGATGTGGAATGAATTTGTGACTTATGACCCTGAATATGTGATTGATTTCCAAATCAAATTGCCTATAGTAGCTGGAGGTCAAACATCTCTTGCTTAAGCTGCCTTCTATGAAATTTTTTATTTAAAAAAAAAAAAAAAAACAACTCATCCAGAACAGTCAAAGCCAACTTTCTTGGCTTTTTTCTTTTTTCTTTTTTTTAAATCTTGGCATTAAATTTGTACAATTTTCCATGGCTGTACTTCAGAATCAAGATGTGGTTTTCTGTCTTCCCTTTTTGCAATGTAGTTTTAGTTTTAATGTTTGTGGTATGGATGAAGCGCCGTGATAAAGAGCGTCAGGCAAAGCAGCTCTTGATTGATCCAGAAGATGATGTGAGGGACAACATTCTGAAATACGATGAAGAAGGTGGTGGAGAAGAAGATCAGGTGAGGAATGATTAATGGTTTTTACGTATAGATTTGCACTTCACTCTGCACTTTATCTGTTTTGTTTCCATTGACACATTATGATAGGTATCTATTTTTTGCATTAAATACTGAAGGCAGTAAGTAATGTTTTAAAAATCTGAAATATAACATTGCTTTCTCATGATGTTTTTTGCAGTTCCAGAAATACCGGTTGCTTGCCTTTTGGATGAGATATATAAAACCAGTATCTTGTCCACTCAGTCATGGCATTCTGACCACATTCCAACTAAGGCTGTTATATTTAAATTAAAATTAACGTCCACTCTCATTGCAGTCTGTAAACCTCATTCACTCCTTGTCTGGGATCCTGTTGTACAAAATCACCAGTGCAGAGTGCCTAATATAGTCTGTTCCAAATATGACCCTTTTTTGGTGGTGGGTGAATGCCTTTCTAGATATACAGTAATGTTGGCTATTGACAGATTGGGCACTACTGGGATTTCAGCTTGGAAAGTATTTATGTTTCAAGTAGCTGTCAGGGCACATCTGTGTTTATTCAAATACCTTTCGAGGCAGGTGCCATATGCATTTACTCTCACGTCACCTCTGGCTGAACCACTGCTGATAAGTCAGAGGACTAGGAGTGATGTGTATATGCTAAGAATAGTTTCTTTTTCCCTCTCTCTCCAGGTTAGTGAATTTCCAAGCAGTGCGATTTCCTTCCTTCAGAGGAGGTTTATTAAGTGCTTTATGAACATGACAAACAGTAGGTTTATGCATATTATTAGTGGTAGAAGTAAGTGTAATAATTACAAAGGGAACAGTGCATATAATAGAGGCTTAAGAAATTTTCCAGTAAAAAGCCTTGAAAAATTAAGTGTAATTCTTCCACACTTCCCCAGTCACAGTCATCCGTCACTTGAGTTATCTGAAAAGTGTCTCCCTTCACTGGTACAGACGTTTATAGCTTCCCTCTGCTCGTTTGTTTGTCTGAAATTTGTGTTCCCCTTAGTAATTTCCATGCTTCCTGCATTTCCCAAGTACTGTTCCTACTTCCTGGCTTTTCTGCATAACTTTGTTTTTAAGCAATCTGCAAAGGAGACTTTAGTTTATGCAGTTTTGGAAAATTGCTTATGTTACTAAATAAATTGAAGACAACTCTTTGAGTCTATGTATGCATTCCAGTTGTTAGTACACAGATAGTTTGAGCACAAGAATTGCATCCTGTTTGTGCATCTGTTGTTGCACAGAAGAGTTACAAGCTTAAAAAACATGAAGAAAACTCAGTCCTGCAAGAACTAATTTTCCAGTTCACATATCCCCAGCTCTTGTTCACCCACAATTCTCTGGAGGATCTATTCAGCAATTTTCATGTAGTTTTGATTTTTAATTATTGTCCACACAACCCTCAGGACAGAGTCAATAAGGTTCTCAGAGTATATACTGTTCATTGGGAAGTCACAGGTGATGCTAGAGTAGTGTTGGGAGAGGTTGTGCTGCAGATCAGAAACTTTAAGCATTGTTGTAACAGTGTACAATGAGAGTAAAATTCTTAATAGTTTAGAAGTGGTGCTGAAGTCTCTTCTCTGTCCATCTTGTACTGTGCTTCTCTCCAGTGAAAGTGCTGTCTTTGTGAGAGGTATAGTCAGGGTAGTGCAGCAGGAGGTAACATTGTGTGAATGCTGTAGAGATTAGCAGGATGTAAACCGTCCATAAATGTAGCCTTTCACCAGCAGTGAATGAGCATAGGGCATGCAATGAAAGGAAAAACTGTCAATGGGTGGAGTAGCAGTAAAGTGGTGAGAAATGTGAAATTAGGATCGTTTCCTCTCACAGTGAGCAGAGGAAGCACCTAGACACAGAGGGGTTTAAGGGCATTATAGAAAATTGAATGATTTTTAGCCACAAAACCCCTGCTTGCTTTCTTAAGACAAATTATAAGGCCACTGTTGCAAATTAATTATCTTAGCTGCCAGCCACATAGTTCAGGTACACTGGTCCCTTTCCTGATCCATTGAGCAGTAGACCATAGTGTCTGAGGGTCTAAAAAGTCTTTATACACTCGAAACGTAACAAACATTTCAGGAAAAGAAAATAAAAGCTCATACAAAGTATAGCAAGCTTTTAGAACCACTTCTGTAGCAAGAGTTTTAGATCACTGTGTAGGCAAAAAGAGGGTAGGTTCTCCCACTGTTCCAAAGTTAGGAATTTGTTCCTGTCCAGAATGGCTGAATAGAGAGCACAAACTTTTTACGTAGGCACTTAATTTTCTGTCTACAATGGATGACGGAAATAAGTTCTGTCTTGGTTTTCAGGGAGATTATTTTAGTGTATTTTGGTTTGATGTTTTATAAAATCTAATTTCTGCCTGTGCTTAACTAGATGATAATAGTTCCTAGGTTCATTTGTTCTTGGTTCCCTCCTTGCCCCCCTCACCTCCTGTGCCCAGGGGAAAGAGGGAGGATTATATTTGGTTGGGTTTTACTTGGTGTTGCACACATTTTATGTGAGATTTAAGAACCTGGAATGCTAAGCTTTTGAAATGTCCCAACAAGTTCCCTACAAGTAGTAATCTCATTTTTGCAAACCGTGGCTTAGCAAAATACTGTACAAGCAAAGCTATGTGCAGAACATCTTGGGCAAAAGGCATTAGCCATAAAGATCTTTGCATTTTTATCAAAGTTAAAGTAAGCATTAAAGTGTCAAAGTGTTCTAAAAAAGCATGAGACTGCCATCAAAAATCTATTTTCAGAATGAGGCCTCATAGGGTAAAACAGCCACTGTTCTGTTAAAATCAAGAAAAATTATTTCGTGTCAACCTTGCATCCACAAGTCATCAGCAAATGAGAGGAAAATGCTCTATGTCAATATTAACTTTTTATGGTGCAGTCTCCCCAAAACCATCAGGATTGATTGAACAAGCAGCTTTGGTAGAAGGCAGTGCACAAGGTGACTCAGAAACACAGAACCATCCAACCCAGGGTGCATCTCATGCAACAAAATGGAAGGGAATGCTCAAAGCTTCATGTGAATCTCAGTGAAAACAATATTTTAAAAGCTTCAGATATTTTCATAATGTGTACCTTTTACTTCTATTTATAGCAAGCAAATTACTTAGGCCTTTTTAAAATCACCTGCTTTTCTGGATAAATACTTGAAGATTTACCCTGTGTGGCCTCATATTTTTCTTGTTTATCCCTGATGTTTAGGTGACTTGAAGATATGGCTGGTAGGGCTTGAAGATAAGTGATAGAACTTAGGACTCTTTGCATCCTGAACCAAATTACTTTTAGACTTGTGCTTTTGCTCTTGGAGTAATTTATTTAAGAGGGTTTGTTTATTTATTTGGAAGCTATGCAGTTGGGTTTCTTAGCTGTCATGGCAGACCCAGAAACTCCTAAAGCATGCTCAGCTTGTTCCTTTCAAACTCTTTGTACATGCTATCAAAGTAATGTCTCCTGCAACAAATTTGATTAGTTCCAAAATCCAGCTAGTTCCTCTGAGTCATAGCAACTGTCAACAACAAGGTGGAATTCCTGCTTCATTTTGTTTTTTTTTTTTTCTCCTGTGCTAGCATTTCCAAGGAATTATGATGTGAAGTCTGTCATAAAAGAGCAGTTTATTCCATCGTGAAGGTCTCCTGTTAATACCATCTGAGGCCATCTTGGCCTGCTTTGTTTGCTCTGACAGACTGAATGCTTGTAAAGAAAATTGAGGTTCTTGAATGATTCATAGTCTTCCTCTAGCCTGATGTGATGTACACAGGGTCGTGTGATCTCCACAGCAGTTGAGAAAAATGCTTTTAATTCCCTAAGGCAGAAAAGCTCTTGAGCTGTGGGTCATAACTGAAGTCAGCCTGCTCCCCACTGAAGAGCGTTGTCAACACCAGAAGTGTTCTGGTTTTTTTTCATCTAAACTTCTATTTCTTGGAAATGTGGGCTGAAAAACTGACTCTGAAAGCTGTACAGCACTCCTGTCGTTCCAGGCAGAACCTTTTTCCTGGTGTTGGGAAAGATAACTGTACTAGCAGAATTTGGGGACAAGGGAGGAAGGAGAGGAGGCAGAGGTATTCCAGATAGAAAGTCTGGGATTATTCTCAGAATTTTGTTTAATATTTTCTAGTTTTAACAATTTGGCTACCTGACTTATAGGAGCTGGGCCATGGGAGGCTTTGAGTCAGCAGCATCCCACAGAAGTCAGTGGGACTGGCTTGGTTACTGGTTTGGGGAGGGGGGAAAGTATTGTGGGGTTTTTTTGTTTTGCTTTGGTGTTTTGTTTGTTTTTTTTTTTTTTAATTGCATCTGAATCTTTAACCCAGCAGTTGGGGTAGGGGACACTACAGTTTGCTGTATTCTGAAATAGATGTGCCTAGTTCAGGTACAAATTAGGAAGCTGGTAGTGACCGTATTAAAGGACCGCATGATCTAGAGCTTGTAGTTGTTTGGCAAACGGGAGGTGTGAGATACAAATGATGAATATTCTCCCTCGACACAACATGCTCTCAACTTGTAACACTATTGTCAGTTCTAAATACCAAAACCTCATGTTGGCTGAGTGTTAAAGCACTTAGCACGTGTCTGCAGCGTAGTTCACGCGCATAGCACATCACAACCCATAAGCATCACTAACTCGTTTTCATTGCATATCTCAGGCCATTCGTGTGATTTACATTGAGGCAGTGGGTGCTCAACTGCGATACGTGCAGCATATGTCAACCTGATAACTGTGATACATTTTTTTCCATTTAATTGCTTTTGTATACATCTCATTGCACAAGATGATCCTCTCATCTCCTTTGAGCCCATTTCTATAGTGTTTTCTGAATTTTAGTAGTACTTGCTCATGCAGGTGGTCCTGTTGAAGCAAGTTGCCTGAGCAAGTGGGTGGTATGCTTTGAAAGTATTGCAGATCAGCTATTTTGAACTTGTGTTTTAATCCTGCCCTCGGATCTCTTCAGCACAAGAGTTTCTATTGCAATGATTTTACTATTATTCAAAGTATTTTTCTTCCTAAGGATTCTGTGTGTTCCTTCCTACATCACCTTTTCTTACAAGTGTATTATTCAGACATTAGTCAATAGCTTGCTTTTTGTCATGTTTTGTTACATGTTTATATAGAGAAAGAAAATAGTAGCATTTATTTTAAAGGTGGTAATAGTATTAAAAATAAAACCATAATGTTTTATTTTTATGTGTGCAGGATCTAAATTCTAAGCAGAAATTGCTCCTTTATAGAAAGGGTAGCTTTGTTCCAGCATTTGTGTGTCATTGATAAAAACAAATTGAGTGATCCTTAGGATTTTGGGGTTTTTTCTTACTCTCATAACTTTCTGTATGCCTACATCTTAAGATTACATTGGTTTTATGTGCTGGATCTTGTCATAACCTCTGTTGTAAACATGACAATGGTCCTTACATACTCGATGAACTTTATAAATTCATTTGATTATATTTTATTTTTACCACCCTATCTGAGTGTTATTCAGATCATTTACTCTCACTTTCTAACCTTTATTTTGCATTGCATTAAGATTGGAACATATTTTATGTTTAGAAATTTTAATGGTAATGAAATAACTGTTGCTAAGATATCCCTAGGAATATACAATATTATACTTAGAAGGTAGTTATTTTGGTGATTGTGTTTGCTTACTAAGACATTAACTTCATTTTTTTGAATGAGTGACTCATACAGTGCTCCTGTGGAGGAATTACTGTCATTCCTTGGTGAATCTTTATCTCATCATACGAAAAGTAATGTTTCCATAATTCCATTACAAAATTGTTTGTGTTTTATTTTATCCTCTCTAGAACCTATGACTGTTATTGTGTTTTATCTGCAGCTGGAGTTTAACTTTCACCTTTTTTTATTATTAAAAAAGATAAGCTAGCTTCTTCGTTATCTTAAAAATTATTAACTTGTAATACTCCAGATGCATCTATAATAAAAACAAATGGGAAAAGCAATATGGCAGAAAGTAATCAAAAAGTGAATGGCAAATAAAGAGCAACTGTTAGCGCAGGCATTTCAACTAGCCTCCCACCTGCAGCCTACATCTAGTCAGTCCTCTGCTTTGCTTTTTTTGGAGTCCCATTATTTCAGCAGATGTAAGGGCGGGTTGGAGTGTTTTGCAGAACTCAGGCAATATTTTATGTGTAAATTTCTCATAGTTTTTTAGGGTGATGTTTGGTGGATTTGGGGGTAGAATGTTAAGGTACAGCAGGATGGGTTTTCACTTCCTTTTTCTTTGTTTTTAAAAGACCTTGGCAGATGGAAACATTCAGTTGTATAAAATATTTCTTCCCTTGCTTCCCCATCCCATTTCTCTGTTGGAGTAGACAGTAATTATCTTTGGAACACAAAGGCAAAGCAGAACATGTGGTACTTCAAGTCATAGTTTGCTCTATACTCTGAAGCCAACAATAAAATTGGGTTTATACTAAGGCACCATCCTGTAAAAGGGGTGGGTGAAATGTAAACTTCTGCTAATGCTGCTTTACATGCACTTAAACCACTGCAGCTGATTTTGTTCAGTGAATGACACTTACAGCTCTCACCATCAAATTAAGTGATCTGGTGACAATTAAATTGATTATTTCTTGCATCGGGGTAGATCTGAACTTTCGTATTTCTTTGCAAAGGCTGCATCCTTTGAAAATGAGAAACAGGTGTAGTGTTTTTGTTATATTAGTCATATGTCCAGGCCTGTATTCATGCATAGCCAAACCTTTAGTTCTGTACGAGGTAAAAAACCAAGTCATCCCTAAAAGTGTATAACACAGTCTAGTGAATGGCCAGGAAATATACTGAGAGGTCTGAGATAACAGAGAAGCCAGATTCATAAATCATTAACGAATATGTCAGTCAGATTGCATGTACTAGGATGTATCACTGTTACTGTTAGAGAAAACTTCTTAGTACTGAAAAGCTCAATTTAGATGTAATATATTCCAATATTTTCAGAGTTTTTCTGTCTGGAAAAAAGTCAGTCCCATCTATGCATAGCAATTTATAGTTTTAGTAAGTTGTGGTTTGTTTCTGTTGTTTGCAGTTCTGCTTTACAATGCTCCAGGATGTATTCACATAAAGCAGGTTCAGTTACTGTAAAAATTTTTACTTTGTTATATTTTTGCTGAGAACTTAAGTGAATCTTCTAAAATGCAAACACAACCAGAACAGCTAATCCAGGAGGAAAAAAGTTAACTTTATAAAACTACAAGCTTCTGAGAAACTCTATTTCCTGGCCTATCCCCTCATTTTTTTTCAGGGATTGTAGAATCTGGTAGCTGTCAGTCAGAAAGCAAGGTACTTGTTAAAAAAAATCTCTCCTACTGCCATAACTGATGACTGCTGTATGAGGGATTATTACTTCAGTGCTGTTAAATGAATAGCTGCCTTGCACAAGAGGAAGTTGTTTAAGGGAAGAGATTTTGAAGGCTGCATTATCTTGTTTCTTTGTAAATCAGTGATTACTGGGGAATATAAAATGGCCTTTTCTTTTATTCTGGACATTTCTTCTATTTAAGTTGAGATACTTGGACTGTGCTTCCAATGACTGTGTAGATGTTCTTAAAGAAGTGCTTTTGGGGATTTCAGACCCTTCTGCCTACACATCTGGTAAGGTGGTTAATTTGTAGGGCTTGGCTAGGTGGTTTTGACGTTTAGCGCTGTCTCACTGGGATCTCACAGTTCAGGAATGTGAGGTGGGAGGTCGTAATGGTGTAAGTCTTGGCTTAAAGCTGTCTAGAACTAAGTGAATAGCTAATAAGGTCAATGTTTGTAATCAGCTTGGAGGGGAGAGGGCTGGTGGGGTTTTGTGAGGTTTTCTTGAGATTCATTTAATTTCACAAGATGCAGCTTCTGATAAAAGGCCCTTTTAGTACATTGTGACTTTATTTTCTTTCTTAAAACAAGAGCAAATCAAAACCAGAAGTTTTTCTGCATCAATACAGATGTCAGGGTTTTTTTCAGCAAGAGCAAATAGTGATGCTAGGGATGCTAACCAAAGAGACAGAAGTGCTGGTGGTTACATCAAGAGAGTTACATTGCTTAAAGCATTAAGGTTGTCGCCTCTTTAACCACCAGTTATTTAAAAGATAGCTGTATTATCTTATCCAGTGATATCAGATCCTTTATAAACAAGGGGAAAGACAAGAGATCATTCAGCATGTCGCACTTAGATCCCTGTCATAGAATGGGAGGTTTCTGTTTCCCTGTTGACTGTAGATTTGGACAATCAGACTAGTCTAAATTTCTGGTTTCTAAAGGCCTGAGTTTTTGCTAGATGCAAAATGGGAGCAAACTAATGTGTTTAGCAGCCTTCCAATAGAGAGAAACTAATACTAGATTCTCTCTTCCATCAACAATCTAAGCTTGTCCAGAAGTTTGAGGAGAAAAACTCAAACCCTCTGTTTGGATTTGCTTAAATCCAAACTGAAGATAGGGAAAGGGGTATTTGTTCTCAAATTGCTGGAGTTAGGGCTAAACAGCATAAATATGTAAATAAATACCTCTGACAAAAATTGGCAGCCATGTGAATTAGATGATCACAACATTTGCTCAAGTACATTTCCAATGGAGGGCCTAGTCTTGTTCCTCGTTAGTCCCTCAGGAGATTGTAATTATGAACAGGTTATATGGAAAAAGACTGGAGCAAAGAGAAAACATTGTTGACTTGTGGTCCTCAAATTGAGTAAAAATAATGACCCAGAATGTTGTTTCAAGCTGGCTGTCCCAACCTACCCTAGCATGTCTTGTTCTCTCTCTGGTGTGCCACAGTTTTCCATTTAGCTGTCGCTTCTGTAGTTAACGGTCTTAACAAACTCTGCTTGAGACTAACCTTAAAGTCTGTTCAGGAGCTTTAGGTAATACATGAAAAGCTTTCCCATTTTTCTAGCTGTGAATGTAGCATTGAGTGAGGAGATGGAATTTCAGCAGCCCTAAACAGCTTATGCCCTGGCTCTTTAAAACATTTTTCCTTCTTTTGCTTTGCAATAATTGAGTAGAGTTGACTTTAGACAGAATGTTGAAACAGCTGGAGTCGTTGCATGATGCTGTGTTTGTACGGCACTAAGCCGGTTTGGGGAGATGGTGGATGACTTGCCATACCTGACTGATGTACAGTTAGTATTGATTTTAATGATACGAGAGATTTGAGAGTCTGTGGTAATAAGCACAATGGATCTTCTCTTCCTGTCCAGACACTAATAGACCTGCAAAATAAATTTCCTCTGATAGAAGGCTAGATGGCAGTGTCATAAATTATCCTAGAAAAGAAAACCAAAGTGGGAGTCCACGTAAGGACACATTCTGCACTGCTGTTGCCTTGCAGATGGCAATCTTTGCTGTAGAGGCTGGAGATGTCTCAAACTATACATACACTCAAGAGGATGGCCTTAGATGTGAAGATAATTGACTGACTGACTTGATTCGTATTGCATTTCTGTATGACCACTAATCAGAAAAAGAGTTGTATGCATATGCGAGTGGATGGAAAAAACATTTTATCTTTATAAAACTGAAATGACCAGAGAGGCTCTCCTGGTTTTAATATATTGCTGTTTAACCATACCAGTTTGAATTCCTCCATAATGAAATGCTTAGTATAAAAAAAACCTGTATTTTTCATTTCTGCCTGTTAGTGTTTTCCACCTTTAACTTTTGGGTGGGTATGAAAAGCACTTTTGTGTTACATATTCATAAATTCTGAAATGTACGTTCTTCCCTGTTTGATAGGATTTTCTGATAGCATGTCTCTATTTTGATTTATTTTGTGTAATAAAAAGGGAAAGGATAAAAAGTTCTGTTCTGTTTACTTTTCTCCAATACATACCGCTTCATGGAGATCACTTATTATTCTGTTTGGTACATGAAGAACCAAAAGGTAGAAGTTACAGCTCTGTCCCAAGGAACTTGTAATCTAATTAAAGCATACGAAGCTGCATTCTCAGATCTCAGTGGAGCTGTTCCACCTTTTTTGACTATATATTTGTGTGCAGTCAGCTGAGGACCCGAGTAGCAAATTAGAAGGTGTAGTGGATTCGATAGTTACAATTCTCCCAGCAAACTACCTTCACTGCTGTCAACAAATCTCTTCTGTTGAAAAGTCCGGTTTGGGGTCACAGTAGGTAATACTCTCACAAAGGACCTACATCCCGTGAGGTGACGGGAGAAGAAGTAAATGCTTGCATTCCTTCCTTTAGGAGCCAGTTAGGAACCAATGCAAATGTAATTGTCTGCACAGACAGCTTCCGGCAAGCTGAGATTATAAATAAGATTTTTACCAGAACGACACTGTTGAAAAATAGAGACTGATGATTAAAGGAGCTTATTTAGGAGGCTCCTCAACTGCTTGGATTATTTGTGGGGCAGGGTATCTGGCATACAGTAGAGTTGGCATGAGCCCCGGTCTACTGGTAGTTCATGAATGGCTTTAGTTTAAGCCTTTAAGCCCAGTTCTTTGTTCTGCATTTTTACCAGTGCCTTGTGCAAAGGCATCCTAGAGCATGACTACCTTCTAGACATGGCAATAGTGAGGTGAATGACAATGCTGAAATGCATCACACTGTACAAATAGTATTCAGGCATATGTCTTAAATGCATAAACATTCATCTAAGTAGAATTGTTATATACATACATACTGCTTATTGGAGTTCATAGTGCTATGCTAGCTTCGTCAGCCTGCCAGAGTTTGAAACTGCAGCATCAAGTACTTGATGAACAGATCCACAAGTAATCTTTAGAAAGTGCTTAGAATTAAGGCCAAATCTGAGGAGCTTTGTACTTCTTATGACGTTTTTCCCCCTTTGGCTTTCATATTATGGAAGCCACATGAAACGAGCAAGGAGTCTTAAATTCGTTCCTTGAAGGTATTACAAAATGCTGCAGAGCAGTGCGTTTGCCTCTTTCTCAGAATGAGAATGTCTGGCATTTATTTGCTTAGAAAAATAAGAGTTGGATTTGGCATCTTTGCTCTATGCAGTAAATCATCATTACTAGGCAAAGTGTTTAGTCTCTTAATAGTACTACTCAAATCCTTGCTTCTCAATGGAAAACTTGTGAGAAACTCTGCAAATCTGAGGGACTACGGTAGATTCAGGGAGTATAAATCAAATAACATCCTGTTGGTGTGCAAATAACAATGTTATTGACTTATTCTCAGTAAGCGTTACAATCCTGAAAACAGGACTTCTGGTGAAGTGATGCTTTGTATTTTCCCTTTTTTCCTCCTCATGTTTCCCCCTGACAGATATTGTTTGAAATTCTCCTAACGTACTGTCTTTGTTTCATATTTTGCAGGATTATGACTTGAGCCAGCTCCAGCAGCCTGACACTGTGGAACCAGATGCCATCAAACCTGTTGGAATCAGACGTCTTGATGAAAGGCCAATCCATGCAGAACCTCAGTATCCAGTCAGATCAGCTGCTCCTCATCCTGGGGACATTGGGGACTTCATTAATGAGGTAAAGGAGAGAAAAAGAGTTTCCTCCTAAGATCTGATCAGCTTTCATATTTTGTTAATTGTACTCTGCATGAGTAGCTGTTATGTTTGAACATAATAACTTTTTAAAACTTAGACAATTAAAATTGTCGTGCTAGATAGAAGTAAATATGTTCTTTTAAAGTGCAGACAAATTTAATTAACTCATTCAAACAGAAAGGGAAGATATATCAATTAACTTCTGTACGTTTGTATTAATTACATTCATAATATGTTATCAGCTGCAACCACAGTATCTCCAAGCAGGATTATTCTATGGGTTCCAAGTAATAAATAGACTAACAAAATTATGGTTTAGCCTAAATTCATTTATTAATTCACAGTAATTTAATAATGGAAGAAGTTCATTTTCATTTTCCTCATACATTACCCTTTGAATCCAGATAATAGTGGAAATTCAGTACCTTCAATACGACCAAAAGAATTCCATCAAATAAGATTAGTGAGCGGGGCAGCTAAATTAAATGTTATGTAAGTGCTTTTAATACTGGTCTTGTCATAGAGCTTTAAAAGTCTTTGCATTATCTTTCATTCTTCAATCTAATAAAGATAAACGTAAGTAAGATTCAGACTATACCAGATTACTCACAGTTCTGAAAGAAATGCTCCTACAAATACTCATTTCATTCTTTCTCTCACTGGTCAGTCTTATATCATTGGTTTTCTGGAACTTAAGATAGAATGTGTTTCTTGTGCTTGCTGGTTATAGGAAAACAAATACGAACCGAAAATTTACTACTTAAAAATAAGCTATATTCTGTAGATGAATAGTAGTAGTAGTTAATTATTTTCTCTAATTTTCTCGTATCTTCCTTGGCAATTAGAGCTGGACAAGTATTGCAGAACTGTTTTTGCAAATGTCTTTATTCTTGTTTGCTTTAAAGAAAAGTCAGGCTAATATACTAAAGTTTTTTGTGTTAGCAAGCTGCAGAAGATTGAGTTTGTTCCTTTTAAGGTATACAGCAGTACAATTGTAAAAAAACATACAGGGAGATGACTAGCAGGAAACATACAAATATTCTCATAAAACATTGTATTTTAAGAGACTCCAGTTTGGGGAAGAGCTGTATTAGAAAGAGATGTCTCAACAAAGAGGATTTTTTGCATGCTTTGCGCTTCTAAATATTACAATCTTAATCGGCTTCTGGAAAACAGTGGAGACATGGGACAATAAAAGGCCACATTGTTGGCCAAGGCAGCGTGCACACAAGAACTTCCTTGTGCTTCCTTGTCTTCTTCCAGACAATCAGAGTTTGCCATCCTATTCTCACACAGCTGTGACCAGACACTACCCACCTGGCAGGCAATTGGGAATACCCTGATTTTTCTTGTCCTCAAAGCAGCTATCAAGCTCTCTTACAGAGCCAAGACAAGGAATGAGTGTGATTCTCCTGGAAAGCCAGAAAAGGGCAGAGTTTGTCCAGCCTCTTACAATTCTTAAATTACTTAGCAAGCTGTTCTTGCAATACTGTTTTTCAGGAGGTTATCACTCTTGAAGATTATAGCATCGATGCATACGCATGGAGCTGTAGAAACTGTACATGCTGTCTTGATTTAACCCAATATGTTTATATCGCAGTACAGACAAACATGGAGTCATTTTCTTACTGCTGTCTATTGTATTAGATCAATACCTCCCTTTATGCTTCCCCTTGCGATCCACCAAAAGAGAAAGCATCTCCCAGCTATTCTTAAACAGTAAAATAATGACAATAATATCATTGACTCTAAAATAAAATTAACGCTGGAAATATATATAAATTAAAGAAAACACGGCAGTTTTCTTGTTTGCAAGTTAGCTCAGAATTAATTATATCCTCTGATTAAAAGGAACTATATGAGGTAGTTTCTGTGTTTCAAGCATTATATGTTTACCTTCTTTTTTTCATAAGATATTTCTTTCTTAGGATTTCACAGCAATGTATCATTTTACTATGGGGCATTCCACCTAACCCTAGCATACAGTAGCTACCCAAAGGTTGCCCATGCTCTGTCTGTTTTGCTAGAAGTCTGAGCAAAATGGAGATTTTATTTCTCCAAAACAGTTTCATCTTAATTTGTGTTTTATGTTAAAATTTCCCATGGCAAATGTGATTCTAAAAGTCTATTGGGGAAAAAAAAAATAAAATCAGTCTTTCACAGTAGTACTCACTATTACAGCTGAATTTCCAAATTATCAGCATCTAGAGCATAAACATTCAGACTGCACAGGTTTTCAGACTCTCTTCAGAGAATTTCACCTGCAGTCCTGGCAAGATTATACCCAAACAAATCGGTAAGTTCCTCTGTTTTACTTGGAGTAAATGGAAAAAATATCTTGGTTAAAACCCATACCAGATGTTTCTTAGGGCAGTTCATACAGAAGATATGCTGAGCTGTGAAAACAACATAGCAAGATAAGAAAGGGCAAAGTTCATATTTTTCTGCATCCAACTTCAACATTATTAGGTGTAACTTTTCCCTTGGGCAGCCCTAACCCAAACCACATGCAAAACTAGCCCAGTCGCTAGCTGAGCAGGGAGAGGCTGCCTTTGAGTTGTCAGTACCTCAGTAGCAAAGTCTGCATTACCCCATTGGTTTGAAAAGATGCAACGCTTTTGGAGATCAGTCTGGTCTTTTGGAGGACTTGGCCCTATTCCCAGAGATGCTGATCAGCATGATCCTTTGGGATGCTGGCCCATGTGTGAGAATTAATTTAGTCTGTTGACTGCTCACCAGCACCTCAGACACACAGCCAGCATTGTTCAGATTAGCCTCTGAATAACTCCAACTTTTGACAAAAAAGAACTATAGGTCATTGATTTCAGATATTGGAGGATTTAGCTACCATTGCCAAGCAAGCATGGGGTGTTTTTTTCTTCTTTTATTACAGAGCCGTAGAAACAAAAAGTGAAAAAGACCTAGTGGATCATTTTGTTTCTTTCCTTTTGGCAGTACTCTGTTTCTTCTAGTGTATTATTTTCTAGCTGTCATACGTTGTATTAAATCTACTTAACTCAATGAGACATACATAAGTATGAGTATTTTGTAGCGTTCTAATGACTTTTCAGTTGAAAAACAAGTTACAAGTATGATAAAAACTTCAAGTGTTTTTATAACACTTACAAAGTTAAGGTAACACATACAGCTTTCTAAAATAAGAAGGTTCCAGAGGTGCCTTATAATCAAAATATGTTTTGCAGGCATAAGCTAAATGACCTCGAGGACTTTCTTGTTTTGTCTGTTTCAATGGATAGATGAATCTCTAATTTAAGGGAGGAAGGGAAAAACCTCCTTTTCTTCCAGTCCAGTGTACAAACAAGTCAGTGAAATAAGTCATGTGTTATTAAGAATCCTCTGCAGACCTTGTTTTCCATTTTGAGCCTTTTAAAACATAACCTGCGGAGTGTGGAGCATAATTAACACTTAGAATAGTCAGGATTTGCAGGACAGTATAAATTCAGCCTGTTTGAAGTAGCTTTGTTAATCCTGTTTTCAAGAACCACCTATGCTGTCCCTAGAAATCTTAAAAAAAAATTATATTGTGGTGGAGAGTTTGTGGCTAAGAATATATTTCTAATCAATAGAGAACATAGCCTGAGGTAAACTAAATTTAAATTACAAACTAAAGGTCTCATCCCATGAGAACATGGAGGACCCTCAATTCATTCTTAGTAAATGGTTATTGATACAGTGCACCTCCAAGCAGAACAGAGTCCCTCAATGTTTTCTGTTTTTTCTTGTCAAGTAAAAAAACTGTTCCAGATTTAAACAATTTTTTCTATTTCCCTGTAGGGCTCTGTTCTTCCTTTCCTTCTCGTCAAAAGTCTGCTGAATCTGATTAAGTAGTAGGATTAATGAAAATAAAAGCGTCAGATTTTGTAATGTTTCATGTTAGTTCAAGATTTTGAGGGTTTTGCTTTCCCTGGATTTGAGACAAATTGAGAACGCTGCACATACTAACTTAAGGTTGCCATTGTTCCTCAGTCAAGGCACTGTAGTTTCTCCTCTTCTGCCCCTTATCTCCTCCTTAGTGAAAGTTGCCACAATACAGATAAAAGAGGAAAAGGAAAAAAGTGAGATTGTGCTCAGTCTGTCCTAGGTCTCAAGCTGACCTTCGTATTGCCATGGCTCTTCTGTGACTGCTTGTTGTGCATTGGTGGTATAGCAAATGCAAGGAAATGTGACTTAGTTCACTGTCTCCCAGCAGGATCACCTGGTCCTGACTCTGTGCCCCAGCAATTCTGTTGTTGAATAAGCTTCTCTATCAAGTAAAAACTTTGGGGTTTCAGATCAGGAAACTGTAAACTAAATAACTATTACAACTCTGCTGCTCTGAGATTCTTGAACACATCTGGGAAAAACTTGAGAGCGCTCTTCAGAAGCGTTTGACAATACCATGGCAGCAAAATCAGTAGAAACAGTTCTTGGCAGCCATTTGTTGCCTTTTCAGTTGTGCCAGTACAGCAGGTTGTGGTACCACCCACTGAAAGGGATGGCATAATAAGCAAAAAAGGTGGCAATACTGAAACTAAAGGGAGCTTCACAAGCCAATTTCACTGCCAAAGCTGACATCCAGTAACTCCAGCTTCGGACATGCTGTAGAACCCAACAGCAAAGCTGAGCAGTGCACTGGGTAGGTTCAGAGAATATGCTTAGCAGAGGGAAAGTGAAAAAATTGTAGTATTTCTTTGTCATTGTAGTGTATAACTTGCCACACAAATATAGCAGAAAGCTTAGTTGTCATTTGAAGAGTTAGAGACTAAGTTCAGTCATTATACTATGAATCTGAGGAATTTTTAACCAGAAGATAGTGTCAGTGTAACTTGGGCTGTGCAGTTGAATCAATACTTCCATAACATGGCCCGTAGCTACGTTCTCTGAATGAAATGGATTACACAGTAAGCACAACCTTTGAAACAGTGAATTTGTTAGTGAGATGCTATCTTGTAAGTCAGTAGCTCAAAACCAGTTTTCTTTTTAAATGCTTTCATGATACCAGCAGCAAATTGAAAAAAAAAATCCAACTTCCCCTTTGGAAAAAAAGATGGAAAGAGGCTGCCTGCTGCCTTGCCACGGATGGCTGATAGGTATCAGAATTTCTGCAGTGTTGTAGGAAAATGTTTTGTTCACTGATTTTTAATAAATTAGTATCCCATGGTTGGCTGGCTATTACTAGGCAGAACTGCAGGGAAATAGCATTTCTTCTCCAAGCCGGCTTTCTAAATGACTTTTACACGCTGATACCAGGGTTTCATACCTCAGCACTCCTTAAGCTCAAGTGGTATTTATTCTTCTTCCCTGTCACCTGTGTTCGAAAAGCATGGGTGTCTGTCACCCCAAGCAGGCTTAAGGGAAGATGTAAATACCGTAAGGCCAGTTACTGCCTAAGAAATAAAGTTGCATTTCTGCTTCAGCAGCAGAAATTGAGAGAAAGCCTTAGAACTATTTCCAGCTTTGAAGCTGGATAAGGGAAGTCTTCCAACACTTGCCATTGCCTTTTCGGAATCTCAAATCTTTTGTGCTTATTATGGCCATCAGGATGGAAAACTCCAAAGAGAAAGATAACAAGCATCACCGATTATTCTTATCAGATAATGCAAAATTGCGCTTCTAATGCAGGCTATTAATAACTTGCTTGATGTTGTTGTACTACATGAAATGATCATTTTAAGTCCAAAATGTGTTCTTGATTAGAGGTCATTAGTTTGATAAATATGCTGGGCCTTTCCACCACTGAGTTGCAAAATTATTTTGGGTACATTTTGCACACTTCTGAATGATTTTAAATAGGCAATAAAGAACCAGGATTCTCTTCTACCTTATCAATGCCATATGCTTTAATTAATGGGTTTAGCTATATATGTATTTCTAGAAGAAAAATCAACATCGGTTTCCATTATGTCACATCTAGACTAAACACAATTGAGAGTAAAACATACTTTTCTAAAAACAGAATATGTTAAATAATTCAAAGGAGGCACGCTCAATCCTTCAAATAATTGGGAGTATAATAAAGCCATTCTTTAAATAAATAAACATTAAAAATTAAAAATAAAGCCAGCACAAATAGCACTGGTTAAAATTAACAGTGAGCAATTTAAAATCTTAGCTCAGCCTTACAGAATTCTGGAAGATATATTATCCCTTGTCAGTGGCTGCCAGAGTAGATCCTATTCAAAGTGGAAGATCTTGAAAAAGCATTGCTAATCCTGTGGAAGGAACTGTGAGGTTGAAAAATCCAAAACACAAGAGGGCTTTTTAACTTCAGGCTTCAGCCTTTTATTTTCAGCTTGTAAATCTTCCCAGGATAAGCACAGAGCAATCGTCTCATATTCTAAAATTAAACTTACTGTTTAGGTTTGGACCTGTCTAAGAAAACAAGGAGGGAAGAGACTTTTCTCTGGAAGAAGTGTGGTTCTTTCCCTACTTTCCTCTTGTTCAGTTTGTGTTGGTTTTAGTTTGGATTATTCAGCTCTAGAGAGTAGAAATTTAAAATTACTGAAGACCCAATATTTGTGTGTTGATAACTTGAATACTTTGAAATGAGGAAACAAAAATGGTTATAATCTTGTATTTCGCTTTGATGTCATTGTGTGTGTGTGTGTGTTCTGAAGAGCAGGTGGAATCTTACGGGTGGTTATGGCAAAGCAGATAAGGCTTAAGCCAAGATATTGTATCTTTTTCTCACAGCAGCCTACAGAGGTACATGAATTTTACAGGACAAACTAAATATGGCTTTTGGCACAGGCAGATGGACTGCAGGCCAGCTATGTCAGTGCATATGTTATTGGCCATGTGAGATGGCTGTTAAAGTGAGTCTTTGCAAACATGCCTGTTTCTCCTTCCCCATCTGTCTGTTTAACCAGTCCCATATTGCTCATGCCGCAGGTTGTGAGCTGTGTAGCTCTGAAACCGTGTATTTATTAGCATCAGTCCTAGTGCCGTGATGTTCTCTTAAGGTTTTGTTGGAGCTCTATTTGAAGCTAATTCAAAATGTCCAGTGCTGTAACGCTGGAAACCTGGCCATTCTAAAAGGAATTGAAGTAAGTTCTTGCTAGTTACAAAAATATGAATCCAGTTTTGAATTGGATTGCAGAAGAATAAGAACTTGGTTTTCTCAAGTGGCGATTGATAGATAACTGCACTGCTATGTTCCAGTTATGTTTTGTCTCTCTGTCAGATACAGAACTTTATCTTTTTTCTCCCTCTCCTTCTTTCAGGGACTTAAAGCAGCCGACAATGACCCTACAGCCCCACCATATGACTCCCTCTTAGTCTTTGACTATGAAGGAAGTGGCTCCACTGCTGGATCCTTGAGCTCTCTTAACTCCTCAAGTAGTGGTGGTGAGCAAGACTATGACTACCTAAATGACTGGGGCCCACGTTTCAAGAAACTTGCTGATATGTACGGTGGAGGTGATGACTGAACTTCAAAGTGAACTTTGTTTTTGGACAAGTACAAACATTTCAACTGATATTCCCCAAAAGCATACAGAAGCTAGGCTTTAACTTTGTAGTCTACTAGCACAAGTGCTTGCTGAAGGCTTTGGCTTAGGCTGCAAACCAATTTGGGCTCCGTGGAATATCAGTGATCCAATGCTGTTTGGAAAAAAATATTGAGCTCAGTTACACTTGAATTTTACAGTACAGAAGCACTGGGATTTTATGTGCCTTTTTGTACCTTTTTCAGATCGGAATTAGTTTTATGTTTAAGGCTTTAATGGTACTGATTTATGAAATGATGCATTAAAGAGACAAAATATGTTGGGGTGGGGAGGAGTAAGGTGAAACACAATATGCTTCAACATGCTTTTGTTACATCGCATTGCTTTTATTAAAATAAGGAGATTAAAAATAAACAAAAAAATCCTCATGGAACAATTTTATTATCTGGGAGAGAAGACCATGAGGTGGAACAATGTACATTACTTCTAGTTTTAGATGTTAGGGGATTTTTTTCACTAAAATTCTAAAACTTATGCAGCTGGTTGCAGATAAAGGGAGTTTTCATATCACCAGTTTGTAGCAGAATTGATTTTTTTTTTTTCTTATGCTAGAATGTTAGACACATTTTGGTCTTAATCCATGTACACTTTTCTTTTTTCTTTTTTTTAATTTCTAGTATTTTTTTCCCACTTCACTGTAAAAAATGGTATGTGTACATAATGTTTTATTGGCATAGTCTGTGGAGAAGTGCAGAAACTTCAGAACATGTGTATGTATTATTTGGACTATGGATTCAGGTTTTTGCATGTTTATATCTTTCGTTATGGATAAAGTATTTACAAAACAGGTTGCAAACAAGTGACATTGATTCAATTGTTGAGCTGTAGTTAGAGTACTCAATATTTTTTTTATTTTTATTTTTATTATTTTTTTTTGTTTGGGGAGGGAGAAAAGTTCTTAGCACAAAAGTTTTACATAATTTGTACCAAAAAAAGGGGGGGGGAGGGGGGAGTTGGCCTGATACTGGTGGCACGAGTAAATATACAGTATGTTTTGGGGGTGGGGAGGGAAGGGGGAAGGAGCTTTCAAACTGGAGAGACTTCTGAGAACAGCTTTGCCTCTGTATTGTGTACCAGAATATGAATGATACACCTCTGACCCCAACGTTCTGAATAAAATGCTAATTTTGGATCTGGTGCTTGATTTGGCATTTTTTTGTCCTACCTGGGCAGCCCTGACTATAGTAAATAAAAGTACACAAAGTGCGTTTGAGTTTTGTGAGAAGTTATGTGCACTTCTTTCGCATTCCATACTGCTGGACTGAAAATAAGCTGCATATAGAATTTGGCACAAATTTGGAAGGCAAGTTCCCAGGTGAAAGCAAAGTGATCTGTGCCATTTCTGGGAATTCAGAATTTCCAATTCCACATCGATGGCTAGCTCTTTGGTTTAATGTACATTATCTAAATAACAGAGCTTGCGTCATTTTTGGCTCATTTCTAGACTGGCAGTTTAATGATTGTGTGATTATGCTGCGGGTTGCATAAATAAAATAAATTGCAGATCCTGGCAGTCATCTGCTGCCTGGACTTTTTTACGCTGAAGTAAAGACAAGCCCTGTTAACTTCAGTGCCCATCAGATCGTGTCCTTCAAGGAGGTGCTCACAGTCATGGAGCTTTATCAAAAAGTCCCATTAGGAGACGAGTCATTACTAAACGTGTTTCTAACCTGTTACAATGATTTATTTGCAAACAAAGCAAACATATAGTAGGTACAGCAGTTCTGCCGCCTTTCACTTGCAACAATCTGCTCACGTTTAATGTCTATGTTTACTCTCACTAAGGACATAATTGTGAACAGTGTGAAGCTCAAACTCGGCAGAAACGGCACAGTTCCGCAGTCTGTTGAGAGGATTGGAGCAGCGGGAGGGGATCGGGGCGCCGGGACTGGCGTAGCAGCCTTCTGCGCTGGGAAGGCTGGGTGGGCAGGGGGTTAGTCTGTGGGTGATGCTCTTCGCATGGTGCCACCTCGGTGCTTCCTCAGCACTCAGACCATAATTTACATAATTTGACTGGGACTTCCAGAGGTAAATCCTGAAATTTGAGTTGGGGAACGTTAGATGCTGCATGTGAGGTATCTCCTCTTCACTGCGCTTTTCATGGGCACATCTCCTTTCTTCCTCTTGTTCCTGATGAAAGTTGAGAGGTAGCAATCCTCTCGGATTGGGATATAGCATTTCAGCCTCTGCATACCTGGCTATTATTTATCTAGTGCATTCGTAACTATAGCTTGATGCTGTAACAAAGCCTTGATTTTTCAGTAAAGTGTCAAAATTATCAATTACCTTCTTTAAGCTATTAATTAGCAGTGTGGGGAAAAAAGATGTAGAGCAGGACATAAAAATGAAAATCTGGCTATGCATAGTTAAGTAAGGAAAACTTTTATAAAGGGCAGGATTTAAACTGTAAATGCATGTTAAATAAGCAAAAGGCCACTTTTAGCACGTTGATTTTCCATCTTCTGTAATTCATGCGAAAATGTATTTTAAGCATAATAATTCTATTGTTACTTGGAACCAAGAAACTAGAAAGGCTAGATGAATTTTATTTGACATTGAATATTAACAGATACAGAGGGGGAAAGATTTGTGAAAGATTTCCAGTTTTGGCTATAGCACAGTTTTTTTGTTAAAATGGAGCAGAGGTCATCTTTTATGAGCACTCGACTCTTTTGCACAGCAATAGGAGCTTTATCTTGATCAGACAATCTTCTAGCTCTATCTACAGCTGCTTTGAAATTGTAGCAACAGTTCTCAAACCTAGTGTTAGGTCAGCATTAGGTCTACTGAACAGAACAAAGGGTAAATCATTTTTATGCATCTCAAATGCTTTTACAAGAAAAAAAGATGTTTGAACTGATCCTCTTTCATCCAGCTTCAAGTTGGTTCTTATTCTAGAAATGTGCAACCAGGTTTCGTACCCATGATATATGCGTAAATCCCCGTCAGAGGACTGCACTGAGAGGAAGAGGACAGCTGAACTTTAGACCTTACAGTTGTCTTGGGAAATTCTGGCAGCCTGTTTTGGAAATGGGGTTTGGCAGTGATGCATATTATCTCTGCCTTGTAGACGCTGTATGCAAGGGAAGTTACTGGCAAGAAATAAGGCCTTAGGAACTTTCCCATCTCAGCCTTTCTACAATTTGTATTTTCTTTCAATGGTAGTCCTTCATAGCCTGTGTCCTTCTGAACTTCAGGGGCAAAAAAGGTGGAGAAGAGTGGTTTTGGGGAATAAACATCTTAAATGGATACATAAGGCCTTACATGTGGATGGATCTAGCTTCCTGTCTTTCCTCTGGGCTTGCCAAGTATTGATGAAGGAGGTTAATACTCATCCCATAACAGTCTAAAACATACTTACCATGCTCCCTCCAAGTAGTTGAACCCCAAATGACATTTGAGTTCTCACCTGGTGATTTTACTGGTGGCAATGCGCTCTTGGCTGTGCTGTAGCACTGTTGCAAGCTGGCTATAAAGCTCACTGTGATCTTTCTGAATACAAAAAACTCACATAAATCAGTTTGATACGGCAGGCAGTGAGTACTGACTTTTTCCCCTTACTCCAAGTTATTCTGTCTTGCTTGACTCGGCTTTATAAAATGTTTATAAATTCATGTAAATTTTAAATGGGAGATGTTTGTGTCTGTATTGCACTGGTTTGCAGACAGAAGATGTTTCTCAGTTGTGAACAAAAATATTTTAGACAGCCAATTATTTTCTTCTGGTGCCAAAGTAGCAAAGTCGCTCTGCTGCTAAAAGCCGCGTGAAGTCTGCTTCTTGGGAGTTCTCTTTCTTGGTACGTAGTATTTTTTGGAACCCTACCAAATTCCTTACCCTGAAGAACATTTATATTTACTCTGCCATGGTCCCATTCACCTTAACACACAAGGGAAAATGTCTTCTGACAGGTGATGGGGACACATCCCCAAAAGGGTCTCTCAAACCTGTCAGTAGTCAATTCAAGATGTCTCAGGTAAGCCACCGCCAATTCTTGCCTTACACAACTGCTCCCACCTTCCTAAGGAGCGTTCCTTCTAGCAGGAGTAGCATGGTTTTGGCAGATTTACCTTTCTGGATCGGGAATGTGAAAGCGAAGTCCCTGCTTTTACCTCAGTCAATTATTCCAATAAAATGCAGAAAAGTCTCTCAAATGCCTTAATACCTAATCCACAATGGTATATTTCATACACCGTCTTCCTTATTCGGCCAGAGATGATCTAGATTTGTATGACGTCCTTACTTTTTTCATTTCCTTTACATTTCTTTACATAAGCTTTACTTTTCACTCTTACTGTAGGCAAGGATCTTTCTTAGGAGTTTCTCTAAAGCATAGGATAGTTGCCCTTAATATATGTCACAGGAATAATGAAAATTTTTTCCCTTAGCAACAAAGCCTAGCTGGGAAACAGAAGAGGAGAAGAATGGCTAAGGAAAATAGGCTAAGCGCTTCCCACAGGGGCTCAAGGTGCCTTCCATCATACAGATAGGGAAGGAGCATCCCATTTGTTAGGGACCCTTTGATCAATCAATGCAAGGCACTCTCCAGCCAACCTGCTGCTTCTGTACTGGCCACACAGCTTTTTTGCTGTAATGGAGAACTCGGGAGATGCCTCTTCTCTGGAGCTCCCCGTGTCATGCTGCTGCCTTTCCTGCTGGGGTACATTCCACCACCGAGCTTTCCTAGTTTTCCCCCTCAGTTTACCTAGATAGTTGAACAGTGCCAAATCTCAAATCAGGCTCTACCTATTCTTCAATTTACAGCCTCAAAGAATCAAGGTCTTAGTCTTGTTTTGGTTTGGTGGTTTTGCTGTAGACTTGATGTATTCTCAACATAGCAATAGCTGGGAAGACTTGTCTTTCTTTTCAAAGTTTAAGTGTCCCAAACAGTATTTTTCCCCTGCAACCTCTGTGAATTTCTATAACATCTAAAAATGCAGCAATTGCCAGTAATACAGTAGCTACTTATAATCAGATTTCATATTCGTATGCTCTCTTGATTTTTCTGTCACAGAAGGGCATACACTAATGTGGTGACAATGCGAAGTTGCAACCCCCACAGAGCTCTTTGGAAAGATCAGTCAGGGTGAGGTGGTGGGCATGTGCTCTCTGTAGCTCTGGCTGTAGAGAATGCATCTATGCGTGTGTAATGAACTGTTGGTGCTCGGAGGATTTAAGTGTAGTCACAGATCTCTTGCCCCTCTTCCCTGAGCACACAAAAGCCACCTACATATGACCCCTGGAACGCAAAACCTGGAGCTCGCGGGCACCCACATGTCTCACCTCGTTCCTCCCCACCATTCCCTTATCACCTTGACAATCAGCCACTACCTGGACAAGATGGTCATTATTTTCTCATTGCTTCCATCTTTCTTCTCCTCCCCCCACCTTGCGAGAGACTAATTTTTAGAAAGTATTTAGGACCATTTGTCTCTTATTAACAAAGGGACCGCTCTCTGGTTTATGAATTACTGTTGTCGCTTGCTGCATTTCCCACTCCTAGTATATATTTTTAAAACCCTTTTGGTTTGCATTAACAAATTCTACTTTCCTTGTTCTCTTGGCAAGCCTGAGAGAATGTTTCTGGTTTCCCCTTCCCCATTTTCAGTTTCTGTAACCAGCTCTTTTGCTGTCTTTTTCAGACCTTTCATCAATCTCGTGTAACTGAACTAAGTGGCCAACCTCTTCTTCCTTGAAGTGGCTGATTTTTTTTTTCCTTCTAATGAGGAACTTTCTTGTTGACTTCGTATTTTCCTGTGTGGCACCCAGAAAAAAAATCAGATTTTGTATCATTCATAATAGCTTATATTTATTACTATTTCTTAAAATACATTTCTTTTGAGATGCTTTTTTTTTTTTTAACACTAATGCATTTGTAAACCTCATGTGGTACGCATTTATGTAATTTCGCGAAACCACCTTCAGGTGGTTCACCCTCTCCCAAAGACCCTAACTACTGGTTCTGAAAGCAACATATTTCACTCTGGGTATGAATAATGAATAGTAGCATTGTGCAAATTACTTTTATACTCCTGCTTCTGAAGATAAAATTTGTCGATATGGTATGGGTATATATAGACAGATCTGCGAGCCCACCCCTTCTGTATTGCATGTTACAGAAGTTTGATTATTACATTACATTTGTTATCTGCAGTACTGCAGGGCGAGCTTATAAAAACCCGGCTGTCTCTGTGCTCCATAAATCAAAAGTAATGGCCAGATAATCAAAATTATGTTCCAATTCTAGAACATTCATTACTGGTGGCATTGTATAAAGCAGATATAAAAACAAGCAGTGTTTTTGTGCTAGGATGATTAGAGGGAATTACACTAAAAACGTAGAATCATTACTGGTGTGTTTTGACTTGAAGTTAATAGAGAGCAGTTTGCTCAGCAAGGTTATTTTAAGATAAACTGAGAAATAAACAAAAATGAATCTTTTAGCCTGACCTAGTCAGGAAGCAATATTCAGTACCCTGTCTTTCTGAGAACTGATTTTTTCCTCATTTGGGCAGAATGAAGGGAACCAAGAAAAATGACCAAAAAAAGTAAAACCATCCCTTAAAAACTCCTCATGGAATGGGAGAGGCAACTTCAAAGACCTGCTATGCTGTCGTGTCTCATAACAGAAGAATTCTGGGCTATTGCCGAGTTTTTTGATCTTCCCATTTTTTGTGTGGCAAGAATTCGCACTGACTAGAGCCCGAATAATCTGCCTGCAGAGCGTCTAAGTCCAAGCTCTAACTTTGAGTTAGTTGCTTTGGTGTTTCCTGTTGTTCCTTGTTGGTATGACTAATTAAATATTTGCTGTTCCTGAGAAAAGACTTTAAAGCCTAAACTACTGTTTGGGATATAAACAGCCCCAGTCCATGCTCAGGAACAGGGAATTGTGCCTTGGTATTTTACATGCTGAGTGAATGCCATTATTTTCAAAATAGCCTCTTGAGTTTTGCCATGAAAATCTCTGGAAAATTTTAGATTTTATCCTGAAGGAAACAGATCTCAAATCCTTTGTATTTATTCACAAAATAAATTGTTTTCTGGACACTCCCACTCAGCCTGCAGCTCTTTGAAGGCAAGACTCAAATGGCAATAAAGTTTTCGTATGGGACGAGGACCACAAAGGAACATTTTGAGCACAAGCCTTCAGGCTTATCCTTCAGAGACTGGAAGGCAATCCTTTTTGCTGAATAGCAGTCCATCAGGTCAAGTTCTCATGAAAAATTTTACCACTTCGCAATTCAGTAGTGTCAGTGTGTCTACTGGAGCAATGTATTACAGAACGTAACTAGAAGTGGCAGAATACAGCCCTTCAAAAGTGGGTTCAGATACACAGCTCCTGAGTCAATGGAGATGCTGCCATGGTGGATGCCCTCAAAGCAGCATTCAGCTCAGAGAAAACATTTATGTCTGTAATATTCCTGCAGCCATATATGATAGTATATGAAGCTAAACAACCTTGAATAACCAGTAATATAAGCATGAATACACTTGTTTCAGAAAATAGACTGACATAACAATTCCAAGTTGTTATCAACTGTCAGTTGACTTCTTTTTGAAAAATGTCCTTTAATGACTTTATGTTTATTACAACTCACCGTATTCACTAAGGCGCTATGTTTGCTGAACTCTAGACCATGCTGTGATGACAGCTGACCCTGTTTAAATGAGATTTTACAGAAATCTCTTTCAGAACTGAGTATTTGGAAGAGAATTTTGATGGCAATTTTGTTGGTTGATGGTCTCAAAGACCACTAGACACTCAGACCTTTAGTAGCTGCCACAGGAATATGAGATCAGCTGCCATTCTAGAGGAGAGGGAAAAGATCACTGTGTGAAATTAGATTTCAACACTGCTCCAGTCATACATACAGTAGTAAAAAAGCATATAGTAAAGTGCTGGGTCATGAGCTATATGCTGCATACGTATTTATTGTAGATCTGTGGGCAACAATCCCTGTTCATTCAATACACCTGCACAGTGATGGTGATTTTACAAGGACAGGATTCATAATTAGTGTCAAATAAAACATCAGGCTTCCCTGAAGATCATCACAAAGTTATGTGTCCTCCCAACTCAGAGGAATATGTTGTACTTATGCATATTTGTGCATGTTATTGCAGCAGAGATTTTTCTCCACCATTGAAAATCCTTGCAAGTCTTAAGAGTGCTATTTTTTGTTACTTTAACACTGTGTGGGATCCCCCACAAAAAAACATGTTTGTGAATGTCCATTTAAGAAAGAGTATAATGAAATTAGAGTAGAAAAGGGCAGATTATAGTAGTACCCCATTGACAACAGTGTATAAATTTGCCTATTGCAGACAATTGAAGAGGTGTTTCATAACAACATCATCTTGTTGTGACCTTTTTTTAATTCTAAAAATGCGACAAAATGGGTATAATTTTGGAACTAGAGAAGTAGGGACGGAACGGGCACTTATTCTGTGGTCATGAAGATTTGGGACTTGTGACCCCCCTCAGTGAAAATGAAATTGCTAATGTCAACCCATCTCTGGCAGACAGCACCTCACATTGATTTTATACATAATTCAGCACAACTGACAGCCTTTTCAGGACATGCTGGAGACTGATATGTTATGGAGGCTAAATTGCTTCTCCCTTCTGGAAAAGAGGGTCCCTTGAGGCCACGATTTATGTTTAATGATGTGACAGTTGGGACTGTGAAGAAGCGGGACTACATCATGGCTGATGAGAAGATACTCACAGTGCAGTAGTGGCACAGTAAAAAACTGCCTCCACTGAAATTGTTATTGTCATAAGATATCCAAAAAACCCTTTTTCTCCCTCTGTCTTGCCCCAAACTGTAGTAAAAGAAATTAGATTACCTTACCTATGTTTAGTTTTGCATATGCAGTACCCAATGTATTGTCTGTGCAACCGGCTGGCAGGCCACCCATGGTAAGCCTAATCACCAGAAAAGCAAAGCTGATGGGAAAATAGCACAGCTTCCTTGCTGATGCTCTTCTGCTTTTGTCACTGGTTGAATTGCTCAGACAAATGAGCACCTGTGGGATAAACCTGGGCATAAAACTGAAATGTGTCCATTTTCTTTAACTGTCCGGGTCTGAGCTTCTGCCGCAGCTCTCGGATGGTTATGATGGGTTCTCTCCCAGGGTAAGAGCAAATGCACAAGCCCTTCTCATGAAGTAGCTGCTAATCCCCACCCTCCTCATACACACCACAGGAGTTTGTGTATTGGCCCCACCCGCCCTCCAAAGGGCTCCTTGTACAGTGCCGGAGGCAGGCAAATATGAAATAATAAGTCTAAGGGTGCCTTTTTTTTCTTCACCCTCTCACAGAAAATCTTTTTACTCCAAGAAGCACCACCTCGGCCAAACAGCCAGTGCACAGCTCTCATCATGGTGCCGTGGTTTTGGCCACACAGACGGCCAGTCTCTGGCCACCACACACCTCGTGCAGGGTCAGAACCAGAACAGAACAAACTTCTGTTCCTGAGCTGGATGTCCCCAGAATTCCCACTTTGCTGGAGAGGTCTGTTATTTCAAAGTACTAGCAAAAATATCTCTGCTGTTTGGGAACAATAGTAGCTGAAACCCATTGTTCTATCTTTTTTTGTTTGTTTGTTTATGTGAGTCAGTGATGAACACAGTCTGTATCGTTGATGGTATGCAAAATTCAGTACATGTAAGAAACTATTCTTGCAGCGTAATCAGATAATTAGATGTTTTGTCACTGTCTTGCACTGTTTAGTATAAAGTACTTTGAATGACAATATGGCAGCTCTTTCTAGCAAACTTTACAGGCTGCTTGTTGCAAGCTGCAAGTTAACTTTAATTGGGTGTCCTGAGATTTACTACAAGGAAAGTAATAACCTCAGTACAATAGCAAGAAGCTACATTTTTTCACTGTTGTCAGTGCTGTAAATAAAGGCTAATTTTCCAGCGGACTCACTCGTTCATCAGTGATCAGGTTTACCAAAAGAGGTATAGCCTGATGCCATAATTTCTTCAGATTCTGTAATATGCAAACACATCAGCGATCCAAGTGGCATTGTGTATGAATGAGTATATGGGGGTGGGGGCTCACAAAGGAGAACTACATTTTGAAATAACAACATTAATTTTATTGAAACAGCAATGAGTTTTTTGCCCTTTTATTTAGCTTTCATGATAGCAAATAGAAATGATTTGGCTTGCCAGTCAGACCTAGAAATGGGGAGGGGGAAAAAAAAAACCCAAAACCTCAGTGTAATTTTGAGTCAAATGATGTTTGGATCAAACTCAATGCAATTTATTTTTATATACTGTCCTCCATACAGAGTATTACAAAGCAGTTTACAGGGAGAGTCAATCATCAGAAGCTAAAGGGAAAAGGAAGGTTTTAAAAGCAAGAATAATTTGGTAGCTGGGAGGAATCATGGGGATTTTTATTGGAGATCTGAGAGAAATGAGAAAAGTTCTAGGTAAAACGCTATTTTTTCTGTCTTTTGGTACACAGAGTACTGTATTCAGTTGTGTCAGAAAATGGGACATTCTTTTTAATGATACCACCTCTGAATGGTTCATCTTGTCAGAGGCATGTTGGTGTCACCCCACCTCAGATCTGTTCCAGTTCAGCTCTGAATAGTAGCCACATGGACTTCTTGCCTTAATTAGGAAACAGTATTGCTGAGATACAGCTTCATGCATTAATTACAAGCTTTTCCCTGTTGGTTTTTTTTTTTATAGAACCTGGTATCCTCAAAATATGATCAACTTGGTTTATTTTGAGGTTGAGTTTAAAAAAGATTAGAAGACAATGCTGTGATAGTATTCTGGTTATATGGATGTGAACACACACACACACCCCTACACACATACCCACATACGTATGTAATATACTCTACTATTTGATATTTCGTATGTTGGGGCAGATTCCCCTATCTCTTGATTCAGTTTTGCATAACAACTGAAACCATTCAGACTAGGCTAATTTACACTAGCTGAGAAATGTATTTATTTCACTTGCTTTATATTTACAGGTATCAATCAATTAGTAGTTCTGAGTGTGTGGTTTTAGTGATGCAGGATGTAGAAGGGCCATCACAGTAACCGAGTCCAGCCCCAGAATGATGGGTACCCATGGCGACAGCATTCCCAAGGCGGACTGCCCCTCCAGACTCTCATGGGCATCCCAGTGCACAAAGTGCTTTCCAGACCTTCAAAACACTCCAGGCAAAACAGAATTTTCACCTGATGGCTCTTCTTCTTTAGCTGAGAAAGTCCTTCCCTGAAACAGCAAAGTAAGCCTTACTGCACTGTATTACATTCACTGAGAGGTCTTTGCCTTACTGTCTTACACTGACAGCTCAGCCTGGAATATACCTCAAGAAATAAGAGGGAAATGGATGCGAATCTTTTGTTTTGGTTTTTCTTTTTTGGCTTGCACTGGGTGTGGAATAGCCCCAAAGATCCCAGGCAGCACATTAGTGGACCATAATTCCCAGCTTAAAAGCTTAACCGAGCCAATCATTTGTTGCTGGTCAAATTCTTCAAGTTCTTCCAACACTGGTGTGTATGAAGCCTTCTGTCAGACAATTTGAGGCATGAGTGTCAGCCTGGCGGGGAGACAGGGTCCTACCAAAGCCTGGAAGCAGTTCAGCCTTTCGGGAGGGGAAAGGAGGTGTGAAATAGTAGGGGTCAATTACAGCCCCACTGTAAACAGAGAAAAGGAAAGGGAAGAGACGTAAAGCTATACATGCTGATGGGCGTATAGCAAGGCGGGATGCTGCCTCTTAGCACTTGCCAGGAGAGGAAGCAGCCCTCCACACTGCACCCTGGTGAGCTGCTTTATTTCAACATGCGTGTTGGAATGTGCTTTATTCTCACTGACTGGAAGTATGTGGTAGGATATTGCGATAGAAAACTGTTGGTCTAGCTCACGGAAGAGGCAAGTAGATGCAAAATGCCTTTTCTTTAATGCACAAATAAACACAGGATACCTCCATTCACTTCTGCTCCCTATTTGCTCTTCTGATGTTTCAGCTCTCACTTCTCTGTCTCTTGTGATTTCTTTGTTTTTCATACTCGTGAACTTCCAGCTTTATCTGATGCATCCAGTACAAACAGGTCTTTAGGAAGGGGGTAGGGCTGTGAATTACTTATTCAGGAGGCCAGTCTTTCTTGGTTTAACAAGTAAACAAGACACTCATGAACTGGCTCTTGTTCTCAGCTGCTACTTTTCACTTAAGATTCAGCTTACAGTATTTTGATACCAAAGACAAGAAATCAGATTTCTAAGATTTTTATAGGTGTCCTTGATGGCCACTACATTCCAAGCTAAATACTCTTTTGTAGTTTGAAAAACAAAAAAATGTATTGGGTTTATGTGGCAAGGTTTTGGTAGCAGAGGGGCTGCAGGGTGTGCAGGAGCTGCCCCCATGTCAGACAGAGCCAGTCCCAGCCGGCTCCAAAATGGACCTGCTGCTGCCCAAAGCTGAGCCCCTCAGCAACGCTGCTGGCGCCTCAGTGATAGCATATTTAAGAAGGGTAAAAAACACTGTGCAGCAGCTGTGTGAGAGAGATGACTGAGAAAAAAGTGAAAGAAACAGCCCTGCAGACACCAAGGTGAGAGAGGAAGGAGGGGAAGGAGGTGCTCCAGGCGCCAGAGCAGAGATTCCCCTGCAGCCCCTGGAGAAGACCATGGTGAAGCAGATTGTCCCCCTGCAGCCCATGGAGGACCACGCTGGAGCAGGTGGACATGCCCTAAAGGAAGCTGTGGCCCGTGTAGAGGAGCCCTTGCAGGAGCATGTTTTCTGGCAGGAGCTGCGGCCCATGGGGCACCCATGCTGGAGCTGTTCTTGAAGAACCACAGCGCATGGGAGGGACCCCACACTGGAGCAGAGGAAGTGTGCACAGGAAGGACCAGCAGAGACGAAATGTTATGGACTGACCACAACCCCCATTCCCCGTTCCTTCCTCCACTCCTCCTCCAGTAGAAGTATCGGGAGTGAAGGAGTGAAGTTGAGCCTGGGAAGAAGGGGGGATCAGGGGAAGGTCTTTTAGTTTTGTCTTTGTTTCCCACTATCCTACTCTTCTTTTTAATTGGCAATAAATTAAATTCATTTTGCCCAAGTTGAGTCTGTTTTGCCCGTGACAGTAATTGGTGAGTGATCTCCCTGTCTGTATCTCGACCCTGTCTTATTTTCTCCCCCATCTGTTGAGGAGGGAGAGTGAAAGAGCAGCTGGGTGGGCACCTGGTGGCCAGCCAAGGTCAACCCACCACAAAAGCGTATAACCAATAATATCTGAGCAGCAGTATCACTCCATCACTAAGTTGTCAAAGCATATACAGAAACAAACACACACACTCGTCCCTTAGTTTTCTCAGCTCTGTGCAGCACGAATAGTCAAATACCCTAGGAATTTTGCAACCTTAAGGAATTGAGAGAGGAGAGGCCAAAAAAAAAAAACACTGAAGGGAAGCTGATGAAACAGAACCAGGGGATTGAATAGCTTTAAAAAAACAGCAAGTGGTTTAGAGCTGTAATGAGGAAAACAAGCGCCTGGTTCAAAAGCAACTGCTTTCTTGTCCATTTACAGGATAATCAATATCTCATCCTAAAACATCTGTAAGCAGATATAAAAAAGAAAGAATGCTTTATTCTAGAAAAGATTTGCTGACCAAGCCCAAGCTTCATCAGAAATGGAAGCATAAATAACTACAGAATATTGGTAATGATTCTTAGGGAAAAAGAGCTGAACAAACAGCACTGAAAAAAATGTAAAATTGCATTTTATCTTTCTGTTTTCTTGTAAACCTCTGTGCTAGCAGACATGAACAGTGTCTGCCTCTAGCATTTGATCAGAATTCTTTCTCAGTCAGCCTTTTTTTGTTTCCCTCCCTTATTTTAAGCATAATTATCAGATTGATAAATATGTGCGTCAAGCGTAACATTAGCAGAGCCTGTGTTCTGAATTACTGTGGGATTGGTGCTTTTAGGGAACAGAAACAGTTTAGGACCAGAAAATGAGCATGTTCACTGAACAGATTATCTTTTTCAGCTAATAATAGTTCATATCAAATACCATTTTGTGAAAGATAGAGACCAACTTGCACAATCTCTGTAAAAAAGAGTGGAAAATGTTCCCTACGGTACTTGCATTTTATGAAATCAATTTTGCCTTAAAGGACACTTTTCAGAGGAGTTTCAGTCCTAAAGTAGGTCTGTATGTTGCTGTGCTCCTTACGTATTTATATCGCAGTGAGCAGTACAAGGACCCAACAGTGCTCCCATTTCAGGCCCTGTGTAAAATTAGGCTTAAACTCACAGTAATGATAATGGACAGTGAATTGTTCAGATCCAGACAATTTTTGTCCTGAAAGTTCCAGTTAGACCTGTAATACATACACCGGCATAAGCCAAGCATCTAACTCTTTCAGTAGGTCAAGGTACTCTCTCTTTGCAGCTCCATTGTAGAGCACTGGTCAATTTGCTTTTCTGCTCCACAAACCAAGGCTCACTTTCCACACGAACACTCCTAAAAAATATCTTCTCCTCCTTAGTACCATGGACTTCCCTGAAGGCAAGCTTAGCTTTGGCACCTTTAGGAAGAGTTCAGCAAGCTACTTGCAAGCCTCTCAGGGAGCGACAACTTTATTGCCAAAAGAAAAAGCTGAGATGTCTGAAACAACATGCTTCATTCAATGAGCCCAAATCCTGTACGCAACCTGACACTGGACACCACGATGGGATAGCAGGATGGCCATCAGCCAAGCAGCAGCTAGCTCCATGTTTCTCATGTAGTGCTCCTTCCCTCCATTTTTTTATCGTGGCAGGTTGGCAGTGACCACAGCTGCTCACTAGTGCCTTCCAGCCCCCTGGGTGCCTGCAGCATAGAGCTGGCTGACGGTGCTGGGTGCTGGGGATGAGGTGCTCTTAGGTGGTGAGAGCACTGAGCTGAAGGCTACCTAACAAACATGAGAACAACAAGTTTCTGAAAGGGACCTGTGTTGGCTACTCACAGATCCCTTTTGAGTCTCAAAAACAACTGGTCTCAAGCTGCTTGCTCTAAGGAGTACAACATTTTCAACCTAAGCCTTTCACAGGGCCATTACGCTCACATAGTGTGTCTAGAGCTTAAATGGTCCAGCTGCAAAGCCTTGGACAGGCCTGAGTTGCAAGACTGGAAAAAAAAATGTATTTTGAATGTATTAAAGTCACATACAGGACTGTCTTTTGGAAGGTTTTGGCTTCTCTCTTGGGTGGGTAAAGAGATGAGGTATTTTAGCAAAGAGATACTGTGCATTCTCAACCACTGGGAAACTGCACGAGCTTGTATACCTGATTTAAAGCATTGTAGTGTATTGCAGAAACAAGGAGAATATACAGCAATGCTGTCCCGGCTCCAAAAGTTTTTTTCAATCTATATAGGTTACGTTCAGAAGCTGTACAGACTTCTGTTGCCTGTGCAACCATACAGACTATGTTACTGCACATGTTTTCCAATTATCCAACTTCTGTGGGAACAGAAGGCCAGCAGACCATTCTAGATAAATATTTTTGTCACCTTGTGCTTGATAACTAAGCTTGCCAAAGGGTAAACAGCCATGATTTCATCATCAATCTTGGAATGACAAGGTTCTCAAGTGCATGGAGCACATGGCATGCTGCTTCAATGATGGGGCAGAAGACGAGCATTGACAAATGGAGCAGAGGGTGATATTTTGATTGATCATTTGCATAGGAGCTTATTGGTGAGGCCTGAGAACTTTGATAAGATGCAAAGATGAAGATACAGAATTTGAAATAAAAAATGTACATTTCTGTTGCAGCTCTGGGGACATGTGTGGATGGAAGAGAGTTTTGAACAGTACAAAAAGACTTTGAAGTCTCTAAGAAAGGAGTAATTCCAAATGCAATAATAAACTAATTAAGCACTATTAGAAATACAGTGAAACTAGCACTGAGCACTGCCTCCCACAGGCAACCCACTGTCTTAAATAAGCACTTAAATAATCCCCATGTGGATTTCGGTACAATTTTGTCTGACCTTTATTTAAAGATCACCAACAGGGCAATTGATTATGGTTGGTCAACCTATGTGAATTGGCTCTAACCTAGAGTCAGTTCTCTTTATTTCTTTGCCTACTTTCTTCCTCCTTATTTTTAAATACAGTTATCCTTTTAGGGGATTTTTTCCTTCATCTAAATCCGCTGCATTTTTCTATCCTCCTGTGGCTATTAGTCTCTTGTTTTGCTCTCCCCAAAGCTTTTGTAGCCAGCTCCTGATATTTACAGGTTTTTTTCTTTGTGTGAATCAGCTTTTAAAACAAAAATCTTTGCTGGCTCTCCTAAAAATCAGTCTAATACCTATTAAGAAAACACAGGACTGGATTCACTCCCTGTATAGCTGCAGTCACATTCAACATATCTTGGAGGAAGATTTTTTTTTTTTTATACTGTAAGTGTCATCCCTGAGCACTGCCGCCATATCTGGGCCAAGAGTTGAGTATCTGTACCGAGATCAATAGAGATAAGGGATTTCATCCTTGAATGCACAGCTCTGCCTTTTAGAGCCTGCAAGATCTGTACTGTTGAATAAGGACTGCAAGATCAGATGAGTCGAACTGAAAACATAGGCATAGCTGTGCATAGCCAGCACAGTCATTCTCTTCCTGGATTTCCCCCTCTTTAAAAGAAAAAAAAGACAGTCCTTCCTTCCAATATCAAATATTCTTACAAACTTAACAAACTGCTGCTGACAACCATAGCCACCACACACAAAAAAGATCTGTCAAAAGGTATGAGATTTTGGAGTAGTAGTTCTTCAGTTCTAATTCATACCTTTAAAGAAGAGGGATATATACAGCTGCTTTGCTGTCAAAGACATGAAGATTTGGAAGATACTTTTTTTTCCTCCCACATTTAGCATATGCTTTAACTATGCATAAGACTTTTCCAGGGTGGAGCGAACAAGAGAGGAGGAGGAGGAGGGGCAGGGAGGAGGCAAAATTGTCTTCCTAAGATGCAATCTGAAGTGATTATAGAAATACTCGTTAGCTATACATATTTTTGAAGATAAGACTTGTTCATATCAATCAAAACAGAGTGGCAGCAGCAGAGTGAATTTGCTTCAAGTAGTTCTGCTTTGCAGAATGTGATGCAGCCCTTTGATATGTTTGTTCCATTGTAGAGGGGCCCGAATGTCACAGGCACAGCTGGTTTCCCACTTGGCTATCACACACAACAGTGGGGGGCTCTCCTCCACTGCAGGTGCCTCTAACATCAGTACTACAGGTCTTCCAAAGGCCACAGCTTTCCTGTGGGCCCATGGCCTCTCCCATTTTACCTCTATCTTACTAAGCTGGTAAATAAACTGTTCTTAAGGTTTCTTTTTTAAACTTAATTACTAACTTGCAGCGACTGGTGATTCCAAACAAATAACACCTTGGGAACTAGCCCTTTTGAAGGAAGACGGTGCAAATCTACTAATGGTAGGGGTAAGTAAAGAGTGGCGGTGGAACCAGGAGAGACCTGGCCAAAGAGGCGAAGGCGCTGAATGACATCCAGGTCAAAAGTGCTGCAGAGTTAGTCATCTGCAGAAGCGGAGCAGTGGGAGAAGCCTGGGAAATTCCAATCTTCTGCTTTCTGAGCTAATCGTAACCTGTTATACCCCGTGTTAGACCTACTAAACCATTTCCACTGACACTAATGCCAACCATTGCATTGTCTCCAGTGAGAATACAGCTGGGCTGGTACTGAGCACATTTGAAAATCTTACCCTAGAAAGTAACGTTTTGAAGCACTTAATTTTGATTTTTAAAAGTGTATTTTGTGGATAAGCAGTCTTTATTTGCATCTCTTTGGGTTGCAGCTCTCTAAAACTGAAGCACTGCTAGTTTTCTGATTTATGACTCCCTTCTTTTTAGGTTAACTGTAAAACATCAGGAGAATTTTGGTATCATTTTTCTGCCTTGAGTAGAACAGAAAACATGGAAATGAATATTTTAAAAGTTCCCTTTTATATTTAAAAATTATGCTTATTGCAGGTTTGGGGGCAACATTTTTGGCAAGTTCTGACTGTATATGAATTGTTTTGCACCTCCTTGTGTAGTATAAGACAAATGAAGAGATGGCTGTATATAGTTTTTGTCTATAGCTGGTGATGCTCAATAGTTGCCATAGAAAATTGTTTATATGTATGTGACAAATGTTAACTGTTCTCCTGTGTATCCACCATAAGTAGTGCTGGTCATGCTCCAAGGTCTGAATATTTAACAGCTTAGTAATGGGACTAGTGCAGAGCCATACTATCCTAGATTGACTCTTTCTTGGCTTGGAGATGATAGACTGCAGCCTTGCAATGCAGGATCCATCCTTTCTTGAGCACTGCTAAAATTGCACAAGGAAGGAGGAGTCAGGGACCACTGTCACTTGTGATGAAGAGTGGCAACCTCAGGTGGCCAAGTAAATGCAGCACACAGAAGTAGTGGCACGGAGAGTCTGTCAGCTGACAGGGAGCTCTGAAGCACTGTCAGATACTGTGTGCAAATTAGCCCCTAACCATATAAAGCCAGAAATCAAGGACTAACCTTGAAGAGAGCCTGGGACATGCTCAAAGCAGGACTTTCAGACACAGGAAGGACAATAAGGTCTCTTTTCTGAAAAGTATTGTAAATTCTCTAGATATAGTGTGGCATCATCATCAACTAGGTACATCTAAGAGCGTGTTCAACACCACATTTAGGAAGAGAAGCTTCTGCGTGCCATGCAGCCACACTCTCACAGACTGCTTATACCTTCCCACCTGAAAGCTGCTCTTTGGAGTGTTGTTTTATCACTTCCTCCCAGCAGCTGTGTAAATCCTACAGTCTGGTGTTCCTGCACAGGAGAAAGGACTCGAAGAAGAGGCGGTGTGGAGCACACTAGTCATTCGGTGGATAAATGTGTCAGCAGTGGAGTGCACTGAAAATTATCTGTCTGGGAAGAGTCCTAAGAAAAACAGAGATACTCAGGTGGTCTGCAGCTCCTCACAAAGCTCAAAGCCCCCTCCTCAAGATGTGCAAAACAAAGAAGTTGCATCTTTGGCATACAAACTTGGGAATGAAGTATGCTCAGGAGAAAAGGTTACAGAAGCCAGTGCAGTTGTTTCCAGCCTCAACATGAAATACATCACATGGTTTTAGCAGGCAGACAGACTAGTTTGTAATCGGCCTTTCTTGGCACTCAGAGGCAGACCCCAGATTGTGACTGCCATTCTAAGATGCTGCAACACAGAATAATAAATCTTAAGCACAGAAAAACTGCAGTAATCCATATTACTTGTGTCATCCATATAATGGCTACTTACAAGGCCAGAGAAATTGTAGTAAAGATAACAGGTTTGCCAAGTTGTTCAGAATTAACGTCGACATATTCTTAACTCTCAGACATAGACAAAAACATCATATATGGCAAAAAGTGAATAGATACACTGCACTAAAAAGTGGTCATCAGCCTCTCTAGGAGCAATCCAGGCTAAATCCAAGATGCAGATGGCATAATCTTCACTAAGGCCAATAGCCAAATTCACATATAAGGCTTAAGCTAGGTATAGCAAACTTTTCTGTGTACTCCTAACTAAAGTTTATAGGCATTGTTATTACAGTAACAGAAGGATCAAACTGTAACAAAGAGAGATGTGTTTTAGCTTAAAAATCACCTACGATTAGTAGTGATCTCCTAGATAACTACCTGACAGTCAAGATGGGAATATCTGTGAAGAAAAGAATTTGTTTGAACTAGACAGCTAGAGAGGTTTGGCAGAAGGGGAGGGCACTTTGCTGACTGTCCTTGCTTTTGTTACATTTAAAGCAGGAGATGCATCAGGTCCTAGAGCTGATCATATGCTGTTAACGTCATTGTAACAAAAATGGAGTCAGAAGGAAAGGCAGGCTTCAGGTGACTTTCTCAGCCACCTACCCAATTAAACCCGGGCTAGTTAAAAAATCATCAGACATTCACTCTAACAGCTGTAGACAGTTGGAAAAAATTCAGTGTGATCCTAGTAGTTTAATCATACTATTGATCTCTCTTTATCTATGTCATTATTGTATTCTGGATGCACTTTTTTTTTCTGTGGGTTTTTTTGCACAACCTGCTAAGTTATTACATTCAGCCTTTGCATGAAATACAGAGGGCCAAGTCTGTGCCCTTTTGTACAGCTACAGACAGCCCACGCAGCATTAAAACGGCCATCATTTTGCTGGTCATGTCATGTGTGGGTGGTAAGATGTAGAAATATCCCTTAAAGGGTATTCTCCCTAAGTCAACACAGGATGGAACAGGAGACCAAAATAAATAGATAAGTTCTACCTAACATTTTGGAGAAAAAACCTATAATGATTTACAGAAATGACATCACAAGCTTGAAGATAGCAAGTGAATAACTGAAATAAATTGTTTTATTGCAACTGATTTATGTTTCTAACTCAGAACTATTTCACTATTTCACATTTTTGGCACAAAGAACTTTTTGTTAAACATCCGGATCACCTATTTCTTCAATTAAGACCTGAGATCTAGCAGTATATATTTTGTTGTCTTTTTAATAAATCCTTTAGCAGAGCACAAAAGATCAAAAACAACAAGTAAGATATTTTTACGAGGAGACTGTTCTGGCATTTATACATCATGTAGAACACATCAGAAAGCAAAGCCAATTTAAGAACAGTTCTCCTAATGCACCAAACAGGGCCTGAAATTATTCACTTTAAATTCAGTAAAAAAGCCCCATTACCTTTAATGAGTTGCATCAAGTTCCCACTGTGGTAGTCACTAAAATGTCAATATTTACAGTTGCCACCAAGAAACATCAAACTGTCACAGCACTCCCCTTTTGATAATGCAAAACTGGCTCTCCTTCGTTAACACCACATGGTAAGTACAGGGAATAGCAGTCACAGTAGGGATAACAAAACGTTTGATGAAATCCAGGCACTGAAATCCACAGTGCCTTTCTCTTCAGAGGCTCTCAAAATGCAATAGGTCTACAGTGGCACAGTAAGTAACTCCCACATCAACCTCCGTTAGATAAAATAATTAAGTCTACATCAATGATTTGGAATAACAGACCATTGTCACAGGATCAGTGTTGTGCACTTTGAAGAAGAAAGAACCTGAGCTGCACCAATGTATTGGGTTTGCGTGGCAAGGTTTTGGTAGCGGGGGGGGGCTACAGGGGTGGCTTCTGTGAGAAGCTGCTAGAAGCTTCCCCTATGTCCGATAAAGTCAATACCAGCGTGTTCCAAGACGGACCCGCCGCTGGCCAAGGCTGAGCCCATCAGCAACAGTGGTAGCGCCTCTGTGATAACATATTTAAGAAAGGGAAAAGAAGTTAAAGGGGGTAGCAGTTGCAGCCAGAGAGAGAGGAGTGAGAAGATGTGAGAGGAACAACTCTGCAGACACCAAGGTCAGTGAAGAAGGAGGGGGAGGAGGTGCTCCAGGCGCCGGAGCAGAGATTCCCCTGCAGCCCGTGGTGAAGACCATGGTGAGGCAGGCTGTCCCCCTGCAGCCCATGGAAGTCCACGGTGGAGCAGATATCCACCTGCAGCCCGTGGAGGACCCCACGCCAGAGCAGGTGGATGGCCGAAGGAGGCTGTGACCCTGCGGGAAGCCCACGCTGGAGCAGGTTCCTGGCAGGACCTGTGGCCCCGTGGAGAGAGGCGCCCATGCTGGAGCAGGTTTGCTGGCAGGACTTGTGACCCTGTGGGGGACCCACGCTGGAGCAGTCTGTTCCTGAAGGACTGCACCCCGTGGAAGGGACCCACGCTGGAGCAGTTCATGAAGAACTGCAGCCCGTGGAAAGGACTCACGTTAGAGAAGTTCGTGAAGGACTGTCTCCCGTGGGAGGGACCCCACGCTGGAGCAGGGGAAGAGTGTGAGGAGTCCCCTGCCTGAGGAGGAAGGAGCAGCAGAAACCTGTGATGAACTGACTGCAACCCCCATTCCCCATCCCCCTGTGCCGCTCGGGGGGGGGAGGAGGTAGAGAAAATCAGGAGTAAAGTCGAGCCCAGGAAGAAGGGAGGGGTGGGGGGAAGGTGTTTTAAGATTTGGTTTTATTTCTCATTATCCTGCTCTGATTTGACTAGTAATAAATTAAATTAATTTTTCCCCAAGTCGAGTTTGTTTTGCCCATGATGGTAATTGCTGAGTGATCTCCCTGTCCTTATCTCGACCCACGAGCCTTTCGTTTTATTTTCTCTCCCCTGTCCAGCTGAGGAGGGGGAGTGATAGAGTGGCTTTGGTGGGCACCTGGCATCCAGTCAGGGTCAACCCACCACAACCATGCTATTTATTTGCCATAAATGCTTTGGCTTTGCCGTGCTATTCTTGCATCTGCAGGAGCCCATTATCCTGGAGAATATTCTGTTCCATTGACAATTATGTCTTAATTATTTCTGTCCTTTAAGTAGCCACTACTTCGAGGACTTTTCATTATGTGATGCAATTTTCGTCACTGAAGCTCCTTTAACTTTCACTGACAGGAGTGCATTTTTGTATTAACCCTTGCAAGCACCCAGCAATACTACCTAGGCGTCAACAATCTGGTAGAGTTTCGATGGCTGCAATAGGATGATCACTGTACAGAGCCACTGCTTGGGAACCAAGTGATTTGTATTTAAGCAGTCAGCAGGGACAATAGAAATCCCAGGACTCAGAAGAAATGAGTAGATTTAGGCTTTTCCCACATGCTGTGTTCTCAATAATATGAGCTTTCACTAAAAAAAAAAAACTTCTAGCCCTTCCAATTGCAAGAATAGTCTTCGCTATGTAAATCCCATCACTGCTGTTCTGTTGAGTCTGCAGCCAGCCAGACTGAAACAATGGCACCCAAAGAGCCCACAACTCCCCGGTTGCATCTTAATGGGCTGTTTGTTAACTTCAAAGCTGACCATTTAAATGCTAACATTATTAGGCAAGTAATCCAAAACATAAGCACCCAGCTTGAATCATTAGCATTTAATTACCTAACATTTTCTCTTGTTTAATCTACAACGCTGTGCAAACGGGTCTTAATTTTTGTTTTGTTTTGAACAGTGGGGCACTCACGTTTATGTCTCCCTATGTGGAGAGCCATAGTCTCGTGAAGAAAAAGAAAATATTTGAGCTTGCAAATACATGGGTCTTTTAATGCCACGAACAATGCGGTTTTACTCTAAAGTTTTCTCAGAATTTATTGGATTTATTTTAGTTATTTCTATTGACTGGGATCCTTCTTACCTGCTCCGGACAAGGACTGTTGTGAAGAAGTAAGTGAAGATTTAGCTGCTAATGAAAGAGTTCAGAGTCGTTTCCTCTTTTCTTTCTTTGAGCAAATGGGAAAAAAAAATAAGTTTCTATTGCTTTTTCAAGGTAGCGTAAAGGTCACTGACAATAGCTCCCCTATAGATGCCAATGTGTGACATTTCGCCTGAATACAACAGAAACATGATAAGCTACAAAAAAATTCAAATTCCTTTCTAGATAAAGCTGTTTCTCAAACGTTCCTTAAAATAAGAAGTACAGCATTTAACTCATGAATAAGAAGTACAGCATTTAACTCATGAATCTTACCCGAAGCTTAGAGCATGTCTGCTGAATGTAAAAGACTACAATGAGATAAAGTAACACTATTCATGTAAAATAAGTACAATGAGACCTGGACAAAGACAATCTAATAATATCTATAAACTGATGATTAAAGTAAACAGATGATTCGAAGTTGCAGTTTTTAACAGTGGAGTTCAAGTCTGGAGTACGAGGCTGGATATTCCATCCAAATCCACAGATAGATGCCCCGTCACCAAAGAATAATCCCCAAATTCCTTTTTTATTACTGAGAGGCTCCTTGTTGTGCATTTTGGAGGCGGTGGTAAGCCCCCAGCAGCACTGAAAGCGCCTATACCAATGCCAGGCGCAGCGGCACCTGCAGTCAATAGTCAAGGCTTGGCCCAAAGAATAATTCTGTTTTTCCTGGGCAAAGATTCACATTCAAGGCACTGCTACTAAAAAGTGTTCTTATTTATGTTGTTGTTAGAAACACAGAAGCTGTGGCTTTTTAATTGAGTTATACTTTAGAGGCTATAACCTGGATAAATATTGCCAGGAACCTAAGCAATTACGTTTTGTGAACAAAAAAGAGGTGGTGATAGCAGAAGATGAGGAAGGTGACAAAACCAAGCAATTGCAGTGTATTTTTGATATTTTGTCCTCTGAAATTTCTGTTCTGCTATTCATTTCTTTTTTTTCAGTGCTTCTCTGAGGTCTGGTCTTCATTGTTAAACAAGCAGTGTTTTTTACCTTGATCTAAGAAGTATTGTCTATCCCAAAGAAAAAGGACAATGAAAACCACATACCAAAGTTTCACTTCAAGGTAAATTCACCTAGACCAACCCCATTCCCCGCTTGAAGTTAAGCTTGGAGTAAATTTACCTGGAAGGAAATATAATGTAAGTTGTCCTCACTGTATTTTTTACTTCAGGGTGGCACATTTGTATTCATTTCCCTGCAGTCAGAAATGCAACTTTTTTGGCTGTGAAGAGAAGCCATGAAGTAGATGGACATATCAAACCTATGTATGCAGGAGAACAAAGCTGCCATGAGGCATTTTTACATATACTTTTTTACATATACTTTTTTACATGATATTTTCACACAGAGACTAATTTATGGAAGATTATTTTATATAAAGCCTGTAAAACTCCCTGGATTCACCATTACACAGTGTTAGCCTGTGAGCACTGCACTGATCCATGGTGAAGAATTGGATAAAGGGCTGTTCTCATCTCTGGACGAAGAAAGCACTACTAGGCAGATTTACCGTCCAAAAGAGTCATGAGGTGGAGCTGCCAGCTATTCCTCAAGATTATCCAAAAATGACGAAGAAGATCACTGTAAAAAAATTGGAAAAAAAGACATTGAAATTAGTGACTGCAGGACTGGAGTTTCGACAAGAACTCAGGCAGAAGTAAAGCAAAAAGGATGGGAAGGCACAAACTACGATCCTAAGGACTGGGCAGCAAACTGATTAAAGTGCTGCTTTGTCCCTGGCTGCCTGTAGACCTTTTCCTTTCTCTCATCCATAACAAGCAATCAAACAAATCCCTCTATCATTCTGTAGCAAGTTACTCTGGGTGGCAGTCCCTTTCCCCATTCCCAGGCGTAGCTTTCTAAAACCTCTTGTGTGGTTCTCCAGGCGAAAATATGGGCTGAACTTTGCAAACTTATCTCAAGCTCTGGTGGTTTCACACCAGTTTGGCCATTTCCATTGCACTGACATCTTCAATCCACTCTTTTCTAAACACAGTCATGGGAATTTTATGAATCATCTTGTTGAAGTTGTGGAGTAACATAATATTGCAATGCAGTAATGGAGGGTACCAGCAGGTGGTGACATATGTAAATTGCTATAAGGATTATGTGCAACAAAAGAGTCTTTAGAAGGTGCAGACACTCTACATAGTTCTGCTCACATTTCTTGTAATGCTCAGGAAAAAAAAATAATAATCTTCCTTTCATTATTTCTAACTTGGCCTGCTACAGCTGGTGGCAGCTGTTTGGGGACTTTTTTCTACCACTCAGATAATTTTGTTTGGCATTGATGCCTGAGTAGCTGCTGCAAACCATCTTGGAAACTCCTACAGAGTGTGTCTACATTATGCTTTTTTGCTGAAGTTTTTTTTTTTTTTCCTTTGGAGAAGTTATTACCAAGTGCACTGTTTACTGTTTATTGTCGATATCACAGGGGAACCAGAATGCAAAATAGATGGCTGTAATAGCCACAGGGTAGCATACTGGGGGCTAGCAGAGGAGAAATGCTAATTCCCATTGCCATTTCCTGGCCCAGATGGTCAGGACTTCAGTACACGATGGTTTGAAATGCTATTATGAGTACAAGCTAATATCGATTCTACAGAGAAGACTTTTGCAAATCTATTACCAGCTCTTTTAAATTGCACCTCACTAACAATTTAGGGTAGCCGTTCATCCAGAGAAAAGAAATACAGCTCTGGGCTTGCTGAACTCCTCTCTGAGTTGACCTTAGGAGGCAAAAACTTTGCAAAGTCACATTAGTGCTTTTTCTTGGCAAGAACGAACTGCAGATCTGTTCTGCGGAAATCACTTGCTCAAGCAGCAGCCCTGTCCTTGTACCCCATACAGATCTAGCTCACTCATTCAGTGGCAAAACACTTGTGGCCACTGAAGGTGTTACTGCCCCAGCTGTTTATTGTAGCCCATCCATTGGAGGCTTTCACCTCAAAATAGCAAGGGCCATGTGTTGCCACTCCACAGCTCTCCAGCAGTCCAACCCTTACTCTCTGGTGGATCAGATGAACATGTAGGACTGTGAAGTGGGTGCCACTGAGGCACAGGAATGTTCTCTGAGGCCTTGGGGGTGGGCAGCTGGAGGGCAGGGTGGGCAACTGGAGGCACCGATTGCACCCCTGTGGCAAAACTGGTCCTAGCTCATCTGTTGGAGCTTTGCGAGGCTACGGTGGTGCTGCCCGTAGGGTTGTTCTTTTGTGTTAGCACCAACTGGTGCCGTTCGGAAACAGTGAAGAAAATAAAGCAACTAGGCTGCGGTAGCTGAGGAACCAATAAGGTTTGCTGAACCAAAGGAACGTTTGTATTCCTACCAAGTGTTATCCCACATATTCATACTAGGGAGAAGAAGAAATTGAGGACAATTGGTAAATAATGGAAACAGACTAAAACAGTACAAAACACTAAAGCAACCAGAATGGAGACAGTTTTGTTCTCAGACACGGTCACAGTCATCAGTGCACCCAACCCATGTGTGGCCCTAATGTGATTCAGGCTGGTTTGAATTTGCTTTGCCCTAGCCAGGCCAGCTTTCACTGCCCCAAAAGGTGGTCCTTTCCCAGTGCTAAGCTATATTGGCCCCACAGCTGCCAGATACAAGCAAGAGGTATTCTCAAAGCTCCTCTTCTTTCTCCTTAAGGTTCCTAAATCATGCAGTCTCCTTCAGGCTACACTTCATTTGCTCAGACTATGTGAACAGCAGGTCTCCTCCATTTCTAGGTAGCCCTAGAAGCTGCATGTGTTTCTCCACTCGAGAGCTGGGATGAGCCAACCACTGCTGCCACTTTAGCACGGTGTTAACTGTAACTGTTTTATTGTAGAGGAGATCCAGTTTAAAAACATGGTCTTAAATGCTTGTAAGCTGTGAGGAATTTCTAATTTAGAAGCAAGCACAGCGATCTAAAGCCATACCTTTTATTTTGGAATGAGTCATTTTCAGTTCTTTGGTACTAAATTTTCCTTAATAATACAAAGTGTATACTTACAGCTCTGGGATTATTCTGTCTGGGATGACGTTTTCTTGCAATACTATCACTTCTTATGGTTTACAATCTTTGTATCTCTAGTTTGACTGTCCCTAAATGCCATTCACTCATAAGGCCATTGCTACATAGCATGTGTTCTTCTGCCTAGGAAGCTCTGTGTCCATTATCACTGATATTTTTGTACCACTCATCATGATTTCAGCAGCTCTAGATTATCCTGAGCTTTTGCCTGAGTGTATAATTTTCCTGCGTCAAAGGCTTGTTGTTTTCCATTTATGACCCTTCTAGTGCATTTTGGGGTTGGGTTTTTTTTGCTGCATAGCCTGGGGAGCAAAGACACATACATACACAAAGTTGTTTGCCTGCAACAGGCAGGTCATTGAAGAGAGACATATCCTGTTATGAGGTTATAGAGCACTGCACTGTGGTCATTATGTTGCCTCATTCAGAATAAATCAAAGAGGAAAGTGTATAATTAGGAGCCCTGTGTGTATTCAGATGACTATGTATAGATATTGATGCTGGAAAGCCTTGCAGAATTTGTAGTGTGAGTAGGAGTGTACTCTCCTGCAGATTTACTCTTCTTACTTAGTAGGAATTGATTTGGTAGCCAGGCTGGCTTCAGGCAAAAATAAAGCAGGCAACTGCCTATATGGGGCAGCAAAGCAAGCCTTGGAAGGGGCTGAGCATTGCCCTCTTGGGTGAAAGCAGCATCGCTGGCTGGACTAGGGGGTGTGAACGTAAATGTGCCTCTGGTGAGAAGTAATATGCAATGACAGGCAGGCTGGCTTTGCTAGCTGGGCCTGGCAAGAAAGAAGGCAACAGAGAAGAGGTAGGGGTGGCAACTGCGTTTGCTTCCCCTGTGCCAACACCTGCCTGTTCCGCACGGCCTCACCTGTCTGTCCTGCGCTGCCCTGCCGCTGAAGTTTGGCTCTGCTGCTGACAAGCTGTGAGCCAGCTCTGCCCCGCAGGCACAGAGCTGTCCTTTCCTTGAATGTAAAGCTCTGGTTCTCCTCCATCCTCGCTCGTAACTCTGCGTCTGTGTTGTAAAGGATCAAGCCCCTCAGACCATATTTCCTCTACTATTCTCATTTTCCCAAACTTTCCTTCACCATGTTACAGTGCCATCATGACAGCATAGAGTGCACAAAGCATCAGCTTTTTCTCTGCTGCGTAAGGCTTTGTCACTACTACTTCATTCCTGAGTTCAGAGTTCTGCTGAGGTCCAAACGGCCCTGCTTGCTGTGCTCGTACATCACACAATGCCTTGACAGGATATGGGTAGAGTGGGATAATTTTGAGACCAATTGCAGATCTAAATTAACCCTGGTTTTAGGATATGATTTCACAAAATGGCCAAGTTGAGTACAAGTTCACCACTGACAAAAGGGGGAAGCTGTGGTAATCTTTCTTCTGACTCCTCCTTTCTCCATCCTTTCTCCCCTTTCCCCTCCCCGTCTCTGTCCCCAGCCACCAGCTTTCCCTCTTGATTCCTTTACAATGGCTTACCTGATCTCAAATGAAACTGCTTCATCTTGTCCCTTTTTGCCATCTGATTGGGCTGATGTGGCTTGCTGTGTGACTGACTGACTTACACAAGTACCAGAGTCACCTGAAAGTGAGCAGTGGGAGGGCATGGCTAGGAGCAGGAGTGATGGAGATATTCGGGAGTGGAGCTGGACCTGCTCCTTCAGCATGTCTCAAGCCATACCATAAGGTCAGACCCTAATTGTGCCCATGTGCTGGACAGAAATCATGCCATTAATTTTGTTTGTTCTTTAGTTTGAGCATTTCATAGAACAATAGAGTCACTGAATCAGCTGGGCTGGAACGGACCTCAGGATGTCTTTCAGTCTGCTCAGAGCAGGGTCAAAGGGACCATTAAAGGTCCCTTTGGTTGAATGTGTGCCAATGGACTTCAAGACACCCCATTTTGGTTGTAAGATTTACCTGCTGACAATCTGTAGAGCATAAAAGTACCTAGACTGACATGAAAGGAAGCAAGTGGATTCAGCCTCCCTGCCATCCCATGAAAGACATCCTCTGTGTAAGTAGCATTCATGGCCTCATATTCTCCTTCTGAAACTGCAGGTTTTCAGAACGGTTCTCTTGGTACACACTTTCTTCTGTAAGGTGTCCCTGGAATGCTGTTTTCGGCAGTAACTCCTGGCAGGTTCAGCTGAGAGTAAACGCAAAGATGTTCTTGCCTCATAAACAGATAAGGCAAAGGATGTCAGGGAAGGGAAATATTATCTCTATTTTATAAAGGAAAGCTTTGCTGAATCTTTTTTCCCCTCCAGAGTCCCAGGAACGATGTACAGCAGTGTAGCAATGGGGACACCAACCTCCTGAGGCTCAGCCCAGTGCCTTTCCTGTAAAACTATTTTTCTTCAAAGCTGTCATCTATGAGGATTTTGTTAGCTGCTCACAGCTCTGAGATTTGTTGGGGACTTTTGCCTAAGCTCATTCTCTTTCTTGAATACAAGAGTGCATTTGTTTCCTTGATCTGCTATCACACAATTTCTTTTTAAACAGAGCTTACTGTGCAATTTTATGTCAGCCTTTGCATTTGTTCTTGCGCCATGCACAGATTTTTCTTTGCCTGGTGTGCCTCCACACACTTTATGGAGATTATAGCTGCTCTAGTTTGTGCTATCACTGCCTTACCCACCTCATTTTTAAAACCATCTGTAATTGCATTAGAAATTTTTCCTTCTACAGGATGTTCCAACATCGATATGAAAGATATTTGAAAGGTTGTTACAAAGCAATTAGATGCCTTGCCTTCTTTTGCCAACTGTTGGGAACACATGGTGACCAAATGCAGAGTTTTCATATGGGTGCAAAAATATTCTAATACTTTGATTGGAACATTCATTTTGTTCACTCTCTGCAAGTTCAAAGGTGAATGAATTATGTTAATCCCATTCTCCTGCACAGTGTGAGTTCAGCTTTTCAGCTCTTCTCCACTGGAGTCTTTTTTTCTCTTGTGCTGATGTGCACTGTAATATTCTGTCTGGCTTGTTCAGTATTTCCCTAGATGTCCTTCTAGTCTTAGCTGCTTGGGTGGATAATTTCACCCATTCACAGTTATTACTCTCACTTACCATTTGAAATCTGATGTCCTTTGCCTATCCTCATTTACATTCTCTTTGCGACTGGTGTATGAAGAGACCTTTTTGACCTCTGCTGTTTGCCAAAGTTTGTGGGCCTCAGAGCTCTGTGGAGTAAAAATGGATGACAGAGCTGGGTATCTTTGAGGTAATCCCTTTCTACTCATGTAGCCCTTAATGCGGAAAGAATTAAACACTGGGAGGCAACGTATTTGCTCACAGCTCAAAGTGGGTTTCAGTCAACATTCAGCTTCAAGCTCTTGATTTTTCTCAGGGCAGTGTTTCTATTGAAAAAAGAAGTGGATGTGTGTTTCTCCTTGTGTTGTTTCACAGATACCTCCACTCAAAACCAGCCACACTCACCCACATAAAATTTCTGAGTGGCTCCATCTTGCTATTTCTGTGGGGAGACAGAGAGATCCGTGTTATGGCTGGAAAGCAAGATATGTTTTATCTGAGAGATATACGGTTTTGTTACCACAAAGAAAGAGCAGCAACTGAATTCATCAGTGTCTGTGATATTTTCCCACCCTGTGACTATACTGTTGGTGCACCTAGAGTGCCTTTATTGGAAAACATCTACAGTGCCAACTCTAAACCACTAAATCGCTGATTATCTTCCAGTAACTTGTCCAAAAAGACAGACAGGTTCTCCAGTATTTCACTGAAAAGGAATCAGCTGGAGCAGCTCCACTTTCTGCAGCCTTAAGAAACAGTGATATATGATCCAGAAACAATAATACAAGTGCATCACCAGTAGAGACAGTGACATGATCTGGCTTTTCAACCTGGCTGCTTTTTCTGCTCATCCTTCCTGATGCTAATTCCCCAAATTAACTTTGCAATGAACATATTACCACTCTGGTAATATGGCTGCATCTGCACTCCTAATTATCAGAAGGTGTGGCCAAAACATTTCCTGAATCATTGCCTGATCTCTACACTAAGGATGTGTGAAAGGATTTTGGAAGGTCAGACACTTTCTGCGTAAACAACATCAAATGTCCTAAAATACACTGGCTGTACTGTGAATTTCAAAACTTTTCTTGAGCACTTATGTTAGCAAAATTTACTTGCTTAGAAGCATGTGAAAGACAAACACAAAGTGGGTTAGAACATGGCCAGACCTAATTCAATTTGTATTTAAATTATTATCTTCAGGATATTTTTACTTAGTACTATTAATTTTAAATCTAATTTCTTAGGAAAGAGATGGAAAAAAGAAAGAAAAAAATTTATATAGAAGATATTTTAACACCTACTCAAGAACTACTGTGACACTGGGATGGAGCAATGTCTGTAGACAGGCAATGCAAAGATGTCTGAGCACCTTGTTTAGTGCTTGCAAGTAGGCTGAACCCTAACTCCTCATGCTTCTGTTTAAATGGGCTATTCCACAGGCCATATTTCTCATTTTCTGCAGCCAGCTTGTCACCTGGTTAATATTGCAAAGATTTACACTAAATTCACGAATGCCAGTTTGAAGTGTCAAAGCTCCTTTACAAGAAAAATAAAGTTAACCTGGGCAAAATGAATAATGCATATTTTATAGCCAAAAAGCGAGTTTCTTTTAAGCTTCAGAAGAACTGGTAGTTCCTACAGCCTGTGATTGCAACAATATTTTTTCCTAAGGAACAGAAAGCATTTATACCTTGATATCCAATTCCTTAAGGTATGCCTACACTTATAAATTTAAGTATATTTCTTCTCTGTTCATTGTGTACTCTGGCAGAAGTTGGGAAAGATGTAAATTTTTGCTTTATACATGCCAAAGCATTAGCAAACAGTGTCACCCCTAACACTTCCTGTGAAGCAACAGTCCTCGATTTTTCTCTAAAATTAAGCAGAAAGAAAACACTTTTAAATTGGTGCCCCAAACTTTGCCAGAGTTGCTTTTCACAAGAAAACAGCACCTCACTGCTGCAGTCCCTAATGTCCATGCTGGATTACAAACAGTGTCATACATGACATTTGTATGCTGAAGATCCTGGAATGCCATGTAAATCTCATTTCCAGATTTTAATTAACAAAAGAAGATTGTAACAACTGTAAAGGAAGACTGCAAAGGGTCTAAAGATTGCAGTTCAGTTACTTCCAATAGATGAAAGACAGGTAGAAGCTCTTATCAATCCCGGTCATACAATGCCACTCATGGACTGCAATTGAAATTTTCAGTGATTTGGAAGATATGCAACCCTGTTGTCCCGGGATAACATGACTAAGATTCACTGCCTCAAAAGCAATCACAGATCAGCAACTACTTTCTGCCCCCAGCCACTCTATCCCATGTCAGAGTGAAGGTCATAACAATTTTTAGCAGGCTGCTGAATGCCTGGGGATTTTGTGGCTTGTGTTTGTCAGGAGTATGTGAACACAAGTTTGTCATCTAGTTTACAAGTGCACAGGGCTTACATCCGTAGCTATTATAGGTTAAAAGTAGTCAGGGAAAGCTAGGGCGTGGAGGATAAGAATGCATCCCTTGCTTTGTCTATATGCACTTGCATTTGTAAACTGGAGGTCCCATGGGCACAGTGAATTGCGAGGGTGTCCTGGGCAAAGTGGTCTCAAGTGGGGAAATTTTACTTAATTCATTGCCAATAAACAAAAACTTAAAATCACAGAGAAAAAAGAATTTAAACACGTACAAACACATAGGTAAAACACCCATCCCCAGTCTCAGCTTACCTTGTCTTCCCCCTGGTGAGGCGATGGGCAGCGCAGGAGGTAAGGGAGCATGGAGTAATGCTCTTCTGCTGCCCTTAGCCGCTCAGTGGTTTTCCTGCCAGACTGTTTCTGAGTGTCTCTGCACCAGCGCGGGTCCCCATGGGTGGACCCAGTAATTTCTGCCCTTCACAGAGGGGAAGACTTCAAAGGAAAGAGGGTAGATAAAGTTGCTGTGAAGCAGCTCCTGTGGAAGGAGAGTATGACCTGCAGATCGGGAGACATGTATCATCAGCACTGACAAAGCGGAGCAAGAGGCCAGAGGGACTTTACAAAACCATGCTGTGGAGGGACTCGTCGGGAGGGTGAGGAGAAGATTTGTATGAAAGGACAAGCTGTGAAGACCAGCAGAGGATGGTGTACAGCAGTAGGGTGGAGATGCAGAAGGCCCAAGAGAAGATTTAGCTGCAGCACTGCTGGTGTTCTTCCTGAGGAGAGGGCTGGTCTTTGTCCTGCTGAGGGAAGACCACCAGGTCTTTGGAAGTGATGGGTGTCTTACTCCATTTTTGTGGAGTTGTGCTAGGCCTTTGGCTCAGACACCTACATAGCACTGGTCTCCCTGCAGGTTGTGCTGGCATGTCTTGTGGGGATGGATCAGCTAACCTGGGGCATTTGAAACAGCAGTCTGTTCCCATGTGTCCTGGAGGCCATGGAGCACTTGCCTCAGTGTATACTACACCCCCTTGCACCTTGAGACACATTAGATACTCCCACTTAATCTGCTCTTAAATTGTAGTTTTAATTAGCCAAGTTCTCTGCTTTTCATTTCCCCCTTCCCCTCCAAGAAGTGCTGTGTAATACTACTGCTGCAGAAAGTCAGTGGGTGTCCCAGGTCTAGAGCTATCTGTACCCGAAAGAGCTCAGGGACTCATGCTGACGAAATCTCTTTGAGCTGAATTGCCCTAAAATTCAACTAAACTGCAAAAAATTCCTTGATTTTGAAAGAAGTAATTGGAAACTTTGCCAGAACTTTGCCAAAACTTTACTGGTCTCCCATAGGACCGCTGGTTCTCTTCTGTAAAAAAAGAAAAGAGCTTTTCCCTACGTATTCTGGCATTTTTGTGGCAGAACATATATCCATGCACATCATTTGGTGCAAATGTTTAAAATTTTTCCAATGACTGCTTTGAGGTAAATGCTCATATGTACACTTGCCTCCCTCATGAATGTCAACATCCCCTAGGAACCATATTTTTGTCTTTATTGCTACCATGTAAAGTGAGTGTTGTGGTGATGAGTAAAAAATATGAGTACAGGTAAAAGAAGAAGGCTCTAATAGAAAGAAGTCAAAACCAGAAAAGAAGCAGTAGGAATGACCAACTCTGAATGGAAGGAAGTTCCAGAAAAGCTGACTACGGAAGTGGCAGGAAGGGCAGAAAGGGAATCCCATTTTATCCCCAATAAACTCTGCAAAGATGTTAGAGGAAGGAAGTAGAGAGGCCTCCAGTCGGACAGCAAACACAACACCCGTATTTTCTGCTGTGCCATCTGTTTCTACATCTTGCAGTGCATTGCTACATACAGCTGCTGCCACCAAATGCCCAGCTAATTTTAGGGTACTTATCTGTGCTTGAGTTTGGGTAAGTAGTCTCTCAGCCTTCATTTGTAGGGATGACACATGAGCTCTCCCACCTGCTGTAGATTTCCTGACAATGTCCCTTGGGAGACCATAAAGGCAGCTATGCAGTTGTGGGGTGAGAAAGAAGGGTCATATAATTAATTAGAAACTGCTAAGTTGTCAGCAGCATGGGTTATACTAAGCAGTTTGTTTTCAGCCTGGGGAGGGGTTGACTTGCAAAATAAATTAAAAAAACCCTTTGACTGGAAGGGTGCAGCATATTCATCAACGTTTGTGTAAAGAAGCGAAGGAGGATACAGCAAAGCTTGCGAACAATACAAAATAGCATTGTTGCAGCAAAAAAGGGAAGAGGTGTTTTAGGAACATGGACTGTGCTGCATGTCTGGACAATGGAACCCCTTAATTCTGGGTAGGGGAACTTGCTGCTGGAGCAACAAGAAGTTGCATCCTAGAGATGTGGAGATCTGTATGTGTAGGACTTCTGTTTGTCTTCTTGCTTATCCATATGCATTGTGTAGGGGATGGAAGGGGAAGGGGAGTTACCTACCTATATTTTCAATGGGACTGTCACCTCAGCTGGATGTGTGTGTGGAGAATGACCTAAGCTGTACCAGGAAACAGGTGAAGGAAGGATAAATTAAATGGTAACTTAGCCATGATTTGGTGTGTGGATGAGTACCAGTGTTTCTCCAGGTTTGAACCTTTGGGTTGGGAAGGCCTGAGAAGGAGACATTTAAACCCAAGACAAAATGCTGGTAGTCAAAGAATTTGAAGGGAAGCAATATTGACAGCAAAATACTGAACTGCCTATAGACTGATCGGTTCCAAGTTGGTGTGCCTGCAGGAAAAAAAAGAAGGCTTCATCATGGTCTCCTTGATGAAAACTGACTGTTGATGGAAGCTGAGATTCAAGTTAAATAAACAAGAATCTGTATTAAGAAAGAAAAAGAATGCTACTAAGAACATATCGTAATGTAAACTGAGAGTGTAGCTTCACCTTGAATACTGTTTACAATGCTGGGCACACCACTTCAAAAAGGGTAACACTAGAAAGCAAATGGGTCCAGAGAAGTATCCAGAAGAAAAAAGTATCAGAGGAATAACAAGATGTCTACTGTGTGCATGGTGATTATGAAAGTGAATGCTTTAGAGAAACAAATAAATTATGACATAGCAGAAATATGTCCAATACTGACTAGAACAGAGGTCAGACAGAGGTACCTGTTTGCTTCTGTAATATAAAAATACAGAGACACCATAAGGTGAAAAGGAAACCAATTTAAAACTGTTAAAAGGATGTTTTTGGAAATATAAGAAGCATGCAGCTGTGTATGAACTGCTGTAAAACATGACTGAAAAAAAGGGATTAGTAGGATTCCAAGGAGGACTTAAAGATCTCCAATGGTGTTTACGTGGCTAACTTCTACTGAAGCTCATGTAGTAACTTCAATTAGCTATGAGCTCAGTTTTGGGAGGTTCTGAACATGCTGTCTATAATCCAGCAAGACATATGCTTTGCTCTCAGCAGGTAAGTAGAGTCCCTGATAAGTGCAGCAGAAATTATACCCCTGAAGTTAAGCATACACTTACATTCTTTGCTGGACTGGTATGAGCATGTTCAGTACTGAGCTTTCCATAAATGAAATACCCACAGTTATTTATCCCAGGGGAAAAAATTGCTTCATTGAGGAACAAATACCCAGCGATCTGCATACTTTAAACAGTAACAATAGCATTCATATAATAATGTACAAGGGCTGACTCAGATATGAGGAAGAATTGAGCACCAGCTGGAAATACATGCTGGTTGTTTATTCCACTGACAAGAAAGACGTTACATAAAAAAAAGATTCTTTTAGCTTAAAGCTGCATTTCACTGTCTGACACTCTATTTTGGAAGAAACGAACAGTCTCTTGTCAGTATGCCTTAGTGAAAAAAAGAGAGAAGCATTTTTTAAAAAATACACCCACACCTAGAATATTTAGAGAGTGAAATACATTAATCAAATACAGTAAATAGTTTAGAAGACTTGAAGTTCTGGTTCGTTGTTGTAGAGAGCTGTTAGGATTAGTTACATGGTATACGTTCCTTGGTGGCGAAATGAGCTGCCCTTCCTCCACCACTCTTCAGCCCTTCATGCCTGCTCCCACACTCCTTTCGATGTGCCAGCACAGCTGCTTGTGGGATCATTTCGGCGACCAGATTAGGGAGATCTGTGTTAAAAAGCAAACAAACAAACAAACAAAACAAGGACAAAAGCCTTTTTTTTCTGGACGTTTTCTTTTTGCCCTGGACTGTATCAAGGGTCTGAGACACAGAGTGTTCCACAAACAATTGCATTGCATTCGTCAAGGAGACAGCAAACTGCTGTGGAGGGGCAGCAGCTGGGTCAGGGCAGCACAGAGAAACTTCCCAAGGCAGTTTTATCACCAAAAATAACATTTAATTGCCCCAGAAGTCTCTCTCTGGAGTCAGAGTTACAGTAGGATTTAGTTCCAAAGTTGATATTCATCCCATCTCTCTGTCATTGCACTTTTATACATGTGTATATATGTATATAAATATATATAAAAATATTATGTGTGTGTGTGTGTGTATCTCTGCATTTGCAAAATATTAAGTTAGTGTCTCATTAAGATGTGAGATTTGTTTTCCTTGAGAAAAAAACAAAACAAAACAAAACAAAACCACACAGGCAAACTGATCTGTTTGGAGGCAGATTTAAAAATGCCTGGGAAAACACACTGCAATGTTTGTAAAGACCTACACAATAGAGTCCTAGCTGCATGCCACACAAACATTCCTCTCATGTGAATGGGTGCTTAAGTATGGAGCAACAGCCCATAAACATGGGCAGAGAAGCAGATGGCAGGTCACTCTATTAATGTGGAGAATTCAAGCGATCCCAAACATTTTGTAGTGCTTTTACACCCATGATCTGAAACTGTATGACAATGAAGTGCCAATGGCTCCATTTTAGGGATGAGGAATCTGCAGATAGACCTAATCAGATATTATTACCCATTTACTGCCAGCTCCTATGTACTTGCACCAAACCACCCATTCTTCCCTGCTCGCTGAAGTATGTTCTGTATCTGTCAGCAAGGTGCTTTGTAGAGCTTGTGTGTGCTGAGATGCAGAATCAGTCTGTGTACAGCCATTCTCCCTGTCCCCAGGATAAATGGCAAAACAACCTGCCCAAGAAGATGAAGCAATTGATGGATCTAGAAAGAGGACTTCGGTCTCCAGGCTCCAAGATAACATACTGTGTGCTGGCCTGTGCCAGTCACTGGAATGTCTCATGAGTAAAGTTTTCCTGAGACATGATGAGAATTGCATCCTCCTTTAAACTATTAGATGCCCTGCACTTTAATGTGGTTAAGGGTTTTTAGTGTTTTTTTCACATCCTAAATCTTCTTAATACTTTGTTACCTGGGGAGCTTCATTAGCATTCACCTGTCTGAAAATGATTGGGGAACAGAAATGCAAATTACTCCCAGACAATGCAAATACGTGGCATTTTGCAAATGAACCTTGCAAGGCTTATGCACGTTAAAGCATATTCCTGATGCAGCCACTATAGTCAATTAAGCTGGTGATGACCAGAATATGTTATATTGTATGTCAGAGGTTAATTGTTCTCGCCTTTTTTGTCTTTATCTCAGCACGTGCTCCTATACACCACCTTCTCCTTTCTTCTTCTCTCCTGACCAGTGACAACACCAGTTGGAAGCAGCTGGCTAGTTTGCTATCTTGTGTCAGATGTGTTAAATGCTGGGTTGCTGAAGGCAGCAGCTCACTTCACTCCAGGGGAATATGTTGAATACCCAGGGACTGGATTTGGCCCCTGGATTTCTGTACTGTGTAGTATCTAGCTCTGCTTCTTCTTACTTCTCCATGCAAGTAACAGCAGTCTTGGAGGGGCATCCTGTGAACTTTATGATGTAGGAGCTGCCCCACGGTTTCCTGCCTTCAGACTGCCTTTTGGTCTGCACTCACACCTCTGAATTAAAATTGTGTTGCTTCAGTGCTTCAAATATGATAGGCATTCCACAGACACAGGAATGAGCAGCTGTTCCCCGGAAAAACTTCAAAAAGCCAAATAGGTACCCAGCCCCTACTGAAGGGCTGATCTTCAAATATAATGGAATGAATAATTGAAACTGAAATATATTTGAAAGCAAGGAATGTACCATTTTTATCTGCCAATATAATTTATTTCCAGCCACAGCTCTACCTGACGACTGTTAGATACACTCATTGTATTCTGCGCTGTACAGCAGAAATAGGACAGGGGGGTAATGAATGGATAAATGAAGGTTTACAAAATCACAGAGGCTGTGGATAAGATGAATGCAGAACTGTTACTGACCAAACTTGCGATATTTGAACTAAGGAGCACTCATGGAATGTTAGCAGGAGATGGGCTTAAGACAGATAAAAGAAAGTACTTCTTATACAGCAATAATGACCTTCTGGAATTTGTTGCTACAGAGGTTGTAGAGGCAGATATTTTCAATGCGTTCAAAAAGGGGTGAGTGATTCATGGACCACAGGTCCACAAACAGATGCTAAGAGAACAGGCGGGGATGCACCCTCTGACACCTGATGCAACAACTGTGGAAGCTAAGGAGTAGGATAGGAGGGAATGGACTGCAGATAGTGGTCAGGCTTGGGTATACTCTCTAAACAACACTGACACTAGATTTTTTTCTGACAGATCTAAGGGGAACAGTTCACTCCCCACTCCCCCCACTTAGGCCCCCTTGAAGGGCCAACGCTTCAAGGTTGGCTTTGAAGTTCTTCTCATCTTCTGAGATAACACAGGTTTTTTCCACTTTTTCCTCTCTATAAACATTACTGACAGATATAACTGATCCGTATATCTGAGTTGCCGCTTGAGTTCCTCAGTCTCACTTCTTAAGTACATAAGAGTATCCTTAAAAGACTGGTGGAAGAGTATCCGCAAGTATACCTTGAGCAGTACTCCCTCAGTTTCTGCAAAATGGGTTGCAGAGTCTCTGTGTACTTGTTGCATCTCCAGGGATTGAAAGAGATTATGCATTAAGACCTTAGAAATAATGCATGTAAATACCACTTTCCAGAATCTTCATTTCTGCTTCTGAAATGATACCATCCTCAACAAACTCATGAAAACTTTCCACACACTAATACTTAATAAATGGACCCAAATCTTCCAGGATGATGTAATGTATACAGCTGGAATGTCCCCATAAATAGACTCATCAAAATACTTTGATTTTACACATACTGTTATTGAAAAGTGATATCCCATGCAGCCAGTGCTGTCATTTTGAAACTGAATAATCAGTGTGCAGAAACAAGAACTTTTGCAGATAATCAATAAAGGGTAGAAATCTTCAGTTCCAGTATTTTTCACGAAGCATCTCTGACTTCTCAGTAGCAAACCTCAAGGGAGACCTACAAATCCCTTCAAATAATAAGTCTAGAATTAAAATTTGTAACTCCTCTGGATACTAAAGAGGGAGATAATGAAGATATTACATTATGTGCCATTACAATTTGCCATCCGACCCTATCTTCATGGACATGAATGGTTTCTTTCTTGTGTCTGTTCCATAAGATCTGTCAACTCTCTCCCTGCTAATGTGTGTCATATCTCTGTTGGTGCTTTCCTCTCAAGTGATCTGATCAATTAGCAAAATTAGATTAAGCTATGAGCAAATATATCTAACTTGGTTTTAGCTTTCTTTTTGATGTGATGCTTCTTACCAGACCTCGTAAAAGAACTCCAAAGTCTGTACTTACTTTTTTTCTCTACTTGTTTTGTAAATCTAATAAAAGATAAAAGTTCTTGCAGCCCTACTTCTTAACAAAAAGCTGGAGAAGGTAGTCAGTCTTAGCACTTACATTTTGAAGATTGTCAGTGTGGAGATGTAGGAAGCAGGGAACAAAAGGGTTTTTTTCAGATTACATTGATGTGGAACTTTTGATGGTGCATCAGCATCAAGAAAATACATTTCCATGTTTGGCTTTTTCATGAGAGTAGGAAGATGACTTATTCTGCCTGCTGATTTGTCATCTTTGCTGGGACTGCCAGGTATATTGATGCTCATACGCATCTCTCCATTGGCACAAGCAATTCAATTAAAGGCTATTACAAATGCCTGTTAACCAGTAACAGGTTTTGGTAACTAATAATTGCCTATGCTGAAATATATAGCAGAAAAGAATTTATTTTCTAGTGTAGTTTCCACCTCCTGTGCTATATTTTGTAGCTAAGGTTTCTGTGGCTTAGAATTTAGAACTCCAAGTGATGTATAAAATAGCGTAAATAAAATCTTCATGCGGGATATCTTGAAGTTGAAAGACACCTTTTGACCTTTTCACTTCGCTAGGCTTTGGATCATGTTTGGTGGTCATTTAAGAAATAAAATGCCACCTTTTAGATACATGCACATATGAACTGGGTCATTATATAGCCACTGCTTCTTGGACTTTCATCTGAAAAAGCAGAATGGACTGGAGAAAAGATAGGTTTCTTTTTACACCACAGAAATAACTTCCAGTGTTTCTTAGATCCCTCTACTAGTATGAGCAATATGGGAAGAGATTTAATTATTAAAAAGGTTACAGATCACTCTTTTTAAGTGAAAGACCTCCCTTGGAAATGTAGAAGGCATATTTGACTACGATATGTTTCTAAAGAATGTATTTAAGGGGTGATGAAAACACACTTTACTCTTGCCCAATCTGTGAAGGCAGCTGCTTTGGGAAAGGGAATAGTAGCAAGGGAGAGGGAGGAAGAGGGAAAAAACCCCACTATGCCAAACACCTTAATATCATTACCTCTTTGTTTTTTCTCATTGTGTTTTTATGCATTTACTTTGAAACTAATGTGCTTGTTGGACTTGCCTGGCTGTGTCTGAGCTGAATATTACATCAAGCACCCCAGCCTAGCAGTGGTCTCGCAACCCTGTCTGATACTCCCTTTGTGTGTCAGGCAGAGAGAGATTTTGTTTCATGCATCATTCATAAACTCACTGCTGGGATTCTACAAGTCACTACATCTCCCAGTCCTATTGCAGAGATTTAAAACAAAAAGAGATGACTGTACAGTCTTCTTTTGTGGAAATTGGTCACAGGTGCCATATCATAAGCTGTTGCTGATGGCAAAGACAACACTTATTTTCAATACGAGGTAAAAAAGTAGCTATTTACTGTTGGGTCCATGTCTTGAAAGGTTTGTTCAGTTACATTGTGTGCTGTCTTGCACTATTATTTCACATGCTGACAGAGGAGTCACCTGTATCCCCAGCACAAAGAACAGGAGAAAACAAAACCTCTTCTTTATGTGCAAAGCTGCTGCTTAAGAACTTCTGCACATCACTTAATCTTCCAGTCAATCAAAACCTTTTCTCTTACCCAGCTAACTCACAGTCAGATCTCCTTCCCCCAAAATTCAGCCTATTCTTTGCACCTATTTGGCTTCTTTCCTCTCTTTTCTCCTCCTATACTGCTCCACAGTGGGTGGTAGATCCTTTCCTCCTGTTCTTTCCACCATCTGGAACAACCATTCTGTGACTGATTGAGTTGGGTTCATTTCATATCTGTTTCATGGGACATCTATTTTCACTGGCCTATGCCTCCTTTCCCAACTGAGAAATAATAAAAGAAAAAACAATAAAACTTTCATTCCTGAAATTCTTTGCAATGCCCCTATGAAAGTGTCTAAAAAACCAAGACGGTGCAGCAATCACCCTTACTTCTAGCCTAGACCAGGTGGAGATCCATTGTAACAAAGGATATTTGTATTTGTGCTGATAAATGTAGCCCACAGAGACATGTTCTCAGATGTTTCTGGTAATGGCATATATAATCGACCACAGTGAATTTTGGAGCAGGGCCTCAGGATGGGTGATGAATCCCGGGCTGAATTAGTTTATAGCAAGGCAAATGTGTGCTCCTATCTGTTGCCCAGAAATTGTTCCCTACAGATGGCTAGTCACATCTTTCACTGTGTTTTCACCTGATTAGGCAGGAATATAGGAAGTCCCTGATGCAGATCCCATTCAATCAAGTGAAACAAAACAGGAACTTGATGGCACCCAGGAGAAAAATCCCATATTCAAATTTCTGACTTCACATTTCTCAAAGTTGCCCACAGATGGAGGGACGTTAGCTTTGATCTTGCAATGGGCCTTGCTGCCTCTCCCAGTGATCGCCCCCTCATCTTAGCCATGATTGCTCTTGTTTATCAGACCCAATTTTTGCATAAATGTTAAAGGATACAGGACTGCAGCAGAAACCTGAAACATGCCATGCTTTTCATACCAGTCTTCAAATCTTTTTAATAACATCTTCCTCTGCTGACCTCCATAGAGCTTGAAATAGATGCACTTTTCAATACAGTACTGTACCGTATGATATATGATATACATCTACAAGAAGGGCCAGAAGGAGGATCCAGGGAACTACAGACCTCTCAGCCTGACCTCGGTGCTGGAGAAGGTTATGGAGCAGATCATCTTGAGTGCTATCACGCGGCACGTAAAGGACAACCAGGTGACCAGGCCCAGTCAGCATGGGTTTATGAGAGGCAGGTCCTGCTTGACTAAGCTGATCTCCTCCTATGACAAGGTGACCCGCTTACTGAATGAGGGAAAGGCTGTGGATGTTGTCTACCTAGACTTCAGTAAAGCCTTTGACACCGTTTCCCACAGCATTCGCCTGGAGAAACTGGCTGCTCATGCCTTGGATGGGTAAAAACCTGGGTAAAAACCTGGCTGGATGGCTGGGCCCAAAGAGTTGTGGTGGATGGAGTTCAATCCAGTTGGCGGCCGGTCACAAGTGGTGTTCCCCAGGGCTCAGTACTGGGGCCAGTTCTGTTTAATATCTTTATCAATGATCTGGACGAAGGGATTGAGTGCACCCTCGGTAAGTTCGCAGATGACACCAAGTTGAGGGGGAGTGTTGATCTGCTTGAGGGAAGGAAGGCTCTACAGAGGGATCTGGACAGGCTGGATTGACGGGCTGAGGCCAACTGTATGAGATTCAAGAAGGCTAAGAGTGCTGCGTCCTGCACTTGGATCACAACAACCCTATGCAATGCTACAGGCTTGGGGAAGAGTGGCTGGAAAGCTGCCCGACAGAAAAGGACCTGGGGTATTGGTTGACAGCTGGCTGAATATGAGCCAGCAGTGTGCCCAGGTGGCCAAGAAGACCAATAGCATCCTGGTTTGTATCAGAAATACTGTGGTCAGCAGGACTAGGAAAGTGATTGCCACCCTCTACTCGGCACTGGTGAGGCTGCACCTTGAATACTGTGTTCAGTTTTGGGCCCCTCACTACAAGAAAGACACTGAGGTGCTGGAGCACGTCCAAAGAAGGGCAACGAAGCTGGTGAAGAGTCTAGAGAGCAAGTCTTATGAGGAGCAGCTGAGGGAACTGGGTTTATTTAGCCTGGAGAAAAGGAGACTTAGGGGAGACCTTATCACTCTCTACAACTACCTGAAAGGAGGCTGCAGTGAGGTGAGTGTCAGTCTCTTCTCACAACTAACAAGCGATAGGACAAGAGGAAATGGCCTCAAGTTGCTCCAGGGGAGGTTTAGATTAGATATTAGGAAAAATTTCTTCACCGAAAGGGTTGTCAAGCATTGGAACAGGCTGCCCAGTGAAGTGGTTGAGTCACTGTCCCTGGAGGTATTTAAAAGACGTGTCGATGTGGCACCTGGAGATGTGGTTTAGTGGTAGACTTGGCAGTGCTAGGTTAGCAGTTGGACTCGATGATCTTAAAGGTCTTTTCCAACCTAAATGATTCTATGATTCTATGATTCAATGATAATACACAGTTTGTCCCAAAAGCCAGCTGAAGTGTCTTGGTGTCTAGTGTGGTACAGACAGGAGTCTTCTGAAATAAACCAAAGCGATGAATGTGTCAGGGCGCACAAGCTCAGAAAGATGCCCTGCTCCTCTCTTGCTCTTCATTGAGGCTGAGGTAGCAGTTTCTTCCTGTTAGGGAGCTAATAAGGACAAAAATAATAATAGAAGCAGTATTAGCTTTGTGCTACCCTGACCTTTCTGCACTTCTCGCTTGATGACCACTGAAAGAATTTAAAACCAACATGTTCACACCACTGATGTCACATTACCAAGAAACCCAGACAGACATTCAAGAGCACAATTGCATAGGCTTTTCCTTTTTTTCTCTAGCTCGCTTTTATCTCAAGTCTGTTTGGGGAAGGAATAGCAACGATGTTGAATAATGAAGAGACAAGTCCAGCTGAACCTTCAGGCAGTTATTTTTCAGGTCAGATTGAGGGATGCCATAACTGAATATTATTTACATGGTGCTGAAGATTAAGTTTTGAAGTGCACTATTTTAAGTATTTTTCTAATTAGTCTTCTACTACATTTTGGGACAGATGAAATATTACTTGGATACTGGTTGTCTGTAGTATCGCGTAGCTTCTGAACTTAATTCTGTTTTCTCTACATGCAAACTCCCTCTTAGATTGTGGATGAATTCATGGGTTTTGACAAAACTAATGAAAATAAGAGTGGGGATATGCATGGGGGGGTGTTATGCTGACACATACCATGTTTCCCAACATGCAGTGCAACTTGCTCTGTGTGTTAGTTTCTGTACAACATGCTTTTTATTGCTGTCACAATGAGCTAAGGGTGATAATGCTTTAGGCAAATTGGTACAGAAGAATTCATGCCTATCAATTTGAGATATCTCCACTCATATGATATTAAAGATGTGAGAATTTTTTTTGTGTGATGGTAGAATGATGTCTTCTGCTATCGTATAGTTCTTTCATTGCAAGTGCCTGTGCAATGTCTTTAAAGGTTTATGTGAAGGCTGTGTTTTGCTCTAAGTGACTGCCTTGTTCCTGAGTGTTCCTCCACATGCTGCAAAATGAAGACATTTAGCCCTTTGCCCTATGAATTACCAGCAGCCTTTCACTCAGCTCGCATTTAATTACTGTGCAAGTCTTTTCCTGTGGATCTCTGGACCTCATTCTGTGCTGGTATTACCCCTTGTGGAACCATTTGCATAACACAAAGTATCAAAAAGTGTCATTTTGATTTAGTCTGCTTCTGTTGAGGTGTAAATAGCCACTCAAGATGTGAGGCACGGGGTATTCTCTGTTCCTTCTTCACGTTGATTCAGGACCTCAATGGCTCTTCAGGCAGATGGATCAACATTTTCCATGAGGGAAACTGAAGGGCAAGAAACACTACAAATGCCTCCTTAAGGCTTGTATGATACGTGAGGCAACTGGAGTTTTTCATAAAGCAGTAATTAAACTGAAGCACATACTAAGTATAAGCAAAATCTCCATATAGGAACTTTAGCCAAACCTATTCTCTCTATGGTATTTGTTACTTCCATTTCCCGCATCCAACCAGAAACTGTTTGGGGGTCTTTGGTGCAAAACTTGTTTGCTCTGTGAAAGAACGCTGTAAAATTAATTAATTTTAGGTCTGCTTTTATTAGTTGTCCAGGGGACATAATAAACCCTTTTAAATTTTGTAAAGGACAGGCAGAGAAAGGGATTACTGAGAAGGACTCAATTTCTGTCATCATAGCTCAATTGGCTTGCTTTCTCCGGTAGCTACACCGCATCAACTCCTTGCCAAAGAGCCTGTCTTCCCTTCATTACAGTTTTCTAAATCTGCTCCTTACCTCCTGAACTGTCTGGCATTTTATCTGGAGGACATATCAGTTCAAGGCAAGGGACAGGACTGTTGAGCTTTCTCTCCCTGAAGAAATTTAACCTTTGTGCTGGATTGACGCGTCTGTGCTCTTAAAACCATTTTATACCTAAATCATGTCCAATTCAAATCCCCCAAGCCTCAGTATTTCAATCCTGAGGGAAGGGGGGCAATTTACATCTAATTTTGGGGGGTGTGGGAGGAATGGTGCCAAGAAAGATGCCAATTATGAACAGGACAAGCTGTTTTTTCACCTGCTTGTTGAGGCATATGCATAGGCAAATCCTTAGCTGCTGTAAATTAGTGTAATTCTACTCACATCCAGAGAACTATCTCCATTTTCATTATCTGGATCTTTATTTTCAGGTACTGAGTGCATTACACAATTTCCTGTGTGAGGTAATTTGCATTCAGGCGTGCTCCAGCTGCACAGTTCTATAATGTTTATACGCCTGTCATTATAAAATGCTGAGTGAACAATAACAGGGACTAAACAGGAGCATATGAAGAGGAGAAAAGACTCGGGATGAAGTGCGTGCCTCGCACAAATATTCAGTGCTTTAAACTGCTTTATTATTATTTTCAGTTATTTCTTAGCTAGACATAGACAGCCAGCCTGCTGTAGTGGAAAAGAAATAATCTCCTCAACAATTGGAAGAAATTTAAAAAATAAAGCTATGGCACAGCTGCTTTTTTCCTGCTGCAAGAGCTGAGAGAAAAATGCACTTTGAGGCTAAGCTTTTCAGTGTAGAGAAAGTAAAAAAAAAGAGCCAAGGACAGTACAGGAAAACCTCAGTGTGTGCAACGAGGTTAACCCTGAAGGAAAAAGATGTTCACTGAAGTCCAAGAAACATCTTGCCACCTAGTCTATGTGTTTTACTCTAAAAAGTGGAACAACTGATGAGAGAGGAACTGGGAGGCAAAAGTGCAACTGTCAGAAAGACCAAGTGAAAGTAGCCCTTGAGACGAGAATGGGAAAGAAACAAAGCGAGAGAGAAGCAGCACTAGGAAACCTTCTGTTCCTTTATGCAGACAGTCACTTGCAGTCTCCCTCTCTGCCAGGGTCTGAGGCATGCTGAATTCTGGCCGTCAAAGCAGCCTAACCAAAACCTTTCAGAGACATCAGATGTTCTACCCTGCTGGCTGCTGGTCTTAGGTGGGTTTTTATGAAGCTGTCATTTGAAAGCCACTGACGATGACACATAATGAGTTAACAAGAGTCATCATGTAGAGCTCCAAGTGGTTTTAACACCTGGGTTATGAAGTTTACTAGAGAAAAGCATTATTAACCATTCAAGCACTCTCACACTGTCCTTTGTCCTTCAGTGAGATGTTTAACCTTCTGATGAAGGGCTAGTAGCTGTTAGTGCAGCCCCTAATACAAGTAAAGTTGAATTTCAGAAATAAAATATTAGGCAGCACTCACACTTTCTTAAAAAGTGTTGACCTTGAAAAACAGATCAGTCCTTTGGAGTGTTAAGGACTCACGCATAAATAATGTTGGGTATCCAAAGAGCTCTCTTACTCTTTGCTATCCAGATTGCAACATTTCTGCCCTCCAATGAAGGAGCAGAAACAGGCTCTGCCATTCAGTTAACTAGTCGCAAAGCTCAAGTAACTGAGAGCACGTTGTCTGAGAGCAGCCCACATTCTGGGAATTACTCATACAAGATGCTCAATGGATATTTATGGACAACAAATGCTGCAAAACAAAACCAGATTACTAAATTAAAATACATATAATTCTGTAAGAAAATATACATATATGTAAAAATTCCAAATGGTTGAGAACTACTGAATTCTGAGTTTGAATTATTGCCCTTGAGAATAAATCTAAGTAAATTTAAGAAAGCAAAAGATTTTAAAGAAAGAGAATGCAGATTCTTTAAATAAACATTTAAGGCTCAGTTCCAGCTGATCCTAGGGAACATGTCTTCAAGCAAAGTGGGTGCAACCAGAATCAGCCAAATAGACATTAAACGTTAATAGGCATTACACATTGCTGAGGGACTATGAAGGATTTGGGCACAGGGAGATGAACAAAATGCACCCAAATAAATGGATTACACAGTATAATAGGTCTATGTCTGAGCTCAGAGACATTTTATTTAGGCTTAGTTCAAGCTAGCACCAGAACTAGAAGCAATATTCCTGCATCAATATGTCACTGAATGCACACAAATAGATGCTGTGGACTGACATAGCCATACAGCTTTCTGATCCCAGCTAGTGTCCTCACAGGGAGTGACACTGCACCCTGTGAACGTGCCACCCTGAATCAACAGTAGTTGAAGCGGTAGGAGTGCAGCCCATCAGGACAACAACGAGGGAGGCCACTGTGCCTTGCAATACCTCCAGGTTCACCCTTCAGCTGCCTAGCGCACTGATGTCACTGAAAAAAGCACATTTTTTTTCACACTTATGCAGTATTGTAATGCAGCTTACTGGTTCTTTTCCCCCTGCTTTTGGAAGTTAGGAACTCCAAACTCTAAACACAGAAAGGACCAATAATTTTCCTCTCTAAAGGAAAGAAAATAGAAAGAAAATGGGTTTTCTATTCATTACAAAATCTCTTCAGTGAAAGTCACGTTGCTAAGTCCCAGTTGGGATGAACTTTGGTCTTCCTTCATTTTGAGCTTCACAGTTTGAGATCAAATGAGATTCACAGTTTTGAGATCAAAAGACAGTGCCATTTCTTATCTGTATGGGGTTTGCGTGGCAAGGTTTTGGTAGCAGAGGGGCTACAGGGGTGGCTTCTGTGAGAAGCTGCTAGAAGCTTCCTCGATGTCCGATAGAGCCAGTGCCAGCCAGCTCCAAGATGGACCCACCGCTGGCCAAGGCCGAGCCCATCAGCAATGGTGGTAGCACCTCTGGGATAACATATTTAAGAAGGGGGGAAAAAACCTGCTGTGGAACAGAGGCGGAGAGCGGAGTGAGAATATGTGAGAGAAACAACTCTGCAGACACCAAGGTCAGTGAAGAAGGAGGGGGAGGAGGTGCTCCAGGTGCCAGAGCAGAGATTCCCCTGCAGCCTGTGGTGAAGACCATGGTGAGGCAGGCTGTCCCCCTGCAGCCCATGGAGGTCCATGGTGGACCCGATATCCACCTGCAGCCCATGGAGGACCCCACGCCAGAGCAGGTGGATGGCCGAAGGAGGCTGTGACCCTGCGGGAAGCCCACGCTGGAGCAGGTTCCTGGCAGGACCTGTGGACCCGTGGAGAGAGTAGCCCATGCTGAAGCAGGTTGGCTGGCAGGACTTGTGACCCTGTGGGGGACCTATGCTGGAGCAGTCTGTTCCTGAAGGACTGCAGCCTGTGGATGGGACCCATGCTGGAGCAGTCTGTGAAGAACTGCAGCCTGCGGGAAGGGCCCACGTTGCAGAAGTTCATGGAGGACTGTCTCCCATGGGAGGGACCCCACACTGGAGGAGGGGAAGAGTGTGAGGAGGAAGGAATGGCAGAGACAACATGTGATGAACTGACTGCAACCCCCATTCCCCGTCCCCCTGCGCCGCTTGAGGGGAGGAGGTAGAGAAATCAGGAGCGAAGTCAAGCCCGGGAAGAAGGGAGAGGTGGGGGGAAGGTGTTTAAGATTTGGTTTTCTCTCTCATTATCCTACTGTGATTTTGATTGGCAATACATTAAATTAATTTCCCCAAGTTGAGTCTGTTTTGCCCATGACAGTACTTGGTGAGTGATCTCCCTGTCCTTATCTTGACCCATGAGTCTTTCATTATATTTTCTCTCCCCTGTCCAGCTGAGGAGGGGAGTGGTAGAGCAGCTTTGGTGGGCACCTGGCATCCAGCCAAGGTCAACCCACCACATTATCTAAAACTGGGGCTTTTACAATGGGATGATTCTACTCCAGTCATTTTATGTTTGAAGACAAGAGAATTGACCAGAAAAACAGAAACTTTAACCCAAGCAACTCCAAACATGCTTTATGTTGCAGAGGGGAAATAAAGTTTGAAACCCTAACCTCACAACTGCCTCAATTTCTAATGAACCAAGCAAAACCCTGAGACATTCCAGATGTTCTAAGACTTTGGGATTCAGATTCAAATTCCACAGTATCAAGCCACTTTTAAAAATAAATATGAAATGTGGTAAAGATTTAGACAATTTAAGCCACTGAATTCTACTCATATCCTATATAGACAAGTTGTTTTGCTATTCCCATCAGTAATGACTTTTGTAATTGGATATGCTGTGAAATTCAGCTCTTCTTCATAGCTCTATGTATTACCAGTTTCTCTGTTCTCTTTTTGATGCCCAAATTATCTCATATTCATCTGGACTTTGTCAATGCAAAGCTGTTCTTATTACTAGCCTTTGTTGTTTCCTGACTTGATTTCGAGTCAAATTCCTTTCTTGTAAATATGTATCATTAACATACTTGATTAACTTATTAAACATTGCAGCACAAGCTCATTATGTGTTTGTCTGATGTGATTTAACTTTCGTTTTTAGTGAGTTCATTGCAATGCAAAGGCTGTATGATGCAGAGGGAGTGCAGGGTACTGCATAATGCTCTCTCCCTGTCAAGCAGTGGTTCAAATCCAGTCTCCTCAATAGCAGCCTTAATTATCACTGTCTGACAGTTTTGGAGAAGGATTGTTTGGTTGCTGCCTCATAAAACTAGGAGTTGTTTGTGTAAAGACTGTTGCAAAAAGTGAAGAATCACAGAAAAGGTGCTTTCTTCTAATATTGAATAAGGGACTTTATTCTAACAAAGAAAACTGTTATTCCCCTTGGCTTTTCTTATATCTTCTCTTTTTACTGCACTGTAGAATTTCTGATGTGAACTTTTTCCTGCCTTCCCCGTGCTTATCTTCAGCTTATTAACTAAAGCAACTGTGAGTCTGTTTATGCCACAGTCTGACCCTGGGCAAGTCACTGTGAGCACACATCCTTTTTCGAGCTGCAGCAGTGCCAGCTGAAAAGGTTACCAGCCCGACCCTGCCTCCTAGCTACCCATCCTTGCTAGAGGCAATCCAGCCTGAGCTGCTTTCAGGAATGTACTTGAATCCAGCTGGGTTAGCAGATATTTATTCACCGCCCTTTTAAGCAAGGCCCACTTGTTTAGGCTGAAATGGGTTGAGGAGCTTTGCCATGAGCAGCTGAGGTAGCCTGGAGGAGTGGTAGCTTCTGCTGGGAGAGTGGTGATTAGGGTAAACTGCAGTAGCTCCTTCTGTCAGCTTAGGTGTAGGTAAAAGCTGACATGTTCACACTCTTTTGGTCAGCATACTTTGCCTCTCCCTTCTGTAACATGGGGTTGATACTGTTCCCTGCATTTCATGCGAGGTAGAGTTAATCAATGTGTGTGAACTACTCCAAGAATAAGGGTGGAAAGCACAAAGAAAAGTCGAAGCATGATTATGAATTGGTATGGCAGATCCTAACAAAGAAGTGATGGTGGGCATAGCTACTGCATTTTAGCCATGAAACTGAAAGTAAATGGTTTGTTTCCATGCTAACTATTCATGGCAGATAAGAATTGCTCCCAGCGTCCCTGGAGGAAAGGCCTCATGTGGCTGTCCAACTCTGCGTGCAAAGTGCATGCCAGACCACAGGTCACAGCAACCCCTTCCACCCCCACTCCGAGACTAGAGAGAAGATGGGTCATTTTTGCCTTCTAGGCTCTTCTGTTTTCTTGTCTGTGCAAGCTCAGTTGGGCTTGCTACTACATTAGGGACAAGAGGAATGGGCACCTGTGTCTGCCTGTTTACTGCACAAGACATAGATTGCTGGTCTCCTGTAACAAGAAAAATCCTTGGTGGAACAAGAGATTTCTCTGCCTCCCCACCACGCTTCTCTATGTGGATGGACAGGCCAGGTCAAAATGTGATTCTTCATGATCAGCATATCTTTCTGTTGGTGCCTCATCAGTGAAGCAGCCCCAGGGCTCCTAAATGCACTTGGCCATCACACCACCCTACAGACAGACAACATTGGTGCACAATTCCTGGCATATCAGTTGTTCCTTGCCTGCATTTGAAAAACTGTTTCATTGCAATGCAAGGGTGTCCTCCAAGCAGAGTAAAGTAGGCCTGTTAGATCAGGTTTCTGATGTGGGAATTTGCAATTAAGTCAAAAGTGCAATTTCTCTGCAGTGTCTGTATACTGAGAAAAGCACTAATATTCCTGGGAATAAAGTCACTCACTGTGATATTCTCAGGAAGACAGTAGAAAAGGTACATCTATGTTAGGCAGGCTGAGACACACTGTCTGTATTAATTAAGAACTGAAATTGATACTCTCCAGGAGAGATCCCTGTTTCAAGATTTACTGAGCTCCAGTTCACATGATCCATAAAGAATCTAAGAATTACTTTTGTAAAGAAACTATTCAGACATTGTTTCAGCAAAAAATGAGGCAACACGGTAGAAGGTGACACTGTCCCTTTGCTGTCTCATAGATAAAATAGCTCTCACGCTCCAGGAAGAAAAATTCTCTCCTTTGGAAGAATTAGTGAGAGAACATATATGGTCTGCATTGTGTGGGAAATCAATCTCGATGATTGCCACTGTCCCTGCTGGCTTTAAGCTTGTCAATCTCTGCAGCTCATAGTCTGCGGTCTTGCACAAGTACTAAACTAGTCTTTAAAAAAGTGTAGAGCAGTTGTATATGATATGCACCACAGGACAACCTGACTGTGAGTGGCAGATTTGCAATTTGCAGTATGTCCTTTATAAAGAATCACACTTTCTTTTAGAACAAACAGGGAAAAAATATTCTTGTGTTCATCAAACTCTTGGAGCTACGTGACAACAAGCAAGAAGTCCAGAAACCATGGAAAAGAGGGCATCATAATCCATAACACTGCATAATTAATCATTTTCGCAAAAACACAATCTTAAAAGCCTTGAAGTGTTTATAAGCTTCCAGTGGCCTATTAATAAAACACAGTAAAAATGGAAATTAACTCTTTAAAATATGACAGTAGGTAAAATGAAATTTTCCACAGGATAAAATTAGTGCGAGGGCATGCATCTCTTTGTCTGCTGTTCCTTTAGAAAGAATCACTGAATAAATCTAACTTTTGATTTAAACTGAAGGTATGTACAATAGTGTATGGGATGGTAACTAGTTCTACAGAGCAGGAAAAATGTTAGCACAGGAGCCATATAATCTAAAAATAAAATTGTTCCAATGGTTTAGCAGATTGGCTAAACAGCACAATTTCTGAAGGCAGGAACTATCAAGAAATTCAAGCATTTTTCCATTGCCTATCACAATTTTTTTTAAAAAATAAAGCCTAATTGGTTTACAATACACACTCATCATTTCACATGCCAAAAATACCATCTATTAGAGGAACATTAAGACGATAAAATAATCCCACAGAAGCAAGAAAAACTGTAGTTGCGGATTAAACCTCTATGGTTTAATACAAAGGGCACCACAGGAAGACATTAATGTGGAACCTAATTTTGGAAACGTAATGATAATGACTATTTTCTAACAGCTAATAAGAATAATTGGCATTTATACTAGTGTCTTGCCTCCTGTATGATCTGGATGCATTCAGTACCACGGAGGTGAAGCTACCTTTTGGGTGAATGAGGAGTGGGGGAAAAACAGGTCTGTGACATGCTGTAGAGGAGCGCTGGTAGGAGTGTTTCACACAGCCATCCTCCAGTTGCCATGAAAAGGCCAGGGATGTTTATGTGGATGGGTTCTGAGCTTGGGGAGCTAAGCTAAAGCGGTACTGAGTGTTTTAGAAAAGCTCAGGCTAATGTCTACCTAAAGTGAAAGGAGCTGGGAGTATGGAGTCTTTATAGTCTTTTAATTCCATTTGTGCTTGGGGGATTTTTTTCATTTTGTTTTTAGTTAATTTTTCAGTTTTTATTATGCTAAGTAAATACTGAAAATAGCTCGTATTATTGATTTGGTAGTAAGATAATAATAAAACTGATGTAAATTTAGATAAAATTGTGTAATAATGACATAAAAGCTCTTATTAAGCTTCAGAGAAAGAAGCATGTATATACATGTTGAGCTAGTCCAAAGGTTCAGGAAGTTAGGCATATCTAATGCTGCTACTTCCTCAAGATTACAAAAGCTGTTATGTATCGATCATAGACTGAGTCAAAAACTGGGTTCTCCAAACAGACACAGTGGACTAGGGAGTGATACTGGTCATCACTAAACCACCGTGCCTGAATTTTCAAGCTATGGTTCCCCATACACTTTAAATTGCCATCAGCCAGCAGTGCTGTTGCAGCAAGTTACCCTGCGCTCTCCACAGCTTCACTCCTCCGCTGTCCTGGCATCAGCTTTTGCTTGTGGATGAGGCCATAAGTGTTGATGTGGCTGGAGGGGAATAAGATTGGGAACCCAAGCAGGTTAAAACTAACTGGTTTTTCTCTCTCTTTCTTTTCCCCTCCCTCTGGGTTAGTTTTACCCCGGATCCGTTTCCCACTCCATACCACTGTGTGCCTTCACCAGCACTGATGCTCTCTCCACAGAGAGGAAAGAGCTATTCAGCCACCAGCTGCCTGGGTCAGGGAAGAGCAGGACTGTTTCCTTTGGCAGTAGTGTTCGAAGCCTGTGCGACACCGTGGCTGCCACCACATGGCACTTGCTCTTCCCCTGGGACCTGAGCTGACTGCAGGTGGCACAGTCACGGTGGTGACCTAGTTAACCAGGATCTTGGCCCAGATACAAGCTCAGCTTTCTGTCCCTAGGGAGCCTGGTTTCAATACGAGGCAGGTAAAAATGGAAATGGGGTTGCTCATCTCAATGTAACCCTTCTAACAGGTCATGGGCCACAGTTTGGCCCAGAAAGCAGTTTCTCCTCGGGTGCTGTCTACGCAATCACATATAGATGCTCACAAACCACCTTCTCCTGTCCTCTGTGCTAATCAGATATGAGCCAGCTCTGGCCCTGCAAAGGTTAGTTGCATGGTTGTGCTCAAGCCCATAAGTTATACTGACAAGAGCTTTGCAGTATGTGCTAACGCAGCTAAACGGTGTACAGTCCATCAAGGGGGAGCACAGGCAGATTTAGGCCATAAATAATGACATCTGTCTGGTCAACATGTGCTCAGAGTGGTAAGGCAGGTTATGAATCAACTGGTTTGATAGACATTGGCACAAGCATACTCTTCCAGTACCCACTGACTAAATACTGGACTCTAAGCTGTCTAATGCCATGGGAATGAGATTGAGTTATTGCATTTGCGAGCATTAATCTTGGGCTCAGATGAGTTGTGTAAGATCATAACTGAGGGCTTGGAAACTTCCAGCTTACTCTTTATCTTTCTCTGCTATAAAATGGCTGAATGATTTTTTTGAATTAAAACCAAAACAAATAAAAAAAATCACTGCTGTGCTAAAATCTGTATTCCAGATTATAGTACAGAGCATATTTTTATGGCAGAGTTTAAAGTAGAAATGTGGGTAGAATCTTAATTAAAGGATTGCTATAGGACTCGCATTATCGGTTGCCAATAACTATCATACTGTATACGGTTAAATATCACCTTCTAGGCCTGCATTTAGCAATATCCCCGACATTTAATGTTTCTTTTTCATAAGTACAACAAAATCTGTACTTTAATTTAATACGTAAACTGCATGTAACCTTATTAACATGTTTACTATGATATTCTGATTGAATTTCTTTCATTCTTCAAATAAGGTCTGCGGAGAGAAAGGAGATGATCCCAGGGTATTTTACATACACACAGTAATATCAACAAGGTATTAGAGAGCATGCTGCAGCCCAAGTTATTTAAAAGTATTGTTCCTTTATTGTCTGCATGTGAAATCAGAATCATGTGTGTGGATATGAAATTGCCCCAAAATGGGGTTATGACATAAAAAAATTGGGGAGAATTCAAAAGCATGTTACTGAGTTTTATTCTACTGCGTTGCCACATGTTTAAGAGGATGTAGTTGGGTGAAGGGAACACAGTCTGTAATGGGAATATATTGGTTAATGAAGGCTCGTAGCACATGGCCTCATCACAGGCCTAATTGGACACAACAGCACCGATCTCAGTGGTGTTGTACCCACATATGCTGGCAGCAAATCTGGCCCCATGCCTGTAGGCAATGAGCAGTAATGTTAGAGCAAATATGAAAAAGAACAACTCTACTAATGATTTTGAACTGAGATCACTGGTGACACAGTTCAATTACAGCATTAGTTCCTGGTGTCAGAGAGGGGTTAAAATGGAATGTAATGACTCTTTAGCAGATAGATTTGGAGCAATTAGAAGTCTGAAAATGTCTCTCTGTGTAACTAAAAATATAATTGCTTTTGAATAGCTAGGCTATAGAATCTTTTTTCTACTTTTTTCTTTTTCTGCACTGAAAACTGTGAGTTTTACTCCTATTACTCATCTACATGGACTTAATTGACTGAGGTTCTAAACCCCAACCCTCTAGTGAGTACTGATGAGGTTTTAAATTACTCTGAATTGCAAGCACTTTAAAATACAGGCAAGGAAGTGTGGTAAGGCAATACAGCATACAGAGTGAAGTGGTGGGTTTAGATTATCTCGGTTTCACATCTTTGCATGGAACTCCACTAAGGCCACCTTTGAAAGGGCAGCATTGCCCACTGTTAATCACTGTGTTGTTCCTATGCTCTGTTGTCTGCAGCTGTTTCCAACCGGTCACCAGAAGTGTGTAGAGCTTGTGTTTATTATCCCTGGCCGCAGCAGTATGATGACCAAGGCTGAAATATTTTTGCTGAAGGACAACCTTGCTATCCCTTCTACACTTTAGCTGAAAACATGCAGGTCAGGAAGGAATGGGTGGGAGTGGGAGAGGACCAGTTTCATGGAAGAGTCTGACACTTCCCCACAAGGCTCTTCCCTATTTTCCTGTCTACCTTCTACGTCACAGGTTCAGACCAACACAGCATACACCACAGCAACCCTTTGGTAGATATCCTTCTGTTTTCATTACCTTAATTCTGGAGTTTCTGGGCGTGACTGGGTTTCTGGGATCTTTTGATCACAAAAGGTCTAGCTTTTGATGATCATAGCACCTGCAGCAGGAGTTTCTGAATGCTGAATAGAGACATTTGCACTGTACTGAAATGAACAGGAGTGCTAATGGGATACGAAGCAGTCATACTGTGTAGAGGGACCATGCTGTACATGTATTTCAGGCAGCTTTTCAGCCCAGCATCATTCTTCTGCAGTGGTCCTCTGCCTCAAAGGGAGGGGAAGCTTCTCTAAGTTCTGTACTAAAGATACTCTGAACAGCAGCGTTCCCATATGACAAGGAGCTGGAGAGCCAGATCTTGCACTTCCCTCCTTCCACACCTCAGATGTGTCAGACTTCAGGAGGAATGCAAAGCCAGAAAGCAATGTCTTTCAGCTGTCAGTGTGTGATCATAACCCACTGATGCAAAATAGACCCAGAACTACTCTTATCAGGGTTGGAGTCAGGCAAAAAAACAAGGAGCTGAATAAATTCCACTCGTGCACCTCAAATGAGCTAGACGAGTTCTTGAGAACTTCTTCTTGGTGAGATGCTGCTGCCCTTCCATGCCCTCCAAAGAGTCTGAAAGGCATACTGCAAAGCCACTGGGGCAGAAACTCATCAGAGGGCAGCAACAGAGGAGTACATAAATTGTCATGCTGCCAAGCATCCTCTCTTCTTCCAGTTTTGTAATTCATTTTCATTGTGGTGAGCAAACTTCATTGATAGACATGATGACAGAGGAATACCGATAGCTCTCCAATAAACAGCTACCTCCCAGGTGTCACACACTTGAGACAAAATGCATATCATATTGGCTAAGCCATCTCTGCCTGAAATCTGATAGTGCTGGCAAGCAGCAAGAGATGCCAGTTTCAGTATCCCCACGATTTTGTTTCGGACATAAGGAATTGCAGAGACTGAGAAACCTTTTGAGCTAAACCTTAAACACTGAGGCTCTGGCAGTTCTTCAGAACATGGACCCAAAATGGGAGCACAGGCTTAATGTTGGCATGAAGAGCTAAAGCAAATATACATACATTTCTATCATTTTTATGGCACTACCAGATGTTCTGCCCCATCTTCTACAGTGCTAATGTGGGTAATGAGGCTGCCTGAAAACATCAGGTCACCTGACCTTGAGTGGAATTTTCCTCATTCTTATGAACAGCAAGGTTGCATTTGTTAGCTAGGGAGGCAATAAATGTTTATGCCCAATTTAAGCAATTGCAGACAGTACCTATTATGTTTAGGGTAGTGGTTTTTAACAGCAAAGATGAATTGAAAAAAAGAAAGTATAACTGCTGTTTTATTAAGACATAAATCCATGGAGGTTTAATTGGAAGGAGACAGGTGAAGGAGAGCAGTACTCTGCCTTCTTCCAGAATTTCTCCCACATAACATTCCCAGCAGAGTAGTAAGTGCCAGCATATTCCACCAAGGAAACAAAAGGAAGAAAGATTTTATCACAAGCACAGTCTTCACTGGGTATTCAGTGATCTACACGTGAGATATTATTACTGACACTTGCCACTTCTGAGAGTTGATTAATTGTTCTGGGGGTATCAAATATATCTCAGCAGAGTCCAGTCTGTTTGTTTAAAAAGTGATCAGTGTTGGATTCTTGTTAGTGATTCCTGATAACTCCATTTTTTTCTCCTGACCACATTTTTAATTTTCACCTATGCAACCCTTACATCAATTTTCAAGTGATATTATAGCACTCCAGAGTTCCAGGAAACAACACAGTCGATTGCAGCAAAAGTCTAATAACTAGAAGTTCCTGGATTCAAACTGTGATTAGCCATTAACCTATCGTGTGACCTCAGACATGTCTCTTAATTCTCTTGTCCCTCAGTTTAGCTATATAATTTGTTTTCAAACAATTACAACACCTAGCCAAAAGATTAAGAGCCTCCTGTGAACCAGCTATCCTGAGAACACAGAATTAGAAAACAATGACAAAAGGAGCACAAAAGGAAAGTGAAGAAGGTAATGAGTGCTAAAATAGTTACCAAAAAGGAAATAAAAAGGTTCATCTCCATTTGTGTGAGTGCCTTGTTGCACTATCTGCTCTTTAATATTAAACAAACCTTCTTCTAAACAATCTCATCAGCATCTGCTTGTTAGGGATTTTTCTTCTTCCAGATTTGTTGACTAATAAATCTGGCATCCAGGTTCTTTTTAGAATTAATGTAATCTTATGGCTAGAGCAGATGAGAACAAGTAGCTTTCCATGTCTGGAAAAATCTGGTAGCTCACTCAAAGCTGTGTTGGCAACTTCAACTCCCATCACTGATTATTTTTTCCCCCCACATGTAAAATAAATCTGTATAGTAATTAAAAATGTGGAAGACATTGTTTTGCAAATGATGTGAGCGCAGTTCTGAAACCCTTTTACACCATTTTAGACACAAAAAGAGATTTCTGACATGAGGAATTTCAAACACAACTATATGCAAGACCTGCTTGCACTGATGTAAACACTGAGACCTCTGAGTACGGACCCAGTTGCAGGTGCTCACAAATTCAGTTGCTCTGCCCATTTCGGATCAAAAGCAGAGCAGAGGGTGATCCAGGGACATCACAGCTGGCCAGAGAAAAGTCACTCTGAGCTTGGATGCACTCTAATGCCACACCCCAGCAGAGTCCTGGTCACTCCAGCTTCACCACATCCAGAGCTAAACACATAATCTTGATACAGTATGGATTACACCACATTAACCATACTGCTTGGATCATCATTTCCTTAGACGTCTTTGTGCCAGGGTCTGTTTTGCATTGTGTGGGCTCAGTCCCGTCTGTGCCATTTCTACTTCATTCCCTGCACTTTATCGTCGTGGCAGACCAGTAGCCACGGACCTGCCTTTGTACAGACTTTTATGCCTGTTGCCAGATGTAAATTCATCTCCAAAGGAAAAAAAGAACAAACTTGCAATTAAAATATTTTGTTTCTGGATTGATTGCATCTTCTCCCTCAATTACTACTCTTCTCCCGCTCCCTATGGCTAAGATCCCTGAAGGAGGGTTGTTGCTGGTCACACATGCATTCCCGTGTGCTACAAGCCATACGATGAGTCGGTGCTTTACCCTTCCACCTTTCTGGCCAGTCCACGGCACTGACACTCCCCCACTGTCACTGCTTGAGTCTTGTTAGTGCCCTTCAGCACTCTTAGCTGAAGCACTCCTGAATCACTGTGCTGCGTTTGTCTCCCATCCCTCCTGGGCAGAAAGGAATTCCTAAACGTGTATTTTCTTTTTCCAGAACTGCCTGGAAAGAGCTTGCCCGTGACAGTCTAAGGACACAGTCAAGGCAAGATTTGTTGGTACTCGCATTTAATAACCCCACTGGTATATTCTAACAAACAAGCTCTTGGGCACTTAAGTCCTTTTTCAGGTCAGCTCATACATGATGCTTTTCATCGGTGGGCCTCGAAGTGCTTGACAAATGAAAGCATTGTCATTTTGCAGATGGGGAAAAGAGGTGTGGAGCAGGAGCCTAGCACAAGAAGGGCATGATCTCACAGCTTTTAGGAAGCACTGAAATGTAAATAATGAAGAGAAAGGCAGAAGGCCGCATACCTAACCGCTTCACCTCGGCATTATGCACTAGGTTCTCCCCTGCCTGACACTGCCAACACAGCGTTATCTTCCATGAACCGGGTGGTAATTCGAGATACAAGATTTTAATTATTAATAAAAGGCTCTTGGAGACATCATGCCCTGTTAGAGAAATCTTTTACAGTGAAACTCTGCAGATGGGGCAGAATGTCGGCTTAAACGATACGATTAATATTTATGCAGCTTGATAAGCTAGTTTAGATCCTGACCCTCACTTGGTTTCTGTGGACGTGTTTTCTTGCTTGCATCCCTTCCCTCCCTCCTCTTCCTCCTCCTGCCCCCACCCTGGTAGTAATCGTGTGGCTGCTGCTGCTGCCATAGCTCTCAGACTCCAAGGTCAAGTTTTGAAGCTACAAGGGGGCTGAATGCTGCTGAGTCTTAAACTGGAGCTCCTACCCACCCCCCCTTTTCTGCACCTCTTTGCAAAGAAGAAGAGGAGGGAGATCTGCTGGCATCTATTTAAGTGCGAAACAGGATATATGAAAGCACAAAGCTCAGATGGTCAGTCTTGGATTAGGATAGCGGTTTTAAATTTTGACAGGGTTTTAGGTGATGCAGAAGGAGAACAATAAGAAACTCAGGGTAAGGAAGCTCCAGAAGAAGATTAAGTGATCCTGTGAAATGGTTCTGCAAGACACAATAGACCAGGGAGCATCATTTTTATACGCTCTAAAATTTAAAGGAACAGGAACCTAACACATCTATCATGGTTTTGTTCAAGAAAAGTTCCCCTATTTTTTCCAGTTGTGCTGAGTTGCCTTATTTTACCTCTCAGCGACAGTATCAGCCTAGGGCCTATCAATACATCACTGTGGGACAATTCACTCATGACACACTTTAAATGAAATATCCACAAATTGGATTACAGCCCCAAAGCGCTCAGTAATTCATGCTTTCACAGCGTAATAACAAGTGTGCTTGCATAGGAAAAGCAACACTGAATTTAGCATAAAGCCTTGCTTTTCCAATTTTATGTGATGAGAGCAGGCAAAAAAGCGGTGTTTTGCCTATTCAGTGGCACTAACCTTAAACCTCCCCATCAGTGAGTGAATGCAAGGCTGTGAGCATTAGAGGGCAGCACAGTAACACTTTCCCACCTGCGAGGAAAAGGATTTTAGGATGCCATCACTTCCAAGTGGTCCAGTTCAGATAGTTCTGTCAGACCTCCAGGAGTTTCACATATCTCCCGTTAAGAGGTCTCTTTTCTTAAAGGGCTGGGGAACAGAGGATGGGAACAGTGTTGGTCACAGGAATAGGTGAAAGAACAGTAACTTTCATGTTGTGGCTGCTGATAAAATTCCTGACCTTACAGTCTCTCTATTGGCAAAGGTTTATTTGTCCATTTGTGGCTTGCTTTCTTTGCTCTCACTTTATAAAGCTCTTAATGCTGTTTTCTGGGAGAGGGCAGAATCAATCCAGTGCAATGATTAACATACCAGTTGAGTCGTAATTGAAGCATATTGTATCTTCCAGACGCTCAAAAAAAGTCTGTCTTTGGAAAGGGCAAGTTTAAACATGAAAAGAACTAATGATCTGTAATAATGACAAATCACCCAGTGTGTTATCTAATTTACTAGCGCCAGGCACCTTGGCAATTTTTGTGCTCTGAGTAGAAGACTGGACCTTGGTAAATAATCCATAATTACACTACCGTCAGATGAAGATTGATTCAAGAAGGCCATTTTTATCCTGCTGGATCTGAAGGATTTATTCTTTTCCTTTCTTCTTATGTGACTAAGTCACTTTAGTTGTGACAAGATAAGTACATACAGTATCGGAATATACATGAAAATGTTACAGAACCCCTCCATTGCCCAGACAAGCCAGAAGACTGATCCAATTATAACAGGATGAGACAGCCCCAGCTCCCGACTAGGTGTCACGATGAGCCCAGCTGGAGATCCAGACCAGCAAGTGACCTCCAGACTGTCATTCTGCAGGCCAGTGGGCTGGAAACAAGGCTAATGAGGAGGTGATCGGCTCCATCCCCAAGCAACCAGAGTTCCTGTCCCTGCCTCATGCCCACCCCATCCTCCCCACGGCACAGCAGCCAGCTCACAGAGGACCAGCACTGATCAGAGGCAAACGCTGAGCATCTCACAACTTGCTGTACCAGGCTGTGAGTGTCCTGAGGCAGTGTAGCTGAGGGAGGTTTAGGAGGCATGAATGACACAAAAAAAGGCATGCCAAGAACCAAAGGGAAGCAAGAAAACTCCTTCACAACTAATTAGAATGGCATGGTGTCCTAACTCCATCTTTCGGGCAGATGAGAAAGTTTTTCTCCATGGTAAGAAAGAGAAAGCCTGTGAACAGATGCCTGAGGCCTGCAACACACATTCAAAAGACAGGAAGGAGAAAAGAAGAAGAGAAAAAAAGTCTGCTTGCATACTTTCAGCAAACCAGCTGAGTGAAGGCTTGTATCACTGAATTAGCTTTTAAATCAACCAGACCTTCCATAGTCGAGGCCAATGCTTTCATTCTTGTACACTCAGTTTGACATCCTTTGCCCACTCATTCAAACACTACCCGCTATCACTGAACTGTGCTGCAGGGTGCTTGACAAAACAGTGAAAAAACAAAAATATACATAAATAAAACTTGGCATGATATGTCTTTCTGCCTATGTAGATCAACAGCCTTGCCTTTATTGTGAATTTCTTCAAAACAACTTTCCTTTCCAGTAGACAATAATTTAGCATTGTCCAGGGAAAACTCTTATTTCATGCATTTAATTGTACCACAGATGAGTGGAATCTGAGTGAGGAAACAGACACTTACGTGAATAAACTGATTATGAATAGTCTTCTAAAACTTGATTTGGAGGAAAAAGATACAATGGTTGCTTCTTGATTGCCTCTTGGAGCAAGCTCTGGCTCCTGTTTGCCCCACGCATGTGCTTTTTGTTTATGTGGAGACCAGGTTGTCTGGAGGGAAAGAGTTTGTCAGGCTGGTTATCACCTTACATGGAACTGGGATATAACCAAATACATGTATGGATCATATATATGTGTGCATACATATATTTTATATATATATATATGACTGAACTTCCCTTATTCATTTCACCCTCTTGCATGCACAGACCAGTGGTTCACAGGGAATATCAGCACTATCCATTGCACGGGGCTTTCTCCAACAGGGTCTACCCCTCCGTGGTAAAACCTTTGGAAATACTAATAGAAAACTAACTAAAACCCAAACATGGATGCCAGTTACTATGAGATGCTGCTACAGTTATAGTGACAGTGCAGAATAGGAGTGCAAGGAGACTTAAGATGGCCTTAAACTAACTAGCCCAGCTACCAGCAGCTGTGTAGCTGCCCAAATATTTACCCTTCTCCTTAGCTTGCTTTTTACTTTGAGCTACTGCAAGTTCACAGATTCAAGGTATTTTGAGTATAGATACAAGCTGCAGTCACAGCAACAGAGGCAGATATACTGTTAAGGGGAGAAAAATTGAGAAGAAAGAAACTTGAAGAGAGAGAAAAAGGAGAAAGAAAGAAAAAAGTGGCAGCTGGGGCCAAAAGAAGAAATTGCTGTCATGATGGGCTGTAACAAGCTCCTTCACTCTTGGTCAAAAATACAGTAGCACTATATCTTATCTGATATTTCCACTCCCTCTTCCCTGTTTCACTCACTGCCCCATTCATTTTGGTTCTCTATGGAGTCCTGCAGTCTCCTACAAGACTTTCAAGAGCAAGTGGTGAAACAACGTAGGCCATGAGGGAGCTAAGGTCCCTGGGGGTTCAGAAAACCACCCTCCACTGGCTGCCCTGTGGTGAGAGCCCTGGTGTGACAAGAAAAAGTTCAGGGCCACAAAGTGTCTTATTCCCAATCTCAGCCCATGAGGATTATCCTCAAAACCCTTGAAGGTCATCTAAATCTAAATATTTGCTAAGCCCAAATGATGGCTGTCAACACTCCTAAGACTGGCCTGTGTCACAGGCCACTTTTCAGATAGCTTTGGCCCAACCCATCAAGTGTACAAAAATCAAAGCAGGAGCTTCAACTATTATCTGGCAGGACTGTGGACCCTCTCCCAGCTTTTCCTGCTCTATTGGATTGCTGAACATTGCCCATTTCCAGCACACAGCAGTGAGACTACAGCAGTTTCATTTACTTTCTTTTTCATTTAGGTCTACAAAAAACTTCAAAGTACAAAATAGTACAGCAATGCAAAGAAGTGAGCCCCAGCAAATGGCCTGTCCGCTATTAAAAGTCTACTGCTTCCTTTTAGAAGGTGAAGACCCACCTGTCTGCCTGTCTGGACTATCCAGCCAGGTGGGCTTGGCTGGGCAAATGCAAGGTAATCTTTGACGTGTGATCTGCCTGTGGACCCTTTCTGAGGCACTGGAAGGGGTGAAGGAATGTCAGACATACCATCTTTTATATGGGACCAGATAACTAAATGACAAGAACCCAAGTCCACAAAAGGACTTTTGCTCCTAAGACTAGAAAAAAGTCCTGCCTAAAGCCTGTCCTGTTCTGCATCTGAAAAATTGTAGTCAATTTTGTTTTCTTGTGTAAAGTTCTTCATTGCTGCATCCAAATTTAATATAACCTCAGGATACAGTTCCCTGATTGTCCAGATAAATCTTTTTTTTTGCAGCTGTTTGCTGGTGTGTTTCTGTGATTGGAAGGCACTCTGGGCCTGTACCCTGACCTGGAATTTGAGAACTCAAATGCAGCTTCAGTGATGAAACTTGCTCTGCACACTTCCAGAGCTTCTGCTGTATTGACAGCTCCACTTCAGCAGCTATCTCCCACCTAAATCTGATCACGAGCTAAAAATGTGGGAGTTTTGTGGCCAGCTTCCCTGATGTACCTGCTTTTCAAGTTTGCCAGCAGTGTTGTGTTCTGTGCAAAACACAGGGACTCTGGCAAACCTTTCTAAAAAGCGTTGAGGCTTTGAATGCTGCCTCAATTTTACACAGCTGCATAGTTGTGATAGCATCCACCCAGGAGATCAGATGCCTGAGTGTAGTGCATTTTTTAAGAGTTAGTGATTTCAAATGCCTGCTTCTTGCAAGAGCACCTCAACAAACAGACTGGTTTGGGGGTAATATTCTACCTCTCTTGTTGAAGAAAGAAATAAGATTTCTTGGGCAAGTGTGACTCTTTACCCAGAGAACAAGACACATGACTGGGAAAGGAGATTCCTGGGTTCCTGATTGTAAAAATACAGTAGATATGCTTTAGGCAATAATTTAATAGTACAAATAGCACTGACAGTCTGCTTTTCTTCTCAGCACGGTCATAAATAATTGTAACACAGTATTTTCTTGCTATTTGCTTCATTTCTAACTTTAACCTAGCTTGGGGAGTGCTTTGATAGAAAGAGCTTCTTGCTCTGGTTTTTGGCTCTCTGATTGGCATGGACCAGTCTACACAGTTGAAAGAGGCAGCAGAAGATACTCTTATTCCCCTTCTCCTGGTGTGTCATTGTGGTCTTCATGATTTGCCTGAGGGTGAGTTAATACAGCAGTGTTTAGGCTTTGCCTGTGGAGTTGCTTGGAGGAATGTATGGATGCATGATTTGATGTGGCCTTCCTCTGCAGACCTCAATAGCTTTGTAGGTGCAACTTACCATCTGCATGGAGCAAGTCTGGGACCAACTTTTGGATGAGTTCCCCCTTTAAGTGAGATGTAGCTGAAGTGGGTGCTATTGTTTGTGTAGGTTTTCAAACTGATAACATTTGCCTTATTTATGTTGGAATATACTCCCCCCCCCTTGACTATCATCCAAGTGTAGAGGTGTTAAAAATAGGTATAGTTGCCCCACCGTAGCTACTGAATAGAAAAGCATCCCTCCACTGGTTTTTGGTAAAATCACACACAGTTTTAATGCATGACATGTTTCACGGCTTGTAAAGACACATGGGTTGTGTATTTTGGTGATGAGATTCTGGTATACTGAGGACTCACAAACCTTTCCTACTCCGCTGGAGGTAGTACATTTTCTGCATAAAGCATTTATGTACTGCAGACAGGGGGAAAGGGCTAATGCTTTTTCTTCTCTTTAGCAAAACACATACACCCCTCTCACAATTATGGAGGCAAAATCAACTGGTAAAGACATACCACAATGAAACCTGCTGCAGAACTTCACTATATAGTTTTGGGGAAAATATATGCACCATTTATGCAGCTTCAGTTTTAAGGTGAAGCTTCTCTCTGGAGTATTGGATTTATTTTTTCCTTGAGAACATGTCTGAAAATATCTCCAGCATAGTATAATCTATCTCGTTATAAAGGCAAAGAGAGCTCATCAGAAGTATATTTTATGAGCTCCAAGTATAAAAGCTCCCTCAGATAGGAACAATATGACAGCTGGCAGACAAGCAGCAGACTCTGTCAGAGGCGAAGAAAGCTACTCAACTGTTCTTTAAATCGCGTAGTAGGACTTTTAACAAGTGGGGCCTCCAGTCCCCATGACAATATGTTTGGTGCACATAGCTCTGCCATCACCTGTCCTCGTTTGAATGGTACATTACTGTGATCAGTCCTATTTTGGATGAGCATGCAGTCTTCTTCTAATCGCTCTCTTGCAGAATATCATGTTTAATTCCTGGATTTCACGGTTCTGCATGATGCAGTTGGGTGTTGCTCTGCAGAAAGACGACTGCTGTGCGTGTGAAGTATTTGAGTGATTGGAGCGGCAGGGCATAGTTGTGCAGGCTGCAGGAGCTGGGGAAAGGTGTGAACGCAGCGTGAGCTAAGGGAGGCACTGTTCAGGAAGGGTGAAGCCAATCAGTCGGAGCAAGACATTTAGAGGGCAGAGAGGAGAGGCTGGGAGTGATTGATGAGGAAAGACCACATTGGGAAAGAAAGTGAGTCCCTGTGGAAAAAGACCCTTAGAAACACGTCCTCTCATGACAGAACTACAGTGACGTTGGAGATAATGGAATGAGAAAGCAAAGGAGGAATTTCCTTTAATGAATCTTAATCTTAAATATACTTAAATATTTCTATTCAGATCAGTTCTCCACTCATCACTCTTAAGGCAAACTCTTGACCTTGTAACTCCTCAGTCAAGACCTGCGTACTATTATGATGAAATTCTCTTTTTCCTTGGACAGTTGTCTCTTTCATGGGAGGTAAGAAACAAGAGTGTGTGCTTTCTGCAGTACAACAAATCACAGTCTTACAGGTGTTTCATTTCTGTCTTCATTTTCTCTGTATCAGTCCTTTTTGCCACTCCTCAGCTGCTTCTTTCTACCAAGAAAGATGGCCAACTGCCTGATTAGAGGAAAGCAGCTTGAAATGCAGTTGCTTTGTGTCAGCGACCTACCTCAAGTCCCAGCCTGTGCTGAGCATCCAAACAGAAGTTGTTCCCTTGGAAGTTGCTAGCCCTCTCCCTTCAGGTTCCTTTCAAAGAGGTGATGATGCTCCAGACTCCTCTGCTTTGTCTTGATTCAGTGTTTCTATTAGTGTTATGATCCCTACGCTCTTCTCATCATTTTATTTCACTCCCTTGTGGCTGATTGTTTTCTAGGCCTGTGGCAGCTTCTCAGTGAGGAGATGGGCTGTTTATTTCAGGTGGGCCACCTCCAGCATGGGAATGTGGCCTGGGGAACTTTGATGTTGGCTGGAAATAAACCAGCATGGGAATCTCAATGACACAAGGCCAGACTTTGTCTTATTTTTCAGCTTTCTGTTTTCATTCCCTTTGCTAGTTCTCCCCCAACTTTCTTTTTTTCTGGTTCTTTTTTTTTTTTCTAAAGAAAGACCTTACCTAGAAATGCGACTAGGAGGACGGGGAGGGAGAACCACAGCATGAAAAGATCAAGTGTTTCAGCAAATAGATATCTTGCTAGGAACATAGCACATAAAACATGCAGGAGTGCAGGTAGGAGGCCCTTGGCCAGGGAGATCAAGCTGAAGGAAGGCAGAGCAAGTTAGGGCAGAGGGTCCTATTGTGTTCCTTGCATTAGGGACCATGGCATCTGCATTCACCTCTCTCTACATTTCAGAGAGAACCGTCTCTGTTGCCTCAAGAAGTTAAATTGCATTTGCTGTGCTGCAAGCAAGGAGGTACTTTTGAGGAAAGAATTAGTATCATCTTTTACATGCAGACTCATTAATTTCTGTGATGTGCTAAATCTGCTCACTTGGTTGATGGTTAGTGCAGGCATTTTCTAATTGCTACCCATAATGCACTTCTAACCCCAGAGAAGCTGATTTCACAGCCTTTATTTTCCTCCCCTTGCATTTTGTTAGGTGGGATTATGTTGAGATCATGTAAATTTACAAAAGAAAATCTTTTCTGCTCTATAAAGGTACTGTCTGGACATCCACAGCAGAGGCAAGGGCTTCATACGCTTATGAATGAAAGGAGGCAATGGCAGCAAATTCAATATATTGCAATTTTAGTATATTCTGGCTTCTTTCAGATGCTGTTTTGTTGTGCTGTCCAACAAAGTTATTTATAGTTCTAAGTTAAATATATATCCCAGCACCTTTCAAAAATGACTGTTTCCCCTCCCCCCCAGATGCTTTTATTTTTGAGGTAACTATCCAGAGAAATCTGGAAGGAAGCCAGTTCGTTAGAAAGGTGGAACTTTTGTCCTTGCTTATGGAAAAGCAAAAATAAGCTGGGAAACAATGTCACATCTGCTTTCCACAAAAAGAAGTAATCTAGCAACAGTGGCCATGCATGAAGAATTGGAGTTTATGGAAGTACCACCCCAGTGTCCCATTTGGTGAGAGAGGTCTCCCATGTCCGGGACAGTTGGCTTCTCCACTGGCTTCTCACATTTCTGTTAGTGTGGGCACAGAAGTCTGAGTCTTTCAGATTGCGTTTACTTTGAAGAGGCGTCTCTGACTATGATTTGAGTCAAAAATGAATTGAGCCTGCAGCCTAAACTAAGCTTGCACTAGTGAGTTGCTGTGTATGCTGTTGAAGAGCTTCCTGCTGTATTTTCCCTCTTGCAACAGCCTGCTGTGGGGTCAGATGAACAACCAGAGCTGATGCAGGGGGGAGAGATTGCAAGAAGGTAGGGAAAACCAGGGATTGCATTTTCAGTGTATCTGTTCGATCAGTTTACCTGTAACACGAAACTTCATTTTATACCTGTCTCACTGAGCAGCTAAACTTCAGCCAGACAGCTCCATAGGTATGTTATGTTCAAGATCTGAAGGGCCTCCTATTTTCATGTGTCCCATTACACACAAGCACATTGCTGTTAGGCTTGTTGGCAGACGGTAACTCTTCCAAAGAGTGCAGTGTATCGCCTCAGTTACGGCCCAGAAAAAGGAGCAATGAATCAGAAGCCAGAAAAAAACTCAAGCACTAGCTATAGGAAAATAGTTAGGCTTGAAAATAGACTGCCAAATGTACTGCCCTGTGCTGCAGCATGCCTTCAGAGTGGCCTTTGGGGAAGGATTGCTCAGGAAACGCTGCACATGAGTTTATAGTATCTTTTGTGCACAAAAGGACATTTCACTTTGGAAGAGAGAAGTGACTCTGATGCTGGGTCTCCTCACCTGATTTTTAGGGCTGCAGGCAAATGTCTGCACCTCTGGCTGGGTCCTGCCCTGCCATTAAGCCAGCCGAGCGGGACGTTCAGCAGAAAAGGACAGGACACGACATGAGAAATTGCTGGATGTGACAGATAACCGCATGAGGAGCTGACAGAAGTTAGAGATGGCGTCATGAGGGATGGCTGGATTTCACAGGTGGCTAAGAGGGAGCTAATGTGAGAAATGGCCAGACTTCACAGATAACTGAGCTGGGGAGTGCTGGGGACCTTCCTGGCCGTGGTCCTGCAAGGCCACCAGTGCGTGGGTAACCATATCACTAATACTTTATTTGGGTATAGATGTAGCAACACTGGCACCCATGGGAAAAAAAGGACTGCTGTTTATTTGGGAAGAGGCTGTGGCAGGCAAAGGGAGGTATGAGGGTGGCAGAAAGGAGGATCAAAAATGGGACAGGGGATAATAAGGTGCACAAATCCTGTGAGCAGTGCTGCCTGGGGGGTATCTGATGGTCAGCCCTGCTCAAATAGACCAAACCTGTTCTTCTGACCATACCACAGGGGTCCAAGCTGTGGCTGGGAGGTCCGGGGTGGGGGACGGGGTGCTCTCCTGGGTCCACAGGGGGATGCCTGGGTGAATCAATGGGGCATCCCGGTGTCACTGTGTCCGTGCCCATTCCAGTCTCGAGGGCACTGGCAGCTGTCGCCACTTCTAACACTGACAGGCACGGTGCTGGGGCACCTTACCTGGGACAGGAACAGGTAAAACTGCTGGCCCCAAATCGCAGACTGGTATTTTGTCCCAAGAATTTCTAAGAATAAAAAGATAATCATCTTCTTTCAAGTAAAAAAATAGTTGAGAATGTTCTGTAAAACTAACAAGAGTATATCAGAAAAGGAAAAATAACCCATAAAAGGTTTGTTGGGAAAAAACATTTATTATTTTAGTGGGGTGCAGAGGGTTACTTAGGGACAGGAGTGCAGGGGGTTAATTTCTCAGTGTTCTTACACTTATCAAGCAGGAATGCTTGGAGGACTAATCATAAATAATCATAATCATATCCTGCCTAGATGGATACGGGTTTAAACATAGATGCAGTTGCCTGCAAATTGTTCTATAAAGATACTGAAGGCAAAGAGGGGATATGTGAAATTAACAGCAGAATGGGCTAATTAAGATCTTCAGATAGGTGCTTAAAACTGGGTTGTTTTGTAGAATGTTGCTTTCTTGACTGTGCCTTCTAAAAATGCTGTTTTCTTGAGTGGTTTTTGCTGTTTTTTTTTTTTTAACTTAACACACATACACCCCCCCCAGCACTTCTGTTTTGACCTCTCGGGGACACACAGGTGTACAGGAGAGAGTCTGATCTAATGAACTGCAGCTGGAGAACGCTGAGCCCACCTTGCAGTTTCTTGGTCCTGCTGCCTCTGACGTGTTTTGCCGGGGAAGCCTCTGGGAACACACTGGCACTGAATAACATTGAAAAGAAAAAAAAAAAAACTTTTTAAGCAGCACTTTTTTGTTGTTGTCTTAAGGGTTACTGAGAGAGTCTCAGTCTGCACAAGCTGAACATTGCCTTCTGAGCGGGTCTTGTGGTCGGTTAAAAACTCCTTACATTTTCTCCTGAAAAATTCACTCTCTCCTGCAGTTTTCCATTTCACCCAAGGGCCTCTTGGCTAACTCATGAATTTATTTAGTAGAAGCAACAGGAAGGCTGGAAGAAAGTGGACATGACAGAGCTGTAAAAAAAGCATTGGCTGTGGCAAAGGAAAGGAAACGCTGCATCTTCCACATGAAAGGATAAAAGGTACAGAGCTAACCAGAATTCATCAGCCGCTTCTTTCCCATCAATAATTTAAAAGTTGTTCTCATTTTTTCAGAAAATAAAAATTTTCTTAAGATCTAGAAGGGTTCTGCACTCATGCCAAAATTGTTGAATCTTTCCAAACTTTCTGGCAGATCAGCAGCAGTTTCAATTCCTAGGTAATTGCAGGTACCGTGTTGGCACAAATGTTTGAAAAGTACTTGTCTGGGGCACTACTCTGGAAAGCAAATGTTCACATCTCTCCATATGTGGAGGATCAAGTCTGAGCTCCAAAGGGCAGCCATCAGCATTAGAGGGAATGTATCTCCCCAGCTGCTTTACTACCACTGCTTTTATCATGGCAACAATTTGCAATACTCCTAAAACACAAGCACATAAATTCACACACTTTGCTTTCAGAGCAGATGCTCTTTGGGTTTTTTTGGGTCAGCTGTGCCCCTAATGACAATTGATGGTTCAGATCGAATGCATGTTGTTATGCTATTTCTATGTGTGGTTATTGGGATTGCTTCTTGTTTGCGTGTTGATAGTTGCCTGCCAGCTGGTGGCTCGATTCTGCTGGACAATTAGCAATTTTCCCCATCTGGTGAATAGATTTACTCTGCATGCATTTTGCATGTGATAACATCTGAGGTTCAAATAGAGATGTTTTGGTAAAAAGCTCTTCTTCACTGTCCAGAGCAGGGCATTCTCCTGTATGCTTTGCATGTTTTCAGAGAACTATGGCTTTTGAGAGCGATGGAAGTCCTGTTTAAGTGGTTTGTGATGCTCCAGTTAGACCCTGGTGTTTGCAGTTCTCCTAGAAACGAAGCAAAACTACAGAAATAGTGTCCCTAATTTGGTGAATAATAAATATCAAGGATTTTTTCCTTTTCACACAAACTTTGTTCATAATTAAGTGTCGAGCTCTTTTGGTGATCCGCTTTGTTTCCACCTCCTGCACAGCTCCAAATTAACAGATACCCTGTAAAACCAATCACTGCAGGACTGAATTGTTTCAGAGTCCACTTGACTACATCTCATCCTGCCAAATTCCAGCTGATCGTAGAAGTCATGCTGTGCACCCATTTAAATTGAAAAGCTCACAGGCTTGGTTGGGCCATTTCAAAGTTTGTAGAGATTTAGCTCTAATCCTCTTAAAATATTAGGCCATGTGACCTTGCATACCATATTGTCAGTGGGATAAAGATCCCTTTGATTTTTATTTACACTTCTTCACATGGGAGGAGGCAGGTTAATTCATTACATCTCAGTGCCACCTTTGGCTCCCCCTCCCCTCCCTTAGGTCACTCATGTGGATGCAGGAATGCTTCAGCAAGTAGGGTTTGCATTTTTCTGCAGCTCTGTGCTCCAGTTTGTTCTCCAGAGGCATGCTTACAAGATGTCAGCTTTGCAGGCAAATAAATTGTTTTATTTTTGCATAAAAGATGTCCTTCCATCTATCTTTATGGACTGGAGTTTTTATAGTTTTCACTATAAATGTTTCATGCAGACAATTTCAACAATTCATGTACTTGCTTTTACTTTATAACTTTTCAATTAAACAATGGTTTTTAAAAGCTGGCAGTAGTTCCAACCCGTTGTTGTTATGAATTTTGCCTTCAAGTATTTTTTTTTGTTTACAGTGTAGCAAAAAGAAGGCATAAGGAGTATAGAGAAGAAAAATGCTGTAACCATGGAGGATAATGGGTTTGAAAAAAACAGAGTACACAGAAGTCCCACAGCCCCTACCTTCATTACTTTGCGTAGTTATTTAAACACATGCAAAAGTAGTAAAAATTTTTGATTTACTAGTGGGCTTGGCTAGGAAACTAGGTTCCATGCAAGGAAAAATATGAGGCTTTTCTGTCTAGGAGAGGAGGGAAAGGGAAGGAATAGTTTTCAGAGACAAATTGAGAGAGTTTTGGTGCTGTCCAAGCATTCAGTATTTTGACAATGAAAAAAAAAATTGCAAGAGGCTGGTTACTTTCTGTGAAAATATCGTTTTAACTGAAATCTCATTTTTCTATCTAGTACTGCATTCAAATTTTGGCTAGTGTTGTTTTCCTATAGTCTTCCAAAGTCCAAACTAAGTAAGAGTAAAGCAGTGATGATTTCAGGTCCAGTGCTAAAGATACACTACTTGCCCGTAAAGTTCATGAGTTTAAAGTCAAAATATTAGCCTGTCCTGCCATCTGCTAGTAACCAAGCTATTCTTACACCATAGCAATATTACGAAGGTCAGATTTTGTCCATTGTCTGTTCCTACTTATCCTTCCTTCTGAAAGAAGTAACTCTTGTTACTTGCCTCCGTACTTACCAATGATTCATCAGGCAACAGTGCAGCTTGTAAATTATTTAAACACATGCAAGCCCATTAAACAAAGCAAATTTACCAGGTGAAAAAATACACGGCAATATTCATCCAAACTTTAACTGTCTAGCTGCGTTTCCAAACAAAAATGCCCGTTCCTACAAGAAGCTGTACATCCACGGCCTTTCCCACCGGCGACAATCCATGAGGCTTTCTATGGGATTTAATAGCCCTTCAAATGTGTAAAACTGTATTCTGAAGGGGATAACTTTAAGGGATGTCTTCCAATTTAAATATCACCTTGATCTAAGAATTTTCCAGCTTTTATTACTGCAAGTAGTACCTACAAGCTCAGACTGACAAAGGTAAAAAAAACTTGTTTTTTAATTCTACTGTTTATTTTACACATTCAGATATATTTTCTTTTTCCAGGTGAATCTACAATACATAAAAGCTTTAGAAGAAATACTTTCATTTTGGGGTCAGGGGCAGGAGAATGAGGCTAGGCATTAGCCGAGCTATAGCAATTTGGAGGCTCGGCTCAATTCTGACTGAAAAGGAAGAGGTCACACTTAAAACATGTGGAAGAGTCTATAGGCTCTGGTTCACTTTTCCTTATATATAGCTGCAGCTAAGCCGACTACCTTCTCCCCACCACATCTACTCCCAAAAGCAGGAGTGAGGGTTGTAACAAGGGCAGCTAACTCCAAGATAGATGATGAGTCAGAGGCTTCAGCTGTGATTTGTGCAGCCTGGCATATTAATGTAAACTGATAGCAGCTTATAATGAGCATCTGCTATTGCCTCCTGTTAAAGATGAGGTACTGGACTTGCTGGACCTTTGATGTGACCCAAGTACAGCTGCTCTGGTGCTCTTTGTAAGGGCTCAAACTGTTAGTACAGCCGCTCAGCAGCAGAAAAAAACATGCAAGAGCTGACTGTCACAAGTTCCTCAGACGCAAATCTGTAAATCAACAGAGCTTGGGAGTCCGAGGCCAGAAAAGTTAGGATTAGTCTTCGGGGGAGGAGGGGAGGGCATATGCACTAAGAGACTCGAAGCTGTAGATGGACTACACCCCTGGAGTCGGCTTACATTTTTTAAGCTAAGTTCAGGTTTGGTTTCTGTTTGGACTCTGAAGGCTTAAAACGTACCAGACGCAGTAAGGTGAGCCCCAAACAATATTGTGGGGGCTGTGTCCCATCAAAAGGGAGGCCAGCCAGTGCGAGGTATGTGTGAGAATGATCACTCACACAGCTTCTCCCTGAATAGTCAGTTTTGTTATCTTGCATCTCTTGTACTCCAAGAAAGGTGATATGTGTGAGAAGGGGAAAAAAAAAAGTGCCTAAAGAAAACTGAGGTTGCAAATTTGCAAGGAGATTTGGGAGCAGATGTGAAAATTGAGGCTGCTTTTAATTCTTTTTAAATAGCTGGATGGCAAGTCAATGGTATTTCTCTAAATGTGTGGTTATATGCTGAACAGGTATATAGCACATATCAGAGTGTTAGATCTATAGATCGCTGCTCTGGAACAGTATATAACCTGTGCTGAAAATTAAATGTCATCCCACATTTAGTATTTGATACAGTGAAATATGACTTTTGAGACCTGGGTAGAGAATTGAGGACTAAGTGAATACTTTGAGGTCCTGCTGCTGCTACATGAAGGAGGAAGGCAAAAGGTTCATGCTGGAGTGGGTGGGGGTGCCACAGCCTGTTCCTTGGGATGAAGTGACTGGATTAGACAGTTTCCACATAAACAGATGCGGGGAAGGTTATTACTATCTTAAAGCACTAGTGGCAGGCAGCAGCGATGTGAGAGAAGCGCCAGGTTATAAGCAGAGACTTTTTCTCAGGATTCAAGCTGTTGCTTTTCCAGCTTTCCATCCTTTCCCCCTTCTGAGTGATGTGATGAAATTATTAGTTGCTGTGATAGCTGATAAGTGGAGGGAGATGGGAATGGCACTTTCTAGAAAGTAGGAGTGGGCTTTATTTTTTATTTCCTTCCAAAACTGCCTCTTGCCCTGAAATCCTTCCTCGCTCTTCCTCCCTGCAGAGGTTGCCTCCCCTCTCTCTTCTCCTCTCTGCTTATGCCCTTATCAGCAAAACTTAGTCCTCCTCTCCCTTTGCCCGCAGGCGAGCAGAGCCCGGTTGTCCCACCTGCACGGGGCTGCATGCCCAGCTGCTGGCTGCAGGACAAACCACATGCCCAGAAATGCGCGTGGGTCCTGCCATGCCACCGGTGCAGCTGGCTTGGGAGCAGCTGGGGACTGAGAGGGAACAGGCTGGTTTATGGGGCGAAAAGAAACTGTGAGCAAAGGGAAGGTAATTCCCTCATCGGGCATTCTGGCTTATTTTGGGAAGCTCGATAGCTGCATGTTTTGGTTTTGAGTGATGCAGTGCAGGGGCGGGGGGGTGTCACCGTAGCGGCATGGTAAGTATATTTTTTTTCATTTGAAAAAGAAAACAAGTTCAAAATTGAGAAATATGACAATATGTGCCCAAACATTCATGTTAGGAGTATGGGAAGTTAAAAGGAAGAGGAAGAAAGCAACGCTAAATGACAAATTCACTGCATGCTGGACAGAATGACCTGGGGAGCACCCCCGTGGAGAGCGAGTGGGCAGCAGCCCCTCCGCTGCTCACAAACAGGCAATGAAACCTGGGAACAGGGGAGTGGAAACGGGTGGAAAGCTTGAGATTAGCTTGCAGGGACTGAGAGGACAAAACTCGTTAGAGATGGGAGAGGAACGGTAGAAAGGAAAGAGCTGTCAGATCACACATGTTGTTGGAGTAGAAACCAGTGGGGTTGTGCGGCAAATGCTGCCAAAGAAAGATTATTACAGTGAGTCCTCACTCCAGCATAAACATCACCTGACAGGCTCTCAGGAAAAGAAGTAGATATTAAATAAGTACCTTTTGCTTTTTGATTGAGAGTGGAGAGAACTATGGGTATAACAAGCACAAGCTCTTTTAATTCGGTGCTATTTAAGAGGTGATTGCTTTAAGAGTATAGCAATACCTCCTGGCTGTACAGGAGTCCCTGAAATCTCAGAGGCTTGAAAATGAAAGGTGGCTGTCGTTCAGTGCAAGGAGTCCTCCCTAAAGTCTCTCTCTGACTGTGGCAAGGAAGCACTATGATGGCTGAAGCAAAATGTTCCAATAAACACAGCCACCCGGGGAGTGAATCACCGTGGACAGCAAGTACAGTGCCTGGACTGCTACCTCGGAAGGTGAAAGCAGGTTAGATTATAAATGCAACAATAATTACAGTATTGTTGAAGACAATTTCACTGTAAATGAAAAATTCAGATGATACAAAGGAGTCAGTGAGGCTATGAGAGACTGCTCTGAGATCTGAGGGTAAAATAAAAAAGACCAGCGCTGAAAGAACACCGGATCCGGGAAAACTAATGTGACAAAGTGGCTGGTCAGCACTTTCAGGGAGGAGATGCAGGCAGACAAAACAAAAAATGAATAAAGGATATTCAAAGATCTGAAAGGGAAGAAGCCTCTTCCAAGTCCTTGGGGTGAACAAAATAAACATTGTGAGACCGGCGTACTAATGAAAGGCCTGGGAAATGCGTAAAAAATGTTCCGCTCTGAGTAACTAAACAGATGCTTTTTATTTCTGCTACGGCTAGAAAAAAGAGAGAGCATGGGGAAGAGCCAGAGTCAGGCTTGGTTGGAGGGGATAGCATTGAAAAAGGTGAGCCCCGGGAGGGCAAAGAGGAGTGCTCATGGCTACTGGGACACGCAGGAAGGGGATCCTTGCTTGGCAGGGGATCCACAGTTCTAGCCTTGCCATGCCTCAGACACCAGCAAACATCTACGAATCCTCCTCCAGAGGAGGTGGGTGTTTTCTGTTGCTGATCTAGTTACCGAATGGCCAAGTCATTACTGAGAGCTGTTTGCTGTGAACCGAGGTGCTGTTGGTGGTTGTCCGGACTCCAGAGCACCGATAACCTGTGCCGCCGCGGCCAAGGAGCTGCTTGCGGGGATTTACGTCTTGCTGTGACATGGCTGCAGGGTCCTTCTGCACAAGCATACAGACACTCTCTCCTTTCGGAGAATGATGGACCTATTACTCTTACTGGCTGTGCTGTAAGTCACTTAGAAGTGTCTGGCCCACTCTAAGGATCCTGTATTTTATGTGTGGATACTCCTCTGTTTGGAAAAATGCTGGACTAAATATAGCAGCAGACAAAGTCTAGCAGCACAGGTTTTGACTGTGCTTCTTAGTTCCCTGACTGGAGATCTTGGAGATTTTACAACCCCACACCAAAATGCTGAGCAGTTATGGTTGTACATAAGATCAAGGGTGGCCATATTTGACCGTGTTGAAATAAAAATCCTCTAAAAATCTGGGACCTATTTGTGTGACTCTTCAGAAATATCTGCTGGCTTTTTAATTTCATCTCACTGGTTAATAAATAAAGCAGGAGTGCACAGTAGCGGTGGCTGCATGTGCTGTGTTGTGGCCCCACGTCAGAGAGATGCAGTGGAGGTGCCTGCCTCCCTTCCTGCAGCCCCGTTTCTGGGGGTAGACACCCACCTCTGCGTGCAGACCTTGAGACAGGCATGCGCTCCGGCCTGGGTGCCTGGATGGATGACTGGAGGAAACGGGGTGTGAGGGCACATTTTGGTGGGTTGCTGTGCTTTGTAAGTGCAGCCTCGCTTCATCAGCTTCCCGTCTTTAAAATGGAGGGAATATAAACACCTCTTTAATTTAAAGATAAATTAACTTCTGCTTCTGAAGCATTCAGGTGGCATATTGAGGAGCACCACAGGAGAGTCCATGAAGAGATAAAATAATTTATTTTATACAGAGGGAAGGGATTTGGTTAGTGTACAGTTAAGCAGAGCCTGGAACTAGATGGTAGGTGAAGGGAATGAAACAATATATTGCACAGCTGTGCATTGGCACCATCTATTGCACTGAGTGAGGCACAGGGTTTCATCAGAAAAAATAGCATGTGGCCTTATAATTAAAGGCTGTATTGTAAGTGGAAGGGGGGCAGAAAATCTTAAACCCGCCATTTCCTAACCTTTGAACAGTTGACTTTGCACCCACAATGTTCTTTTACTGTTGTTTTCTTTGCATGTAGCACAATACAAAGCAGAAAGGGCTTTTATTATTAAACAGAAGTGACAACAGGATGAATATCTGTGGCACCGGGCTGCACAGGAATGTAGTGGAGTCAGCAGTCCAGTCCATGATTGTTTAATCCAGGATTTAGGCAGTCTCCAGGCAGTAATACAACCCTGTGCAATTGCTGTTCATCAGCCTGCAGGTTAGAGAGGAGAAGGTAAGGGCCACATCTCTGTATTTCCCCCCGCAATTATTTTGTTTCCGACATAATCACTTGTACCACTGCAAATCAGGTTAATGCATGAAAAGATGCAACATTTTGCTTGTACCTCACACACTGTCCAAGAAGCAAGCAGTGAATACACCTGCTTTAGCATATACTCCTTGCTCCCACCGTGTGTTTTGTGCTGCCTTGCAGAACTCTTTTGTGTTAAACAAAGGTGAAACGTTAACATGAGGATAGTAGAGAAGCAAGTTGACTTTTGGTGCTTAGAAGTAATAATAGATGCTTGCCTCTCTATGAACTTTGTGTCACTCAAGCTTAACCTTTACATGCTTGTGTAGGATAAGAGATAGAATAGGTTTGCAGGAGGACTGAAGGTTAAAAAAAAGAAAAAGACCTTAAATCCCAAAGGCATGGAGAAGAAGCCAGAGGTCTGATTGCATTGTGTCAGATAGCAGTTGTTCTCCTCCTCTTTGAAGCAGCTCTGATACACACAGGATAGTGTAATGCCATGGTGTTACAGCCTCCTCTATTCTGTGAACCCTTAGACAATGTTTTCAGAGGAGCAGGAGATCCTCAGACAGCAAATTTAAGCCTACAGCAATATGCCCAGTTTCTTAGGTTGTTGTTTCACATTTGCTTTCAGACCGTGTAAGACCAGTACCACAGCCAGAGGAAGCTGTGCCATGCTCAGCCACTTGGTCCTGCCCCTGCATCACCTCCTTTCTTGCACCCCATGCAAAAGAATAAATGACGTGGGGATGGGAATGAGAAGCCCAAGTGGGCAGATCTGGTGCCCGAGTAATTACCTGGTGGCAAGACAAGTTTATGCTGACTTAAGCCCTAGAGCCACAACTGCCTTGTTGTGGCTATCATTAAGTGCTACAGATCGCCAGGTTTCTGCAGACCATGGGATGTAAGTTGCTCTAATGGATGGGTCAGTAAATGTAATGGAGAGAATTTATAAATAAATTTATACAGTAATTAAGTATCCCCAGGGTGGTAGGTATATGCAAGTAAGGAGAACTGCAGGATTAGGGGTGCACAGGCAAAAACAGTGCAGATGCCTTTCTGTATCCCCCACTACACCTCCCCTCCAGGACTGGGGGCACCAACTGCCGCAAAACCCTTCACTCTTCTTAGTGTTAACAGAAGCCTGGTTCTGCAGTCCGAGTCAGACCCTTCCCTCAAGGGTGCTCATTTGTTTGCCTTTGGAGGCATGACGGACCCTAATGTGGTGAGGTGTGGGGACTCTGGTATATGCTGAAGTCTCTTTGCCCCCGAAAGCAGTGTAAATGAAAGCCCTGAAGTGAGTGAGAACGTAAGGCTATGCAGCATAAGCTAGTGTAAAACAGAGCTGCTCTGATTCCTCCATCCCTTTTGACCCCAATTTTATGTTCCCACCCTTCCTTTTTTTTGCTGCTGCTTGTAAGTCATGGCATGAGATCTGAACCAACTGAATGCTCCTGAAGCTTTTTTTTTAGTTTTATACAGTTAGTTTCAGCTCCCCAAACAGGCTCTTCATGCAGCTGTGTGGGTATCAATCCTGGTGCAAGGGAGGGGGCAAGAGCACAGCTGGGGGCAGAGCTGCTGGACGCAATGCTGGGCTGGGGCACAGCTGACTTGGATCAACCTCACCTACTAAGGAATCGCAGCTTCATTAAATATTCTGAGTGCTTCATGTTGCTTCTGGCCCTGCAGAAGTGAGCTATATACAGCCCTTTATTACAGACTATGGCTAAACAGTTGTCTAGCCCAAAGACATGCCTAGAAATCTCTATCACCCCCACTGATCCAGAATGAAAAGCCCCCTAGACCTTGCCTCCACCTTCCAAAGCAGTCCTTCGCAGTGTTTGTTGTTGCTTGCATGCATTAATGCTTATAACAACTTTGAGCCTTTTGTATTCATCATGTGGGGTGGTAACAGGCTGTGGTATAAATGTATGACATGCTTGTACTACAGGGATTGTGCAAATTAAAACTAATTCCAGGGAGGTGGGGAGAGTAACAGAAAAAGGAGGCGATGAAGAACTAGTGGAGGAAGCAACACAAAAAAATAATCCAAGCCATCTTTATAGATCAGCTGGTATATTTACAGCTACTGTTGAGAGATGAGTTACTGAATGACACCTATTTTCACCCTGGCCATAGATTTCAGAAATGCATGCAAGTACAATTATCTTCACCCAAGCGGTAAACGTTTGAACAGTTATCAAATCTAAACGTTGTTTATGAATCGATTTTTGCCTCCTTAAGTTCAGCTTGGCTATCCTTGCAGCATACCAAGTGCCGTAACCAGCCTGACGGATTACACAGGGGTTACGTTTTGCATCTGGAATCCTGCATGCAGCACTCGTCCTGGAGAGATGGTTTCAGGCATCTGCACTTGGGGTGGGAAGGAAAAGGCAGCCACAGGAAGATGTACCCTTCTTCCCTCTAAATGTAATTCTAAAGGCTATATTCTTTAAGGAAAGCCCTTTGTTACTGTGCAGATAACTGTAGTTATTCTTCTGTGTTTTCATTGTTTATTAGTAGCATAAGCTCTGAGGGTAACGGGAGCTTGACATTTTCTTCTAGGCCAAATCCTATGGTCAGCTCTCAGCTTTAGCTCGTGCAAACTCCTAATGTGAAAACTGCAGGGATTTGTCTGCATACAGGCTTTTAGAATTTTATTAGCTGTAAAATTGTCTATAATGAGGACTTCACTCCAGTCTCTGAAGAACCTGTGCTGGCTGCTGTCAGGGACAGAACGTGGAGCCGGATGGATTAGTGGAGTAATCTGGTAATGCAAATTCTTCATATTTAATCAAGGGAGCATCTACTCTGCAGTCCCAAATGCTTCTTGGCAAAACAGACTGGCAGCGCTGAGCTCTGGCAAGACAGCAATACTGTCATTTCTCCCAGAGGGCCAGAACTAAACTACCTCCCCTTCCCTCTGGGAAAGGCTATAAATAGAGGTCTACTGGGAGCCTGATCTCCCGTTAGTGGAGGCAGCTGCTGGCTGGGATTGCAGTTGACCCCCTATTCCTTCTTCACCTCCACTCTTTCTTCCTTGCTGGTGTTTGTGTGATTTTGAGGTGAGCTGGTCCAGGGCATTAAACCAACTGAAAAGTAGTCATAGGAACAGAAAAGTCTGGTGCTTGTACATATTGCACGTTGCTTCCTCCACGTTTCTGGCTACCCCCAGAGAAGCCGACTCTACCTACCACACAACTTTTTGAAGTGCTGGGCAATGAAGTAAACAACGTCCCAGACAGCTTAGGGATTTAAGTTAACTGCCAGAGAAAGGCACATATTATTCACAAATGCAGGGTCAAACTGGAAAACATCAGTCACATGCTATTTACTAACTGCAGTAACAGTTACTATTTCTGTACCTGCAAACCACAAAAAGAATGAAACTTTGTAGGTTAAATTAATGGAAACGGAGACAGAGAGCAAAGCAACTTGCTCGGGACTAGAGAGTGCCCAAGATGTAGTTAACTCACAAGCCACTCTGAACTTGTGAGCCCCTGCCGTATGCCTGCTTTCTTGAGAAAGTGCTGCATTTCTGTGCAGGAGGGAGTGTGTCCTCAGGGAAGGGCACAGCCTAAATGAGAGCAGGAACACCAGCTAGGGAAAGCAGAACTGCAACAGATTTAGTCAGCTATGAAGATATATCTGTTGTATAAATTTTTCCCCTAAATGTTTAGCCTGTTAAAAACTATTGCCTAATAAAACCGCAGGAGGAGGGGGATATTTTTTAACTGACCAATATTACATGTGTGGGAAGGAACCTTTACTAAAGATGCCCCTGGTGCCATGTATTTTGCTGGAGGGATCAAGTGACATCTGCTTTATCAAGACACAGGAAATGCCATTTCCCGTCTAGTCAGGGGCATCAGCCAAATACAGGTCTCAGTTGTCAGCCAGTCAATTATTTGATTACTGATGTACAGCCAGCTTGCGTTTGTGGATCGTCCTCCAGCTAGACTGCAATGATTACATATACATTTGACAGTCAGTCTCAGGATTATTTTCAGCTTAAAACCATTACTTATCAACACAGAGTGCTGGTCTCATTGAAGTGAATTGTTCCCAACTCCTCTGTTGTTCAAAAATTTAATGTGCAGTGATGAGTTTCCTCAGGTCCTCATTCTGTTTTTTTGCAGAGAAAAGAACCAGTTTCTTCTTCTCAGTGAGATGAAAGAAGTAATATTTTTTTCCCTTATATCCCAAAATAAATTAAGTAAGGTTTTCTGGCAATGGTGCTCATTTCACCCCTTGGTTTTGGGAAACGCTATTCATCTTGAGAAAACAACTCTCTGTCTGTTGGCTTGAGGATCCAGCTGCTTGTCATGTTAGACCATGTGGAGACTGCATCTGAGTCCAGCTGTATTGCCAGGATCAGTGCCCTAGGGACTCAGCGCAAAAACACTTTGATCCCTCCCAGTGGCAGGGTTTTTGCTAACAAGCCTCCAGACATTTCAGTTGGTATGTCATCACCCTTGCTAAACTAGAACAGAAGGATGAAACAAAAGTATCTCCAAAGACCTTTAACAACATCAGTCGAAGGGGAACAAGTAAAGCATCGCAGGTGAGACACTTCTGTAAAAAGCGTTGGCATCGGCCACATGACCGTACAGAGGACAGAGAGGCTTTTTTCCCCCCCTTTTTTCTTTTTTCTTGTCTTTCTCTTCAGAGATGAAAGAAAGGATAGGAGCTATGGACTGCGAATTGCAATGAACAAAGCACTTAACATCCTTTAAATAGCTGGATAGGGTCAAAGTAAGGCAAAAAGTCTAAAATGCATAGAAGAGAGAATGAACCGGAAAAGTCCTAACATGTTTTATACTGAGTGGCCCCCCTGCAAATTGTACCTCTCAGTGATGGCCTGATTAGGTCAAATTTTCCACACACTTAACAGGGACTAAGTTACACAGCTCCTGTACATGGTGATAGGATTTATGCTTTTAATTCCCACTGTTACAGAGCTGCAAATACACCCTATTGCTTTTACCTTTTAAAATCCAGACTGCATATGCAGTGGGCATGTGAATTGTGCAGCTAGGATTTGGGATGAGTGCCTCAAAAGAGCAATCACCTGATGCTCTTGTGCTAGGACAACAAGTAAGAAGTTGACTAATACCTTGTGTCAGTGAAGCACTGTGGTTAGTGAATAACTTGCAGGTAGCATTGCATTTTGTGCTAGACATCTGAAATACAGGGTTTTTACAATCCAAGTGCATTACTTGAGCAGAAATCAGATTAGCTGGATTGTCAACAAGGCAGTATGTGATTAGCATTAGCAGAGCAACTTTCAATAGATCATGTAAATGAAGCAGGGAGGGCAGCAGGGCCAAAATCATTGTCTTAATGAATAGAAAACATGTTTTGTAGACGATTTTGTTGCTTAAAGAAAAAGAACTGTGAAGGAGAGAGAGCATTAAAATGCAAGGCTTTGTCTAATATGCCCAGCCATGCTCCTCCCACTTCCGCAGAATAATTTTGCAGAAGACAGGCAATTTCATCTGAAAGCCTGACTCTGCATCCAAAGGCATGGGAAGTTTTGCCACTTGGAGAATGAAACTTTGTGCAGTCAGGTAATGATCCAGCATGACCTAGTGGAGCAGAAACATTTAAGCAGGTGTTTAACGTCTAAGCACATCAGCTGGGCTATGATGTTTTAAACATATGATACTTAAAAACGTGTATTTCTGAAAGAGCAGCTACCTAAAAGTCTAGGAAATCAAGGCACAGATAACTTTTCAACAGTGTGATAGGGTTGATTCGTTCATCTTGTCAAGCACCATCCAGTAGTTACCTTGACTACATATTATTATTGATAATGTTGTTCCAGATTATGAGCATTAGTGAAAAATGACCAGGCATTAGGATCTATGCAAACCAAGCAGTAGATTATTTGTCTCTAAAAAGCTGATGTTTCTCGAAATGTGCCTTTCATCTTGTTTCCAAGATTTTTATTTGAAAAGTTATTTTATTTTTTTAAAACCATTAAAAACAATTTGGAACTGCAGAATGGAGAAAGCTTCTTGAAGCAGTAACACATCCTTGCCATGCAGGACAAAAGGAGCACATGTTTCTCCTGACATTCACTGGTTTTGGCTCCCCTTTGGTCTCATCAAAATTCTGTTTTCCATCCAGAGCATCTCTGTGTTTTCAAGCTGGGTAGTGTTTGCATTATGGTTGAAACAACCCAGAAAAGTTGGATTGCTTGTAACATGTGTTAGTGAATGGCACCCTAAGAAACATTTTCCTGCCAGAGCTCCCAGCTGTCCTCTTGACAGAAACTCTTGTGGCAGTGAGTGCAAATAGCTCAGTAAGTGGTTCTAGGGTAAATGTGAAAACTCTTCCCCCATGCCAAAGGGAGATTTCTCAGGAGCATTTCACAATGTCACTCTCCACAAACATCAAGCCGTGCCTGGTGGCAACCAGACTGACATTGCCTCGATATTTCTCTTCTCTTGATAGTACTTTGACAGACTGTTTAGTTGTGGTTTTTTTCTTTTATTTAATGGCAGCATTTGCAGGGTTTGTTTGTGCTAGCTAGGTAGCAGTGTGCCCACTAGTGTATTAGCCAATCTTTCCTGCCTTCACAAAGCAGGGATGCAACCAGCTCTACTACTGTGCTTATGGTACACCCTGATCAGAGCTTACTTCCTTGCAGTTTTATTTTGTACTATTACACTTGGGAATATGGGCACATATCAATCATGTCAGGATTCCTGAAGGCATTGTATCATCCTTGCCTGTCTGCTCTAGCTGTAAAGCAAAACGGCATCATTATATACTGCCCTCCTACATGAGTCAGGTGATTCAACTTCACTGGCAAGAAACCAGTTCAGGGAACGTCTGAAATATATTGGTCACGTCACTGAGCTGTCCAATACTGTTATACAGCTAAAGAAGAGGAAAAAATTGTGCCTGAGAAGCCAGACTCACATCTCAAGTGACCTTTGAAAAAGATCCTGGTGACATGGTAGAGAAGAGAGGAATAGCTAATTTTTCCTTGCAGGTGCACCTCATCCTTTGGCGTGAACCAAACAGTACCCCTTCACTGGAAGACTCCTGAGCTCATCTTCAATGAATGTGGATGGATTTGTTAGTTCCCTCCTGCTTGCTCTCGTCTGGTGTCACAGTCATCAAACAGCACTGACACAAGCAGAAACCTTAGCAAGAGCAGAAGGGGTTCCTGTCCTTTGTGTCTCTAATACAAGTAGATTGATGCCCTTTACCTCTTGGGTTGTACCCTGAAGAGACACCATGGAGCTTGCTCAGTGTTAGCTGAGGAACTCTTGCCTAATGTCCTGCTCTTCAAATTGTGTAATATACATTAGAGTTCCTTCTTTCAGTGAATGGAGTAGTGCTTGGTAACTTACTGTCTATCCGTGAAGTCTTCGGCACTAAGTCACTGCTTTATTTCCTCTCTTAGGATCTGTTAAATGCTGCTATGTTTCTGATCATGCTTTTGCAAGACTCCAGCTTTTTGTTAAATTGACTATTCTGGAGACTGAGCATCCTTTAGTAACAGTTGTGTTTATAGGCAATAGCTGAGTCAGCTGAAATACTAGACAATAATAATTGCAGAGAATTTGTATTTAACTAAAAAGTCCGATTTTATGTGAGCTGGAAAAGCTTTCTTTCTTCTTTCCTCTGAAGTACTATGCATGTTCTCATTCTAAGTCTATCCCTGAGAGAATCTAAATTTACTCTCTCCTGGCTTTTGAGGAATAGACAGCAAGACATCAAGGCTTGATGGGGAAGAAAGCTCTGAAATGAGGGAAGAGAGAGAAGCTTACAAAAGAAAGTTACTTGTCTGTATTTACTTGTTTATAATAGTAGTCTGCAGTGTCTCTGAGGGTACATTTACAGAGCTAAGCGCAGGAAGCATACTGTGCTGTGAGTAAGCTGGGTGTGAGTCAGCTCTCACATGAAAGCCATGTAATCCATCACATTTTTGTTAGTCTGACTGTGGTGTCACGCGAATGCTGCTGCTGCATGGCTTTTTAATGGGAATGCAGTCATGGCTGCCCAGGGCAAAGCACGGGGCTCAGCAGGCTGCACGCCCCGTGTGTGTGTGGACATGCACGAGAGGAACAAACGCCTTGCACGTGATTTTTGCTATCCATATGGCATTTGCAAGGAGCTTTAAAACCGACATGTGCTAACTTCTGCTTTGAGACTCCTTTCTTCTGCTGCAGTTCTGCGAGGGCAGACTCTCATTTACGCAGAGGCCTCTGTGAGCAGCAGGCCCTAACTTTTTTAATGGAAGTGCCCGCAGACAAAAAAAGGAGTTCTGCTTTTATGCTTTTGTGTAATCTAGGCTTTATTCCTCAAAGGCGTTTTCCTGCCGATAAGAATAAAACCCTGCACACAAATGTCTATTTCTGTCAGCATCCCTAGAGGTGATGTCCCCTCTGTCCCCTCCTGGCTCTGGATGCCCTGACAGCTAGGAGCAAGCTGTCACGAGGAGCGCAAAAGCTTCCTTGACCTGTCACGTCGGTTACCTGGCTGGAAGGACACACTGATGAGGAAGCTGTTTGGAAGACATTCTGAATGTCAAACTTTTTTCTTTTCGGTAATGGCTCAGTCTAACTGAAGTGCTGTAATTATTCTACATTTTGCAAACATCACTGTGTTTTTATGAAAATGTGGCAAGTTGCTTTTTTTTTCTTGCCTTTTTTTCCTTTGAGGGAGAGTTGGCTGAGTTCTTCTTACTCTCCAGGTCAATAACACATTAGGAGAGTGGTGGAAAATTCAAACCCCTCCTCTTTCTTACTTTAAGGCAGTTGGCCTCGAATCTTTTGTTTTACAGACTGTAAAGCCATATTCCTTTACTCTGCTTTAACTCTGTTGGTATAAGGGCTCCCTTTCCCAAAAATGTGGACACAGATGTATGAGTATAAAGGTTCTACACAAATTAATTTGTGAATATACCTATGGTGTGCATCTCTAACTATAGCTGAATCCTGTATAATAGGTAAGTAGTTCATGGTGGTGTAGCAGAACAGCCTAAGTGACAGTGGCAAGGATATCAAGGTCATAACTGTTTGTGTTAGGGTTTTACTAGCAGAACCACCTCAAGTAGAGGGTGTGAAAGTTATGGTGATATAGGATCCCTCACCTCGAGTAATTCCAGCAAAATATGTAACTCAAGGCTGTTGCAGCTCCAAGCATAGTTGAGTAACAGGGGTTTGATATGCTGCTGTGATTCTGCTGAGCTGCAGCAGCTGTCCGTGTGGACACCATTGGTTGTTCCCAACAGCACAGCGATGCTTACCTTAAATATCAGTGATAGTATTAGACACAGCATCAAGTTAATAAGTGCGTGTGGAGTCAGTGGTGGAGAAATACTGATGTCAATTTATAAATGAAGTTTGATCCAAACACAGAAGCTATTCATATATGCTGAAAATACCAATCACATTACAATTATAAATAAATGAAAGAGGTCTCTGTTGTTGGTGGCACAGGCGCAGACATGGATAAGATATAAAACCAATTTACTCTCTTCCTCCTGTGGGAACAGCTCTATTGGTATGAAAGATTTAACTGCATCCACATTAGAGAAGCTGTGCTGGTCTTAGTCCAGTGTAGCTAGAGTGACTATGTTGTTATGCTAGTGTAGACGAAGACTTGAGGTTAAGACTTGATGAGGGACAGAACATCACTTGTATTTTCTCTGTAGTTAACATAAAATATACACGGCAATGAAATGTTGTGCATTAATAATTTCCACTAATTTATGATGTCAAGTGCGGAATAGAAAGTCTGCTGCTGATCATAATATTTCCACTGTACATCACTCTCTAACATAAAAAGTTCATAAACCATTAGGATAATGATTTCTACCATTACTTGTCAGTAAAGTGCGAAAATATTTTTTTATTATCCATTTACATTAATTTCAGCTTGCATGCATTTAGTCAGAAACATGGACTTTTTGAAGTGATTGCTCCCCGTTGATTAATGTGGCAAGAAGTTTCCTGATTTGCCAAATGACACAGAACAACGTTTTATTAATGGTGCCTGTTTTGTGTATAAAGCTTTGCATCTGAAGAGGTTTCAGCTATTAAATAGTAAGGCTTAGAGATACTCAGAGTTACACGAGAAAATGTATTTGTAGTATGGTTGCTGGGTTGAAGACTTCACTTCTGATGCATACCAGTAGTGATCTGATTTGGATCATTGCCTTTGGATTAATGGAAGGTTTGAGTCTTAGAGGGGCTGAATTTATGTAGCCTCTAAGATGAAGAACCATCCTGATACAGTGAGCCATCTGTATGCAATGCAATTTAAAAATGCTGTTCGTCCTCCTCTGAGCTTTCCCTGCCACACTTACATTCATTCGGGATTGGATGGCAAAATCCACTGGTAAACTTAAGATTGGGTATAAGGAGGTGATCTTCACATAACTCACCATCTCCTCCCTTTACTACAGCACCTATCTGGCAAAACTGTCTTTTGCTGGGAATTTTTGATTCTTCTAGACCAAAAGTTTTCAAGGGAATAAGAAGGAGTTTCTGGAAAGAACAAGGCATGTGTCCCAGGATAAGCAATAACCCTATGCTAGAACAAGGACCAGGGACTTAAAGTTTCAGGATTTGATTCACTAATTCAAATCAGTAACATAAACTTCTGCCACCAACTGTGCTGTGACAGTATTGACTCGGCTCTTTCTGTAGTAGTTCTGTTTTGTAGAGTAACAAACTAGTAACTGAGACTCAGTTTGATCCCACATAACCAGAGACCCTCACTCCCATGTGCTGAGGCCTCTTTTTCATCCTAGTTTGAAATGTCTTCTTTCCCTCCTAATTCAGAAAGAGGAGATGATATTTGAAATCTTGGATTGGAGACAGTAAAAGCATTTTCTGTTTACTTGCTGTAACGTAGAGCTGGGTTGAAAGCAACTGTACTCCTTTTGTTTTCTCTTTCTGTGAACATTCAAGTGAAAAGGCTTTTGTCCTCCACGTTTGTAGAAAAGCAATTTTAGCAATTTATTTAAAAGTGTCCTTGGAAATCAAATATTATATTTTGCCCAGGCAAGCACTGTTGCTCAAGGAGCTTGAATATGCACTCAGCTGGGTAATAGGAACAACACCATGTGACTAATAAAATCAATGTCTGCTAAGTAATGTGGTTCAAACTGGAAATGTTCTCGATCAATCCAGGGGTAATTTTTTTTTCTGACTGAAGAATAAAATGGAACTAGTCTAACAGCAGATATTTTGCTATAGAAAAAGTTAATTTCTATAAAGCAGGATTTTAATAGATCTGATTAGCTCTACGTGAAGATAGCATCTCTGATTTAATGCTATCTTAACTTAGTCAAAGTAGCATTAGACCTTTTCTTCATATAAAGTGTTCCATGTGATTAAACTAATTTCTGCCCTTTGTTGTTGCAATGCACTTTTTGAGTATTGAAACGTAGGCTTACCTGTCATTAAACATAGCTGGGAAGAGATCTGGCATAATTCTATACTTTCTTATTGCTGAAGTAGCTGCTAAATATTAGCACTGTAAATTGCCGGCAAACCACGAAGCATTGGGACGCTGCAAATGTGGAAAGGGAGCTTGAGGGAGTAACATTGATAGAAGCAAACACTGCAGAAAGAGTTCAGAAGCTTCTTCAAAGTCAAGTGAGGGTATTTCATGCCCAGGTTTAGATGTCACCATGTGCAGTTTGGCTGAAGAAGAGGCGTTCCTGGCTTGTACCAAGGTAAGAAAGAGAAAAACGACGATTCACAGCATTCAGCTTTGACTCGTAGAGAATCATCTAGAAATAATGCTTCTTCAGAATCTGGCTTTTTCATTTCTACTCAGCCCTCATGCTAGTAAAATACACCAATTTCAGTCCAAGTCCTCCTTTTAAGGACTGTAGTTTTGATTCCCGTGAAAGCAGATGGAGGGAAAATCTCTAGTGTGTAGAAAATACAGCAAGCTGTCCAATTAAATCACCACACTGATTCCTAATTCCACTGTGGCCTGCCTGAGAAGGCCATTAGGAACAAAAAACCTCTCAGAGGAACATTTTGCTGGCACTTCACACTCCTGAGGAAGGTATCTGCTGGCAGCCAGGCATGCGGCGTGCCTGGAAAAGCAGGAGGCACTCAGGAAACTGAAGTTGTGCAGCATTCTGTGCAACATTGCAAGGAAAAATAGAAATGTTTAAACACGGTAAGTAATCCTAAGCAGGAACCGCTATGATCAAGACGAAAGCTGAGTTTCACAGCGAAGGGAAGGGACTCGGTGTCAGAGCCCCCACCTTTTTGGCGCTTATCATTTGCACAGGGCTGCGGGATGCAGGCAGGTGGCCATGGGGCACAGGCAGGCTGTCTGTAGCAGGCTAATGAAACAGCGTGCTCTTTAGTAACTGCATTGAGGAGGGGAAAATAGTATTTACTTACCTTAATACTAGGCTGCAGTAAATGTCTTTAATACATAATGTTAAACAGGCAATTAATAGACAAACTTTTCTATATCTAGAAATGTGGCGGTATTTAAGTTAATCCCTAATGGTACAGAGCAATTGCACTAAGCTTATTAAACTTCATATCCAAAGGCAGTATATTTACTACAGGGTTTTCATATCTAGTGGTGAAATTCCAGGCAGTTATATCTTTTAATTTGAAGGTAAACACTGATAGATCCATCACTTGGAAACAGCCAGTTGTAAACTGAAAATTAAGAAACAAAATACTGTGGATTAAATGTGTTGCCTGTGTGCTGCTTTCTATCACCATATACCAGGACACCGTTTCAGTATCAATGAGATTTGGCAACAAAAAGGAAGAATATGGAGGAGCACATTTGTTTTACAGAGCAATGCACTACCAGGGCTGTGTACGGAGTACAAAGCCAAGCCAGTGAATTTCTGCACCAAAGTCAACAAATAAGCTGATCGACAGTGTTTGCTGATAACAACCACAGTCTCTCTGTTACATCCAGCCAAAGCAATCAAAACTCAGTAAGCATGAAGGGACAGTATGAGCAAGACCTACAGTTAATGGATGAACAACGGCAGCCGCTCAAGCTTGAAGAGAGCTTGCTCACCAGAATTTGAATCTCCTTGCTACTCGTGGTAGCAGTAGAAGTTGTTTCTTCTTGCAGCGTTAGAAATAACCCCCAGAATAACTGGTAAAGAGTGAATGTTAGTCCTCGGGCTGTTATACTGTGTTTCAGCTTGTTTTCTTGGCAGCATTACAGGGGAGTGTAATTCTGTGAATCATGAATATGATTCATACTAGCCAAACTGACCTTTGAAAATTAGGAGTAGGCAAACATATAAGAAAGAGATTCAAGCTCTAACAAATAAGCTGATAAAATGAATGAATGATATTTACAGACCCTGCCAGTCTATTAAGAGGTCACTTTGACAGCCCTGTAGGTCGAAATGTGAGTTTCCACTCTCTCCTGCATACGTGAGCAGCCAGTCATACATACCTAATAACGAGGTGTATTCTTACCATTTTGGCTATTCATGCAGATGGCTCTGTGATAAATCTGTATGCAAACTGCAGTGTGTGGTACAGAAGACTATGCATGTGTTTTTGTGGGTCTGAGTGTTCATGAAGTTCCTGACAACCTTAAGAAGCCCAGCTGAGACAAGGAGGGAGACAGATGAAGAAAGGAAAATTATGGCAGATGTATAAAAACTTTGCATTATCACCTACAGCTGACCTTGACCTAGGGTTGGACAAGGGCCCTGCTTTGAGCAGGCAGTAGTGTTAGATGACTGCCAGAGTTCCCTTCCAGCCAACACATCCCTGGCTCTGTGCAAGCACACGGGAGGAACCTACCTGAGCAGACGTGGTGGTGAGCAGGCTAGGTGCAGGAGATGACCGTCAGCTTATTGCGAAGTAAACTTCCACCAAGAGAGCACTAGGAGGTCACCGTTTTTAAAGACTTTATCAGTTAGTGACTGTAGACAGTTTCAGTAATGTGGTTTGCAAGACCTGTGCCCTATCTCATGTTTGCTTCATGTGAAATCGTAGACACCAGAAGTGCTGGAGGAAATTTAAATGATCACTTAGCTGGACTATTTTCTTAATCAAGGGATCCTTGACACGAGTTGAGAACATCACCTGCCGTAGCCCTGGAGCCCATAGCTCCATGTCTCAGTAACAGAACGTTCTTCCAGGCACCCCTGTTATAACCTGTGCCATTACTGGGTTTATAACTTCAGTTTTTAGTTAAGCATTTAGAAAAATTGGCACGTGCAGTTTGTGCACTTCTGAAACTGTGGCTTCACTCCATAGCTGTATTTGATTGCTGTATATGAGCCCTTAAAGCATTTTGGAATCTAAAAGAGAAAAGCTGTTTAATATAAAAATCTGTTTCCTTTTTTTAGTCCTAACAGCAAGGTAAATAAGAAGTGTTGAGAATTGCATGTGACTGGAAGATTTGAGGTTTGCTTAGAGCCATTTCAGTGGTTATTTTGAACCTTTATAGCAAAACAATATAATTTCCTTTCTTCACATTCATAACTTACTAACATGTTTAGATTTTCAGCTGAACATTTCCATTCTTGGCTGTGCTGAAAGGTGATACTCTGTTTACTGGATGTAGCACTGAGCAAAATCCCTTCAACCTTTTGAATTACCTCAGGTTGAAAAGTATAATCCATTATCCAAATATTCTCCCTATGTTTTTCTAGTACAATAATATTGCACAACAAGCTGAAGATGAAAGCTTGGCCTGGATATAGCAATTGCTAAGGATTTCTTTGGCTGGAGATGAAGGAAGAAGGTTTAAAATAAGACCACCTCTGTGTGTGCTCAATGAGTGTTTTGCTTAGATTGTAACTCAGTGCAAGGAACCATTTGCAGCCGTCTGTAAAAATTTCCTCTGACTGTGTGGATGAGAGTCTGGTACTGAGACCACCACACTCAAACTGGCATTAGCTACTTAAAAACACTAAGCAGATGTGAAGCCAGAGTCCTTTACTATCATTTAAAAGAAAAAAAAAACCCAACAAAATAAAACAACTTTGATACAATATGAATGTAGCCATGAATGGGTATATACATAGAAACACTACATGTATTTGCACATGTGCACATGCACGCACACACACACAAACACACCCCTTCTCTATCTGAAAAAAAAGCAAAAGAAGTCATGATTTAAGTTCCTTTAGTACTTTGTCCTCCGTTATTCTTCATATTACATTGACTTTCTTTCATTGTGAGGCTACAGCCATGTGCACAGATAATTTGTCTCCATGCAAACATTAGTAGTCAAAGAGGGGACATTGCTTATTTCCCGGAAGATATGAGCTTTAGTACACAGCTGAAGTCATTTAAATGCTAACATCTCATTATACATGAGGCTTTTTTTTCCTTTAAATGATAATAATTTTTAAAAAGTTGTAGGAGGCTAAACATGTAAATCTCTTCCTTTTTTCTTTTTAACTGCAATTTAAGCTATGCAATGTAACATGATCATTAGAAGCCAGTAGCATTTTTTGCTTCTGCTTAAATGTATATTTAATACCATGTTTTGTCAAAAATTAGAGAATCAAGAGATCATCCCATCCATCCTTTTACCCACAGCAGGATCAACTATACTTACATCATTAGCTGACAGATGCCAACCTATTTTGGGAGGCTTCCCAGGCAATCTATTCCTGTGCCTTGCTATACTTACCACTAGAAAGTTTTTCCCTGATGTCTGTGCCAAATCTCTTGTGTTGCAAGTTGGGTTTATTAGTATTCACTTTTACTCTTTTTTCTCCCCGCCCCCCTTCCTCTTTTCTAACACAGTGCCTAAAAATGTACACAGTATTTCACCTGAATCTTTACAATTGAAAGAAAAGAAAAATGTAATTTTCTTGCAGGTTTTGCTCCTGTTTATACAGTGCAATATGCTGCTTACCTTTTTTGGGTTTTTTTTTGACAACAGTCTGATATTATTTACTCATGTGACACACAACCCAAGTTCTTTTCTGCAGAACTCCTACTGTCCAGATGTTCACCAGCTGTGTTCATCCAGGTGATTGTTTCTGCCTAGTTTAGAAACTCCTACTTGTCCTTAATAAAGTGGATGTCACTTTTTCGGTTTGTGTTTCCAATTTGTCAGAATTTTCATTCTTTCTTCCCTTTCTCTCTTTCCATGCTGGTGTAACCTGTAGATTTAGGAAACATTATCTTTCCCATCATCCAGCCCATTAACAACAATATCAAAAGCTGGTGGACACAAGACAGATTCTTACAGAGCACCATATTGATGCCATTAGTAACTCCCTTGAATATTTTTTTTTAGCCAGTTTTGTACTCACAGTCTTATTTACAACCTTATCTGCATGTTATGCAAAGCACTTAGTATTTTTGAGCCTACGTCTCACCCTGCTGGTTATCTTCTGTGGGTGCACAATATGGACCCCAATCTGAAATTGGGATTAGAAATTCCCATACACAGACTGATGTTACTGCTACAGTGGCTATATGAATTGCTGCAGAAAGGGACCGGAGGAGCCAGGTAGCCCTCACCAGTTACCTGTTCTGAATTAATATTTATAGATTCATCACAAGAGGATGTTGAACACGAGTAGTTTCTATGGAATTCTGAGGTTTAATCGAGGAGTTTTAATCTACTCTGTGTTGCCATCCCAAGATACTGCAGTTACAATTTTCTATGTGTGTATCTACATCTTTGCATGAAGGTGTTATGAAACCTCCCTCCCCTGCATGGGGTGGTTTGTGACCATTTCTGAGGAGGCGAGCGTGGCTGGACAAGGGCTGCAGCTGCCATAAAAGCCCCAGGGTCTGTGCAGTGAGAGACACTGCTGGGATATCTGCCTTCTCACAGGTGGAGAGTGTGCTCTCAACCTGCCAGATACACAGAATCGCTTCATCACAGCTTTACAGATGTGAAGGACACAGAGGTTTGTTTGCTTCCTTGCTTGTTTAAAAAAGAGATAGTAGAGTGGTTCTGTTTATTTTTTTCATGGCAGAGCTGTATTAAAGTTCATGTACTCCCTGAAGGTCAGAAAGACTTGCTTGAATCCTGAGTGCTCTGGGTCTTGTCTTGCGTGCACATGCCATGTCATTAGGCTTAACATAACACAAAGGGTCACAGACCGAGCAAAAACTGCAAGTCTGCTGGCCTGTCAGTCAGTAGTGATAGCCATCTGTGAGACAGACGCGACCGAAATCCACTCCTCCCTTTGCTAACAGGGAGCTTACACAGAGCTACCTTGCTCTCTTTCTTCAGTCCTGACTACCTCACAGTTCTACAACATGTGCATGGAGGACTGGGCTGCAGAGCTGCTCCTAGCAGCTTTCCAGCCTGGAAATACCTTATTTGCTCTCTGCGGTTGGGGTAGGGCTGCTTGCAGCTTGGGAAATGCTGAGGGAGACTGATGTGTCCTTGCCCTATATCTGTCACTGCTTAGCCTCCAGTTGGGTAGACAGGTACATAGGATTGATTCAGGGCATTTTTGTGCTGCTCTCACGATCTTAGTATAATCAAATGCAGTTCCACTGTGAGGTTTTTGCAAATGCAGCCTGACTTTTGAGATTATTTACAGCCTGGCTAGCTGGATGTTATCCTTCCTGTCTTCCTTCTTGTAATTCCCAACAGTAATCTCTTATCTCAATATTATACAATGAAAAACCACTAGATTGGCAACAATAAAATGAATAACAAGTTATTGACAGTAATTATTCTGCAATTTATCTGAAGTCCTCTGCCTCACTTTATCTAATGTTTATTTTTTCTGATCCAACATTTTGCTCACTTGTTTTCTTGCTTGAGTAAAAACATCCTTAATGACTTTTTCTTGTCCAGAAAAGAAACTTCTTCAGCAGAAAAAGAAAGGCTTATCAGAGAACAGCTTTCACTGGCATATTTGTTGTGACTACTTTATAGTCTGTAACATACATGGGAATAATATGTAAAGCAATACCACTAATAATAGGGTCTCCTACAAAAGCAAGGTAGGCAAGGTCTATGATACATTTGAAAAATAAATAGGCAATGCATTGTAGAATAATAATTTGCCACGGAGTATCAGGGTAAGCTCAATAAAACAGCTGGGACAAATCTAACGGTTGGTATTGGGTACCGCTGATATATCAGGGAAAGCAGCCCAGTAGGAACAGATCTGTGGAGTGAAACAGCTGAACTAAATTACTAATGTAGACACTCACCATGACCAAAGAGAGGAAGCAGAGCAACCAAATGAGGAAATATATTACATCTAAAAATAAATAGCCAAGTTTAAATTCTTGCAGCATGTAATGAGGCTTTTGTTGCTCTGGATGACAGAACGTCACATTGCAGTGACTTCATTAAAAGAAAGTGGCAAATGCGCAGTAGCCCAGTGGTACTTCAGGACATCTTAGAATCATCTCAGGCTATTTTGTTTAGATTTGCTGGCACCCATCCTGAAATCAGGAAAGCCCTGAAATCAGGAAGTTCAAAATAATGCCATACCAATAGAGTTTCAGGTGCATAGTCAACACAAGTGAAGTGACAAATGAAGCCACTTAATGCATTCAATACTGGGAACATGATTCCAATTTCCTGGAAAAAAACCCAACCATCCCATAACAATCATCAACCTCTAATTCTATTTTCTGTTTCATGGAGTCTTATATTTCATTTACAACCATGCCCTCTGAGCAACTTCCCGTATTGCCTAAGCAATGTGTCTACCATCTGTCATCTATCTGTTTTGTTCTTCTGCAGAGAAGCACGGACAGTGGTATCTTTTCTTTTGGTTTGGTTACTAAGGGATTTTTGTTTCATCTTTTACATACAAGCTACTATACAATTCCTAGGGGAGAATGAAGGTGCTAGGATGCATGATTGTCTGTAGTTCCTTGGAAAACCTATTCAGATAAGCTCCTGAGAAAATTCTGTCCATTGAGGAAAAAAAAACCACCAAGAATTACTGTTGGGTATTTTATCAAGCTGCATTAGTAAAAGGCTTATGCTTTTGTGGGTAGGTGGGTATCTGTATATACATTACCTGGGAATGGAGTGAAAGAATTGCAGAGCTTTGTGGGAGACGAGGGTGTTCAGGGAGTTTGTAGTCCAGCAGTGACCACTTTTTCCCTCGCTCCTGATTCTCCTTGTGCTTTTCGTCTTGGGTTGCTGCTACCTCAGGGCTGAAAATAGGGATGACGACACTTCAGTGAAATTCTCATATCTGCCTTAAAGAAGACTTATTTAGCTTGTCTCTATTTGCTAATCTTCTTCCGCAGCCATGCTAGGCAATCAGAGCAGCAGTGAGAGTAGTGGGGAAGGTGCAGAAGGGAAAAGAGAATAACCAGGTGCTCGAGGCACTCTCTGACCAGCTGCACACAACCAGCATTTCCAGCCCATGAAGCAAGGAGTGAGAGGTGGGTCTGGGCCGTGTTGTGAATCTGGAACGAGCAATGGCTGCTGCCGAGCTTTTAGATGGAGAAGGGCATGCTCTGGGAGTTTGTGTGCTGAAATCACTCCAGCTCTCCAGCTTGCAAATGCTAAAACAAGAACTCCCTCAGTGGAGCAGTGAGTGACGTTCAACCTAGCTGCCTTGGAGAACCAGATAACTACAAACCTCTGGAGCTTCTCCCTCATGCAGTATGCCATAAAGTTGAACAGGCTTGCTAAGCTTTACCACATCATTTATGTTGTACCCCTCCTTCTCTGAGCCGTGCTGCTTTTTTTTTCTGAGCTGGCAGGAAATGGAAAATCTGTGTAGGCTTCTTATATGTTTCCACAGCTGCCTAGTCACAAATATGACAAACCGTAATAGAGTTTTCATAAGGACTAATCCTTGCCATGACAATACTGCAGTAGCCAACTCATGTTTGTTCTGCAGTTGCCACTGCTGTCATTTATTTCTCTCTGAAAAGCGGCCCTTCTGAGGATATTAGATGAGCACCTGTTTCATCAGGGCTACAGGATGCATTTACACACCTATCAAACACACATAAAGGAAGAGTAACATGGAAAGAGAAACCAGTTATGTGTGCTCTGAAGGAGAGAGTCTAAACTCAATATTAAACAACGCTGAGCCAGGCCTGTTCCAATCCTATTTTCATATTTACACTTAGTATTTAGCAATAAAATAGCTTGGCTTACAACTGGCTGTGCTGGCACCATTTTGGAGTTCTGTTATTAATAGTTTATGTGACAGGCATTAAAATTAACTATGGAAGTATTTTTAAGGAAGTAAGAGTTCATGTGCTAAAAAGCACATGATGGAGGACCTAATCAGTTGGAATGTGCTTTGCTTACGGTGTGTGAGTCTCACTTAGCATTGCAGGTTTGGAAGAGTAGACTTTCTGCATCAGAAAGTTTACTGTGGGCTTGCATTGTCTTTGTGCACTTTCATTCCCAGCTAAAGGGTGTAATTTTTGCTTTGCAACTTTCAAAACTAAAAGTGAACATTGCTGTGAGCTCACACAGACAGCAAAGCAGTTTAAAACTCTTGCCTCAGCCATGCAGACTGTTGGTGTTATTATCAAGTTTCACAAGGTTTTTGTCATCTCACTTTTCTGTCTGTCCTCAAAGGAAGTGCAAGTTTTGCTTGTATTTAGCAGCAAATGTGGATGCTAGATCTCAGCTGTGATTTACAACAGGTCTTGTTCTTCCCTTTACGAGTAAAAATTCCTGCCAACACGTGAGCCAATTTTTAGATTTAGAGGAAATAAGCAATACTGGAAGGTAATAAAAAAGAAGGGACAAACTAGTTAGTTAAAGCTCTGGTAGCAACTGATTTTTCATGCGATACTTAATATAACTGCCTTTTCAGCCCCTTGTCCTCCCCATAGGCTTTACTTCCTTGATCTGAAGAGCATCAATGTGCAAAATTGTCCTGGTGTCATGAACTGTTCTTGTTCTCCCCTGTTGCATTTCTGCCTCTTTGTGCTCTGTCCAAATATGTCTCCTGGTTATGTTGCTATGTCAGGAACGGTCTAATAAGTGGTAGCCAAAGCACTGGTGGGAAGGAAAACAACAGCAAAAAGCACACAACCCCGCTGTAATGGTTTCCCCTGGTAGCTGGTTTTGTACATTTTCCTCTGCAAGATCTTGACTGGAAGAAAGCTTTGTAGCAGTGTAACTTAGCAGTTCCTTTTTGGGTTTTGGTTTTTTTCCCCCTCATCTCTTAGTCATCTTTTCATACATGCACTATAATTTTGTCCTAGGAAACCTGCCTGTTAATAATGGCAGCTAGGCAAAACCTGGAAAAAGATCTTCCCTCTCTTTAAAAGAAACACCTAGCTCATGGGAAGCTGTGCATATACAAGGACTTGTCAGTCATTCTAGCGTGAGTCCTCCATTAAAGGGCTATAAATTTCAAGGCTATTGTTATTGCTGGTCAGTTCTCTGAATTATTTGAACAAATAAGTAGATCCTTGCGCCTAAATCCTTGAAGTTGAATTTTGAAACTGGTGACTAGTCCTGCAAGGGAAACATCTTTTAATTCCCTTTTTCTTTAGTTATGACAGTCTTGATGTGTTTGCTTTTTCCCTATCATATTACTTTTTGAAATATAATATGTTGTTGTCAGTATAGAGAGACTGTGAATAGATCTGAGATTTGCTACTAGTTTGAGAAAGGAGACAGATTGTGTATCCTTGTTTCTGTAAAACCAGGTTTCAGTTGTCCTGATCACCTGCACTAACACCCAAAGGGGCACCTTTACTGGTATGGAGGAGGTCACAGTCAATCAAAATCAAGCCCATGTGGAATAGAGAGCAGGGTTTAAAGTTAATACTTGCAGGGTGGTGGGTGGATGTGAAGGGTCTGCAATACCTGCGATTTATAAGGAAAGCAAGAGAAATGCAATCTGCCTTCAGGCTCGGGAAGGTACTGATCCTCACTCGGCAGTGTGTGGGTCTTTCTGTCTCAAAAGCTATTGAGAAACCAAATACCGAGGAGATCTCTTGTGCATTTAATCCAGTTCTGCTAAACAGGGCTTTCACTTTGTAAATGTAGGCCAGCTCTTAGAAACATAGACCGGAGGTCTTCTGCATTTTAAATAATTAATTTTCTACCTGTTTATTTTCTAAAATCATTGCAAAGTGGCCTTAGTGAAGCATCACAGCAAGAATCTTGCAGTTTGTTTGTGCACTGCTAACATAGGAGTGATTTATGTGCGAGTATAGAGAGTGAGGAGGGACAAAGAAGGCAAAATGAGCCTTTGACACTTAAGAAGTGATGGCAGGTATGTCATGAGTGGTCCAGTGCACGCTGAATCCTAAGGAACGCCTGTGAGCATCGTAAATTGAGTGGAAGAGCTACGTGTTGGGCTAAGCCGGTACATAATTGGAACCCTGGAATGTATTTGTGCAGTCTGCAGCAGGCGTACGGAAATATGTGAACTTGGCAAAAGCAGTCAGTAGCGTCAAATAATTATGAAATACTTGAAAGCCCCAGGTAAATAATCTCTTCAAAATTGGCAGACGTCAATGGGTCATTAATTATTTTGTTATTTCCTTCTTTATACGGTGAGCTCTCGTAAATCCCTGGTGGAAAATCCAGTGAGGCAGACAGGGGAGAATGCAATCAGCAATCCAAGAAATAAGAACAAAAAGAAGAATGACACTTACAAATTTTCATACAAACTCCACAGTCCTTTCCAATTCCAATCTGATAGAAAGGATTTAGCTGCGTAGCTTGGCTGGGTGAAGTGTAGTTTTTACAAGCCTAGCACAAAGGACCAATACATTTGATTTGGTGGATGTGTAAGCTCTAACAATAATATTCAGCAAGTTCAATTCTTTAATCATTGTGACCATAAGAACCAAGTGTTTGTAATGTTCTCAGGACATGTAGAGAGTAATTACATCGGATTTTAATAAGACTTGCTGTGAATTGTTGACCAATGATTCACTATGGGGAAAAAAAATTAATTAAATTTTAATGTGAAAAGTTATTGTTAATTAAAAGTTGCACGAAAACCAGCCATAAAAAGTAGGGAAGGTGGGCAGGGTTTGAAATTACTTAAAGGGCATATAAAGGAAGGGAATAAAATATGCTTTTGGCCTGGATTTTACCCTACAGGATATATACCTGAAAAGACATATCCATGTGCAGATTCTTTTCTCCAGCCATGAAAAGTCTGTCCCAGGAAGATGGACACCTTGTGACAGATGATAGTTTGCACTCGTGGATGTAGAGATAGGAGTGGGCTGTGGGATCAGTGGATGGGTCGGACAGAGGAAGGACGTTTACTTTCACACCCTTCTATATGTTTGCCTCTGCAGAGCTTACAAAGAAAAAGACCGTGCCCGCTGAGCAACCGGTGTGGGAACACAGCCGCCCAGAAATGATGCCACTGCAGCCTCAAGGTGCATTCCAGCCCAAGCCCCCACCAGCTCTGCCTCTGCCTTCATCCATGTTTCCCACCCCCTGGGCAGCCTCTGCTTTCTGCCCCCCCACAGCAGCCTTTTTACAGGGCCTGCAAAAAGCCCTCCAGTTATGTGGAAGCTGGAGAGAAAATACCAGAAAGAAACTTAGGCACAGATCCCAAAAGTGACTGAAGTATAGTTTACGTTTTTCAATTAAAATTTGCGATCCTCAGGACTGCAGCAAAGCTGCCACCCAGCTCCACTGTACCTGGGCTGCTACAGGCTCGCTGCACGTAAGGATCTGCTTTTGAGCATGACCAGAACACGTAGGAGATGTGGTTAAGCAGTCCAGAGCCTAGTTCATGCCCAAACCTGATTAGGATCTACATTTTCTTCCTCCTCTGAGTGGTTTGGACAGAGCCTGGTGCACTCTTGCAACAGCTACCTGATCAATATTAACGTACAAGAGAGAAATAACATGGGTTTTTTCTGGATTTTTAGGGAGAGGATTTTGTGCAGGGAGTTTGAGCTGAGTGGGAGGTTTTTTGTGAATCTCATTCTTAGGTACCTGGTTTCCCTACACGTTGTGTTGTCACTCTAGTCAGGGTTGTGGACCAGGCTTGGAGGACCAAGCACCATAAGTTAAATAATGTAACACCACCACTATGGCAATGAAGTCCTCTTTAGACTCCAGACCTTAGCATTTTCCTCCACAACAAACTTATGAGGGATCAGCAGGGTCTCAAGGAGCCTGGAGAGGGGTCTCACCAGGCTCCTTTTACAGATTGCTTTCTCCTTTTACAGTCCAGAGATTCATAGGTCTTAAGTCACTTCATCATACGTGTCTCATTCAGATCATTATAATGAAATCAGCAGGGTTAAATCACGCAATACAAAGTGCTTTTCCTTAATCATCAGTTTATCCAAAGGGCTGACAAGTGAGCTATTGCACTGGATAATCCAATACCCATTTTCTCCTCAAGGATTAGAATTTATTTACTTCTAACTGACAAGCATCTACTATCTCATTTTGATGATATTTGTGCAAATGAAAATTTAAAGTCTTCCCCATTATATGGTAAACTCCTATGAAAATATCTTCTTAAATTTTCAAATAAATGCAGCTGTATATCTGTATAGTCGGCTTTAAAAAATCTCAGTTCAGTGGTCTGAAATATATTGGAATATAACACATTATTTGTGGTGTAAGTGCTTTACAGTAAAATATTACTCACTTAACTCTATCAGGGGGTCAGTGACCGAAAGTGGAACTATAATTGTAGTCTAACTACTGAGATTCATTTTTCCAAACAAAAATGAGCTTGAATTTCTTCCCAATGCTCAATATTTCTTAAAGGGCAAATACATAATTAGAATTAAATTGCAATTTTAATTTAGCTTTATGAACACTGTACTTGCAGTTCTAAAAGAAACCCATGTGGAGCTTTTAAAAGATGCTTGCAGAATCCTGTACCTCTTGATTGCTGAAAGCATCTCTAAATATTAAATCAGTACACACATATGTATGACCTTTCCAAGAGCAGTTTGTATGTCATTCTCAGTAGCCCCATGAAAACATTCCAGATAAAATCTAGATCATGTGGGATCTTTTTTTGCATATCGACTGATCAAAAGTTATGCTTGCTACACAGTGCTGTGAATATTGTGACCTGAGCCACACAAGCATAGCTGCACCAACAAATTACAACATTAACCAAAAGTAATGATTTATTTTATCATTATTCTATTGCCTAAATCACATAATTGTGTGACTATTAACAAGCACAGCTGAAAAATAAATTTAGCTGGAGAGGTTATCTCACAAAGAAAGATCATGACTACCAACATATAGCCCAAAATACAGAGAACATGGCCTTTGATAGAAAGGAAACATTTGAAGGCAAATTATTTCTAATACTATAATTTCCTCATATACCATTAAAAAAAAATAAGAGAAGCACTTGCACAAAAATGAATGATTGATCCCTAATCAGTGCACACTGGCCTACAGCTATGCAATTGCATCTGATCTACTCATCAGAGCACTGCAGTGCCAAAACAAAGCTTTGGAGCAGGTGGCCACTCAAGCTCTGCCTTCTCCTCCCATCCATTGCCGACTTGTTGCATGAACACAAGAAGCTCTGTATCGGCACAGGGCCTGCCACCTTGGGGACTAGTTGTGAATGGGGCCTTTCTCCCAGAAATATGGTAGATTGGGGAGGGGAAGGGTATCTTTTTGGTGATGTTTTGACATTAGCCCTTGAGACTCTTGTTCCTGGATCGTGCAGGACCCTGAACCAAATTCTTTCTCATTTTGCCTGATTCTGTACAATGACTTCAAACCATTTGTACCTGTTCTTCACCAGCAATGAACTGTCAGCCACTGCACCCATTTTTGTCGTAATTCTGCATTTGATTGTAATCATACTTCTTAATTTGACAAGTACCTAAACATCTACAGTCTATTCACTTGTCCTGTGCCCATAATCAATAATTCATTCTCTGAATAACTCCATAAAAATGGCAAGGATGATGAATATTTTCTTTCTCTCTCAGTTTAAAATAAAATCCATATTAGTTTCATCAACTGGCAATTATTAATGTACCTTACTTAACCAAGAATTGATTTGATTCTGACAAGTTCTTAATGTCTTTAAATTGTGGTAAATAATTGCTATCCATATTCAGCAGTTTAGTATACCAACATAAGCTGATCTTATTTTAATGGAATACATAGCTGTAAAACCTTGCAGAATATTGGGTAAAAGCCTTCAATTGCTGACAGTCATTTCTTTTGCTTTAATGCTTGTGCTGGACTGGGTGTACAGGCAGCTACAGCAATAAATGGAGGCTAAACAAAGGTTGGGGCTCAAAACTGAGAAGCAAAATCAAGCTGCAGATTCTTAGGTTGAGACTCAAACTTAATATATATGAAACATGTCTCATCCCTATTTCTATTTTTATTTCCTAATAATCTGAAAATTGTTATATAAATGCCTACCTTTTAGAAGTCCTCATGGGTTTGGCATACCTATTAATAATTCAGGAGTTTGAAAGGATAGACTGTCAGTCACATTAGCTTGTCATAAAACTGGTACATTTTATCTTACGGATATGGCTGTATTACATATACCTCATATACACAGTATAACTTCTGTGGTAGATATTTAGCTCAGCTGTTTAGGCTTCTTTGTTTAGTGCCTTCCCTCTGTAAAAGCCTGTGAAGCATAGGGGAAAATACTGATAACTACAGACTGAGGGACTGTGGGTAGGATAGGTCTTACCTGAAATGTAAAACAACTGTGGAATAATTTGAGGAATATGGTTTATTTGGGAAATGTAGTCAGTTTAAAGATCTCATGGCTTTTAATTTCATTATTCTCTTCCATTTTTGGCTGATGCACAGCTCCATTTGGCTGTCCAGTGATGGACTTCTGAGTAAAGGACATTGAGCCTAAGTATTTAAGATTAAGTATGAACTGTACTTGTACAGTAGCTGATTGAGGGTTCCTAAATCAAATTGGAGTTCCTATATCAAATGTGACCTTGCCTACCAGTCTGTCCTAGGTCTTATTCAAAGGCACTTGTCCTTTCCTGTTAGAAGAAACGTCTGTCTTTCATTGTTCAATATCCTTGCAATGAGACTTACTGTAAAGAGCAGAGCTCGTAGGTATAAGATGAAAAACTTCGGAATGAGGAAACTAGAACTTGTTAATGTTTTCTGTTTGTATGGATGGCATTAAGCTGCCCAGACCTCAGGAAAATAACAATGATAAAAAAAATAATAAATCCTGTTTCAAATTCACAGAATGCAGGTAGAGAAGTGCTGCATGGATTTAGTAATTTGTTTATTTAAAATGGCACTGCAAGCATGAATTTCAGCCATGCTGCTGGAGTAAATTGTACTAAAGTGGGTTACAAGTGTTGTTTAGGCCCCAGACATAAGCCTCTTCCCAGTAGGACAGCTTACACAAGCCTGCTGGAAAAATGCTTGTATTCAACAACAAATCTAAATTCACATTGAGTAGTAAACCTTGGTATAGTCTGAAATGACGAACAAACAGTCACTTGCAAAGCACATATTGTAGAAATACCCCATAAAGACACAGGAGCTCACATTAATCATTTGAGCTAGGACAATGGGTGACCTTTTCTAACAAGAAACGAAGCATCTAAAGCAGCCATTAGATTTCGCAGCAGCCCTATTTACTGTACGTCTGTGGCATTCATCATCGCACGATGTAAATGTCCTCAGACTGCCAACACTTGCCAATCATCATTCAGTGAGAGGAAAATTGGTCTGAAGCTTTTAGAGCACCAGTCTCCAAATTTTGGCAACACCAAGGCCACTGTAGTTCCTTTTCAGCCTTAAAATGAACAGAGAGCAGCTGTTGAGCAAGCAAGGTTAACAAAACTTGGAAAAGCATTAGTGCCAATTTGTTTTTAGCACTTTTGGGAGCACAAAAGTTGAAAATGACTGTCTGACACGGACCCACCGCTTTTCCAGGAGTCAAATCTACAGTGTCATTGGTAAGATATCTAGGCTTTGGCTTTCAATAAAAATTCTTGTGCTTGCAGATCTAATTCATGAAGGGCTTTTAATAAACAGAGGCTGATATGTACTGAGATGTAGTCACTGCTTTAAGCTTTGCAGTTTAGTTTCAAACTCCAGACAGAGATGATAATTAGAAATGCTGTCAAATAAAGATACCGTAATTCGGTGGCTGGGGAATGCGTTCTCTTATTGGGCTCATGAACTCTCACTGTCACTTTGAAAACTTGGATGTCTACTACTCCTTTAAGACCTTGTTTCACTGGCACATTTCTTTTAGCTACCCTGTTAGGATTTTCTGCTTTTGAAATTAGCCTCAGGCCTTCTCAGCTTCACAGAAAAATGATGTTAAAACAGCAGCTAGACTTCTGCAGATCAGGCAGGGACCTTGAAACCATCTGTGGGTTTTCTTGTTTTCTTTTTTTCTGTATTGATCTGCCCAGTTCTTAACCGATAGCCCCTGCTTCTGACTAAGAAGCCATCACTTTGACACCAGTGCCCTCCACAGCCCCAGCCGTGTCTTCTTTCACATTGGCACCAAGGAGCTGGTGGCAGGCCAGGTTTTGCAACGTTAGGCTTCACTGAGTGCCGGAGAAGTTTCATGCTGGTTTAGGCATAGAGAGAAGAGAATCCTTTGCCACTGATAGATGATCTGCTTATGGCTACCAGCAGGTGAGCCCTTGGTGCTATTACTGTTTTAGCTTACATGGCATTTGATGCAGCTGACTTGCCTGAGAGATTTGGGAGAGTGGGGAGATCTTGTCCCTTTCAAAATGCCGTCTTCCATTTCTCTCTGACAAGTCTGAGGGTGTTTATTAGGGACTTCCTCTACCTCCTCCCCCAACAGCTCTCACCTGGAAAACTTAAATGCCACATTTCTTCGTTTCAGTGAGCATATATGTAATACTATGTCACAGAAGATAACATCCATTTATAGTGTCTTAAATGTCAAACATGAATGATCCTCCAATTCAGTGAAAAATGGGATTTGAGATGAAAAGGACCTGGTTCAAGGCAAAGAAATGAGAGTTGTAACTTCTTAAAAAGGGAGCACCACTTCGATGAGAGGAAAAAGCTGCATGCGTAGCCTCATAGGTGGACTGCTGTCATCCCTTGTTTAGGTTATAGCATTGGATTCAGTCTCAGGTTTTCCTCTGTTCTTGGGTGCTTATTATAGTCACTGAAAGGAATACCTATGGATAGAAAGAAACCCAGCTTTGGAGGGGAACCAAGTCTCTGTAATCCAAGTTTTGTTTTTCTGTGATATGGATTCTTGCAACCCTTTCTCTGTGGATATGCCAAAATAACCTCTGTGAAAGCTTAGTTGGTCTATGATGCAGCTGCACATCTTCCAAACCAGACAGCTAAAAGAGAGCTATCAGTCTAGTTCTTCTTTGCTTTTCTTCACACCTATATGCAGTTCCTGCTTGGACTGAAAGCGGTTTTCTTCTGTTTTAAATCCTTGAACAGACTAGGTCCTGATTATGTCAGTGTCCACCTGTTTGCCTGTGAATTGTGGTGTCAGTGACCAGCAACCAGACTGGATTCACTGATTTTCAATGTCTGTGGACAAAACTGAGTTTGTCTTTAAAGACTAAAGTTGCCCCTGTGTCCTGATTTTGGCTGGGATAGAGTTAATTTTCTTCCTAGTATCTGGTATAGTGCTGTGTTTTGGATTTAGTGTGAGAATAATGTTGATAACACACTGATGTTTTAATTGTTGCTAAGTAGCGCTTATCTTAAGTCAAGGGCTTTTCAGTTTCCCATGCTCTGCCAGCAAGCAGGTGTGCAAGAAGCTGGGAGGGAGCAGAGCCAGGGCAGCTGACCTGAACTAGCCAAAGGGATATTCCATACCATAGAATGTCATGCTCAGTACATAAACAGGGGAGAGTTGACTGGGAGGGGCGGATCACTGCTGGGGCATCGGTCAGCAGGTGGTGAGCAATTGTATTGTGCATGGCTTGTCTTTTCTTGGATGTTATTTCCTTTTTTTGTTATATTACTTTTCATTACAATTATTATTATTATTATTATTATTATTAGTTAGTAGTGTATTTTATTTTACTTTAGTTATTAAACTGTTCTTATCTCAACCCACGAGTTTTACTTTTTTTTTTTCTTTCCCTCCTCCTCCCCACGCCCCACGCCACTAAGAGAGGGGAGGGGGAAGCGGCTGCATGGTGCTTAGTTGCTGGCTGGGGTTAAACCACGACACCCTGTGAACACTACGGGCAAGATGTAACATTCATCTCTTTATGTCAGCCTCTCTAACAGATTGCCAACATGTATGCCAATGGCTTTAAATTAAAATCTCCACCTATTTAACGCTGTGTGAGGTAGTACGAAATAACGAGAGGAGTTCAATTAGCTTGTAAGTTTAGGGCACAGGTGGACAGTTTGTGAGTTATGCATAGTGCTTGAGCAGCTCAAATGCAGCCTGTATGCCTTGTCCTGTGGCAAGCAACAAGCTGTTTTGGTCCAGGAGCTGCGAGAAAATCCAGACCTCCAGTTAGGAAGGAAGCGAGCCGCTAGTGAGTACCAGGTCACCTGCATCATCCCAGCCCTCCCCATCCTGGAAGGGCACTGCAGGACCGTAGGCAGCCAGCACGATTTTCTTGCCTGGGAACCACTGCTGGTGCTTCCCCACCCTACTGGTCTGCAAGTCCTTGTGCCTTAAGAGAGACTGCAAGGAGACGGTAAGAACCCTGTCATCCCCGCATGTTTGTAAAGCCAGAGTCCTCTGTCAGGAGAACCCTGAGAGATCAACAGACGCTTTCCGTCAACGCCACCTTTAATAACATTTCCAACAGTGGCAATAACAATTAATTGAAATGAATGTGTGCAAATACTGACTGCAGTCTGCAAAATTTATAATTAATTGGCAGGAATGTTTGCTTTTGGCCAAATCTGAAGACTTGGATTCAGATATCTTTTTTTTCGTTATAGTGTGCTTGCATTTTCCTCTGTGGTTCAGAAATCATGACTGAACATCCTCTGTTACAACTCCCCAGGGGCAGTGATTTCACAGAGGAAATATAGCATATGATCATCGGTGTAGTTCCAAAAGAAGTTGGTTGCGTAAAGGAAAGCATAGCTGACTCTAGCTATGAAGCTTCATTGCAAGACTTCTGAATAAAAATGTTTGAGTTCTGTATGACCTTTTTTACACCAAAATCTGACTTGCTGGCAGATCATGCATCATAAGCACTTTTTGTTAAGAGGTGGGAAAACATTTTCCAGACAGTTAACGTTTTCCAGACCTCTGCTGCTTTGGGTGAAGAGTGACAAATAACACTACACTTCAAAAGACTATTTTCATTTCAGTCTCCATTCTTACTGGCTTTTCTCTCTCTCTGTGTCCAAAGTACAAAAAACCAAGGACTGCCCCAAACACAAGACAGCAGAGGAAGAAAGGCTATCAAACAAAGCCTTTATAAGGAGAGAGTTGCAGAGGCGGGCTATAGCAGTGGTATAGAAAATACCATTCCTTATGAAAGATTCAGCCATTGCATCCATGCACTCCTCACTGTATCAGCCACGGTCCCTGCCTGTCCTCGAGCATTATTGAGTGCTGTAAAGTCATGAGAAGCTCAGACCTTGAAACACACACAGAAAGCAAGTCCTATGTCCATATGCAGGATCCGTCAGTGCCGTTTTTCACTACGAACATGAATGTTTTCAGTTTCTACTTGATTAGTCCATAGAGGGATACTATTTCTATGCACAGAATTTTCTTCTTTTGTAAGAAAATAGTGGGAATTCTCCACATGTGAGTAACGATATGGTTTTTTGTGCACTCTTTTAGTCCATCCAGAAGGCACCTTTCCTTTAAATACCAATCATCTGCAGTGGTGGTGTTTTTCTTCAGATCTTTATGCAAGGAAATACTAAATTTGAAAACACAGTATATAAAGTAAGATTTGATAGGAGAAAAACTTCTCTGTTTTGTTCCTTCTGTTTTGTTTTAAATGCATATTTTAAAGGTGTTCATTTAGCACGATTTCTTTTTAGCACTTGGAGGAGCTAACCTTAGCCATCAGTTTCATTGTAAAGAGACCATTTTTCTTCTGACAAGCTTGTGAGCATCCTAACCTATAATTCACCCAAATTTGTGAGGCATTAATTCTCTCTGGCAGCTCAATCCATTAAGGACAGTAAAGAATTTGGATCAATTAATACATTCTTTTGACAGACGCAGTAATGAAATTGCTACTTCCATTCTATTTGCCCTTTGACGTACAAGCCCAGATCAATCCCAAGCTGTTATGAGGGACTGTTTTTATGTCTGCTCTCCAGCAGCGACTAGCTATTCTCTGTGCATTCTTGAATTACGTCCCTGGGACTATTTATATAATATATATCACAGTAGCATATTAAGATTTCCAGAATTGTTCCTAATTTCTATTTGTGAAAATTTACCATTTCACGTCTCCTGGATATGAAAATGGTACCAGCCTCAAGGCAGGGATTGGTGCAATGTAGAACTGTCTTTCCACTCTTGGTGGCAATCAGAGGTCTTCTCTGTAGTTCCTGGGGCACAAGACTGGGACAGGGACTGTTTACTTGATACCCAGGTACCCATCAACTGAGTTGCTTAGAATGGAGAAATAGAGGACTCCAGCAGGCAGGACATAAAACCATTTGGCATTGCAGCTGGCTTGCTGGACCTGCCTCCCTCTATGCTCCTCTGTTTTCGTAGGCATCAGTCATAGTTGGATCCAACAGCACGACAGATCAGCAGTAGCACTCATATTAGATGCATTTTTTACAGTTGAGACAGGTATGAACATCTTTAGTACTGTATTTTTACCTCTTTCATAATCTCTTATCTCCTTAAGTTTTATGGAGCTGAATTAAAATGGCCTTTCAGCTCCAGTCATAGGGGACCACAGGTGTTGTAGACCTTCCTAATGATTTATAAATGTGCAGAGTTGGCTTTGCTGAGATAGACAGTGTGTTTATTTGTGTTTCTCTCTTTCCCAAATCCCCTGAACTTTTGCACCTCATATGCTAGAATTTGATTTTAGAAGAGTGCAGGTTTTTTTCTGCTATGTTGTTTTATTATAGATATAAAGTATCAAAGTATCAATTGTTTTGTCTTGGATTTTTGTCAAGCTCAATGAAAGTTTAAGGCTAAATGAGGGGTTGAGAAGGAGAAAGGGTTCAAGTGAATACATATTCTTGTCAACTGATGTCATTGCCAGCAATTTAGAAGTTCCTCAATTTTTCTTTTAATTTAAGTAGTTAACCAGATCCGTTCATCCTGGTATTGACGTGGTGACACACTGTCTGTATAGTAACAGCCATCATGGTAACTAAATGTGTGATAGCTTTTTAACTTCTACAGTTACCCTGGTAGACACTCTGAAAGGGAAATTATCACAGAGAAGTTATTTGTGGTCTACCTCAAAGCTAGATTTTAGTAGCTCAAAGCAGGAAAAAGTAAATGTACTGGTAATGAGTACATGTATGGATGACACAATGCAGGGAAGCACAGGCATAAGCAGCACTGGGTGGGGGGACCAGAATTATATGCACAAAAGCAAAAGACCTTGAGAACTAAAGTAAGATAAATGAGATCATAGATAACAGTAAGGGATGCACAACTAATTGTTGCAACAACATCTAAGCTCAAAGTCTTATCGGTTAGAGATGGCAGATCAGGAGATAGGGAGATAGGGCTGTGAAGAAAACATGCATAAGGTATATGTATTGGGCACATTATTTCTGGCAGAGAGAATACAAAACATGATGCTGTTGTGCAAGACACTGGCACAGTTCATCTGAAAATCTGTACACAGTAGCAGTTTCCTACATGAAGTGTGAAAACTGGAATATGTTCAGAGAAGAGCTACCAGCATGATCTAAGGTCTAGATCATATTTTACAAGACCCTGTTTTGCAAGGGGACCATGTCAGATATAGACAAGGCTGAGAAGGGATATCACTATTCATGCACCACGGAAGTAAACTCTGAGAAGAAAGAAGAGTTATTTAAGCTAGGAAGAATTTTGGCACAGTTTCCAGAGATAGAATTCAGACCAGAAATTAGAATCAGCTGGCTTCTGGTAAGAGAAATGAGGTCTGGTACGATCTTCCATTAAGAATAGGGATTAAAAAAAAAAAAAAAAGGCAGAACTGTTCTGAAAACAGTTTTTCCTAGCTTTAAGAAAAGCATATGATGATATTTTCTGTGACAGCAGAGTATTGGACCTAACAAACTAGATCTGGTCAATCCCATTTTCTGTGTTCACAGAGGTTTCTTACACTTAGATATGTTATTTTGGTTCTTGAATACAATCAATTGTACCCATTTAGATCTGCATTCACACTAAGAGTGAAATGTAATCGTACTTGAAATTAAGGTACAGATATTTTAAGCTCAGCAATCACTATTTTGCAGAGCTAACGCTCAGGAATTGTTACAGATTGTTTAAAGATTTGTTTTCAGCAGCAGAAGTCTCCCAGTCCTTTCTCTTTTCTGAGAGCAGATACTATTTACTGAACAGGGCAGGTGAAAAAACCCCACATACATACATGTGTACACACACTCTATATTTGCTTTTAGACTTCAGGCTCATTCAGACTTTTGCTGTAGGTGTGTGTGATTCATTCTACATGGAAACGAAGTGAGTTATAAATGTTGAAGTGAAATCAAAATAAGCTTTTAAAATTCTTATTTATTCTTCCTGTTTTGTATTTTTCTCAAAGCATAACTGAAATGACATTCTGCACGAGACTACATAATGCTGCTCTTTGCCTATTGAAAAGACAAGACATTCTTCATGTTTTGTACATTGGCTCAGAAAGTCTAATACCTGATGCATTTTCCTCATTTCACTATGGGGATGTACATTATAAAACGGTTTTAGCTTCATCTTCAGAATAATTCTATTCAGAAACAGCATTAATAAACTGTCTACCATCTTTGTCACTCATTGTTAATCCTTTTGCCACTCAGTTCTTGATCTGTCTGGCATTTCAGTATCATAGACATACTTTGTTCTTTATAATACTGCTTGCATACCTTTATATATATTGTGAACTTCAAATAATGGGATATTTACATCTTCCTCCTGAAAGGGTATTTTCATAGATTACAGAAAGTCTCTCAAAGCTACTGGAGTCCTGACAGCATCTTTTAATGAATCAGGGGCCCTGTCTCACTGTCTACTGGACTTTTGGACACATCTGCATTTTTACATTTTACACTCAGCAGAGACAGCTGAGTATGTTAGCAGTGCAGTATTTGTCAGTAAGAAATCCCAAATATGCCCTGGATTAGACAACGGCCCAGTAAGGATGGATTTAAGAGACAGCAGAAGAAATCCTTCTTTTTCATGTGTTTGTTAACTGGCTGCTTGACTGCAGTTCAATGCATGGATTTCAACTGGGAGTGAAAATTTAAAATACCTCAGTTGTATTTGTCCTGAAAATGCCATTACCTTTCCTTTAATGCTTCTTTATTTAGTATCAGTGTAAACCTTGAAACAAGAGTCTTTCTACAGGTGCAAACACATCTCTGGAATGGAAATAAGCATGGAAATAATCTTTGGTATGTATGGATGAATGTAGTGCAAATATGACTTACAGCCTGTGTATACATTTGGAAAATTGTTTTACTTAGGTATCAAGAAACACTGTGAGTATCTCTTAAGAGGCTGTGTGATGAACACAGATGGAAAACAGTTTTCTAACACTGGGCCTTAAAAACCCCAGCTTGTGTCTAGGATGAGTGAGACAGAATATGAGCCATAGTTTTGACGTTGGGTTTTTGTTGTACACCACTGTCTGAAGAGAAAGCACTGTCATCTTTCTCACTGAACACCAATATGCCATGTAGACAAGCCTTGCCATATTGCACCCACAGTGGTTTTGTAAGCTGAGGAAAACTACAGAAAACACTTGAGAAACTGTTTAACAAATGCAAGGGAACGGATAGCAAAGGTGGGATCTTGAGAATGAATTTGACCTGGTATGGGCTTGAATTCTGGGTTGTAGGAGAAAGGAGATAAAGTAAGGAAAAAATACCTGAGGAAAAATTAGCCTCTGAAGAAGCAGGCACTTCTGCTGGAGTATCAGAGCAGCAGCCTGGCCCTGGTGGGACCCAGCCTGGAGCTCTCACTCGACTTCGAAATGAGTAAACTGATTGACCAGGCTGGTGTGATAGTTTTACGAAGCGTGTGGTGGCCTCTACTGGTGAATCGAAATGTTACATGGACATTTGTGCCTTCTTGGAATTCATAAAAACTCTGGATATTCACAAGGTAAAGCTTAGAGATGTTTAATATTCACAGACCAGCCAGTTTGGCGTCCTGTCATGGTTGTTATTTCTCCTGTAATGCAAATGTAGTGGTCTATTAGGTTATGTCTTTTAGTCCAAGGGGTTTTGTCTCCTCAACTTGATATGGGGTTTGCATGTATCTGGCCAAATAGATACATTCTCTCTTTTTGGGTGGTACACAGAAGGATCCTTGAATTATTGCTGATCACATCTGACATGCCCATGCTTAGCACAGAATGCCACACTTTGTCTTGTTGCATTTTTATGTCTTTTGATGGATCATGGAGATAATGCAGTAAAAATTGTTTCAGATTGTTTCCTGAATCATTCTTTTATTGCAAAGGCTTTGTGTCTTGCTAGTATGAATTAATTTTGCACTTCTTACCTGTGCATCCCTCATAAGATCACTTGATATTCAGGTAGTTCTTACATGGTTTATCGTAATTTATTATCAATGAAGCAATAGTTAATGGGTATTTGAGAGGAGCTTGTGCTCAAACTCTGCTAACACTTTATTTGCTCCTTCATTGCTAATTTGCTATATCTTCACAGAGATCTACTGTAATGCAACAGAAATTCAGTCATAACATTTGAATTAAATAATGGGAGCTTAAATAAGCTGTTGATTTTTCCTTCTCTGATAGGGCTAACTTGCCATGAAGTAGTAGCTTTTCATTTTATTTTAGAAGAGCAAAGGCTTCTATGGAAACCGTATAACTAAAGGGCTCGCAAAATGAATGAAGGCTGGGACATGAGACAGGGAAACAAAACTGGAGCTTGTTAACTCCAGGATCTACCCTTGCAGAACTGGTTCAAGTAAGGGAGTTTTCCAAGAGATTTCCTTCAGTCTTTCAAGTGCCCAGTTTTCAGAATTCACACTCTGTTAGCACTAGTTACTGGGGCCTCAGGAAAGACATAGAGGTCTGAGTCTCAGTTTCCTCCTATGCAAAACAAAAGGTGGAACTGATAATAAATACTCCTTTGTAAAGCATTTTGATATTTATGAATAGCATTCCAACATAACAGTTTATTCTTACATGAAAATTGACCCATATTCTACCATCTACTTTTACACTTAACAATGTCTTCTCTTTTCATTCTTTGCATATAAACCTGTCTCTGTGTTCTCAGTGCTCTTACTTTCTATCATGCATACGTTTATTCACTTGCCTGCGTGCTGTATTCATGTTGTTTTGAAGCTCCCTTCTCTATAGAAATACTAGAGCCTCAATTGAAACATTAACTTTTCAGAGTTGTGGGAGGAAGGGAGAGCATAAAGGAAGACTTGACTTGCTTTTCACTGAAAGCTTAACAGGAACATTGAGCCTCAGCCACTTCTTCGTAGGAGCTGCCTGGGTATATGGGAGCTCTGATTAACCAGTTACAGGCTATTGTTTGAATTCCAGTTATTTGCATTAATGGGTTTGGCATCAGGTTTGGCTACCATACAAGATGAAGAACGGAGAAAGGTCACCTTCCTTATAAATCAGTATCGAAACTCTCCCTTCTATTAGGCTAGTAGGGCACATAGGGCAGCTCTTGCATAACCTGGCGTCCTCTTTGGCATCCATGTCCAGATGCTGACTAGACAGCACTCTGGTGACATGGATACTAGGTTTACAAAGTATCTGTGACCTTTCTTTGTCAGTATCTCTTTTCCTAGGGCTTCTCCCTTGTTTTGCCCCATCATACCTAACACTGCCCTAGGAAATCAGGCTTCATATTAGCCCTGCTGTGAGAAGGGAGTTGGAACAAACGAGTCCAGGTGTCTGTCCAGCATGAGCCATTCTATGATTCTGTGTCTTAAGGAGATGATGATTTGAATCACTAGTCAACAGCTTAAACAAGATCAAATTAATTTATTGTAATCTCCAGCTATTTCATAGGCTGCCATGTCGTCAGTTCCTTGCTCAGCTCCTCCAGATGGCTTGTGTTTTGTGTTCTCATATCACTGTCCTCTCTGCAACATCATGGTACCATCAAGAGGACTCCCATCAGGGCAGGTTATCTTTCCCCTCTCTTGACAATAGAGGAGAAGGATGTGCAGCTGGAAAGGCCCTGTTGTGATACAGAGCTGGAAGGGTGGGTACATTTATGTAAGCTTTCATAAGCAGATATCTTCCTTGAGTAATTTCTTAGCTGGCAAGGTCAAAACAACTCCTGAAAAATTGAACATACTCCCCACTGTGAGAGCTGATAATCACCTCCAATCACACTAGCATCAGTGAAGATGTTCCCATTTCTTTGGTGTGGCTGTCAATCTCTGCTCAGATTCCACAGCCAAATGTAACTTTGTATTGGCAGAATACTCTACTGTAACTTTCTTCCCAGAAGGAAAGTCTCGCTGGTGTTTAATAAAGACATCTTTGGGCAGTCTCAAAAATTCTAGCTAACGTTTAATATGTCTTTTTGTAACCAAAGCAGTGATAGTGACGAGTTGCATGACTGGAGTACTGTAGCAGGGGTACTTGCCCCTTGCCTTCGATCTTCCTACTCCCCTTGCTTTCTTTTTGCCAGCTGCAAGGCTCATCTAGTCCTTCTGTGAGCCAGTGCATCTTGCTAAAGGTAACACAGCAAAACAGTGAGTGGCTTTTTGCCATCCTAGTGAACTGAATTGACTCACCAGAGGATGGACCAGTCACTGGGGTCAGTGCAAGGGAAGCAGACTCACCAACTCTGGTTGAAGAGCTGGAAGGCAGCAGTTTGGTTTAGCCAGCTGGGGAAATCTCACTCAAGCTGTGTCTCCTGTTTTGACTGTGGTTCTGTCAAATTTGATGGCAGACTTGGGAGAGTCCAGGAACTGGAGGTATCTTATGCAGTCTAAATAATTTTGCTACTAGTTTTTTAATCGTTTCTTTCACAATCTACAGCCTGTGCCAGTTCTAAGCATGATGGAGGTTTCTGTTGCAACCTGCCCCATGTTCTAGCAATCAAACAGCTATATTATTTCATGCAAGAAAAGCCTGGTAAGCCCTACAGAGCTGAATTTCTCCTCCTTATTTTTGCATTCCTACATTGCTCCTTCTCAAGAGGATGTGATAGAGAACAATGTTTAGCTCAATTTCCTCTGAACAAAATGAAACCAAACCTGTCACAGAAGAATAACTCAGTGCAAAACTGATCATAATGAGGATGGTCTGATGAGCAGAAGTCTCTCAATCACAACATGCTCCCCACAGGACAGCATATTAACGGATACTGCGTTGTGAATTGTCTTGAGAAAAGGCTTCTGGCCAAAACATTGACATTCACAAGCAGCTGCTGCATTCAGAGAATGTAGGTTTTAATTATCTTGGGTAAAACAATCACTTTGGAGTGCAAGGCAAGTTAGGCTCCTGAATATTACTGATCTGAAGAAAATCCACAAAAGGAAACTTGAAAGAAAGTGGATTACCTAAATGAAAAAAGGTACGCTATTGTTAGTCACTTGCTCCTCATTCATTTCATGGGGATTTAATATACTCTGTGTGATTCCCAATTAAATAAAATAGTCTATCTACCGATATCGTTCTCATCGACAACAAATGAACCACCACAGTTATTTCCTGTTGTTTCCTGTGATATTTTTAAGGCTATCACAACACGATGCCTTAGATAGCCGGAATCATACACACTAACACTAAATATGTACATACATTGCCTTTTCCTCTATTCTCTCCTGCTAGAAGCCATAAACACCTATCTTGAAACTCCTAGTGTTGCGGGCAAAGTCCAGTGCTTGCTCCCGGTAAATGTAGGCCAATGCTGGCATAGTAACACCGGGTGGCAGCAGTGGGTTTTCAGCCAGCAAGTTGAGCCGTAGTGAGGCTGTTGTCAGAAGTAATGAAGACATAGAAATGAATTTTGTTTTGATTTCCGAGTAGAGTGCTTGGCACATTACCCAACTCCAAGTTTCCTCAGTTTGTCATTTGTTCATGCCTCACAGTCCTAGATTCCTTCTTTTAACTTAACCTAACATTGTAATTGCTGTAAGAATGACAGACTCATCGGGGGTTAGGATACAGGAGGACGTGTCACGTATGTATCATCTGCTGAGAATTTGGGATTGTTGCCAGTGCTTTGTAGCTGGAGGGAAATTGGACAGCGATTTGTCTTTAGGGTATACGTCATGTTTGTTCTGCTCTTTGTCCCTACTTAACATGTCAGAGTTGTGACAAGCATAATGGAAGAAACCCTTTCAGGAACATATTTCGCAATTATTGCAAACTTTGCTGGGCAAATGACAGACCTGGGGAGCAAGCTGCCTGCTAACTGTTGTCTTCTGACAGGGGATTTTCTTCACTTGACAGGACCCATCTGAGTGGGCATCACCTGGTACTTGGGAGCAGAGCCCTGGGCAAAGACAATTTGTTGAGCTGTTTTCTTCCTTCTAAGGGAGATTAGGGTGAGGTCGGGCTCCAAAGTCAACATTCTCTTACTTTGACATACGTGTTGCCTGTTGCTCTGATAATTCCCAGATGCAGTTGCTTTTTAGCAATTTAGAGACTGAAATATACTTCTTGTAGGGAGACAAGTGGGGGATGTAGAGTTTTGAGAGCCCACACCTCAGAATACATCTTGCCATTGGCCTTAGCCATTAGTGAGATGCCCTCAGCACAAACTTGAGACACAAACAGGACTAACTTTGTTTCCTAACATCAGTGGTGCAGTAGCATGACCCAAGATACTATTTTGGGTTTTTTTCTTCCCAGGAGTAGGCAAAGGTTTTCCAAGTGTCTCATACTCCTTTAGTTGCTCAGAATTTCAGTGATTTAGCTGAGCTGGCTCAAAGGAGTAGCACGTTATATCTTGCTTACTTTCACTGCTGATTAATGCCCAAAAACCACCAGTCCCAGCTGAAAGCAGTTACGACAAAGACCTCTGCAAAACCAAAATATTTTCATTGTAGCAGATTCCTGTTCATGCTGTAAATTCCTCTTTCAAATTTAGGGCTTTTAATGTGGTCAGACCATAGTTCAAAACCTAATCGAGGCTTTTTTACAAAGGTTGGTAATGTGTCTGTCTGCAATGAAAACCTATTTGTTCAACAGCTAGTGTCTTGAAAGTCATCCACTGCCTTCCAAAAATTCTTTCCTCTTTTCTTTTCTTTTCTCCCCAGAACCTGGGGCAGCTCATTTCATGGCAAGGTTGGTGATAATCCTAAATCCTAAATGCCTTGAAGCTACACATAATTAGGTGCAATATGCATAAGGACACCATTGGTAAACTTAGTGATTTGGCTACTCGTACAGAACCAGTGGTCAGAAGTACGAACACCTGATTTCCTGCGTCATCTGTTGGATCTTAATGAATAAAAATGAAGATGAACTCTGTTGTTTGGTTTGTTGAGTATTGAGAAGTGAGTATGTTTAGAAGACCAAACTGGACATGAATAAATTGAATTTACTTATGTTTTACCACCAGCTACACCGCAAGTACATATACTGTGAAAGTTGGATGCAGCCCCACGTGGGAAAACCGATCCTGTGTATCATGCCAAAACAAGATCTGAGGATGGATTTCCATTCCTAAAAGAACAGGAATATATATATTATGTATAATAGAATAGGATATATGACATATATATATGTGTCAGCTACATAGCTGACGAGATGAAAGACAAGACTTCTGCCTAGAAACAATTGCAAACCTTGCAAAAAATGTTGGACTGTCCTAAAAAGGGGCCGAAGGGGCTCAGAAACGTCCTCTGTGCTTTCTGCCCCATTTGCCACCCTTAGTAGCAGGTGCATACTGTTCGTCTGTGACACCTCCATCCCACCACCATGCCGCCTGCTTCAGGTACCACACAAATCCTCCCTTTCAAGTCCCCCAGGAGGTCCCCAGAAGCATCCTCCAGTGCTCTGGGCTGGTACCTGACCCATTTTGCTGGCAGTACCACCAACCCCAGCCATCTCTCCCAGAATCTTCTTTCTGCTTAAGATTTCTCTGGATTTCCTTACCTGGGTTTTGCCCTATTCTGCCTTGGTCCTACTGTGCTTCCCTGCCCATCCCCATGCATGGTGATGTCTCTTCCGTGGTGCAAGTTACCCTGCGGCCGCAGGTCCATGCACCACTGGTGCCAGGGTCAGCACTGCCGTGAGAGGCAGGAGAGGGGTCAGAGCCTCACTGGTGGCTGAAGGGAGGAGGAAGTGTGAAAGGACGGCTGGAGGGATGGGGAGAACGGGTCTGTAGCAAGCCAAGCTTAAATCAATACAAACCGCTACAGAATCCACTCTAAATCTCCGTCTTCTCACAACACCCTCAAGCATCTTGTGCAGTCAAAACTGCTGACCGTTTTCAGCACTGAGGAAGCCACACTGATCATCTGTAATGCATGTTTACATGAAAGTTATTTACACAGATGCAAAATGCAGCAGCTCATTAAATAATTTTTCATCACATGTCACTTACAGAGCAGAAGAAAATTTGGCTGCTACATAGCAGTTTCTACTGAAGTGGCTAGGACATAATACATTGACATTCAACTGAAGCAATCAGCTTGAGAAATTTTGTATTGAGTGTATTCTGAAGAGTAATTAAGCTTCCTACAGTAAGCAATGCTTGTTAAATTGGGTGTTACTACTTGTTACTTAAAGCAGATAATGCTACATTGTTTTAAACAGCCTGTCTTATCTTCCCTAAAGAATGAGATTATCTCCTCTGTCTTGTTCTTCCCAGTCTCTCATGAAATACTCTTGTGTGTGTGTCCCTCAATCTGTTTTTCACGTGGCCTCCCATAGTAATGCTCAGATCTGTAGCTGTCAGAGCAGCAGCAAGCCAATGTGCGGTAATGATATTCCATTTCTCAGGGCCCACTCTGCCACTCTTGCTCACACAGAGTAGTTTCTCTTGTTGTTGGAAATTATGGGACTGCTCACCTGCCAGGCACCACTCAAAGGAGTAAGAACAGCAGAGGCACTGAGACAAGGGTAAGATATCGCCGCTGCTATAAAAGTGAGAGGGCAGAGTCCTGCATAATTTACATCACTAACTTGGTTAGTCAGGGCAGAAAGAATAAGAACTTAAGTCCCTTGATGAGCAGGGATTTGCTGTAACCTCCCAATCTCACAATTTTTTTATCTAACTGCAATGCCCAGGACTTATTCTTATGGTCCAGGACCAGAGTGTGTATAAACACCAAACAAAATGAAGTTCACTGCTTCTCCTGTAAAACAGTTACTGCTTTAGTATAATGCTATGTTAATGTGATTAGAATTTTCTCCATAATTAGAGTTTACATTATGGAACACCTCAAAGCATAAATGACACTGTTCTTGATACCATGCAAATATGTATCACTTAAACATGCATTATTTGCAAGTCCCGAAGGAGCAATTGAGTCAAGTAAGCTAATTCTTCTGAGCAGGATTAGTATATCCCATGAGAAGCCATGTCACATTACAACTGATCTCTTATTTTTTTTTCTAAAAATGCAGTCGCTGTGGTTTCTAGGTACCGTATATGATCCATTTTCTTACATTTCAGCTCTGGGATAGCAGTCACTAGGGAGGATTTTTAATCTCATGACTTTTATTAAAACACAAGAGCAGAAGCATAAACCGCATTATTGCTGGAGGAAGTTGGTCTGAGAAGCTGTATTCCCACGTGCATGAGTAAGTGAATTACAAGTTAATCTATGTGCAAAAGAGTTTTAGTGATCTCTGTCTGCCTTCTGTGATTTCAGCTCTCCCTGGAAAAATGAACCAAACAACACTACAAACACATATTTTTCCACTGTCAAATATTTCTCATTTCTAGACAGAGTCCCTTGGCACCTCAGTAACTTCTTTTTCATTCTTCAAGTGGATTACCGGTCACTTAGGCAACAGGCACAATTTCCAACGTGTGAGCAGACTTGCCATGAAAACCTGCCAGCTAGTCAGTGAACAAGTGACATCTCCATGACTGGTAGAAGAAATCTCCACATGATCTCCTTTATTTACAGCTTGACAGAAACCACTGAAAGTAATATCTGAAAAGTAATCCAAGATTATCAACAGATTGAGGCAGGCACTGTGTGCAGCAGTTCTCAGTTTGAATGTTTATCATCATGCTAAGCTTTTCTGAAGTGTAAAAGTGACTGGAGGTCAAACTGACATCCTCTTTTGGCAATTTGCATGCTTGCCCCACAAATCATGCGTAATGCTTGATTGTTCTAGAAACTGCTTGAGCAAATAACGCAGCATATCCCATCTTTCTGCACTCTTGTAAAGTCACTGATATTTTTGTCACAACAGCATGTTTGCATATGACATAGGGTTTTCTCTGCAGGATCCCCATTTTCAAAAGAAAAGCTAAATTCTTGAAGATAGTGTGAGTGCAAGCTCCTTGAGGAAGAAAGGTGTTTTGTTTTTTTCTGTTTTGAGTTTTCAGCAGGATTTCCCATTTGGTGGTATAATCTGTCCTCTGATTTTTTCTGCATAGCCTGAAAGGTCAGATACTAAAATCATGGCTACCACACCATAAGTTGAGAAACTGCTGTAGCGAGCCCTGTCATGTACAGTACTATATAGTGGGTTTGGACAATGTCTTCTTGTTGCTCCTTTTCCTCTCAATCCTCCCTGTCAGCTGGGCACTGGAACAGGCACCTTCCCTGTTTTGTCCTTGTTATGGTTCTGGTCAGAAATATCTTGCAGGGCAAACTGATGCTCACTGACCTAATCTTGCTAATGATTGGAAACTGGGGTATTCTGGACCTTTGTGAAATAACTTTGGTGAATGCATTGGGAGTACTGCTTCAGTGCACTCTTACATCTTCTCAATGTGTTTACCAGTAAATATTCATTTAATAAAATTTAAACTATAATTCTAACTGTTATGGCCAAGATGTTTCATCGAAATTCATGTTTCCAGAAGTCTAAAATTTATCTATGGTCTATGCAAAACTGAGTCCTGCTAACTTTTTTACAGTTGCCTCTTACATACCTTCACCTGTCGCTGCTGCTTTTAGGAGAAAGCATTTGATATCAAGGTGGTGCTGGGTTTGCAAGGATCACAACATCGCTTGCACTTGTCTTTCCTTCTGTCAACAAATAAAGTTAATAGTATGAGTGACTGTTCAGGATTATCTACAGCCTGGCTTCTTCTTTTTCTATGGCCTTTAAAGGTTCCTTGGACAGGGTGTCAACACTGTGACTGCAAATGTCCTCAGTCTGAAAACTTAGAATGGTTCATGAAGAATGCATAGCCACTGGCATTTTTTAAAAAACTGTAACTATGGCCAAATTTTTACATTGTTTTTGTTTGTTTTTCTTCCTATCCTTTACTGTGAAGGCAGTGAATGAGATTTTCATTTCTCTTTAGAGGCAGTACGCGATTCACAGCCAGTTGGTTTCCAGCCCTTGCAAGGCTCACACTTGTGCCGATTGCACGAAATTTGAGTCAAATGTTCAGAGGGAAGAGGATGTTCTCCAGCCATTTCCACAGAGGAGCCTGAGACACCGGGTGAAACCTAATGCAAAGACTACGGTCTTGACTGCCTGTGTTGCTTATTAAGCAAATCGCTTCTCTCTAATTTAACATCAGTGACTTTGTTTAGGTGTATTGAAATATGTAACTGTTTGAATACATGGATTTGTGTAACCCAGTTAGAGTTCTGAGCACAGAGAAAAGATTACATTAAATGAGAAGTGATCAAGAAATACCAAAAAGCCAGAGACAGCTGCTGAAGCTCAAGGCCATATCAACTCATGAGGTTCTAAAACTATGAATGTGGAGAGTTATACACTAACAAAAAAAATCCCTCCAGAAATTCCCATAGTCTACAGCCTCTTGGGAATTTTCTGAGTTGCGTTTTGTCTTTGAGAATTTCCCCTCAAACTGAAATATGTTTCTTCTTAGCCTTCACTGGAAGCCAGCATGCAGCAACACCTCTGAAAGAGATTCTCAAAATAACTAAATGCCTAACTTGTCCTTAATTCTTTGGGACATAAATTCCCAAATTCCTTTAAAAACCTAGTCCTTATACTGTCACATTTTTGAGAAGGCTAGAGAAGTCCTGTAGAGGACTACTCCATGCAGATGAAAACTTTTTGAGTTTTCGTAGGAGTCAGGAAAAAAGTACAGGGAATCCTCGAGGAATATTGGGCAGGAGATCAGAAAATGTGAAGCACAATAAGAAAATTCCAGAAAGTATTATTATATGAGTAAAGGCCAGTGATGTCTGTGCCATAACTTACACAGACCAAAATAAAAACTTGTTTAGCATTTTCCATTCATATATTACAGTGGCTTTGCACCAAGACCTCCCCAAATGCTTAAAAATATGAGCCTCAGAATTGCTCCTAGGCTCCCTTACAGCCCTGAGGGCCTGACAGAAATCTTTCAAAAACGTGTGATTCTGTAAGAAAAAAAGAAAAAAACCCACAGAAAACGTGATGTGAAAGTTTTACATTAAGAGTATAATAATTATGTTGAGTAATACCCACTATGTGCTAGACACTTCACTAGATACTTCATAAGGAGGAAAGCCTTTGCTCCAAGGAGCTCACAATCTCATGACTGCATATTCAACCTTAATGTTTTATTTATTTCCTTTGTTTTGAGTCTTACTGTGACTTTAAACGTTTTCTCTGCATAGTTGGAGGTTTGGGGTTTGAAATATATAAATATGCATTTGAATGATAACAGTGCTTTTAGTCTGAAGGCTTTTATCTCAGACATTTGATAATAATTACTCTATAAATAAATATCACAGTGCTAGATAGATACAAGCAATTTAATCTGAACGCTTAATTTGCGAGTTTAGCTAATTAAACTTCCCTGGCCAAACTATGCCTTGCATATATTCAAATCTGCAAAAAAGGAATAACAGGACAGAATAACAATAATTTTGGGAACTGGTTTTTCAAGACACTGACTCAGAGCAGCTGACCACACTGGAAAATCAGGGCCAGAGCAGACTTTGAAGGAACTCCATAATGCTAAAGGGGAAAAACATCTGTTATGCTGATATTTCTTAGTGTTGAATACAAAAGTGTCCTCTGGGGTACTGTTAAGTTGGAGACAAACACATCCACATCTCTGCTATAGCTCTCATACAGCAGGGAGCATACGTTTTGGTTCAGGACCGTCTGCCTTTTTGTGTTTGCTATTTAGACTAGGGATGACAGCACGTGTTAAAGTATTAAAATAATTTGGATCACGCTGTCTCCTTCTGCTAATACAAGTCTTATGTCTTATTTTACCTGCTTTCAAGTCTCCATGTAAAAATTGGGTCAGCGCACACAGCCCATGCTGAGAACGTGTGTGCTACCACAACAAGGGAGGAGAACCGCAACGTTCAGCGTTGTCGGTCGATAGCAACTACAGCTGTGTTTATAACGCAGCGGCTCATAGAGTACAAAGTAAGCTCCTGGGAATGCCAGCCTGGTCACCATTTGTGGCACTCCACATGAAAGGTAGTCCCTAGCTCTAACAGTCCTTTTAGTCCCCTAACATGGTGTCCTGGTTTTGGCTAGGATAGAGTTAATTTTCTTCCTAGTAGCTGGTATAGTGCAGTGTTTTGGACTTAGTAGGAGAATAATGTTGATAACACACTGATGTTTTAGTTGTTGCTAAGTAGTGTTTATACTAAGTCAAGGATTTTTCAGCTTCTCATGCCCAGCCAGCAAGAAGGCTGGAGGGGCACAAGAAGCTGGGAGGGGACACATCAGGACAGCTGACCCGAACTGGCCAAAGAGCTATTCCATACCCTATGATGTCATGCCCAGTGTATAAACTGGGGGAGTTGGCTGGGAGGAGCAGATCACTGCTCGGGAACTAACTGGGCATCCGTCTGCAAGTGGTGAGCAATTGCATTGTGCATCACTTGTTTTGTATATTCTAACTCTTTTAGTATTATTATTGTCATATTATTATTATTATCATTATTTTTCCTTCCTTTCTGTCCTCTTAAACTGTCTTTATCTCAGCCACAAGGTTTTTTTTCTTTTCAATTCTCTCCCCCATCCCACTGGGTGGCGGGGAGTGAGCGAGTGGCTGCGTGGTGCTTAGTTGCCAGCTGGGGTTAAACCACAACACAAGGTCTTTACAATAGCTTGAGATGTTTCTGGTGTCAATTCTGAACGTGTTCCCCAGTGGAGAGTTTCCTTCTCAAGTGTGTATTCTGGTCAAATCCACAGACTTAAAAGGTAGGTCTGCACTGCAGACATGGCATTAGGAGAAGTCCAGCTGCAGGAGAATGGCTAACAAACCTCAGCAAAGCCTCATGCAAAGCCCCATGCTGTCTTAGCCAGACTGCAAGCCAGCTCCGTGTTACCAGTTTGGGTGCTGTCCAGTTGCACTGTAGCGCGGAGACCTGTCAGACCAGGAGCTGAGTTAGGCAGTAAATAAAAAGTCCTATGCATTGCATTTCAATATCAGCACTGTCACATTTCAAAGTCATGATGTTGCTAAAAAGCTTTCTTTGGAGACTTTGTTTTCTGAACTGTAGCTGAGGGGAGGAGAAAAGATTTGTGCCCAGGAGTCAGGCAGGTGCTGTTTCACCACACAGTTCACCTTGTGTCGGTGGTGTGGGTTTCTCCTCTGCCAGCCACAGTGAAGCATTTTGAACTCTCGAGTGCATCAGAAAATCCCTTACCCTAGACTCGATAGTGGGGGACAAAATCATAGAATCATAGAATCACTTGAGTTGGAAGGGACCTTTAAAGGTCATCTAGTCCAACCCCCCTGCAATGAGCAGGGACATCTTCAACTAGATCAGGTTGCTCAGAGCCCCGTCCAACCCGACCTTGAATGTTTGCAGGGATGGGGCATCTACCACCTCTCTGGGCAACCTGTTCCAGTGTTTGACCACTCTCATTGTAAAAAAATTCCTCCTTATATCTAGTCTAAATCTACCCTCTTCTAGTTTAAAACCATTACCCCTTGTCTGTCACAACAAGCCCTACTAAAAAGTCTGTCCCCATCTTTCTTATAAGCCCCCTTTAAGTATTTGAAGGCTGCAATCAGGTGTCCCTGAGCCTTCTCTTCTCCAGGCTAAACAACCTCAGCTCTCTCAGCCTTTCTTCATAGGAGAGGTGTTCCATCCCTCTGATCGTTTTTGTGGCCCTCCTCTGGACCCGCTCCAGCAGGTCCATGTCTTTCCTGTGCTGAGGACTCCAGAGCTGGACGCAGTACTCCAGCTGGGGTCTCACCAGCACAGAGTAGAGGGGGAGAATCACCTCCCTTGACCTGCTGGCCACACTTCTTTTGATGCAGCCCAGGATACAGCTGGCCTTCTGGGCTGCGAGCACATGTTGCTGGCTCATGCCCAGCTTTTAATCCACCAGTACCCCCAAGTCCTTCTCCTCAGGGCTGCTCTCAATCCCTTCATCCCCCAGCCTGTATTGATATTGCAGATTGCCCTGACCCAGGTGCAGGACCTTGCCCTTGGCCTTGTTGAACCTCATGAGGTTCACATGGGCCCACTTCTCAAGCTTGTCCAGGTCCCTCTGGATGGCATCCCATCCCTCAGACGTGTCAACTGCACCACTCAGCTTAGTGTCATCTGCAAACTTGCTGAGGGTGCACTCGATCCCACTGTCTATGTCATTGATGAAGATATTCAACTGTACTGGTGCCAATATGGACCCCTGAGGGACACCACTTGTCACTGACCTCCATCTGGACATTGAGCCATTGACCACTACCCTCTGGATGCGACCATCCAATCAATTCCTCATCCACCGAACAGTCTAACCATCAAATCTATACCTCTCCAATTTAGAGAGAAGGATGTTGTGGAGGACTGTATCAAAGGCCTTACGGAAGTCCAGATAAGATGACATCCTTAGATCTTCCCTTGTCCACTGATGTAGTCATTCCATCATAGAAGGCCACTAGGTTGGTCAGGAAAGATGGCAGCGAATAAAGAGATGAGCACTTGAAGCTTTGCTAATTGTTCTTGTTTAATTTTATCTTTCTGTGTAAACCATTCAAGTATAAAAGGAAAGTTCCTTTTTTACAGGATCCTTTGTTTCTGTAAGGAAAACCAGGCAACTGCCTCTTCAGTCTTCCCAGGCTAACTTCCCAGTTCTCCCCATGTGCATGTGCTACCTGTTGGTGAGTGGCACAGCTTTACAGTTCTGGTGTCAGAGCTCTAGTTTCTGGCCCACAGGTGGGACAGGCGCCTAATACTCAGTTGCTGCACTTTGACTTTTGTGCCTTAGACTCATTTGAACTAACCACAGCTCTAGAAAATCCAGGTCTTTGAATGCAGGGTTTCGAATGCAGTCTTGCTTCCATTAGGATGGTCCCTCTTTCAGAAAGTCTTTTATTCCCCTGTATGCCTTGTCCAACAAACTGAACACCAAAAAACAATAGCAACCTGAATCCGCCTTGTACAAGGAGCAATTTCAAAGGTGGAAATGATCAAGTAATTGTCCATCTCTGAAATACATCATCTGCCAGTTCAACAGTTAAGGAAGAAGAAACCCTAGATGGTGACCATTGTGTCAGGGGTGCTTGAGAAAGGGGAGGAAATTTCGGGCATAGGTGATGCAACTCCCTGGGGGTTCCCCAAAATACCTCCTTGATTTTCGATGTTCATGACTAAAAGTATAGATTATAGAGAAGCTGTGGCAGAACCAGAAACAGGCTGCTGACTATTTGGGTTGACATAATCCAGAATACAGCATACCATAGAACTTAACTGTTTTACAAAGAGCACAAAAAAATATTGTCCAAGTTTCCTTGAACCAACAAATGTCACAATTTATTATGTTTATCACAGACCTTTTTTGGTAAGGTTAACTGCCTTTTAACTTAGCTTAATTTGCCTTAGTGCACCTGGTGGATCCACAGCTTTATGTCTCTGCATACAGATGCAACAGCTGATTTAGAAGGTGGATTGCCTCCTTTCTTAAAAGGTACTCTTTTTATGCAGTGCTTAAAAAAAGCAGCTTACCCTAGCTGAAAAATAGGGATAAACATTATTTCCTGTACTCACAGGTAACATACCTTGAACAAGATGGAGGAAAAGACTCTATATGAGGGAAAAGCTCATGCCTTTAAGAAATTGTGAATCAGAGGGTTGTGTAATGGTTAGGATATTGAACTTTCAGATGTGTGACAACTGTTTTTTCCCTTTTTTTTCCATGCAGTATATTTCCACATATTACATTGTTAATTGTATTTCACACATTGCATATTTTAACTTCATTGTATTTCCTCCAAAATTTACAATTTAAAGGATGTAAAAACCCCACAAATGCTAAAATACAAAAATATCGGATGAAAAAAGCATGAGAACTGATGTGATTTATATGAAATGCTTGTCATAAAAGAAACACAAAAGCACAAAATCATGGGACTGAAAAGTTCAGGATAGTATAAATTATACCTGCCAACATAATAAACAGTGCTCTCTAATAGTGCGTGTCTTTGTCGCAGCATGACTGCTAATTTGAGCCAGAGTGCAATTTCAGAAGGTAAATATACAGTATATAGAGAAATGACCATGCTTATCTGCCTTGCACGAAAATCTGTGTAGGATCTGAATTTTTTATAAACTGATAGAGCATACCTTCTTAGTGAGGTGTTTAAAGTAATATTTGCATATGTTTTTATACGATTTGTACTGTCAGTTGAAGAACCAGTTACTAGATATTCCCCATTTCAAAGTGCATTATGAGGGAGTATTATTTTGTGTCCCACACTGAAGGAAGTGTCACAGTATTTCAGTACAGCGTTTTAAGAATCACATCTATGTTGTACATGCATCAAACAATTCAATAGCAATAGATAACTTTTAACAATAGTAATTTGCTTAACTGTTAATTTCATTGCTATTAACTGCTTAGATGTTGCATATTATGTCAGGAAATGCCTTAAAAGCAAGTTATATTCACTAACTGTAGGGTTTTGAAAGATTACAGTATACTCTCATGCTGATTCAATGCCATTTTGTGAAGAAAATGTGACTGCACTGGGAGCGAAGCTTGTGTTTTATTATAAGGGAAACCAATATTTAAATTAGTTCATAAGATCAGCATCAAAGAAAAAATGTTCCATATAATGAGTTGCACATTATCCTGTGTATGCATGCTGGTAACTGGAAGAACACTTTAAACAAAGTAACTGCAAGCTATAGGGATATAGGGTATAATCTCTTGGTACAACTGCTTAGAGGAAAGGTAGTTTTCAAGATCTACCATTGATTTATAAAACCAACACTAGAGAACAGAATGTGTGTGGGTGAACAAACATTAGAGACTGAGAAACATAAAGCTGCTTTAAGCAGAAAATGATACTTGTGGGGAGGCCATTGTCTAAAAGAGAGTCCCATGGTTTTGTTAAGTTCCTTTGTTTATTTGTAGATTCCCCAGTTTTATGTGTTTTGTAATTTAGGAACTATTGAAGCAATTGCATATGACCAAATGAGAAATATCTGCCAAGAACTCATGAGTGCATGTCAATTTAGATCGAAGATGTAAATTGGTATTTTCTGTTTCATTTTCTTAAGATTATTTTGATAACTCTTATTTAAAAATAGAACACATTATTAGAGATGATATTGTGCATGTTAAAATTATTTATATTACAGCATATTGCATGTAAAAAAGTTGCCTAGGAGGAATTAATTAAATACTTATCAATATTGAAATTAAGGAAAAAATTCAGTTCACAACCATCTAAATTTTGTTTCATAAGAATTTAAAAAAATATTCAAAATATGTTTTATTTTTAGGATTCTAGAATACCTCATCAGAGAAACCCCATTTCTCCAGCTGTGGTACTGTTATCTTCAGGTTTAGTCTGAGCGCTGATTATCCAGCTGAAGGAAATGACTTCACTGATATTATTTTGCTTCTTATACTGTATGGCGCCTTAAGGATTATTTTTGGCCTGGTTTCCTAAGGGAAGAAGGGTTCTGGTCTTGCTTTCCATCTATACCTCTCCTCAGGTAGCTGTCGAGCACCCGGGACAATTTCAGGGGACAAGGGGATGGACCCAAGTGAGGGTCCAGTCTGAGCAGGCGCCAGAGCAGACTTGGCACCCATCGAGAAGCTGCCTCTCCCCATCGCTGCACGTGTGTTTGCAGCCTGGCCTCTGCAGGGGCTTCTCCTTGCTCAGCAGACAAGGGGAGGAGGAGGGCATCGCCCCACGGCAGGGAGATGCAGAGGGCAGCCAGGGACCCTGTAAGGATCTAAGGTGCTATGTGGAGGGCAGTGCTGGGGGAGTGCTGTGGGTATGGGAGTGTATGGGACAAAATTGGGAGCAGAAGAAAGGGAAGATGTGCGTGGGGAAAAGAGACGTAGGACATGAAGTCACAGACCCGCAGGCTTCATGAGCTGCACCGCAGAGTTCAGCTTTTGAACACAGTGGATAACTTCGCCAGGCGCATACAAGAGAAGAACACGGCCTGTATGACTGGCATCGTGAACACGTGGACAGAAGTTTGGGCAACAGGACCAGTTGCACTGGCGCTGGCAGTGGGGTGATATTACTCCTCTGCTTTAACAGGCTCAGAAGAATTTGTATGTGAAGTATTCGCAGGTCAGGGGTTGGCAGCACGCATTTTTGCTTGTGTGGCTCCTGTCTCATGGGATGCAGCCAGTATACAGTGAGACCATGAAACCTCCTCCTCCTCTCATCCCATGACCAAATACTCAGGCTGAGGATGTAAAAGGAAAACCTGATAACAGAGAACCAAGTTTACTTCCTTCTCCATACTGACTACCTTAAGGCTGCCACTGCAATCCTTTAATAATCTCAGGATTCAGCTTTATTAAATACCCTTTATTATCCTATGTAACTCAGCTGGTTTGTGCAGGTCCCTCAGCTGAAAACACTGCATACCTAGGAGCCTTTGCTAGTGCTCCTGGCATTGCAGGCTACAGACTGACAGTAATCCCTTTTGCATTTTTGGTATTTGTTTCTGAAGAGATAACTGGACCCAATAAGTGAATATATTTTAAAAGATTCATTGAGTGTCGTGGTTTAACCCCAGTCAGCAACTAAGCACCACGCAGCCGTTTCCCCCTCCCCCTCCCAGTGGGATGAGGAGGAGGAAAGCAAAGGAAAAAAAAGTAAAACTCGTGGGTTGAGATAAGAACAGTTTAAGAACATGGTATGGAATACCCCTTTGGCTAGTTCAGGTCAGCTGCCCGGCTATGCTCCCTCCCAGCTTCTTGCACACCTGCTTGCTGGCAGAGCATGGGAAACTGAAAAGTCCTTGGCTTAAGATAAGCGCTACTTAGCAACAACTAAAACATCGGAGCGTTATCAACATCATTCTCACACTAAATCCAAAACACAGCACTGTACCAGCTACTAAAAAGAAAGTTAACTCTGTCCCAGCCGAAACCAGGACATTGAGCTAGAAATGCAAGAGTAAATCTGATTCTTTAGCCTTGTAATGTGAGCCCCAGCATGGGGTAATCTGGGCTCTGCCCCCCCTCCTGATGGCAATTTCTGGTGGACAAAACACACAAGCAATCTGAAAAATACATCGGCCTCTTGAGTGAAGGCAACTAACTTCCATCTCAGTCTTCTTTTGGGTGTGTATTCTTTTGTAAGTGAGGTCCCTAGGACTAAATCTTGTCCCAGCTGACACACTGATTTAGTAATACTGCATAAAAAATACAGTAGCTCACACTTTGGCCTCTAATAGTCATTCATTTGTTCAGACAGATAGGGCACCACCAGTAATTCCCCATTTCCTTTAGATCTATAGGCTGTTGGAGATGTTGGTTTATGTGTTCCAGCAGTGGCAGTTTTGGTCAGTTGTTTGGGAAGGAGGGAAAAGAGGAGGGGAATTGTTTTTATTGACGGTGCTTTTTCTTATTGAAGGAAATCCCTAATACTTGTAGCAATATAGTTCCTCTGCCAGGTTTTTGCTTAGAGACATGAAAAGCAATGTTCTGGACAAATAGTGGGGTTTTGTTTGCACTGCTTTCATCAGTAAAACTTGTGCGGAAATTAAGTATAAACTGGCAAATACCAAACGGTTCAACTTTCTTAAAGGGGAGCATGGGCATTTTTAGTCAGTGGAAGCGGAAAAGATCAGATTCATTGTGATACATCTCAGATATTGAATATAATCTTTTATATTTCTTACTTAATATCATAGAAGCTTCATTGTTATCTGGAATGTAAGCAAATATATTACCATTGGTTTGAAATGTATGATTATTCTCTAAGTCATCCTTGTCCTAGATACACATGTGCACAACTCCTGAAATGAATGTCAGTGCATCTCCAGTGGCATCGCAGGAAATTTGAAAGCACCATCCCTACGGAGAAGTTTACTTTCTTACTTTTTGTTGGCAATGAGTCTGTGCAGTCTAGCTTATTGAAACCTAGAAGAGCAGAAAGGTATTTCAAATCCCAGGCACTCAATGAATGAGATGTGAAATGAATTTCATGTGGATCAGCCCCCCAGAGGCTTGTCACAATAGATAAGGCAAAATGGATAGATGCTGCATTAGTTCATGTATGCTTCTGAGTAGCAGAGCTAATAACTGAATCATAATTTCACTTCAGGACACAAGGCTACTATATACTGTCCTCCTTTGATCTCTTCACCCACTGCAGCAAACTAGAAAATATCATAATAAAACTTTCTAAATACATGCAGGAAGAAAAACTGTAAAACCTTATAAAATATCCAAAATATTCCACAAGCAGCACCTATTATTAACCCCTCTAAAGAGAAAGGTGCCAGACATACTTTTTATTTCTAGTTCTCAAGATACGTAAGCTTATTTTCAATTATTTGTATGTGGGACAGCAGTAAAAACTTCATGTGTGAGAGACTGTGCTTCTGTTTTACAAATCCTTCCCTTCTTTAACTCTTGTTGAGAAGATGATATGGAGACACCTGGGCTGATACTGCAGTAGAAGAGCATACTTTGCTCAGACCACATCGACTCATTTATTTTTTCTCCATGAGGGATTAATTACGTAATGAATGGAGTAGTGCTGAGGTATTGCTTTTCACCAGCTCTCAGTAGCTGAGTACTACAGAGGCTGTGTGGGAACAAGAACGATGAGATGTACTATGTTAGGACATTGATCCGTGATTCTCAGTGTGGAAAGGTGAACTAGCGTGGGTTTTGTTAGCAGTTGTGCCAATATCAGCTCTTCCAAGCACCCGCCTCCTGCCCACCAAGTCACCAGGTAGGAAGTGCCAGTACTGGCAGCAAACACTAGCTCTGTGGCTGACCAAAACTTTTGGTTTAATACGAAAAAATGCCAGGGAATATCAGTTGGTCTGGTTACTCCTTCTCCTCCCTTTACTCCAGAAGTTGTCTCCAAAACATGTTGATTTACTGTAATCCCAGGAAACACCCAGGAACAGATCTACCTGAGAGATGCTGCCCCCCTAGATTCCTTTGACTGTTAATGCTGCCTCTGTGCAAGTCACACACCACTTGGCTGCCCCAAGGGACCCTTTACCTTTTTGAGGGGAAAAATACGCAACTGCTTACTCCTGTAATTTTGGATTAAAAAAACCTTGCACTTTTGTTTTCTGAGGTATTCACATGAAAGAATTTCTCACATTATTCATTTTCTACAAATTCTAGGTGAATTATGGACTGAAACTTTTCATTTTATCACTCTCTGATTTTTTCTTTTAATTTTTTTTCTCTGTTTTTTGTGTCCATTCTAGTTGTTGTGATTCACTTTCTGCATCACACAGAAAAGCCCAGCACAGAGTGCATTGGCAGTGACTTTAGGTTGTGGGGTATTTTATAGCTCAGCATTATGGCTGAGCAAACAAAGGAGAGATAGTGCATGTGTTATTATTGCCTCTAATCTAAATGCCCAACAAGTGACTGCTAAGGAAATCACTGTCTTTGCAGTCAGAGATAAAATTGCAAACCATCACTACTTTTGACTGGCTTCCTGCTCTGGTTAAGTAAGGGAGAGACAAGAAGACAGCTTATCATCTCAATGTATTTTTTATTTAATATAAAATTTCCAACGAGTGGATTCTGGAATAGTCACATTCTATGAATCACAATGTAGATACAAATGAAATCACTTTCCAAACCATTTGCATCCATACAAGTTAATAGAGTTGTAGTTGAACCTTTTTTTGTGAATGCTCCCTGAAAGAGGTAAAGTGTGTTCCTTGACTCTGAATAAAAGCACAATGAAAGATGATTAAACACTGATTTTTAGGTAAAAGAAAATAATGTATAAATGAAAATCCTCCTTGCTCTTAAGGGAAATGAGGTCTGAAATGCTTTTGAAATCAAGTTCTGAAATCAGAATGCTCCAGTAAATCATAATTTGAGAGATGAACAAATTGCTCCATATCACCAACCTATTTTATTGATAATAAGATGATGACATTATTTAGCTATTGCCCACAATTGTCCTTTGGTATTACAATGTTCTCATTACCACAGGCTGAGAATTTCCATTTCAGAAGCAATCCTCAAATCTATCTTAATTCTTGTTCTGTTAATCATTATTTGTTTTCTGGTTTGTGTTAAAGGACAAGTTTTCTCTGCTACTAACTCCATTTTTGAGTTTGTTCTCTCAGATTTCGTATCACTTATTTCCACTGAGCCAGAGAACAGGCAGATTTTTGCTTGCCAGGTTCCCAAGTCTTTGCTTCCCAAGTCATATGAGTTTGTTTCTTCTAGCACAAAAATCCAGGCTCCCATACCTATTTCCTGTATAACTTAATAACCTTAACAGTCTCTTTCTCCGGGTAATTAACTGCTGTGTGGGGAATTTGCACACATCTCGGTTGACATACACATTTTCTGCAGTGTTCCATTTTAATAGTGCATAAAAAAACCCCAAAGACCTTGTGAGTGACGACTGTAGGAGAGGCTTTTGTCTGTGGTTATACAAATAGGATTTTAATGTATATGAAGTTTTATGAAGTTTGCTATAAAGTTGCTGCTTTTCATTTCTTTAATGATTACTTAGGCTCTGCAAAGTGAACGTACAGATCGGTGGCAGATGAGTCTTTCCTGCTTGCGTAGCGGTGTGGCCATTGCTTCTTTTTCCACTCCCCAGCATAGATGGTCCATTACATGCAGAGCCCCAGGAAACTCTGCTCTGTTAATCCCATAGGTGTTTAGCATCCCCAAGCTAGTGCCATGAGTAATGGAGGAACCCTAAGGCTGAAGCATAGTGTCACTCCATTTTGTTCAAGGAGCAGACCCACCCAGTGCACAGTGCCAGGCTCCTGCTAGCCAATCATCCCTCAGGAAGATTAAACACTGTGATGAGGATTTGGTCCTTTATTTTTCAAATGTAACTTTTTTTCCCTATTATCAGTGGCCCTTGCTTCATAGGCCACGACTATACAAGCTTATGCACTTTTTACTGATCTAGTAGTTGCGTTGAAGTTAGCTCGCCAATAACTGTCTGTCACCTCTCTGGGGGCCACTCTGAAAACAGCCATTAAGTAATATGCACACAAGCAGGTAGGCATGTAAATACGTTGTCGTGGTTTAACTCCAGCCGGCAACTAAGCACCACACAGCCACTCGCTCACTCTCCCAGCCTACTCACTGGTGGGGTGAGGTGAGAAGCAGAAAAGGCCTTGACTCTGTGTAAGCACTGCTCAGCAGTAATGAAAACAACCCTGTATTAGCAACACTGTTTTCAGCACAAATCCAAAACATAGCCCCATACTAGCTACTGTGAAGAAAATTAACTCTATCCCAGCCAAAACCAGCACATCAGTAAACAAAGACCCTTTGGAAAACAAAGAGATTCTTTGTTCTAAGAGAATTTCCTTCTGTTTCTCTACTTGAAAGTTAGGAAATATGAATATTATTGAGGAATGAAGTAAACAGAGCAAGTAGTTAAGATTGTCTGTTGTCCTGGGGCTGAGCTCTCTTGATGACCTTGGTGACCTGATTCTGAAGTTCCCTATTTTTCAAAATCCAGCCTTTTTTGTGCTCACAGTGTTAAGGACAGGATTCTTGCGATTCATGGGTTACTGTCACTGTGTGTGCCTGCTAATGGAAAACATATAGGATACAAAGCAAATGTGCAGTAACTCGGATGCCTAACAGCTTGGAAAACAGCCATTCACTTGTCACGTTCTTCATGGAGAGTAGCCGAAAGCCTTGTCAGCCACACTTTGTTCTCTAATGTAACTAATCTTGTTTTATTGCTGCTTTCTCAGATAGACAGGTATAGCTCAACTTGAATCATGGTTTTTTGTTGTTGTTGTTGTTTCAGGTTGGGGTTTTTTTGTTGTTTTGCTTTTAGTGCAAACAATCATGTCATCACTGTCCTCCTTTTCCATCTCCAGCATACAGTCTAAGGTTACTGGGATAGCATTTGTGGCAACAGAAAGATCTTACTAACGTTAGTGGTACAAAGCATTTTACCTTGCTAACAATGAGTTAGAAAGGTCTGGACTTTAAATCAGGCATGTGGTGGTAGTATAGAGCATGCATGCTGTGCAGGATGTCCTGAGGGTTGTAAGATCAATTCAGCTTTGCTCAGCCATGTCAACAGCTACTATCTTAAGATGCTGACATGGCTCAGCTTGATAGGTTGAAGAAATTTAACTGCTTTGATAAGGTTAAAGGGGGAATCCAGGCAAGAATAGAAAACAAAACAAAACACTGCTTAGAAGCTTGACTGCACACCATAGCAACCCGTTGACGACTGACAACACAACCAGTGCAAATTACCTTTCCTCCAGAAAAAAAAATTTAACAAGCCCTGTGTTAAACAGGAATCAGTTGGTCTCTACAATCTTTCCTGCTCTATCTGGCATCAGGCAATGACACCAACAAAACCAATTACATTGCTGTTCCTTTCTGTATCATAAGGCCTGTCAGTGTTATGGGGCTGAGAGCTTCAGAAGAAGAGACTGCCTCCGAAATGCAAAATTGTATCCTGAATTTAAACCTTTCTACTGGAGAAGAACTCAGCAAGTAGATATAGGGCTTTGAAAAACATTTTTGTGGAGGAAATAAAACAGTGACTTATTGCAAAAAAGTTGGTAGAGCTTTAGGGTAAAATTGGAAGCCCACTTAAGTCAGTGCAAGGGTCTTCATGCTAAGACCTTTGATAAATTGGTTTCAAATCCCTTATTATATGCACACAGTTCAAGTCTGCTCTTAGATGTTTTAAAGACTGTACCAGTTCGTCAGTCTATTGACTCTTGTTTTCTAAATGAAAGCTAGTTATTTTCTGGATAACTTATTAATACAATATTGCTCTTGAAATGACTTTTGTCTACTTTACTGCCTCAACCAAAAAAAAAAAACAACTCCAAAATTTGTCATCGTAGCCATCCACCAGACAATGCAACATATACACAACAGGCACGGGCATTATTAGGCATCTTCCATTACCAGTTACAGGAACTAAACCTGTCCAGAATGTTTCATTACTTTCTGTTTTCACCAAAGCTTGAGTCCTTTGGGCTATTTCTAGGTTTTGTGGTCTGCAAAGTATCACAAGCAAAGAAACCATGAAGTATTTGATGCCTGGCACAGGTCAGGTTGACCTTTGTGAGACCTGACCCTTATTCCTTGTCTGACAGAATATGGTACGTGGAGAAATGATAACCAAAAGTAGACTGCCCAGATTCACAAAATTTCTGATTAAGTGGGAAACAAAGTTAGGGATCTAATCAGTTGCTAAATTAAAGAATAATTGAGTGTTTGAGGGGGTGGAATAGAGAAAACAGTATGGAGAAGGGCAGGATAGTCAGGAAGACATTTTTAGGGAGCTGCATGTAAGGTCAAGCAGGAGTAACCTGGCTTGAATAACCAGTACAGAACTGTGGGCAATGCAATACCTTCTGGAGAGCAAAAAACCGGCACTCTTAGGACTGGACTGGACAAAATTACATGGAAAAAATATTGTATTGGCAGAGATGCAGGGATACATGCTAACCTATTTCACATAGGTCTATGATGTGAAAATCCTTATTAATCTAACAACTCCAAGTAACTAAAAATGTAGATGATTAAGTCCTAAAAAAAAATCAGAAATGTAAGGCAAAACTATGGTTTGGAACTAAAATGCACAGGATCACACAGTGCTATATTTTGTGATATAATACTTATGTTTCTAGAAGCAGCCAAATCACTGACATTTCAGAGTTATGATAAGATGCCATTAGTCATGCTGGTGTATAATTTGGGAGAGTGGTTCTTTTTCTGATATAAGAATTTCATGTAGTGTTTTTACACTGAACTATCAGATTAAATTCAGAAGTCATGGTGCGTACATCCAGCCTATTCAGGCTAACTTTGATGAAAAGGTTTAGGGGCTTGTTTGGTTGTTTTTTTGCTTAGAGAATACTGCTTATTGCATTCTTTCAATGGCCATTGTGGTGCAGGAGGGAATGCAAAGATTAGTCCTTTTACTTAAATTTGATAAATCTTAATTTTGGCTGTTTTTTCTACTGGAAACTCTGAAGCAAAGCAGGTGGCATTGTCCCCAGAGATCAAAGAGGACCAGAAACTGCAGCTAAGTTTGAATTAGATTTGTTAGAAAAAGTCTGGGGAAATATGGCCCAGAAGGAAATGATTCTTGGTTTTTTGCCTTCAGTCTAAAAGTTACAATGGTTCATATATTATACAAAGGGATTGTATCTCTCAAATGCAGTCACTTTTTTTTTTTTTAATTTGCTGACAGCCGGAGTATCATGCTGGCCTTCAGAAAGCAGACTGGGCATCTAGAAACAGGTGCCTTGATAATTTGAATGACAACCTTGTCACTACTTCAAGCAAAGAAATAATAAAGCTTAGACCAATGTTTTGGTGTTTATAGCCATTTCAGGGAGCGCATCCTATAGGAAAGCTTGGCTGAGATGCCACATCTCATTTTGTCGGGTAACCTTGTAGGCAACAGGAGAGTTACAAGACAGGACAGAATGATGTGACCTTGTCCACTGAGGTTCTTTAATTAGTTTTCTAGCATTTCCCTATAATGCAATGACTCTTCTGATGTTACACTTAAATGCCCTGAAGATCAGTCAGTCTTCTCACCCAAGAAAATGCTGCTGGGGCCTGCATCATGTTTATCAAAATGTTTATGTTTCATTTGGTCTCCAATTTCTTGCTACATAGAATAAAAATGACTGAGGAAATGGTCATTAGTCCAAGTTTCATTCATTTCTTTTGTTTGATTTAAATTCTTACTATTTCAATGTCAAAATACTGTGTTTATATATTGGTATCACTACATTGTTTTTCTTTCTATGTATCATATATTCTCATGTTGACTTCCTATAATGTTAACCATTAAAATAATGATGTAATTATGACTAAGTGTGAACTCTTCAAAAATGTTTCAGTATAGAAATTTTATATTGGCCAGTGTTAACTAACACTCCTGGATTCCATTGCGATGCTGCCACTGGTTTTGTGAATAGACTTCGTTAAGTAACTTCATTGCTCTGCATGTGTTTTTCCTCTTGCAAAATGCAGGTAATGATGTTTGACTCTTTTGCTGATGCAAAGTGCTATATTGGAGCAAGATAATGTACATACATACACACATACACACACAACAGTAAAGGCTTGGCATTCTCACAACTGAGGGATTCAAGGTGAAAGTAGAATTTAAAATGCAAAAATTAATGTGGAAATATGGATAGCAACTTATTTAAAGACACTTATCAAAAATATAAGATGCAAAACTTCTGTCTGGGTTTTATTATCTGGGAATTTTACCTGGAACCCTGGAGATGTGCAACAGGAATTCCTGCTTCTGAGAAGAATTTCATTCTAGAAGTAATTCCAATTTCCTTGTCTTATTCGTGTGATTCTATAGAGGCATATATGCACATACAGCTATCAAAATTTATAAAAGTAACTGTTGGGAGCAGGGGGTACCAGTCACACCAACACACATTTTTGTTTTGTTTTTATAATCCTTTAGACAATCCTGGTTTATTTGCTCAATCCTGTGCATTTGTAGGGCTCATATACCACTTCTCACTGTAGCAGAACTGCGGTATCATGGCACTGACACTTCCCATTAATTGTAACAGAGCAGCTGTATTAGCATTTTTGAAAATTTGTTCACTTTTGTGGGAACGTAGCTTAGCCTTCTTTTCACTTTCATTTATTTAGCCAAGATGAAGAGGTTTCTGTAACTCTTGTTTTTTAAATCTACCAACCTTTTTTCTCTAAGTCAAGATTTCTTCATTTTAAATTTATCATTTTCTAGGTTCCTGTTGATTTGATATATAACCAAATCAATGGTGTGTTTTCAGAAGTCAGTCCAGGGTATTTAATTTGACATTGTACTTTGCCTAGATTCTACCTCTCCTCCCAAGTTTTGTCACTGTTTTGAGTAGATGATTTTAAGAGTGTCTTGAGCTTTCTAGTGCAGCAATTGTTTTTTCGGATGATGCAGCATACCTCCAAAGGCTGTGAAACTGCCATTTAAACAGGCATCAGCTACGTGTGTACCCACAGGCACCGAAGAGCTTTATGAAAACTCTGGTTGTTGCATGTCAGATAATATATCCAGGAGGAAAACAACATGAAAAGATTGCTTAAATGATCAAAACAGAAACGGTGAATGATGACACGACACTGAGAATTTCTGAGCATTGAACCAGTAACAAAGCACACTTCTCAGTTCTCCTCAAACAGAGCCTGTCAGGAACACAAAGCAAGTCAAAACCAAGTAGCACAGACAGGTCTTCTTTCTCCCAGTTTTGATCCTTTGCCTGCTACTTTGAAGAGTGAGTTGCATAGTAGCTCGAATGAACTGTTAGCATTTTAATTATTTAAAAGGTCATCAGTGTATGGGAGAGCTACACTAAAAGCTAGAAAAGATTTTTGAAACCAAACAGAAAAGACAGGAACAAACTACAGACAAACCTATAAAGGATAGCTGAAATGGAGGAACACTTACTAAGGAACCTTACGGAAAAGTCTGCATGGAGACCACTGCGCTTGACTCATTCACTTGCCTGTGGCATTGAAGAACTACATTGGATCTAACCATGTTTACAGTCTCAGCATTCGTATCTCCTTATTTAATAGAATATAACTTGTTTCTATTTTATCTATCCATCTGCTCAGCCATTGATTTAATATCCAATTACCTTTGCTAGTTTTAGAAGCTGTATGGTAAAGTTTTTTTCTAAAGAGGAATGATGACCCACAATTTTGACTTGTGGGATAGCAAGTGCCACTTTTAACTGGAGAAACCAAAGTATTTTATGCTTCTAACAAAAATAAAAGAAATATTAAAAAAAGTTTTGTGACTAAATGGGTTGGAACTAGTACTGGCACAAGAAGGTTCAATAGCTATAGAACTGAATTTCCATATTGCCATAGAGTACATGGCATTCCTCTTCTGTAACTAGGCTGTCTGCAAGAATAAGATCATGCTTTATGATAAAAGTAGTGCAGCCTGATACCCTGAAATACTTTAAGAGTATAGAGAGACAGAAGTTTACGTAGTGCTTCAAAGAGCTTGCTAAAGACAGCACAAGCAAGGAAGTATTAGAAACTCCCTTAAAGTCTCGAATAGAAATGTGGTATTACAGACACAGTTTCAGAACAATGGTAGTTCAGTATGCATATCTGTGAGACTTCAAGATTTTCCTTTCTTAGCAATCCCTGGAAACCAAAGTTTATTTGTTTCCTCTTAAGACTCAAACACCATTTTACTGGAAGACATGTATAAAACTTACCTGTAGTTTCCTAAAGCTTTGGTATCCCTGTGTTTTGGACAGTTCCAATACAGAGATTTAAGCAGGCAATCTCAGGCTAAACTCATTCCTGGAGCTCCTCCAGAAGCCTGGGTGTTCAGCGTCATTGCTTCAGGTCTGGCCCATCTAACTGCCACAGCTACTCTCTGTTTTCTTTCAAGGACACGTTCCTGAAAAGGGCAATGGCTAGTGGAGAAATATCTCCCATAAGAATTAATGTAATAGCAGGGGGGATGCGTAGAGGTACTTTAAAATGCACATTATTTAAATACACAAGGAGAGGATATATGACACGGAGGATGGGAAATGCTGGCTTCTGAGCAGCTGGCTTTTCAGAGCAGATCACTGGTCTGAAGGATCTCAGCTACCTCACCTGTAAGACTGAATACACAGTGTAAATCTTCAGTATGAGCATTCTTGGTGTCTCTAACTGCATGGTTGCATTTCCATAGTTGTCATCATCTTCTTCGGATGAACTACAGGTAATTAAGGGTGAAGGACAGAAAAACAGGGTAATGATGATGGCTAGTAGAGCACAGCATTAAACAATTGGTAACAAACTCTGAAACAACAGTGAGAGAGGCAACTGGTAGTGGGATGCTGTTGCAATGCAATTGCTTGTCTGTGCTTCTCTCTCCAAATGAAAGGCTACTTAAAGAACTATTTTGCTATTGTACTTGCATTGCAGAAAACTAACGATATCTGCCCAAGGAAGAAAATCAGTTCTCCATCCTTTTAAGTCAGAGAACTAAACACAAGTAACTTTTGTAGTCTTCCCCTTTAGATTCTCCAGAATGATAGACTACTGTGCCTTCCCTAGGGTTTTGTTTTGCAGAACTACCTGGCTCCTCCCTTTGCAGACATGTGGGTCACTGAAGGACCTTTGCAATGGGCCTGGACACACAGATCCTACCAAGTCTTTTAGGGAGTGACTTGACTTCTCCAGCTGTTAGGTCCAGGAGAGTGTCTCAGGTGCAGGTTTCATGGGAGGTAACCACAGCAGTTTTGTAAGAATTTTTGGACATAGGTTTGAAGAGCAGGTTGGTGTGAGTATTGTAGGGAAACAAAGTGGTATGTGGTAAATGGCGAGTGAGGAAAGGCTGCAAGTGTCACCGTAACAGAAGTATGAGGGGTGAGGCACTGGAATTTGGGGGAGAATTTAGAGAGGTATAAAAGAAAAACACATTTGTTTGTTATATACTTCTGGGTTGATACTATGTTGAGCATCCACATCTAATATACTCCAAAAATTTGTCCTGTCGTGTAATTAAAAAATTGCATAGAAGGCCAGAGAGGTTTTGCTCTTTCACCCTTGCTGTTTCTCATTTAATAGCCCATTGGAAGCTACAAGAGGAGTACAGAGGTATTTATCTCCTTACAACTCATGTATGTCTTAATCCTTCTATCATAGACTATTGTAGCTAGGGTCTTATGAATTTCTTTTTCAAGGTGAAGCTGCCTTTCTTACAATGAAATTTAAAAATAGTCATGAACTCCTTCCATTTCCTCTCTGCTAAGAAATCTTACACAGCTCAATGGGGTCAGTGCAGTCATATTTTCCAGGCTGTAAGAGGAAGCTTGGTGTGCATAGATTTTCTGCCGTCAAAAATGAAAACCTTGCCCCTACATCTAGATTGTAGAGCAGGTGCTTTATGCAGCTCATCCCATACCCCCAGCCTCCCAGCAGTGCACGACAGGGGAGTGCACCACAGCTCCTTCCCAGCTGCTACGTTCTTCCCCAGGAAATCAGGGCAAGGAAAACAGTGCACACCTGGGATTCTTCCTGACATGGGGACAGCATGTGGCCAGCACATATCGCACATCCCATGGGACAGATATAACAGGGAGTGCACCCTGCACTGTAATTGTGCCCCTGTGGCTTTGGAAGATTTCAGACTTCTGCTGATGCAGCTTTGCTATTTAAAGATGAATATGCACCTCGTGTCTGCATGCCTTGCCTTCCTTCCAGCTCAGTCCCCTGGCAGACTTGTGTTGCAGGAACTTGATCTTGTTCAGCTGAAGCAACTGTTCCAACAGTTAAATCAGAAATCTCCTCTTATCACCTGTGATCAGTGCCCTATGCCTCCACAGAGGTGTGCATATACATCCCTTCCCACCAGTGCCTTCCTTTCCTGGAAGCTGTACCACCTCTGCTCAGTCAGGCACACAGCTCCACTGCCTCCTTACACCTCAGCCTAACGTTACCTAGAGACTAGGATAGTCTCCTGCATCTCATAGCCCACCAGAACGAGAAAATACATAAAGGGTAGGACATGCCTCCCACCTTGCACCCGTAACAACAAGATCTAGGGCAGAAATATGCACTGGCATAGGAAGACTTGCCCATTTGCAAAGTACCAGAGCAGAATGACACCTGGATGTGCCATCTGACCCCTGCTGCCACTGCACAGTTTTGCAATAAAGATTTGTGCCAGAAAAAGATTCTCTTCACTAGCTTTGGTTTTTAGACTTAAAAAAGGAGCAGGAACATTCAGGTCTGTGGTTGCCCCTGATTGTCTCCACAGGCTCATAACTGAATTTTCACAGGAAAAGCTGCCAGGTCGGGAAAAAGGTATTTGTTTCTTGAAATTTCTGTCAACACTTGAATTCCTGCTGCAGCATATACGACCAGTATTTCTCCTGGGAAGAGAGGTTACTTATTGTCTAGAAGGGTTCAGAAATGGAATATGCTGCACCAAAGGGGATGCTGAAAGATGGAATGGCATTGAATAATTGCACATATGTTGTACTTTTGTAAAAAGCAATAAAAAGTAGGCATACTTACCAAGGAACATGCCTTGCGGACCTTCTATGTAATGGAGATAATTAGGAAAAACTACGAAGCAAGAAAATTAATGACTGATCAATTAACCTACACATTGTTATCAAAATGAATGACTTAAACCAGAGTCCCACTCAGTGCAGCAGCTGCTAGTAATAACTATTTCATACTCAGCTTGCTGAAGACCTGGGAGGGCTGGGAGGTTCAGAGGTGCCCCCGGAGCTCCGAGCACCTGAAGGAGCACGGTGGCGAGGCCAGGAGTGGTGGGCTGTGCGGCGGGGCCAGAGCTAGCCACAGCCAGCGGCTCGGGACATGGTGCTCGCTGCTAGGGCCACTTGGCTTCCAAAACACAGCACGTCCCAGCCCGGCTCTGTTTTCTGCCTGTGAGCTGACTTTGCTGGCGCACGTCAAGAAAAACATGGTCTTGAGGCACTATTTTGGTTTCCAAGTCTCCTTGGGAGGCAAAATTAGCGACCTTTGGTTTTTATTTTTGTTTCTAAGCAACGTCTTTGTCCACAAAGCATCTCAGTACTTCACAGGCTGTGAAGGTCTGAGAGGTAAAAAGCTATTTTTAACCCCATTATACATAAAATAAACTGAAAAAACAGAGGTTTGCTTAAGAACCACACAGGAAATTTAGGGGAGAAATCCAAATTTTCAGGATTGCAACACGGCTGCCCTAGCACAGAGCCCTTTCTTTTCGTTAAAAATTATATCTGGCTGCATATCTTAATGATCCACATTTTGATGCAATAAAAGCTAAAGCATTCAGTATAAAATGGAGATGCTGTAAGCTTTGGGAGGATTTCTTGTCATTGGGACATCAGGGCTCTGCTCCCGGCTTAGCCGTGGACTGGCTTTGAACAGGGCTGGGAGACTCTGTTTTCCACCTTTATGAATAAGCAGGATTTCAGTGGCATTTTGCTGCTTAATAATGCTTGGAGTCCTACCGACGAAATGTTATAAAGGGATGGTACATTTGTCCAAAACTATTTTTAATCTTGTGGTTTTAGCAGTACAACGTATTTAGGAAGACAAATTTTTACATTGTACTTAGAAACTTTTGATGTACAAGGCTTGGTACTCTGGAAAGAAGAAATTAAGACCACAAGTATGTATGCAAGTGAGGGCCAAAAATGCTATGTCTAGTTTTCTGCTGTTCTAGGGGTCAGCTCCTCGTTTGTCCTGGCACATGGCTGCTTGTAAATTTGATAACAAAATATGGTACAGAGAGGCCTATAATTCTGTTTTGGACTATTTTTCACTTTTCCCCGTGGCCACAATAATTTTCTTTGACTAACAGAGCAGGCAATGACTCATACAGTGCAAATGAATAATACACTGTGCTGTCAGCCTTTTGGTATGTCTGACAGAGAGGAAAGTCAGCTTTTCTTTACCTTCAGCAAGTAAAGAAGCCTAAAAGGTTTTACATCTAAACAAACACACACACACCATCTCCAGAATAAGAGAGAAAGAAATATAGAGCAGTTTGCAGCTTTCCGCCAATCACCTTAATTTAATTTTCCTTATTTTTCAGCTGCTCTGGGAGAATTTTCTCTCACTTCTTATTCACAAGACTCCAGGGTGCTCTCACATATATCTCTGTGAATGATTCAGGCCAGTAAGATAAATTAAATTTAAACGTGGAAAACTAACCTTCTGGTAATACCTACCAAATGTGGTAGTGACTCTGTTTAGCTGACACCTCCTGCGTAAGATGAAGGGGTGAGGAAGGACTCTTCCTCTACAAAGGCCGTCGCCAGTTGCAATGGGAGCCAACGTGCTCTTTCCTATTTGGAATTTCATGTAATAATCGAGATTTTAAGAAACCTGTTTATTTCAACTCTCCCAGTTTATTCCAAAATTTCACAAATACTTAGCTGTGCAATCATAGTCAAAATTGAATCATTTCCACCAAGCATTTTTATTTTGCCAATTCCAGGGATAGAGATGTGCCATCACAGTTTTCCCAGCCAGTTCTATTCCCCAGTGGTGTGTTTCTGCTCTTTCAAAAGCAATATGTGGCATGAGTCCTGAAAGCTATTGCTCAGGATGGAACCATTGATAAACATGGTAATTTGTGTGGAAGAGGTGATCTGAGGATACTGTAAGCCTGAAAACCCAAACTACCCCATCCATTCTAGTGCTGCACTCAGAGCACAGAACTAAATTATGGGTTTATGATGGGCACACTCCATCATTTCTAAATACAGTATTCCTAATGGGTTGATGCCCCTGACATTTCTGTCTGTAAGCATTGCTGACATGGCCAGTCTGCAGCAATCTGTAACAGCAGAGGATTTTTGGCCTGTCTTCAGTTCATAAAACTTTTGTTATATGCCGCTTGTCACTAGAGTTCAATTAATTTAGTCTACTGTTAGTAACGTGTGATTTGTTTTTCTTCCTGTTTCACTGGTAGCTGGAGTGCCTAGTACAGAAGAGTTACTTTCATCTCTGTCCCGCAACTTTATAGCTGCTCATTTTAGAAAAGAGTGGGGATATGTTAAGCTAACCATGGTGCCAGCTTTTAGAGAGCTGTAGGTTGGCTCAGATTTTTTTTTGCAAGACAAGATCCATCACAAGCCACTCTTAAAAGAAATCTTTAAGCATGAAAATTTGCTGCAACACTGTTTAGCCTGTAGCCAGAAGAAGCTTACACTTTCACAGTCCTAATTTAATTTTGCCCTAACATGCTTATCCTTGTCTGGCTTTCTCAATAGATTCCTAGCTGCTTCAAATATGTAAATTTTTCTTCAGTGATGGACACAGGTTACCCTGGCCAATGAAAATGTTTCTAAAAAGAGTACAGAACAGTGCTGCTATTGAGATGGATATTTATTACTGGTGGAAGTGGCTTGGGTAAAATAAGAATCTGCCTGAATTTTTGCCCAGGTACTCTCATTGCAAGTACTTAATCCTGAACCTACCTTCAAGCATATAGGAAGTCCTGCTGGAGTCTGGCTCGAGACCTGTGTTTCCCATTCAATCTTGCAGAATATCATGAATTTCTCTTATGCTGCTTTTTCATTTCCCCTTTATCTGAAAACTCTGAACCAGTTTATGTTTCCTTATGTCTTGCTATCCCACCCATAACTCCCTCCTTTAGCTTTCCATATAATTGATAGCCTTCCTGTTGACCTCAGATGTGTACATTTTGTTGTTGTTAGGTAATTTAGGCTTTGAGGAAGATCTGAGTCTGCTGCCATCTAGTTGACACACCTCAGATGAGCTATTATGTTGAAAGCCATCCTGAAGAAGTGTTTAACTGACCTTAACTTCTGCAAGTAAAGGACCCGAAAAGGTTTTACATCTACACACACACACACCATCTCCAGAGTAAGAAGGAGAGAAAGAAATGTAAAGCAGTTTAACTGGTGTTTCATAAATAGTTACCTAAGCAAACAAACAAATGCTTGAGCCTATTAAAAGGATTTCTACTGAGGTTTCCAAGGTCAAATACTTTAAAGAAACATCAGACTTGATGGCAATCCAGGAAACCTCTGTATACAGGTTATGTCACAGTCCTCAATTGCCTGATGATACGTGTAACATATAAACTGTATAATCCAAGGCCTCTGCTCTGCTCGATGAATGGGTAGACTATGTTCAGCGAATTAGGCAGGAACACCTACTGAAAACATCTCTTATCTGTAAGATGCTTGCTGATGTATGGCAGAAGGTGCCATCTCTTGAGGGAGGACGGGACTGCAACAACATGCTTGTGTAGCTTTCAGTGCTCTCTTGGAGAACTAGGGTCTACCAGAGGCTCTGGAATGATGAGGAGCAAATTACACCAAGCTTCCCACAACTGTCCGAAATCCAGAGTCCAAATTCTCTGTGCACTCAGTGGAGAGGGGTGGTGATTGACAGCTCCAAAGCCAGATGTCTGAATGTATGAATAATTCTCAGCATGTGTTTCTCACTTCCTGGGTGCACAAATTTAGCCTCTGAGACTATTCCTGGCGCCAACTAAAAACTTTTGAGAGTTGTTGTCTGAATGCATAATGTGCTATATAAAGGTAAATCCTGTGAATAATCAGACTTACACATTTTAAACGTAACTTGAAGTCAGCAGAGACAATTCCACATCAGAACAATTCCACATCCACTGCCTTACCTCTCCTGGAGGCCACAGAGATTACAGTATTGCTACTCACATGTGATAGAAGTGAGCTCCACAGAAAAGCCTGTGCTGAAATACCCACATCTCTAATCACAAGAACTGAATAGCATGCAGTAAATGAGTCATAGGACCACGTACTGCACAATACAAAAAAGGAATATTGTTTATTTGTTATGAGAGAGGCCATGCGACAGGAGTGTGTGGCAGCACCAGCGTTCATGAGCTAAAAGTAAACCACAGTCAGGAGGCATTCTGGTAGGCTTGTAGTCTTGCAAGAAGGGATGTAGACCAGAAGGAAACTCTTCCAGCAGTGGCAAATGCCTTTGCCCAGCATCCATTTGCTGTGAAGGTGGTGATGGCAGCATTCACAGGACATTATGGTCTGGGTGAGTTCACAACTAGATGGATAAAAAACTGGTTGGATGCTGGGTCACACAAGGTAGGCTGTAACAGATTTGCTCTACTGATGTACCTGTAGCTATTAGAGTACTGTAGGGATCTGTCCTGGGGGCCATCCTGTTGTCGTTATCGATGTTCTAGAGAAGAAGATGGAGTGTGCTCTTGTCAAGTTTGCAGATCACACCAGATTGGAAGGGACTGGTTGATACACTTGAGGGCAGAGCTGCCATTCACAGGGACCTAAATAGGCTGACAGGAATCTTATGAAATTCAGCAAGGACAAATGCAAAGCTCTGCACCTGTGAAGGAAGAACCCTGTGCAACCGCATAGCCTGGGGACCGACTGCCTGGGGAGCATCTCTGCAGGAAAGGATCGGGGGGTCCTGGGGGACAGCAGGCTGAGCATGAGCCAGCAGTGTGCACTGGCAGCAAAGAATTATCCTGGGTTGTATTAACAGTAGGCAGTAGATCCAGGGAAGTGATTATCCGTCTCTACTCAACACTCATTACACTACATTTAGAGTACTGTGTCCTTTTCTGCCCCCTGCCCGGTACAGGAAAGACATTGATAAAGTGGAAGGAGTTCAGCAGAGGGTCACCAGGACAGTTGGGACTTGAGCACTCGCCCTGTGAGAAGAAGCTGAGGGACCAGGACTGGCTCAGGCTGCAGAAGAGGCAGTTCCGGGAGCACCTAACAGCAGCCCCCCAGCACCTATGGGGACGTTACGAAAGCGCCAGTGCCAGGCTCTTCACATCATGACAGGAAGACAAGAGCCGATGGGGATAAGTGGAATCAGGAGAGGTTGAGACTGGATTTAAGGAAAACCTTTTTTACAAAGAGGATAACCAGGCAGTGGAACAAGTTGCCCAGAGAGGTTGTGAGCAACCACATCTTGTCTTACAGCTGACCCTGCTTTCAGTTGGATGGGAGACCTTCTGAGGTCCCTTCCAAATTGACTTAGCCCATCAACTTATGACATACGGGATGCTGGAGTATGAAGTGGCATTGAATAACATGTACATAAGTATGTGAGCAAATAAATAAAAACTCACTGAATAATGAGGGTAAACCAAAATACTGAATAGCTTCTCATTCACTGAGCACCATCAATGCTCTGCTCTGAGGAAGGCCTGGGTCCTATGCAAAGATACAGCATGCAGCTATCTAATTACTGGGTAATAATGAATATTACCAAAAGAACAAAATTTTGGTTTCACATGCAGTCTGAATTCCATTATTTCCTGACTTTGAGAAACTTGACTTTTCAGCCTTAATGTCCTTTTAACACAGTTTTCATGTAATACTCTATAAACAACACAAGAGGTTTTCCACTGAAAATGTGTTTAAATGTTTGTTTTATCATTGTGCAAAAGGTGCCTCTCCTTGACAGATTGTCATACCGATATGGCTTGCTTTCTTTGCACTTAATCATACATGAAGCATAAACAGGGTGAAGGGTGTTTCATTTCCAAGTCTATGGATGGTAATCTTGCTGGCTGCTGCACTGGCCAAGTACATTAGGATGTTATGCAGTCTGTTGGTTCAAGTGGCAGGCTTGTAAGTCCCAGGAGATAAATGCCCTTATTTTTGTATCCTCATGTTGGTCTCTGCCAACTGGACCTGTGTCAGACTGGTTTTGGACAGATCAACAGATCAATGCATCTGTATTCATACTCACATCAATCATCTTTTCCATCATGAGCTAAGTCCCAAAATCCCTGTCTACACAAAACTGTCATTGACATCATCAGGAGCTCTCGGGACTGCAGGATTTGATAAAACAGTAACAGTTAAAAACAGGGAACATTTCAATAAAACATAAAATACAGCTCTATATTTAAACATAGAAGGTCTCCCAGTACACTAGTATGAAATTTACCTGGCCTATATCTCTTCTATACTTCTGCAAAGTCTCTGCTGCTGATGATAACCTCAGCTCATCTTGGCCCAATGTGTGCATGGAACTGGCGTAACACACTCCTCTGGCTAAGAAGGTAGATACACAGCATGGCTGAGAATGTTACATTTCATATAACTACTTCTTCATACAGTAAATAAGGGCTATTTGTGTGTGTGTGTGTACATATATGTATAATTGAGGAGGAAGAAAATTTTGACTTATAAAAGGGGAAGTAAAAGGGTGAAGATGAAAATGCAATCTATTTTCTAGTATGCAATACGCTCCCGACCTGCAAGATAGGTATACATCTGCTAAACTGAAACTACTGCATCTTTACTGCCATTACTGTTTCTTCATCTGCTATCACAGAGCAACAGCAATGACAGGAGCAAGGTTTGCAGAGTTGATTACTATAAATTATCTTCCTCTTAGGTGGCAGAGTGTCTTACCAAAAATTATGTACACCAGAAAATATTACTTGTATCATGTCCATTCATCTATCTTCTTATTTCACCATACCAGAAAGATCCACCTATCACAATAAAATCTTTTTGGTTTTTAAAAGAAGATTTTTAATAGTGACAGCATTAGACTTTTGCCACAGTCTGCTGCCACTAGTATTGTGGGACAGAAATGTTGACAGGGAACCAACCTGTACTTAGGGGGCCTAAAGCAGTAGAATATGCGATTGGTGTCAGATGTCACAGAACCATTGTCACTGAAATTGCTGCTATTGTGGTTAAAATAGCACCTAAAAAGAATATAAAGAAGGCTTTTTCTATTTGCTTGTTTGCTTTCAATTGCTAAGATTTTCAAAATCATAGCATCACAAGAATTGCGGTAGGAAGAATTGCAGTAGGTCCTTCTTACCCAGTACCTGCTTTCTGACAAAGCCAGAATAAGGAATAAAGTTGGAATTTAAGAACTGAGTTGCATTTTTCTAATCTAATTGTTAATGACAGAAGATTTCCCTCATTGGTAGAGAAGGATGATGCAGTAGTTGTTCAGTAGCATTAATAACCATTCCCTCCTACTTTAGACTACATTTTAAAATATGACATGTACTTTTGACAGCTGGGACCAGTGGTTGAGGAGGTGTAGGTGTTGCGGTGATATGACCATACACTTTACTGGTTTAAGACATATGCATGTGTAGCAACTACCATCTTAACTGCTAGGAGGAAGTGACCCAGCCATTTCCAGCCCTAAAAATATGAGTCTCTGTAGCTTGAAGAGAAGGACTGCATTTGGGAGCTGGAGAATGTAACAGCCATATAATCTAGGGATCAAGAAAAGAACAGGAATTAAAAATCCAGTATATGACAGGTAACATATGGACACTTTAGTAGTCCTGCTTAGAACACAGGAATTAAATTATGATTTAGTAATGTTATTTTTAAGACACGTGCAATTTATTGTAAAAACATTGTAGCTGAATACCAAATTATATTTCAGGAATTAAACATATTCCTGACTTGTTCTAAACACAAGACACATTATTTATTGGGTTTGCTCAGAAGTATAGATATTTTACTGCTTATCCCTATTGAATAGCATGTCTCATTTAGTACTTAAAAAGCCTATGTACATGCAAAATTAATAACTACAACTGGGTTCATAAGCTGCTCAAAATGCAAAGATACCCATTTTTCATGTTCATATGCCAACTGGAACCCAAAAAGATGCATTTTATGTATGACAGGTGCACGCACTCAGATTTTACAGATGCACCTAAGGTCTCATGCTTTCAATAATTTGGCATCTCTTCTGCAGTAGATATACAAAACAGATCAAAGGATCAAAGGTATCAAATATCGCAGGGCACTGAAATACCATCATGTAGTTTCCAGTGCTGTAAATACTCTCTTGAGGTACATGTATATCCTGTAGAAGAAGTTGTTTGCCATGACATGAGTTCAGCTGACACAGCCACTTTACTTGAAAGGTAGGACTTAAATACAAAGCTATTTCTTCTGATAATTCTTTTAATGATTTTTAAATGTCCTTGGACTGTTAGGTATTTTACAGAGCTATAATATAGAGAACACAATCTTCTGTAATGAGCCAGAAAGTACGTTTTTCAGTATTAGACCTAAAAGCGCCTTCAGAGCTTCACTGTAAGATTATTTATTCTATTGTTAGTGTTTCTAGCTGTTTGTTTGTACGTCATTGGGAATTCATGTCAAAGGAACAAAGGAAAAACACTTCTGACTACAGGTGGCCTTTTTGGTTTTCTTCAGCAATAGGAAAGCTTAGGTAAATCCCAGGTAGTGCAGTCCTCCTAGCACCACCCTGGAGTCCTTAGGGTAGGGCAGGTTGCAGCAGGATCCCACCCCATTAGATAGTACCCTCCTGCCAAGTTCAGTCACTCCAAACTTTAAGATTTCATGGAGAAACAAGATCATTCCTGAGCTGAGCAGATGGAGGAAAGAGCCTGTGAATAATGCTTCATTGGTTTATTTTGCTTCATAAAGCTTTACAGTTCCTCAGTTTTCAAAAAACCAGAGCTGAATGAAAGCAAGGCAGACACACCTTGACACAAAATAGCCCCAGCTCCTCTTCCTACGTTGAATGGCAAGGGTAGGGACGGAGTGGGAAGGCCCAGGCTGAACAGAGGTGGAAAGGTGTAAGAGGTCCCATATTTTGTATTCTCCACCAGACAAAGTCATAGTAACACTTGTATGCTCCTAATTTGAGTGACTTCTTTTGGTGAATTCTCCCTAGGTAAATGGACCAAGAAAGCCTCAATATTCTCATACTGCACCCCACAGTCCTCTGCAAGGCTGTGCTGAGCAGAGCTGCATGCAAGACATTTTATTCCTTAGAGCTATTGCTTCATGTTCTCTGCACACTCAGGTGAGTGGCAGTGTTACAGTACATCAGTCCCATTTTCTAGCTCTCCTTTGTTCTCTTTCAAACAGAAACACGGATTGTTGGATCAATCTAGATCATAGTTATATCAGTCCGGAGCCTTGGTGTGGATGTTAAATTCTGCATACTACATCTGGCACTGCTCACACATACTGCCCGAGAATAAATGAGCCTTAAATGTGGTGTTTTCTCTTCACACCAGTACTACTGGGAAAGGGAAGGATTTTTCTGACTGACAGAATAAAGGCCAGAAGTTGTGTGAAAATATTGCAGACTCAGTGTGAGTGTGGGACTCAGCTAAATCTGAGCCAGAAGTACTAAATTCACTCTATTCACTTCTATTTTACACTATGAGTTGAACTTGCAGATTGCAGTTCCCTCATTACTTCAGGGCTTTTTTGTAAGGTCTTTTAAAAACAAAGTAAAAAAGCTACTGGGTTCATTGGAGAATTTTCTGTGCAAACCCCTCTGTTGTGCGAGAGGTCAAGCCAGATGAATGCAATGGTTCTTTTTGGCTCCAAAATCAATAACTCTTTGGAATTACTGCAAAGACTGGGTGTACTACTGCCAACTCTTCAAAAGAAAAAAATCTGTTTTCTGTGTCCTTATATTCACCCTGTCCACTTTGAAATTATACTGCTCTTTGACAGAATTAATACAAGTGCAGTTTCCAATTTAATTGATGCAGCACTTTTTCAGTGTAGAAAATAAAATTCTTTGTAGTAACTGATTTGTTACAAGTAAATAAAGGGTAATTATGTAGCCTGCTGTTCATTATATTGCACCATCCATTTAAGCTCCTGCTCTACAGATGTTTAAGTCTATACAGATGCTTGGCAGCAGACTGAGGGCATATTTACTGCATATCTGCAGTGAGCAGGGACCAAAGTCACTAGATCTGCAAAACGTGGTAAGAGATCATACAGATTGTCTAGTGCCTGTCCAGCATTGCATAGATACTTTGTTGTGGAGTTGAACACAAGTTACTTAGTCCTGCTTGTGAAGGCATTAATTAGCTGAGGGAGAGTAACTCACAGATGCAGCTGGTCTTGCTTTCAGATGGAAACTGTGTGCCTGCAGCTTGTTTGTGTGCCTCAGCATTACAGTCCCCGCAGTTCCAATTTGGAGGCTAGTCTTTTTGTTAAACAAATGTCAACTGTTTGAAGGGCAGATTTAGAAAAGAAAGCAACCAATGTAAAAGAAAATTCATATTTTTGAAAGTGTAGCTTTGCCTGTGTGAAAAGCAAGGCTATGTACAATGAACTGTGAAAATATGGCAAGCAGTGACAATGTCTCTACTGACAGTATCTACAGGACATAAAACCCTGCAGAAATCTCAACTTGCTGTCAAAAACAGCCCAAACACTATACACATGGCTTGTACAGCTAAGAACCTGGAACCAGAGTGTGCTGAAGTGCTAAACTCTCTTTTGACAGCACTAGCCTCTTGCAGGACAGAGAGGATGATTTTTTCATTTCACTGCATTTCCTTCGTACCGTTCGGTGACTAATTCAAACCTGGGAAACCAGCTGGGAGTTGAAAAAGCAGAGAGGCTGATATTGCTCCTCAGACCTTTCAAAAAAATGGGAGGGGAAGAGGAGGAGATGTACTACCACTTCTGAAAGCTTAGCGAGATTGTGACCAGAAAGAGCTACTGCTGTTCAATTCACTAGTAGGTATTGTTCCCCTTCTGTAAAAACTCAGATAGTTTTAAATGGGAAGCTATTTTCCCCCATTTAAAAAATATTCTTAGTACATTTCAGGTAGTTTTTTCTTTCTTTCTGTGAATACTAATGAGCTCCAGTTGCTCCATATGCAGCTTGGTCCAAATCGTAAGTAAGAAAGGAACTAGCACCTGGTAAATAAGCAATGAGGTGGTTTCACAGTTTATAAAATGATAGAAATACTGGAGACAGAGAATAAGAATAAACACCATTTATTGTTTCATTGTTTGAATCAGGATGGTTTGACTTGTGATCTGCAGGGTTTGTGCAGTCTGCCAAGACAGCTCCTCTGGCTCACAGCCCATTCCTCACTGCTGTCTTTCCTAGTGATTTCTCAGGAGCAACCTGCCAGGCAGACGAAATGCTCTGTCGGCAGAAGCCTCATCCAAGCTGCTCTCTTTCCTAGGGATGCTGCCACCAGGAGGGTGGCAGGATAGGGACTGAAGGAACTCGCAGAGGTCCTCTACTGCCCATGCACTGTAAGTGTGGACACATATTAATGGGCCAGCCTTCCTCTGGCACTAGAAGAAGGTCTGAGGCCCACTGTATACAACTTGCTTAAACAAATGTGAGTAGATTAAAATGTGCAGTAGCAAAAGGAAACAACATTTCCTTTGGAAAAAGGCTTATGCGAAACAAGGTAAAAATCAGCTATTTAAACTGTGTTTTTCAGCTTGCTGATTTAAAATGATGATATTTAAATCTCTCTGTTTTAGCCAACACACTAGCAAGTAACTACGTCAGTATTCAGAAGTTATCTGTACCCTCATGTTTAGGTCAGCAAATCAGTCCATTCCCAAGCAGAGAACAAATTAAGTCAAAATCGTTGATTTCCTTTGGGGGGGGGAGAGGGGGGGGCAGGGTGAAGAGGTTCATTAGGAGGTCGTGTTACTTTTAGCATATCTGAATGAAAATTTAGATTCTTGCAGCCGAAGTGCCAGCCATGAAGTGGAATGAGACATGTTGATTAAAAGGAATCAAGACAAGAAAAAAAGAATACTGCTTTTTCAGAGGTGCAAATTGCAAGCCAGGCCATGGCGAAAAGCTGCTTGTCTGCACTGTTTATTTCATAAATTTCAGCTATCAAAGTTCTTCGAGGAAAACTGGCAGATTACCAGAGCTCTGCTAATACTTTGGACTTCTCAGTTTTTATTAATTTCAAGCTGTTTCTTCTCCCTATTAAAAAGGTTTTCTATATTTCAAGAACATAGCAATAATATGACTATATTGACCGCACTTCTTATGCAATAGACAATACAGCATTTCCATGGGAAAAGACAATCTTCTGGATTTTAATAGACCCAAAATGGCCTTTATTCTGTATAAGGCTAACAAGAAAATTTTGAAAAATATTCATTGCTAGGGGAGAAATTTTAAAAAAACAGAGTTTGATATATAAGAACAAAAATATAATACTAATTATATGTAGTTTCTCATTATGATTGCATAAAAGCTTCTGTTACAATATATGATGGGGGCCATATCTGTAAGTTAGATAGACTGGCTTGAGAATCACGGCTTTATATCCTCACATTTCCTTAGGCATACAAAAATAGGCTTTCGTGCCAAGGGAAGGGGAAATGCCTCTGCCACTTTGGCAGAAGAAGCAGCCAGTTGCTGGTGAGGTGGAACAGTGATCTGCAACTGCAGAAATGTTTCTATTCCCTCGTATCAAGCCAGTGCCAAGTGAGGGAAATTGCTAGAAAAATAACATTAAGCATTCACTGAATATTGATGAGTTGGGGCTGGGTTTTACTAAACTGTTGATCATCTTCAGCAAACTTTATAGATTTTCATTATATTGTGGAGAAGGTAGTTTAGTTGTTTGTTGGCCCTGTCATTAAAATCATCTTCATGTTACATACAAGAAAGAGAACTCCTGCTAACCTTGATTTCTGAAAGTTCAGGAGCCTCTCTTCCTCTTTCAGAAGATGTGCAAATGCTTCATTACATTCCTCAGATGGAGGGTTGTTGTGACAGGGCTAGTGAGGGAGACTTCAGAGCATGTGCCATTCTGCTCCTGGCTTCCTGGAGTTTTTAAGCTTGCAGTACTCACTTCCCTGATCTAAACCCTCCATCCTGGAGACAGCACAAGCATGCCTCTTGTGATTAGGAAATATAGCTTGTCCCAGGGTTGTCTAGGGCCATGTGTCTTGCAGTCCTTCCCTGCCTGCTCATATCTCATCTGGCTTCTCTTCCATTTAGTTGAAACGTAGCTAAAACGAAAATGATTTGCTTCAGAGTACTCCTTCTGTGCCAGGAAGGCTTTTGGGGATTCTGCTGGACAAAGGCATAACTGGTTTCTCTAGCACATACTAACTTTCACAACCCAACATTTGGAGCGGGGTCTGAACCACGGCTGGGAGGAAGACAGTAATACTGATAGCTACAGCAGTGCCTGCTCCAGGCTGGTAGGTACTGTGTGCTGTGTTCCCCTGCAACTGTTGGATGGTTTCTGCTATTGCCAACTTACAGGTGAATCACCAAAGGGTGTATATACCGTCTAACTAATTGCATTGTTCCATTTTTCTTTCCAAACTATTTGGGAATTTTTGCTGATATAGTTGAGTTTTTACATTCCAATGAAACAAATGTTGGTTCCCCCCCCATTGAAAAGAGGTACAGATTTCCTCCGTGATGTAGGGAATGGTTATCTAAGAAGGTTGCAAAGACACATATAATAGTCAAGAAGCAATAAAGACACGATCAGAAATTTCGGCTGAGGGCTTAAGAAGATGTGACTCTCAGAAATAATTTGACAGAAGCAGTGCTGCTGTGAACAAATCCACAAGCATAAGACACATGGAAGATGGACTTGAGATCATGGATAATGTCAACATATGGGCAGAGGAAAAGTAAAGGGACCTATTTATCTAAGAAATTTATATATATTTAGGCACAGTCTTTCCACTTCTGATTTCAGACAGACATGAATGTTGATAGTTCCTGCCTTATGTTTTTGCTCTGCCATTTTTTTTGTTGTTTCTATTGATCATCAGTCACTAATACTACAATAATTATAACATTCAGCTACCATTATTCTGACCCCATATTATCTACAGCATCCTAATTTCTTTTTATGCCCAATTTAACACTTATTTAATTGACATTTTTTAATACGTAATTTCAACTGCTCATTACAAACACAGAAAAGGTATCAAGTGAGTTATGGATTGCATCAGTGGAAGACTTGACATTGCGATATTTCAAGAACATCAAGTTATTAGATTTTTTTTTTAAAAAGAATGAGAAAAAAAATCTATATTCAGTACTTCAGAACTTAAGTATAATACCTGAACTAAATGAAGGGATTTGCAATCAGGCAACCACTAAGGAACAGAAGGACTTTCCGTATAGAAACATTTGCCCAATGTTTGCAAGCCAAATAACAGAATGGCAGATGCAATTACTTTCTGAGGTGTTTAGAGCAACGAGGTCATGTTTTGGGGGTATGACAGCACTGGAATTAAACATAGTGGAGTGAATGGAAGGGTTGGCAGATCCTGTCTTGTTGTCACAGCAGACGTCATTAGAGAGTGAGAGTAAGGAACCTGGTTCTTTGTTTTCTCTTAACCCAAACTAGCTGATCCAAGAACAACTCCTCAGATGAAATTGTAAGTACACAACACACGGTGTTTACCAGCTCATGGCCATGCCAAGGGTGACGGTGGGTAGGAGCAAAGGGCAGAGTGCCTGTGGCATGTTGCTCTACTGCCCAGCCCTGTTGCAGGACCTGGGGATGCTCCCATGGGGGTCGAGGTCCGGAGGACACGGGATAAGTTGCTGCCTTGGAAGGCAGAGGGAGCAACTTGTCATCTGTGGTGAGAGAGGCAGCACCAGGACTGCCCATGGATGCCTGACACAATCCACCTGTGTAGCAGATGGAGTTAAAACAGGAGCAAACCTCTCACATGCCTTGTGTGGGTATGTGTGTCATCTCCCAGTGCTTGCTGGGGAAGGAAGAGAGGGCAGCTGTGGGAGAGCACCATCATCAATCTCATCATCCATCTGTGTTTGCAGGCTTTTATCTATTAGAGGATGAAGTTTATGGTGGCTATAAAACCCCACCCAGAGCTAAAAGGCAGAGCACTTATGGTAGGCTGGAAGCTGTTTGTGGAACTGTGCACCACACATACAAATGGTTACTCAAAACTGAAATTCTCTTTCCAGCTGCGTCTGCTTTTTGTGGCAAGAATGTGCAATTTTTATAGACGAGTATGCTATGACCTTGTTAGAAAAAGGGGCATTATGTAAGTAGGATGTGTCATAAACAGTCATTACTTCCAGCACTCGCTTAAAAAAATACCAATATTGACAAGGATATAAACAACTTCAAAAATTAAACTTAGATGATGAAGGCCTTAGAATGCAATAACTAACAGCTCTTCCAAAAACCATATGATGGAATAATTCTCTCAAATGTGTTACCCAGTCATCTGGACATGCTGCTAAGTATAAAATACAGCACAATTACAGATCTTTATCTCTCAAATCAAGATCATTCCCTTTAGGATTTCCCCCCAGCTATATAACAATGTAATTATTTTGCTTATATTAACATTTCTTGCTGAATATAGTTTTCTCACACTGCAACTGTTTAAAGTCACATAGTGAGATTTAATCTTCTCTTTAAAATAATTCAGGGGGGATAAAAATTACTTTTAAATAAGTTTGTAAGTTTGTTTTCCTTTGCTTCTGAGGCATAAACAAAAAATTGTTTAGCAAAAAACATGGTCTGAAAGTTGAATTTACCTGGGAGAGGAAGATACTTTAAGTAAAAGAGGAAATATCATTCTGAATTCAGCACATTCCTGAAAACTCAAACTAAGGAAAACACATTTCCTGAATTTTCTTGAATTTTTGATCCCTTTCATTCAGAAATATTACTTCTTTCTAGAAATGTGAAGGAAAAAAAGAATCAATGGGGAAGACAGCAACACCCTAACTAAGAAGTGAAAAAAGATTTTCACAAATCGTTGATTCTGCAGGTTTTTGTGATCAATTTTCAAATTTCCAGAATGTTTGCAGATGGGAACATGCAATAGCTTCCTTGGATATTTTATTTTCTGTAGTTATGTTATTTTGTGAGCAAGCAACCATTTCTATTTATCATGAAAGTCTTTGTGAATGATGCATCTTGAGATCCAAGGGACTGTATCATCTGCCTCACTGCAATGCCAACTACCCACCTTGCAAAAGGGAGTTCCAGTATATTGTAGCAGCCCATTGTCCTATAGAATTAAGAGTTAATGAAAATGGTCTTGACACTACCATCTGTGCTAAAGCTACGTCCATACTGGTATACTAAACATGACAAGGGCATACCCACAAGCACTGGCCTTGATGCTCTGTATTTGTTCGTGTACTCCTTATGCATATTTTTGACAAATGCTAACTAGCACTTTCCCAGCCAATGCCAGTCTAGGGTGAGAGGATAGCATGGGCCAGGGACCATCCCAGTGGACGTCAATGAGGTCCAAGCAGTGTAGTGGAAGAGAATTTAACTATTGAGGCACAAACTGTGCAGTGACATTACCTGCAAGGCTAGGGAACAGGTCCTACACCATTTTCTTTACTAGCACTTCCTACTAGCTTAACATGACTTAGGTGTTTAACAGCATATTAACCAGGATGTGCTAGGATCTGTCACAAAAAGGTATGTGAGCCAACAAGTTTTGAAGAACATGTTTAAATTTACATTGCTGACAAAGTTGTACTTTAACGTAGCTTGGCTAGTTGAGGTGCCCAAGGCTAAAGTATAACATGCATATACACACTGGGGTTTGACAACACAGTAATTATTTGTAAAATATAGTTACTGTTTTGGGATGTGGTTGATGAAAATGTCACTGATGTTTATTACAGGAAAATTATGTGTTTTTTATAACTTCCTTTGCTTTTGATTTTTCCCACTTGTTCTGACATGCAGTCTACATGCTGTCTGCTGGGTCAGAAAGCAATCAGTGCTCAGGGTTGTTAACACAAAAGTGGGATAGGATAAAACTCATTCCAAGACATCATTGCTCCTCAGCTTCCTCTTTCAGGCCTCTGTGTACCCTCCCATTCAAGCCTTTTTGGTCAGAATTTCGAAACTCTAGTACCCCTTTTTACCTTCCCCATTTTAAAAGCCCTCCTTTACATGTGGCTGTTATGTGTCTCAGTGACACATGGCCCAAATCAGCTGCTCCCAGAGCATCCCAGAGTGATGTTTCTCTCTTTCCCCACGGGGAACCCTTCAGCATTTTAAACCACAAAACACATGTATGCGGTTGACAGGAACCCAGCTTCCTCCGAAGAGCCACCCAGAGGAAGACAAGGAGGCGAGGAGAAAAAAAGGTGTCCATTAGCCCCTTCCTCAGCACGGTGTGGGACAGCGTGCTGCCAGGTAGGCATAAAGCTGCCATCAGCCACCCGTCCTCCCCTTCTCACTGCTGCTGTGGAGGCTTCATGCCAAATGCCTGCACATTGAAAAACATTTGTTTTGTGCTATAAAAACCAGTGGCTAACAGCTGCACATGTTGTCTCCAGTGTTGTAAACCTGTCATCGGCGCGGTATTGTTTACATATGGCTACAAGGCCCTCGTAGCTGAGCATCCCTACGCGGTGCAGCGGCAGCCAACGCTTTCCTGACAGCTGTGTCAACTGGAAGCAGCACAGCCAGCTTATTTGTTTCAACAGAAGCCTCAATAACCCCCACCCCAAAGACACAAATCAGATTCTTTCATTTTTTTAATGAGCTCAATGTTAATAATAGATCAACTGCAGTGCAGATGCTGGAATGGAAATAGCTGGCATTTGCCTAACAAGGCACATAATTCTCCTAGAAATAATGGATCTCAACTGAAATAGTTACAGCCAGCCAGGCAGCACTTGTAATGCATGACCAAGTGTCCAAAATGAAATCAAAATCTGGGAAACATGCAAAGGTGCTAATTTTCTACTTCAGTGGGATTTATCAAGTTCCTACTGATTAATATGAAAAGTTGTTTTGTTGTTCAATTGATAGGGCTTTGTTTTGCTTGCACAGACATTTGAAAGACATTGATTTAGATATTATAGGAACTTGTAGATTGGCAGAATGCTTTTAAACCAGTAAATCAATTCTCTCTGCATTATAAATGGCAGTTATTAAACAGGGGAATTTTTTTACCCCTATCTTAGTGACAAGGTTCCTATCTATTGAGAGAAACAGTTACAATTTTTTTTGATATACACATACTAAGGCTTTTCTTGAAAAATCAGAGTTTAATTCATTGTTTCTTCCACCATCTTCCATTACTTAAAAAATAGTTATTAACCTTCCCTGTTCAAAAGGTGTCATTTACCCAGGATTCTTTGCATAGTATGATTTGAAGTTGCTTGGCAAGAGGGAAAGTTAAAAGAGAAATACATAAATCAGCATTTGCTTCAGAGCACATGCCATCCCACAGAACTCTGTCCCCAGATCACTAAAACTGATGTTAACTTGCTTACCTTCACAGTGGGGATTATTCCATAGTTATTCCTTAGTTGTAAAAGAGAGAAGTGCAGGCACATATTCTCCAACTCGACCATTGTACATTTGCTCCAAATCTAGATTAAAAAAAAAGTCTCCAATCCTTTCATGATGGAGTAGATGGAGCCGTCACACAGCGGAACAATTTCAGATTGGGAGTAGCTATCCTCACTAGTTTCTGGACTGAGGTAATCTCTCTTTACTTTCCACAGGATTTTATTTTGCACACCTTCAGGACCTTTAGGCATGTTGACAACCTCTAATAAAATGCTGCAGCATTCCCAAGTCATTGTCAACAAGAGCTGGTGCCAGCACCCAGTGCAGAACAGAACAGCATGGTGGGTGCACACCAGGGCTTTGAAATGGCTTTATTCTCCTAATGCTTTGCTGATGTGATTGTTTTGGGTTGGTTTCTGGAACAGATTTGGCCAGGAGGCACAGGCTGGCTCCATTGCATAGTGTGGATATTCTCCCTGAGCATAGGTCTTTGGAAGAGGTAAGGCCTGATCCTGCAGTGTGCTAAGCACCTCTGAGTGAAATGCCAAGTATTCCACACCTCCGAGGTTTGCAGCACCTTACAGCATTGGTCTCCTATATTTCAGTTCCCCAAGCATTACTAATCTTACCCTTAAGAATTACTAATGCTACAATTATTAGGGGCAGGATACTTAACCATGACCATAACAGTCCTGTTTTGATGGTCTTTGCCAATTTGGGCTGTGAAAGCCATCACTTTTCAAAACCCTTTGACTCTTATCAGAAAAATGCAGACTGAAATGCTGTAACCCGTGCTAGAGAACTTCACTGTTAGGAATGACTGGGAGTGTGGTCTGCACCCAGAGTCACTGCGTGACATTACTCTGTTTAAAAACGGTGACCAGAGCCAGTTGTCCTCCTCTAAGAACACACCTTGGAAGAGGTCAAATACCTGCTGAGCCACCTCTCCCCTCAAATGGACGTTCCACTAATGAACATCCATACCCTGTGGCTGGGGCTTGTTCTCCTGGTGGCCAGTGCTCATGGTCATCCTGATGGTACACTCCTCATATCTAACAACAGTCAGTTTTGGGCCTACTTTGATTAGTAGTCCCTGGATCAATGGGTGGTCATCAAGCTGCTAACTACTCGTTAGTCTTTGTTCTACCCAAAGGGCATTGATCCTAGTTTATCTAAAAGGTTTTCTTTAAAAGTTTTGTCTTTGAACAAGGATTGAAAGCACCAGCCTGAACTAGCTCTTAATCTTATGTATTATAGATTATGCTAAATTAGATAGAATTTGAAAAATTACCTCTAAATGTCTCATAATTATTAATCATCATCCAGAGACTGCCAGCCCCCACAGGATGATCAAAGAACATTTTTTGCCTTTGTGGTGTTTTGCTACACACTGGTAAAGGTTATGACATTCTCATTCAATACTTCTTACTTCCTTAACATTAATGACAAAAACAGGCAGCGAAAATGTAACACTTTTAGAATAGATTAATTTCAGCCCCCTATTTGTATTCATTGGCTTTATTACCAACATCACATGTTATCTGATACGATCTGGCATTTTAAAAGGGAGGATGACTTTATGCAGTAAGGGCAATAACTAATAAAATAGTAAAATAACATTATGTTCCAGCAGATAAATATATATTAGTGTTTCTTAGAACTAGACTTACTGACCAGCCAATGAAAAGGGAATTAATCTAATTTATTGTTATATCATTTTTATCTAGGAATGTGTACATTAGTCTCTATGTGATTAATATACATTAGTGCCAGAGCACCCTTTTCATGCCCTTAGTAATTAGCTGTTGCTTGATGTGAGGCCATAACACTGTCTACTTAAAAGCAATTATAATCTATCATGTATTGGCCTCTTCAGACTTTTGAGTTTGGGGCTCTTTCTCAAGAAGGACTACAGATTTTTTATTTGGTCATGGTGCGGCTGTTCCACATGGGAAGCCTAAAAATTTTCCATGAACACCTTTTGTTGAAAGAAGAGCATGAAAGCTGTAGTAACAACAACAATAGTTGTGAAAAAAACATTCAGTTTGATTGAAGTTTTGGGTACCTTCGAAATAACATCAGTAATTCTTCTCCAGAAAGAACATATGGATTGCAATATATGTCACCTGTTTCAGCTGTTAAGTTTAACAAGTAGGGAACGGTGTTTTAGGATGCCTTCTAAGCTTGAATTTTTTATTATTCCTCTTTTTCTCTATTTCCTTCTTTCTCCAAAAAATTTTTCTTCAGAATCTGAAGGCACCCTCCAATGTTTAGCAGTTAGTTGTGTATAACTCTGAACCCCCAAAATTTGAACGAGTGTTCCAAATTTTGAAATGTTATTAAAATTATTAAAATTCAGATAAGAAGAAATGATCAATTTTTGCAAAAATTATTACATGCACTTTTCAGGCATCTGTGTTTGAAGCATATGTATACACTAAGCTAATTACATGAATTGCCTTAATCAAATTCAGTCTTCATGGAACTTGCCAAGGGAAGTTGAGCAATGGAAAATGAAAGATAAAACTGAAGGTGTCTTAGTAGGGATGTGAACAAATGGATAAAGCAGGAGTAGCTGAGGCTGACTTCTGAACAGTCTTGGCTATTTTCAGATGGCAGAGCTGCAAAATACAGATATCTTTTTTTAAGGTTTTACATAATTTAAATATCTCATAGCAAAACTGAGACCCTCTAAAGTCACAGTGGCTTTACCATGGCTGAGCCAGTGAGCAGTTACCATGGCTGAGCCAGTGAGCAGAAACATGTTGAAATACTGCAGTGATTTAGTTGCCCCTGGTGCGGTGTTAAAGTGGTATGTAAGTCTCTAGTATCAAGAGGTTACCATTACAGTCACTAAAAGAAATCTTGGTTCTCATGTACCTTTTGTGGTGAAGGAAGGAGAATAAGCCGGACAGGTATGGAATACCACCCTACTGTTGCCACTAGGGTTCAAACTAGAGCTGCATCTGTTGGACTATTTCTTCTAAAATAATGCATCTTTTAGCAGCAGTGGTACAAAGCTCTGTATAGTCCAGCTTTCTGCCTTCTGTGTGAATTGTATGAGCTAAGTCCTGATTTGCTCTGTTGCTTTGGCTCGAGTGGGTGTTGCTCTGAAAAAGGATCACTTCTGATCATATGATTGCTCACCTCAAAACCACTAGTAAATTGTGTAGGTTTTTTTGTTCTCCAATTGATCTAGCCTCTCATGAGTCAGAGAAAGTAGAGCTTGTGATTTCTCTTTTTTAGTAGATGCAGCCTTGTTTCTGACATTTGCATCTTCCGTGGCCTGCTGCTCTTGTTTTTTCTTTCTGGTCTAAATTGCACTGTTGCTTTTGTTGTAATTTAACTGACTTAAGGATCTGGTTTCATGGACACCACCAAACTGACTGAAGTCTCCAGTTCCCAGGGAATGAAGCTGGACCGTACAAAGGTGCTATATCCATATTGGTTACTCTAATAACAGAATATTTTCCCAAACCAATCGTGTTAGAGACGACCAAAAAATTGGGTATAGTCAAATCCATAATAGGTACAATCTAGTGGATTATTTGAATGTGAGGATTTCTTGTTCACTGAAATCTGCCACTAATATTAGTGTAAAACTGGCTGCTTAATTTATGGGGACAGGGCTGGCATTTAGGAAGATCAAGTGAATTATATGCATGGTACCTCTGTTAGCCTTCCTGGCAGCATACATATACTAAAAGCATGGCACAGTAGTGTAAGAAACACTGATCTTGAAAGGGGTCTCCATCTTGAAAAGTCTTGTTACAGGAGCTGTCTGTTGCCTATACCAATAGATGCGTGAAATTGCATTATGCTTGGCTATGGTTACAAGCTGTGTGCTGTTTTTCTTGGCATGCTGAAAATCCGCCCTCTGGAATGTCACTGCTTGCCTGCACACCATTCTCTGCTAAGCTCTTGTGGCTCCCCTGGTGATCTGCTGGCTTAAAACACAGCAGGGGAAAACATGGAGCAAGCACAGGAGATTTAGGTAAAATAAACCTAAAATCTTAAGACATTGAAATCAGCACAACACTTGTGAGGGTCCAGCACTGTCTGGTGTCTGAAACCTGCACTCATGGAGCTGGGTATCTCAGAAAGCTGAGAGCTGAAAATGCACAGATACCCTATTATGACACAAAAGTGCAGCTTTGACAGTAAGGAAATGTTAACTCTCCCTTAAAAGGCTATGCAGGTGCAGGTTTCATGGGAAGGCTTACAGTAAACCTCAGTTCAAGTTTGTCACTCAGCTGGTCTTTCTGTACATCATATATGAATACCCATATGAAAAGCTCTTTTAAATCGTAATGAAAAAGGGTCTGCTTAACTTAATATGTCGTCACAAGCACAAGTAAACTGGCAAGGAATGTATTCAGAGCAGAAATGAGGTTTGTAAAGAGCATAGCACTGAAATTCAGACCTAGCCTTCTAGGAGGGGTAGTGCAGATGAAAAACTTGAACAAGTTTTATGATAAGGCTTATGAAAAGTATTTAAGGCAAATGCTGTCCATGATAACAAGCACATACAGACATAACGAGCCAGGATGTCCTTTCCTTCAAGTTTTCAGACCACATTTTTAAATATGTACTCTCACCTTGATTTAGTTCTGGAGCAGAGACTAGATTAATTTCTGCTGCATGGCGGACTCCCTCATTTAATACTGGTTAATATCCTATACGCCCATAGCATAACTAAAAAAGTTATGAATCAGTATTTTCAGTTAGGTAAGAAGAATGGCAGCTGAAAAGAACATGTTAAAGTCATTTCCTCCTTGTGTAAGGCTAAGCAACGCTGCTTGTGATCATTTATTTAGGTTGTGTCATTATGGGATCCAAGTTAAATGCAAAACTTTTGACAAGGCTGAGCAGCTCATATGCTTCCCAGGATGTCTGCTGTTTCTAATCTAGCTGCTACCATCTGGGCACTGTGAACAAACAAATGCACAAGCTAAGCCGGTTGGGTGTTATGCTACTTCCAACAACGAAACACCTCTAAAGTGAAACACAGTGAAGTATACAATTTCTTTTTCATTAAGTTTGAATGGATGCATACAGCTATGGGCCATACCCTGAAGTCTTATAATAGCAAAATCCTCTTTGAAGTTGTCCAGCAGCAATTTACCCTGTCAGCAGTTTTCATGGATCTTTAGTTATCCTTTCCTCAGGCCTTGGCTTGAATGAGAGCTTGCCTGAGGAAAGACCTGAATGTGGTCTTTGCTGATTAAATGAGAGGTCATTATTACTGTGAGCCACAAAGTGAACAGTTCTTCTGGGCCAGCTTCTTTAGAACTTACACAACTGTTGCCTCTCCACGTATTTTTACATATATATAAAAATAAGTATTTGTCAGTCTTGCTCTATAGCAAGGAGCAGATACAAAGAAAGACTCCATGATGTTTAGAGTACTGCTGGTTTTCATATCAGGATCTTCCTGGGTCCTAAGGAAAGCTTTTATGGAACCAGTTCTTCTCACCCTTGAAAATTGCATCTTATACTCTGGTCAAGATCAGAGACATGTTGATATAAGGGAGACCAGGGTGGACACATTTGGGAACGATGCGATGATTCTGCTTTTGCTTAACCTCATCACTGCTTTGGATGTCTTTCTGTCCTGCTTTTTTTTCATTTGGTTGATGGCATATAAGATATACTCAAGTCTATAGCTTGATATAATTCCTGTAACTTACAGTAAAGTTATTACATGGTTTTCGTGTGTCCTATAAAAAAAAGCAATAACAAAATGTTTTCAATGTATCATTAATTCAGTTTATTATAACCATAAAATGTATTGACTAGGAGTAGTATTAGGGCTGTTTTTCAACCCATTTTTCTTGCTGTAATAATGCTTCAGCAAAACTACTTTTTTTTCTCCTTCATGCTGCATTCTTCCTGCACACTCATTCTTCTGCTAATATAAGGGGGGAAGTTATGATGCTGAAAGCAAAACTTTCACCTTCTGATTTTTCATACCGAAAAGGCTGTATGATTTAGTTGCTGTCTTCATTAGTGTAACTGAAAAAGGATTAAAAACGTGCAAGTTGCTAGCAAAGGGCAAAAGCAAGAACTAACCATAAATCCTTTAAATTATTTATTTTTAATTATTATAGTTAATAGTAATTTAATGTAGCCTAGAATAAATGAATTGATTATTATTGATTTTTGTGATGACTTCAGAACAGAGAACTCTCACCCTGGCTTAACAAATTGACTGATTAACTGACTACATTGTTAAACATTAGCCTGGAAGTAAAAGATAAGAAAGCACATGCTTTGTCCTCTGATAAAGCAAGTTGTCAGTCAAAGCTGCAGAAATATAGCTGAGGAGTTTAAGAACTGAAGGAGCATAAGTTCAAGACCCAGGAGGGGAAACATAAGACCAGACAATATGCCAATTAATGGAATTAAACCAAAAAGATTTGAAAGGGGTTTCCCTCAGGAGACAGCATGAAAGAAAAGACAACAGTTAATTCAATCAGGACAAAAGCACAAATGAGCTAACTATGAAAGGATCAGAATATTTACAGATGATGGTGTCTGAAGAATTAAGGAACACTAGCTTGCAATTACTGTGAATTTATTATGCCCCAGTAGCATGTTCTAATTTGGTCTCATCTATCCTCTGAACAAATACGCTCATCCTTAAATTCCAGAGCAAAAGAAATAATCCTTTTCTAGTTGCAGTCAGACTATGAAACTGATTATGATCAGCAAAAATTCAAAGACTATAACAAACAAAGGCAACTTCACTGAAGTTTCCTGTCCATCATCTGTATCAGCGTTTGCAGGCTTCACAGCAATTTAAGGTTTATTTTAGCAATGTTGTGTTCGTGAAGTCCATCAGCAATACAGGTCCTCATGCTCCCCTTCCCATACAATGCAAGGCAGAGAAGGATAAGATGGAGAGAACAGCACAGAAAGTCCCCTTTCATGTGCTGGACTCCAGCAGGCATGGGTATGAAGGTGTGTGTGCAGACAGGAGTTGTTCCTTGTGCTGGGTTTATTGCTGAGGAAGCCAGGACCTCTCCCAGGAATGAGATCTCGCCACCCAACAAGAGATGCCTTTCAGAAGAGCTTCACAAACTCTGCAAGGAGCATCCCTGATTTTAATAAATATCTGAGACTCACAAATCATATTTTACCCTACACATTGTGGAGATATTTTAAACTAGAAAAGGGGAGATAATAAAAGGAAAGTAGGAGAAAGTTTTAGTCTCTCTGCAATTGAGATTCAAAGATCTTAAAATATTTCAACTTTACAGAACTGTACATTCAGAAATCTGCATGAACCAGCATCCTTCCCAAGATGAAAACTGATGCTGAGGTATTCAGAAGGTCCCACAAATACAATACCCCAGCAAGCAGCCACATCCCTCAGTGAACCACAGAGCTCTGAATTGAAAGGGAGATGGCCCTCAGCAGCCCCTCCAGGACAGAGGATTATGCTGTCAGTGAGCCTTGCTCCCCTCTCATTCCTTTTGAAAGGGGAAAATTTCACCCCTTTTTGCTTCTGGCTTCCCACCCTATCCCTTGTCAGGCTGGTCTAAAGCGAATCAGAACTCTCAATTACACATCAGCATGCTGCTAATTGCTCATCTGCATGTCCTTAACAGTGTTGCTCGCTTCCTACAGGAGGGAAAGTGTTAGTGAGCTGGACTATCAGCTCCAGTGAAGCCTCAGCATTCCATTTTGAAAGGCAGGACTGGGGAGTTCGGTAGGACAGAGGTGGCTTTCTGCTTTCTACTACTGCAACTTCATCCCAGCTACCAGCAAGGACCAGGGGACCAGCATCAGGGGGCTTCCAAGCCCGCCTTTTCTTTGTTTTGTGAGCTCCTGTTGTCGTTCTGATTTGAGTTTTGCAATACAGAGCTTCCCCCTTTTCTTGCTGGAGTGCAAGCTTGTTTTGTATCCAACGTTTGAAGAAAAGGCAGAAAAATGTAAGCTTCATGAGGTAATTCTGCTCCTCTGGAGTTAACAAATCCAAATATGCTGGCATAGCAAATCCAGACAAGCTTGAGGAGTTGGAAATCCCATGTTGTTGGGGTCAGTTTGCTACCATGACATTTCCAGGACCAGGCGAGAATTTTCCCAGCACTAATTAAGCTGTGCCTCCCTGTACAGGGCCAAGCAAAGAGGAGATCACAGTCTTAGGAAACCCTGTACTGTCACAGGCAGGTACTCTGCCCTCACATTAGGTATTTCTCTGTTCTAACTACTATACTTCTACCACTTCCCCAAAAAGAATTGCAAAGCCATTACTCTGTGTTATGAACTAATCATTTGCCAAATTAATTCCAATAAATCAAATCCCTACTGAGTCACGTGCAGAGCAGTGTGGGTGGGTGGTAGAAGAGGCCAACAGGAAATATTGGCATTCATAAATTTAAAAAAGAGCAAATTGATACTTTTTAATTTGTTTAAACAGAAATTGCTCCCTAGATGGAACACTGTGTGCTGTGTTTTGCCTGGAGCAAATGTTTATGGCTGAGTTATAAAATAGAAGTTTGTGACATCTCATAGCACTGCACATGCACACACAGACACACACACACAAGCTAGTTCCTGTCCAATTGCTTTACGTCAGATTAAATCTCTGCTGTCTCAGCTATTAGTGGGTGTCTTGGGAGGCATCAGGTTTGAAAAGGTCCTTCATCTGATGCTATCTTGTGTCAGCTTGTTATGATGATGTGTGGTCTGTTTTTGTTATGCCCTCCATGGCACCCATCAGTACTTCAGGTAACAGCACAGGGAACCAAAACTAGAGTAGTCATGTCCAGGGGAGATATTTTAATGGCAACTCTAAAAGCAGAAACAGTGCTTTGTTTTATCAGAAGAAGATTCAAACAAGTGCTGAGCCTTATCTTAGCTGTGTATTTTTATAGGCAATGCTAACTGAAAGAACTCAATAATCACCAGTGTCATTCTGCAGAAATATGAATGATATAAGCACCATCAAGAATTCACCTTATTTATTTTTCCCTTTTACATCACCTATGGAGAAAGTGAAGACTTACTGCTTTCACAATTTTTTTCCTAATGAATACTGTATAGCAAATGATCATTACATGGAGCAGTGCCAGCTTGTGGTTCTTCAAATTGCAAATGTTGCAGAAGAGTGGTTCATCAGTTGTCTTGGTCAGTGTTGCAAAACTAATTTTCTTTTTATATTGAGGGAAGTGCTCGCTGCTTTGACACAACATAAGCTGTTTTGCCTGCACTGTATAATAATGAGTTTAGTCACTAAGGTATAATCTTAATAAGCAAAACAAGCAGAATAATAATTCAGAGACTGCTGACTATGGTCTCCATATAGATTTTGAATGCCTCTGGGGCTGTTGTGTACCTGAAAATCTGTGCTGTAAAGGTACGTAAGGTGGAGATTGTGTATTGCTCTAAAATTGTCTCCTGAAAGCCACACAAAGTTCAGCCTGTGCTCAGGGCTGCCCCCTTCCAATAAAGCGGAGCCTGCTTCCACCCTGCCCAGAATCACATGTGGCAACTGGATGCCATGAAATGAGTGAGAGCCTTGCAGAGGGGAAAGGCGCCTCAAAGAGTTTTGAGGTTGCGATGTGGGCTGAATGCAAAGTGTCTCTGACTGACAGATCCATTACCATTGAGGACTCTGGAGGCCAACCAAAACTCCCGAGTTAGGGCACTGAAAGGTATTTATTTCCCTCTACCTTTCTCTCTCACATTCATGCATACACATTCTGTTTTTAAGAACAATCAGCCAGACACCTCTCTGCAGGTGTGTCTTTGGGAGTCGGGGTCACACTATGCTTTCAAAACGTCTTGTTTCTTCCTGGGAAGTCTTTTCCTTTTTTTCCTTACTTTTAACACTATAATGACATTATTTACTATTGATAGTAAGGATAACACAGGCAGCATGAGAAAAGACAAACCTAGGAAAATCCCTGGTGCAAATGCATGTGGTCAGAAAGATGAAAAGGCACTGCATGAGTGATGAAAGTACATGTCCTTCATTCCAGACGCATTAGACCAATGTCTAGGACATAAGTTTCATTCCATGAGAATTTTGAAAATTTAATTTTTTCTGAAAGCAGAGAACTTCAAAATACTTTACAAAGGGAAGGGTCTTTTTTGAAGTGAAGTGCATGACTCACGTGAGACAAAATAAAAATTGCTCCCATCTATTACTGCTTCTTAGAGCGGACTCACAAAGCCACCCACCCCCTTGAACAAGTGAAGTAACATGCGAAATTTCCTCAAACTACTGCTTTACAGAACTCTCCTCTGGCTCAGATAGCTGTGCTCTTCCTCCTGCTCACCAAAGGCAGTGATCAATGTTCTCCAAAATGCAATGGCTGGAGCCCAAGAAATCTAGCAAATGGGTTCTAGCATGAGGGGTGCCCAAGAAAGCGTGTCTTCTGGCAGCATTTCTCTTCAATGGCAACAACAAGGAACCTGAGGTAGGAGGGCAGTTCTTGTACTCATCCTCAGGGGACATCAGTCAAATGGCTTAGTCATTTTGCTGAGGTCAGGAGGTGATGGTCTTTTGCATACTGGACTATTTTTTTGGTTGTTCTAGGTTACTGAATAGAGTGACTTTCCTAACTGACTGTTCAAGCCTTCAGATCGTTACCTGTTACAAACCTGATTCTCAATTCTTTTCCGATTTATGTTAGAATAAGTCACAATTAAGTCTAAACCCCGTGGTATGGTAAAAAACAAACCAAGTTCAACATACAAAGCATTCTGCAAGCATTGTCCCAACTGCAAATTAGTTCTGGTTCATGAAGGGCTCTCTGGAATAGCAGCTGAATTACAAATCTTTGTAAGTAGCATAGTGATCAGCACCTGCTCAGAGGTGTAGCAGTTGCCAATGGAGTCTTTCTGTTCTACAAATAACAATGCATACTCATAAATGCATGTTCTCCTCTCCCTGTTGTCAAAGGCAATGAGAAAATGCAAAGCAGTGAATTTTCATCAGTCACTTGCATTTCAATGTCTGTTGCCAAATGCCTATCAATCAGTTCTGGGGCAAGGGCAGGAAAGAGAAGCCGTCTGGCAGATGGGGGAGCAGATGGGGGAGAGTAGGAGAGGAACCACCCACCCCACCAAACTGCAGGCATCAGCCACAGCCGCAGCAGGATTGCTGCCTTCTGGAGGCAGGGTGTTTTGTTGTGCTTTTTAGGTTTTGGTTTTTTTAACAGATATGGGCCCCTTCACCTCTCCCACAGCCTTGTCTGCATTTTTTCATGCTGGGTTTCCCAGGGTGTCCTTCAGTGTACAGTAACTGAAATCATTGCTTTCAGGTTTCATTACAGGTGACCAGAAAGAAAGAGGACTTGCTTGGAGTCAGGACTTTGAGAAAGATCTCCTCGTGGCCCTTCTTCCCACAGACTCGCTTATCTAGCCACAATAAGACTCTCTCCTCTGTCAGGTTTACCCCCTCAAAAGCCTTTCTCTAATTAGCAATTTTTTTGAGTTAAAGTGAACACTAACACTGAGGGATAGCTGACAAACCAAAAGACAAAACAGTGAACAAATTTAATACATTAAGCCCTTAAAAATCTATATCCACCATGTTTGTTTCTGTGTGCAAACAGTCCATGAAAAGATTGTATCTCCCTTCCATGTTTGGTCCCAGAAGCTGTTCATGAAGCTTGTTTACACCTTGTGATCAGAAGTAGCAGTCTCACCCCCTAGGCTTTTTGTTCTCTGAATGGCTTTGTCATACGATTCAGTCTTCTAGTGTAAATAGCATTTCTTGTGAATTTTTCTATTCACTTTCAAGGTGTATTTGTGCGTAACATCTTTAAAGTGTTTTCTCAGCACTTGTGGTTAATAGAATTTGATCACAGCAATCTGTAAAAATCAAATCAAACACAGAAGAGAGTGTCAACACAGCAATGTTTTAAAATGTGCATGTATACTCAGCAAGGTTTGGGGAGGGAATTACTTTGTGGATGGTTGGGGGGGTGGAGTGGGGGGTGTTCATCTGCTTTTCCAGCGTCTCTTCAGCTCCAGCATATTTTGTAGCCAGACTCATAAACCATAGAACATATTCCAGTAAGGATGTCAGAAGATCTTCATCTCCAGCTTTTCATTTCAAAGACTAACCTACTGCAGACAGATGTTCATCTGTCCTGCTCTTAATATACTCCAAGAGATTCTGCAACCTACAATCTATTTCGGTCCTCATATTCTCTTAGAGCCTTACTTCCTTAATTAGAATGTATTTCCTAATGTCTAAACTAAATCTCTTCAATTAAATGACTGCAATTAAATTGCTGCAAGTTAAGCTCATTACATCTTATCCTACCAGCAGTGGACTCAGAGGACAGTTATTACCTTTCTCTTTGCTTATGCATCTTTCTCCCTCTGTTTTCTCTTCTGTAGACTAACCAACCCCAAATCTTTTCCACATAGATCATGTTTCTTAGTCTTCTGTTCTCCCATGAACTGTCTTTACTGTGTCTCTATCCTTCATAATTGTGGTATTCAAACTGGATATAGTGCTCTAGCTGAAGCCTTGCCAAAAAACCCTGTTATAATTTGTTTAGGAGCAATCACATCTCGAATCTTAATCATTCTCATCTAATGGGATTTATTTCCATCATTAGTAGAGAGCTACTGAAACATTGCAAAACCACTTGAAACCCTTAGGAAACCAAATATTCTGAGTAAGTTTCATATCATATCTTCCATGTGAGGTAGTCGCAATGCATTAAAAACAGTCAGGATCATGTACACCATTGTACTTGTATTATTAACACTATGGCAGTTAAGAAAGAACATTTCACTAAGTTTTCTCTAAGAGCTTGCTTCAAATTGCCCATCAAGAGTATAGTCTTGGTCTGTCTCAAGTCTGATGTACATGAATTTAATTCTAAATAAAGAAGAGATCCCAAGTTACTTCATTCCCTGTCCTGGACTTTGAGTCAGTATATATATTTGCAAGTTTCTAGTTATGGATTTTATCCGGCTGTATGCTAATGCTACTCCAGAAATAGGTGCTTTGAGCAGTTCTTAAGAGGCTATGCATCAAAACCAAAGATTTCTTGAAGTTAGGCCAATTCTGACAGTGTTGTATATAGAAAAAAACCCACAACACGAAGTAAGTTGCAGCAAAGGCAAAATGTCATATTTTCATGGCTTCAGAACAAAAGGTTTAAATATTTTACTTCTAAAACAACTCTTTTTTTCTGTTACAGAATAATGTTAAAACTATATGAAATGTTTCACATGCAAAAAAAAAAAAATTCTGTAACACCTCTTTAATGGTGAACTGGAATTATTTTTCTTCAATGCAGATACAAAATGAGGCTTATTTCGGAGATGCTTCATGGCATGAGAAAGTCCTCCCCATAACTCTATTGACTTCTCATGCAAAGACAGCAGCTCAAATCAGCCTACCTTAGTAATTAAATTTGTAGCCAGTAATGCAGTGTCGCATGTTTTTGTTTATCAATCAGCTGCATCCTAATAAATGTGATGTATGTATACGGTGATGGCAGGAGTAAATGCCAATGTTCTGGTATGTGCCCATTACTTCTATTCATCTTGTATATGATCAGAATTACTAGAGAGTTGGCTTATAGTTTGAAGCAGCTGTATCTTGCAAGGCAGTTGAGTTTTTCTTTTTCTTTTTCTTTTCTTTTCTTTTTCTTTTAACCTGGACTATTTTAGAGCACCAGCTGCAACAACACAGCTGAGCAGCAGAGACAGAAATAAGTCATTAGGCCAAAGCAGACAGGCAGGACCATCTTAATCTGATGGTCAAAGGCACCAAAGACAATACCTTCTTGAACTAGACTGTTCACTGTTCCAGTTTGTAGTCTGGCATTTCAGCTTAAACCTATCTACTTAACTGTTTATTTTGGCTAGGATGTGGTTTTGGGAGCAACTGAGGTGTTGGCAGCAGTTCTTTTCTTCCAGACTCTGCCCTCCGGTGGAATCCTCCATCAGAGAGGTGACACAGACAACTACGGAGGTACACACTGCAGCAAAATTTGTCGAGGGTTATCTGTCAAAGCCCATTAGAAATGTGCTTTAATATCTCACTGAACTACATTTAAAATTATAACTGAACATGAACTTCTATAACATCTTTCCCTCTGTACACTTCTGTTGTTTCTTACTTTTGCTTGTCAAAAAAAGAGCTCAGGAACATCCCACGCTTTCATACAGTATTTATATTTTTCTGTCCTCAGCCCAAGGCTGGAACATAAAATGAAAGACCAACAGCAAGAAACTACTGTTCTTGAATGTCTGAAGATCCATGTTGAACATATGGCATTCAACTTGTTTTCTTTTCCAGATTGGTTCATCTCTGTCTCTTTATTCTGTATAACAAAAAAACATGCGTGCATGCACATGTATAAGTAACTGTATAAAATTTTACATAATTACAATGTTAGTGTTTCCTGGAAGTCAGCAGCCTGAAATGACCATCTTCTTTCCCTCTCCCTGTTTTTCCTTCCTAAATGTTAAATGTTTGTCAAAATAAGGATAAGAATGACTTGATTTTCTGCATTATTGCTGCTCCATTGATACTGATGTCGATGCCTTTCTACATTTATCACCTTCTTACCACATTTTCCATTTAATAGTTCACATCATAAGACTTCATACAAAGGCACAAGGACAAATAAATATTGTTAATTTAGTGCTCTCCTGAGTGAGCTTTATGATAGCATTTTTGAATGACCTTTTCTGTTAAACAAAAATCATTCTAGCACCGCATCTTATTTATTACAGCCATAAATTCAGATACCAAAAACTTTTTTTTTTCATGAATTCTGTCATGATTACAAATATATCTATTTGGATATGAAAAAAAAAAACCCTCTGTTTTTTGTTATAACACAGTACTATACTAGAATACATAGTACTAGAGTACGCAGTGCTACATGGTTGGTCCTGTAGCTGCAGGCTGGTTATGAGTACCTCAGGGGTCTATACTGGGACCTCTCCTGTTCAATATCTTTATCAATGACCTGGAGGAGGAGACTGAGTGCACCCTCACCAAGTTTGCAGATGACACCAAACTGGGGGGTGCAGTCAATGTGCTCGAGGGCAGAGTTGCCTTTCAGAAGGACCTAGACAGGCTGGAGGAATGGACCAACAGGGACCTCATGAAATTCAACAAGGACAAATGCAAGGTCTTGTACCTTGGACGGACTAACCCCCTGCAACAGTACGGGCTGGGGAGTGATCAGCTGGGGAGCAGATTTACTGAACAGGATCTGGAGGTGCTGGTGGACAGTGGGCTAAACAGGAGCCACCAGTGTGTCCTGACAGCAAGGCAGGCTAGCAGCATCCTGGACTGTCTAAGCGGAGTGTAGCAAGGGTATCACTGAAAGTGATCATTTCCTTGGCACTTGGTTAGACCATATTAGGAACACAGCAACCAATTTTGGGCCTCCCATGAAAAGAAGGTTGTTGATAAGTGAAGTGAGTTCAATGGAGAGCCACTAGGATGGTCAGGGACTGGAGTACTTGCCCTCTGAGGAGAGGCTAAGGGATCAGGTCTTGTTCAGCTTGGAGTCAAGATGGCTTTGGGGGCACCTAGCAGTGTCCCTCCAGTACCTGCAGGGAGGTTACAAAATTAACAGAGTGGTGGTGCATAGTGGGAGGATGAGAGACAATGGGCATAAATTAAAATGCGAAAGATTGAGTGTTGATTTAAGGAAAATCTTTTTCTTAATGAGCACAGTCAGGCAATAGAATAGGATGCCCAAGGAGGCTGTGCAGACTCCATCTTTGGAGGTTTTCAAGATCCACGAGGCTAAAGCCCTGAGTAACCTGGTCTGATCTCACAGCTGATATTGCTTTGAGCAGGAGGCTGGACTAGAGATCTCCCAAGGCCTTTCCAGCCTCCAGGATGAAATATTTCTAAGACATTCCCATACTGAGCCCTGCATCATCTTCCAAGTACGGTAGAAGGTATGTCTTGAAGTCATATTTCAAGTGATTGAAACAGGTCAGCGTGTGACAGTGTGCCATAACGATAATTTTCAGAATATTGAATGTGTATCAGCACTTTCAGAAATGGTAGCAAACATGAATGCAACTCAAACCATTAGTAGATAAGCTGTTCTTTATCAATAAGATGTCCTGAATTCCTCTTGTTGGGCTGTTATTCATTCATTCCCATTTTACCTGTCCCCATCTCTGCTGTGCGGGCTCAATTGTTTATTCCACCAAACAGTAAACCACAGCAAAGAACACATTCAGCTGAAAAGCAACCTGCATGAGAGGGATAAAAGGGTCTTTAGCCAAATCTGATCAGATACATTGAACCATGGACTGGGTTACTCTCCAGAATAAGATAGTGAGAAACATCTACGCTATTTCTACATCTATTTCTAGTTCTTGTGTACGATGCATGTAAAAATAGCTGGTACTTATGAAAGGTTTAAGGTAGGACAGGTTTAAGGTACTCAGACAATCTGTCATTAGTGATGTGGATTGACATGCTGTGAGAGAACAAAAACACTAGCCCAAGAGACATAATGTAAAGTCGTCAGACTAACAGCTGAAACTGTCACTTTCAAATATGACTCATGGCCCAAACAATTTTAATTCCAAGAGGGTTAGGAGATAAAGCTGACTCACCCATCAAAAGGGTCTGCTTTGCAGGAGGAGCTATGTGTTATCTTGAGACGAATTTGGGAGTATATTCTCAAATTCAATGTATTTACAAATAACATTGAAAATACAGTGAGCAGTGAAGTATAAAGTTTGCTGATGCTAAGAAGTTATTCAGTGTAATAGGGAAAGAAGGTGTTGGGGGAGTGTCCACATTAGCATTTTAGTTTTTCTTGGGAATGTGCTTTCAAAGCAAATGTTATTTTGTCTCAGTGTCTCAATTACTGCACTTTATTTTGCATTGTCGAAAAGTCTTTGAGTACACAATCTAGATTGCAGCTTAGGAGAAACTAAGCTGGAAGATATACTCTGACTACTAAACACTTTTCAATCAGTGCACCCAGGCTAGTCCCAAGTAACCTCCCACAATCACACACCTGAAATGCATATACCGTGAATGTTGGATTCTCAACATCAACTGGTTCACTCTAAAATTGGGTCACTTTAAAATCTGTCTTTATTGAGCTGTACCACTTACTAATGTATGCGACAACAAAATGGAGCTGAAATTCAGTTTAGATAAACATAGAGCAATGCACCTGGAGGAGGTGGGGAGCCACTCCAGTATTATGTGTAAAACAATGGGCTCTCAGCAAGATCTTGGGAACATGTTAGATCCATGAAAAAACAGCTAAATGGTTCTTGTACCTCAAAATGGATAATATCAAAGGCAAAGAATGACTGAGCAGCCTAGGAAAACAGATAAAAGAAACGCACAACATCCTGACATGGATGACATGGAAAAGACAGATAGGTGTTGATTCTTCACTGTCTTTTCCAGTACTCTTGTACTGTCAGCCAACAAATAGCACTTGTCACAGCCAGGTTCGAAACAAAAGAAAGTGATTCTTTATCCATCAGCAGTGCACTGGTGGGTGTCATGTGGGTACAAATTATTTTTCCTTCTCTTGGTATCTGCTTGTGCTCACTGCTAGGGCCAGACTGCTAACCTAGTTGGACCCACAAGCTGAAACAGAAAAGGTAAAAAAGACAGGTGAAACCAAAGGGAACTGTGGACCTAAGAAAACTCAAAATCACTGTATTTTAACCTTCATTTGCAAAATCTTGTGTTCCACAATCAAAATCTCTTTCTGTCCTCTCAGCAAGGTCAGTAACAAAGTAAGACTGCAGTAAGAATCTCAATGACTTATTCTGTATTTGTCATCTTGGACATAGCATGTTTTATTTAATGTTTTTTTGTAACTACGTATTCTTGGTTGATTGCTGTGAGTCAGCAAAAGACAAGGTAAATTTAAGGCAGTAAACCTTTTAGAGCAATGTTTCCCAACCTGTATTCCAAGTCCAAGAAAGCCTACTGTTAGTAGAGGCTTAAATCACTGTATAGGAATGTCCTCACCTTCACTGGAATGTTTTTAGGGTACCTTGGTTTGAAAATTACTCTCTCTGAGGTTGAAAGGGAGACCTGTTTCTTTTTATTTTGGGTCCTTGAGTGCAACTGTTGAGTAACAGCCAGCTTCAAGAATAGCTGTTAGTGTATCAGACTGAGTTCGGAGCTGGAGGTGATCAGAAAACAACAGAAATCCGTGTAACTTAGAGAGACAGAATGATGTTTAAAGACACTTCCCCCTGAGCAAAGCAGAGTCCCTTCCTGAGCGCTGTTCCGGGCATGCTGGTGGCATTTGACTTGGGGGGTGTCAGACACACAAAGAAAAGATAAAAGAATTAGTATAATTGGAAGATGCAGTTTGCAGGAAGCAAAGAATTGAGTTCTTTCATCGCCATTCAGTTTGTGCTGGCTGAGAACACCAGTTCTCTGCTTGTTGCTGTGCTACATTGTTCTTTCTGCTGCTTTCTGCAATTTTGAATATATGCTTCCTGGCCTTGGAATTAACGTACCATCTGAGGCATGGCAGCTCTTAAAAGTGGAGCACCTCAGAGTACTGCTGTAGCATACATAATTCTCTTGGTTCAAACTATCCTGATGGGAGACAATCGAACTTAATAGTTACCTCAGGGAGGAATTTGGCCCATTAAGTCTAGCAAGACCTTATGGTCCATCAAACACGGCCTTATAAACCCAAAAGATAAAAATCTGCCTATATTTTATCTTCCCTTTTTAAGTCTCATAATACAGGTACCTGTCATTTCCCAGCTGCCTATTCAGTTGATTTATACTACTTATATTGATGACTTTAGCACTTTGTTCCTTTTGTGTGAGGAATTGGACTGAAATGCTTATTGTCTACTCACTGCTTTAACAACTTCAGGGCCATGGATAAAGTACTTGCAAGGGCTTTGCAGAGAGTCTGGCATTTCATTTGCCTCCAGCTGAGTGCCACAATTTGTGCTGCATTTTCTCAGCAGCTTGAACAGCCTTGACACCTATTACACGGCCACCATCAGAGGGATTCCAAGGGGTCGTGAATGGAGAAGTTAGGACTCTGGTAGCTTGTGAACCAGAGCTATGGCAGAGTGAACTCCACTGCAGTGACCACAAGAGTATTGACAATGTGACAGGCATGATTCTAGGCTGACAACTTTATAACTGGAAACAGATGCTTATATGTACCTGTTGAAATGGAAGATAAAATAAGTAAGAAGTTGAGAATGTTCTCAGTCCTTATCAGGTTCTAAGCAATACATTTGAAAAATCCACTACTGCCTTTTTTCTGAAGTGATTATGAATTCTGTGGTCATATTGTTGAATGTAGACAATCTTCTTATTTATATCTTTCTCAAATGCTTGTGGCATACCAAATCCAGAAAAATTGTCATGTTATAAAATGGAGGACTGCTTGCACACATCAAAATGGAAATTTAGAAGCTCCAGCATAAGGAGTACTTGTATGGGCGTGTGTGATGTTCAGAGAAGTACTGAGATGGCAACTGCTATATATTAGCCCATTTCAACAGCAAGTGAGTATCCAACTGCCACTGCAGAGAATTAGCTGGAGCTTGTCATTTTACTCAGTCCTGCAATGACAGACTTCAGTGAGAACCTGCACTTGTGTGAAAGCTAAAGGCTGAACTATGCGAAGGTAATTTGTAACAGGAGATGACCTGGGGTCTGACTGATGGTCTCCTTTCCTCCTCACATCTGCTCTGTAAATTCTAATGGTCAATAAATCAGTTAACTGCTAAATATGACTTGAAACTATACCATGTCCCCACACGAAGGACATTGGGATAGCCTGCTTTCTCAATGCTCAGAGAAATCTGCAGAGAAATAGGTACCAAATAGAAGTTGCAAGGGGCCCTGATCTCATTGTCAAGGCACAACAAGGGCCAGTAGCTCCCATGAGATGGGTTGGCCGTGGCTGGGGTCTGCCCGTAGGGCATCTGGGGATGCCTCCCCACTGCCCTGCCCAGGCTGAGAGCTGGCACCAACGCCCTGAGTGGGATGCCCTCGGGGCCTTGATAATAGTAGTGTTCTCACAATAGTATAATTTATTTGAGGAGCTATTTTGCTCCAGCCGACCCAAACTGGGATATTGCAGTAGCACAAAGAGATCAGCCACGTAAAAATCTCTCCCTCTGCAGCGGGGCATAAAACCACAAAGATTGTCTGAGCTAATGGCCTAACAATAAAGCTCATATGGCTCAGTCTTCTGCTGGAAGCTGGTGCACAAGGAAAGAAAAACATCTTACTATGTAAAAACAGTCTTTTCGTTAAGGTTGGTAATGACTCCAAATTGATATCTGGCTATGTAGTTGTACAAATTTATGGCAAGAATGTGTGGTTCCATTATGAGAAATGAATATTGATGTCTGTAGTATATAGAGACAAATTGAGCTCTAATGATTTCCTAATAAAGTAATTTGTTCATAGATCACAAGGGGATACAAGCAAGAAATTTTTAATGGTAAGGCCAAGGTAATTATTTTTCAGCATCTAATTACACCTATACAACTGATCTGGGCTACATTTGCTGAACTAAATGATGATATAGAATGTCCCACTGAGGTTCACATTCATCATTAAAAGCCAGTTCCCGGCCTTTGACAAGAGGGCAGAGCAGCTCCTGAGAGGTAATTTAATATAATTAGAAGGATATTATGTTTACTATCTGCACACTGTACTTGCTTTAGATTAAATCCGACAACTGGAGTAGAAGAGGAACATTTTTCCCAAAATTAGCCTTGTCATCTCAGATCAAACTTTGCCTGCAGTTTTTTCTCTTCCCATCTCTAAATTGCAGCTAATGAGAAGGAAGAAGTCCATCACAGGAGTCACAATAAAGGTATATGCTTGATGTTGCTGGAGATACAAAGAGAGTTGTATAAGGTTTATAGAGACACGCAGGGAAGGGCCAACCCTACTTTGCTGGGCACTGTATGTAGGATATTGGTGTATTTAAACAAGTGGGTTGGTATTTTTAGTACAGACTGTATGTTTCAGAGAAAACTTAGGGAGTTTAAAATTTTGCGCTGTGTTTTCAGTTTACAGGATATTGACCAACAGACTTTTTTCTGTAAGTGTGTTTATGCAAATGCATGTAACCTGTGTTTCATGGTAAGAACAGCCTTTTAAGACTTGTTAGTTTCTTTTGCTGCCTTGGTGGTCCACACACTCCCATGGAGCTGGGTTTTTTTCCATGAAGGAGTTCCTACACCTTCCGAAGAGATGGGGAAGTTGTTGTGCACATGAGGGTAAGCACAGTTTGAGCAATATTGAGTTTATCCACTTTTTGCTCTCCAGCCTGGAACACCAGAGTGACAAATTCAGCTACACTCTTCTTTACTGCAATGCCTTGAGGGAAAAGGGCAGTGAAGGAGCCTGCAGATCTGAAGCAGAGTGGGACAGAACAGAACTTTTCTTTGGAGTGGAACTTTTCAAGGCAAGATGAACATCAGGAGACAGGAAATTCAAGATCGTCTAATGACACCCAGCAAAGGGGTTTTCAGTAAAAATTCATGTAGTTTTTCACAGCATCCTGAACACATGAAAGTTTCTGGAAGCCAAGGCAGCAAGACTCCCAGAAGCCAAGTAAGAACACTAACAAAGAAGATAAAAAGACTGAGGTCTGGCGGGAATTTATTTAAATGAAAAGACTTCTTATTTCAGTAAATCATCCACTTGTGTTTCCTCTGTCCACTCTTTAGGGAACTGTTTCCCACAAGGCTCCCTGGTCCTTTTCTCTGAGCAGACCTCCTCTGCGCAGGAAACAGACCTGAACTCCTACCATGAAAGGGAGTACTCGGGCTGGTCCTTAAGGGACGAGGTCCTGCTGGTGAAGGTCTGCAAGTCTTCTCTCCCCTGCTGCTCTTCTTCTGAGGAACCCCGCTGCAGTTGCTGGCCAGGAGAAGAAACGGGCATTTTTCTTTCAACCATCCCCTTCAGTGAGTGGGTGGATAGTCCGGGCTTGTCTTGGCACGTGTGCTCTTTTACCTTCCACAGACTCTGCTGGAAGTTGATCCCCCATCACACCTGGATGCAGGCATAGAGAGGATCTTCCTCCTAGCACTGTGTACAAGCAGGTCTTCCTCCCAGTGCCTCGCACCCATCTCTGTGTCTTCTCCGCTTCTCACACCCACTGGTTCATCTCTTCATTCCAGGAGGTGCAATATATTCCCAATTAGCTCCTGTGTTGCTGCTTCTTCATGATGAAATTCAGCTCCAGCCCCAAGTCAGCCTCATTTCCCCAATTATCTCTGTGAAGATTATCTGAAGAGATGTGTTCAGCACCCATTAGAAATTTGATTTATAATATACATAGATTTTTAAAACACTTCTTTCCATTACTCAGTTCAGCATAATAAGTATGGTCTATCAACAATGAGGGACAATATGAGCTAGATATTAAAAGGAAAGGTTTTTCTACTCTCTGTATAACTGGTGCTGCAGTGCTGTATAGGACATTGTCACCCTGTGACACATTTTATCCCTGTAATGCTATTAAGAACAGTATCAAAATACCTTATTTGCTTTGCCAGTAGCAGTCACATAAATTAAAGCTGCCCAGAAGCAGCTTACATCCATATCTAGCAGCTTTGAAAAATGATCTAATTTTGATTGCAAGTGGCGTAACAATCTCCTTTGTGATAGAACTCTTTATTTGATTTTTTTTTTCTTCATTCTCCAGCCTCAACTTTTGTCAGCTACAAACACTAACAACCAGTTTCTATTTACCACCTAGATTCTCCCCAGAAAATCAGAGCATGGAAAACTAATAGAATTTCTGCTTTGTTTTCCTGTATTTTCAATGAAATTCTGGATCTGTTCACTTAAAGGGGATATGGAATTGACTTCCCTTAATGTTAACATCTCTCTCCATCCAGAACCTCTTTCTGTTTTCAGTGACAAAACTCCCACTCCTTATTTGCAAACTGCGACTAGGTATATCAGTCATGTGACGAGTCTGCTATGAGTTTTTAAGTGAGGTGACCATCTTAGCAAGTGAGCTAAAAGAACGAACTCTATTTTTCCCTCATGTTAGTTAGACTGTCTGGTCAGGTCTTTTTTTAATTATGTTTTGCATGCTGTTTTTCCATGAGTATCAGGAGGAAACTTTCCTGTGTCTCCAAGTCCTCTGGTTAAACAGGTGTAAATCTATGACTTCTTGCTGATATGAAATCTGTATAAATATATGAGTCATCTCAAAATTAAAATAAACAAGCAAACCAAGAATCTACAGAGAGTAATATATTTTAGTCATCATTGAAATGTTGTGTCAGAGGCTGGTGTATATCTCTTTGTGGGACGATCTGGATGATTTAATGGTAGGTGTTATCAGACTTCTTAAAATTCTGATTTATTTGCTATATAAAATAAGAATTTCCTATTTTAACTTTGAAAATGCTTTTAATGGCTATTTTTTTGCTCAATACACCACAAACCCCCAATGCAAATTATGTTCAGTCTTTCATCCAGGACACATCCAAGCAATTGCTCCTGCCTTGCCCTGCTCACGGAATGGATGGTACCTGCGATGGCTCTTTTGTTTCATCAGATGGATTTAGTAGTATACTGGAAGATGACTGTTCTATGTGATGGCAACTTCCAAAGGGTCGAAATTAGTCTGTATTTCATGTCAGTCATTAGAACTGGGTAGTCTGTGCTGTGGGTAACTTAAATACAAGGCTGCTAGCAAAACATGAGCCCGTAGCCAGTCAATTAGTTCGACAGACAAAAGCTCTGGGCCAAATCTCCTTTCACTCACCATCTTTCCACAACCTCACTCCTCCCCTCTGTTCACAGGGGCAGCGTTGGGCCAGTGGCCACCGCTTTCCCACCACAGCTGCAGACTGGCAGGGCTGACGCCCATCATGGGCAGAAATCCACTGTTCTCCTTCTCTTGAGCCCTTTTCCCTGGCACTGACAAACCTCGGGAGTAAGCGTACATTGGTGGCTCCCAGATGTATCTTTAAAGCAGACAAACCAGAAGGCTCAGACACACTGCTCAAAGAACAACCGATGTAAATCGATGTGCCCTGATTTATAGCAGCTGGGGATTTGGCTCAGGAAGGCAAGCAGTCTGATGGTATTGTAGAGGTGAAAATGCAGACAGAGTGAGGCCCACCACGTGTATTATGTACAATTCTGGGATGCAAGCACTGCTCTCCTCAGAGGGAAGCGTCCTGGTCAGCCAGGTGCAAGTGCTGTCTGGAATTCATCAGCATCTGAGTGCTTACAGCCCCCTACTTTAGTGCTGTAAATCAAAGGGATGCACACTAATGTTGAAGAACATTGCGTGTGTCAATTCATTAGTCAATGGAGTGGGAAAGATCAGCGTATCAGTCATGAAGATATATGAAGTCTGCCTCTTAATGATGTTAGCTCGTAGGCAGATTGTGATGGAACCTTTGTGGCCTGATGACTGTGTTTAATATGTGTGATCCATACCCCAATAAATCTGTGGCTGGCAAGAGAGCACAGCCGCTTTGTTCAGTTTATGGAAGGAAGCACACCAAGCATTGTGGGCAGCATTAACATTTAACAATGTCAGGCTAGAATATAGAGAAGCTCTTTATTGGATCCAAATTAAAAAATAATCATTACCCAATGGAAACAGTCAGTGTGGGCTATGATGCTTTTCAGGGCAGGATAGACACCCATCAGATCCCATTATCGTTGCAGTCACGTCGGTGTCCATAGGAATTGGATGTTCTACGGACTGTGTGCAGCATTAATCAGTCTAGAATTTGTCCCTGCTCAAGGTGCAGCAGCTCCAAGTGCAGGCAGGAACTGACTTGCATCAAAAATGTCATACTGACACATTGCTGAACAGAAGAACGAACCAACAAGAAAACAAAGAAAAAGTAATACATAATAAGGATTTAAAACGCTGTTCATTCTTGAAATGTACACTAGAAAAAAAAATCCTCATCAAAAGGAAAAGAGCTTGCAGCAAATCTACTTATTTATAAATAACTATTCAAAATTTTAAAGACCCTGACAAGGGCCAGATCCTCAGCTGAAGTGAATGGACTCTTCCAAAGTAAATGAAGCAGCATAAATGTATAGCAACGAAAGACCTGGCCCTACTCAGTGCACCAGTTTCTTTCTGCTATGCTTTGCCATCGTAATAACGTGGGAAGTTCTGATTTACCTCTGCTTCATTCTGCTCCCACATGAAAAAGTGGGAAGTTCGTTCCAGTTTTTAGAAGGCATTAGTTTTCAGGCACGGCTCTCTGATAAAGCAGCAGTAGCAGGTGGCAGCAGTGTTCCCACCCACGCAAGCTCTCTTCAGTGACCAGAGAGCCAAACTAATTACACCACAGCTAGGACAACAGTAGCACATATAGAAGTAAGACTGGATGCAGGAATGAATTGCAAGTGTTCTTTTAATCACTATCATAAACAGTGAACCCTGGTTCTGCTTTGCAAATAAACAGTAGTGAGGTAACCAGAATAGCTGGACCTCAGAATGAATGGTTGGTTGAGATCGATAGAGGAGACCATACGCTTTAGAGAAAAGGTTGTGAATTGCTTGTAGTCTTGCCATTTGGTTCATATTTATAAAAAAATTTCACATCCTTATAGATGTAATCTTTTTTTTTTTAACAGAGATTAAAGCAATCAGGCCACCAGAAAGACTAATTTGGTGCGCTACCGAGCACTGGCTTAATCCTGCCCCAGGACACACATATTGATCCCGAAAGATTTTTTTGATTGAACTGTAGAAAATGTTGAAATATTTCTGTGAATATGAGGTAAGCAGTCACTGAACTTTGTAGCGTATGAAAACTCCAGATAAAGGTATGGGGACTTACTTAGCTGTCAGCACTGAAACAAGCTTATCAGCTTCTGAAGGTGTTAGCAGTGATTTTAAATACTGCCATTTGAGTGACATGGAACATAGAGCTGTACTTTAATATCTGGATAAGAAATTCAGTAAGCAAACATGCTTACAGAACAGGGCTTTTTAAATTTGTCTTGTGTGTCCTGTATGACTTTCAAATACTGTAATTTTTCATATACATGTTTATATGTATCTGTGTCAAAGAAAAATGAAACCCCAAACTTCTCAAATCTTTAACAGTATGTATAGAAATCTAAATCCCATCCGGAAAAATACTTGCTATTTATCAAAATTTTTGCCTGGTAGTTGCAGTTTATGATGCTTATCCTACATTTCCTGTTTTAAACTGCAGGACAGATAACGTACATCCAACATTTGACACATTTCACCTTACAAGTATCTACCTTTATTTAAGTGACATTATTCCCTTAAACCACACATGTATCAGTGTGAGGAATTAAGCTTACAGCTAACTTTATGTCTGCTTTATGTCAAAGCAGTCTTCTTGATCATCCATTCAGAGGGAAGTGCTGTCAGAGAAAAGGGTGGCCACCACTGGTTTTATGTGTGTCCTTCAGGGTGGGTTGGTTAGAAGACAACTGACCAGTGGCTGGAGGACTTCATTCAGCTGACATTGATTTGGAGCTGAAGAGGGAGGTTTCATCCTGGCAAAAGACTGAGGTATATACAAAGGAGACTCTCTCAGCTACCATTTTGAGACGAGAGAGAAAGGCAGAAAGCTTAGATAAAATAAATCCTTCTTCTTTCTCTGCAACAGAGAAGACATTTGGTTTCTGTGAAGAAACAAAAAGACATGCATTTGCTTAGATATATTTATAATTTTCTAGATCTTTATGTTACCAGTATTGTTTGAAGCAGAAAAAATGTTTTAGATACTTCTCTGCAAAATCCCTGCTGTTTTATACCAGAAATACATAGCTATTTTGAGTCGGAGTGAAAGACGATCTAGCCCAGCATCCTGCTTTGACAGAGCACAATATTGGCTACTCAGGAAAAAGTTTTAGAGCATACAGTGCTTCTTATGCCAATCTCCAGTGATCTGCAACTCAGAGACTTCCTCAACCACTATTTTCTGCTTGTTTTTAACACGTGTTGGTGGACTGTTTTTTGCCTCCTGACCTTATCTAGTGGTAGGCATGGCAGTCCTGTGTTTGGCATCCAGACCACACCGCGGCAACAAGTTTCATAGTTTGACTCAGTTTGTTTCTTCTGAACCTGACGTGGGGTTGTTTCATTTGATGCCTCTGTTATGCTTCCACACTCACCTTTTCCTGGCTAGCCCACAGAGACATATTTTTGGCAGGGATGGCGAATGAACTCACAGAAAGTCTCAGAGATGCAGAAAGTTTGAGCACAGGGAAGCTGAATCAAGGGGTCTCATGGGGTAGGGTATTCCCACAAAATAAGGCTTGAGGTTGAAGACCAAGGAGCCTGCATGGAACAAAGGAGAGCCCAAACCACATGAATTCAGTGTCTGCACCAAACTTCAAGTGTAGTGAATGCTAGGGAGGGAGGAGTTTGACCAGGGCTGTGGCAAATGGTGACAGCACTTTGGAAGACTTCCAAAGGAAATGCAAGTACAGGATTAATATATACTTATTTAAGATGTACTCCCAGTTCAGGTTTTGGGCAAACTTCTTCTTGCTGCAGGTGCACGGTTAGTGATCAGAAAGTTAACGCAGCAAAGCACCTCTTATTATCTTTGGCTCTCTTATTCTAACTGGCTGTCATTCAGAGAATAGGAAGCTCAATGCTGCGTGGAGAATTGTCCTCTCCACCTGTCAGTGATTAATTTCACACATTCAGCCATCAGGGACTCTGTAGGAGATTCTGGTTATTTTTCTTTCCTGTCTCAAAGCAGAATTTACTGTCTGTACTTTGTACTCAGTTCTAAATGAATTTTCATAGTTTGGGGGAAAAAAGCCTCATTATTTTTCAACTGCTTTGGAATTAAAAATATTTGCTTTTGTTGCATTTGAACCAAACAATTTATGGACTTAATTTTTCAAATGTATTATTAATCATATTAATGCAAACAATCCTCAAGCAAGGTAAGGAGTCTTTTTTTTTTCCTAAATAAAAAATAATAACTAGGTTTCTTTTCTTCTTTCCTCAGTGCTCCATAAGTGGATTCCTTGTTATTTTGACTGGTCAAGCGAAGCCAGGTCTCAGGCTCCAATTGGTGATGTTCCTCCTTTTGCTCACAGTACAAGGTGCCCAGAACACTTCCTCTGACAAATCTCAGAGGTCCCAGGCACCGAGGGGAACAACTGTTGACCTTGGTACAACTCCAGTCCTCAGGAAACCCCAGTTCTGAGAAACCATGAGGCCTCCAAACCACTCTGTGCTGCAGGTAAACAAATCTTTCTGCTACTTCCAGCCCCTCCTGAAGTTGCCTTTGTTGAGCAGAGGCTTTAGCTTAATTTGTTTTCTGAGAGAGTGTGGCTCTAACAGGATTTGTAAAAGAGCAAGGTAATGGGGAATAAGGGAACGTGGTAACGAGACAATGGTGGCTGAGATCCAGACGAAAAGGACAACATTATTGGTGAGAAAGTAGCTGAAGAGGCAGAGCAAGAGGTAATTCATACGCTAATTGAGAGCTGAGCAGGAGGAGGGGAGAATAGGAATTTGGATGGGGAAAATGGTGGGAAAACTAGCATCTAAACAGTGTACGAGGAAGAAGAAATGGAGGTGATAAGGTATGAGGGACCCGGTATATTGGAAGTGGATTTATTGGTAGAGTGGCAGGGACTTGGATGAATGAGATGGGGGGGGGGGGGGGGGCAGAAAGGGGCAGAGAAGGGTGTGAAAAGGAGGGAAAATCTGTCTTTGAAGGAACAGAGAAGAGAAGTAAGGAAACATAAACATACAGGAACGGGTGGTAGAAGATGTGGAAATTCAGGGACATTGGCATTTTATGCAGAGCCTGAGTTTGATCAGAAGGGAGATGATGGTCACAGCTTTGGCAACATAAAAGCCAAATGCCCATGAATGTTTAAGGATCAGTGCCCTAACAGAAAAAGCTCAAGACAATGTCTGCCACAGACATTGCTCTAGAGATCAGGGTAATTGATATCTTAAACATTTATAATGTGTGGAAAAAGCAGTGTTTTACATGTAGGACTACCATCTGACTGTCTTGTACTGCTAGTCTCACGCTGCCAATAATAAAATGTCCTTGGAATTTTTAAATGTTATAGATGACAGTTTCTTAAATCAAAAAGTGCTGTGGCCAGCTCAAGGGACTTCTGTATTAGACTTCATCTTGAGATATAAAAAGAAATTGATTGGTAGACCAAGTTTGGTGGTAACTTGTCAGAGCAAAGTGATCTCTAACTTGTTAACATTTTTTACGGGCGAACAGAATAAAGTTCATGTTGGTAATAAACAAATTCGAACTTTCAGCTTTAAAAAAAGATGAAAGTTAAATCAAAATTCACAAAATGTTCAGAAAAAAATATGATTATTAACAGGGAACATTCAAGTACATTCTACCACTTATAGAAAAAACACAGTCCTGTAAATAAGGAAGGAGAGTATGCAACTTACAGGGAAGAAAAGAAAATAAAGCAATACAACACTGTCAAATTTCTCTTTTCTATTTATGTAGTATTATGGACACATCAGAAATGGGGTAATACAGAAAATTGGTAAGGAAAATCAAATGGCAAAATTGTAGCAACGGAATGAAGAAGAAGAAATTCCTGTACACAGTTCTTCATGATCTTTGTGAAAATGGCATGATCTCATTACTAGAAGAATTTGGTAAAATTTGAACAATGTAAAGAAGACTAAAATGTATTACATTTCTTTACATTTGGGGAAACATCCAGGTGATGCAGTCACATATAAGCAGGACATACTTTCCATCCTAACAGCAACTAAGGTTCAACAGCAACTAAGGTTCAACAGCAGATAGAAATAATTCATTGACAGGTAAGTATCTTGTATCCAACAGTGTAAAAAGAGTTGGCCAAGAAATTCTCTGAGCCTATAGAGCTGAATTGTCAATATTTTTCCATGTGGAAAGCTCTGGAAATTTTGGTGTAAGTTTTAGGAAATATTATATGAAAAAACTTACCCATTTAATTTTGCACTTTGTAACTTCTCTTCAAACAGTTAACTGTATGACACAGTATTGTTCAGGTTTTCATCTGTTCCCTACTTCCAGTAAGAATCTCTGAAAAGAAACTGAGGGAAAGAACTATCAGGAACCAACTGAAGATGTCTGTGAATGTGATAGGAGTGTCTATGCTAATGAAATGCCTGAGCAAGAAACTTGATTTTACCCATGAGACTGGTAAATAAAGTTGTCTGGCTGGAGAGCAGTTTTGATGACCAGATGGTTTGTTGAGGCCACCCAGGAAAGGGGACCTCCATTGGTTCCAGTGGCCATTTCCATTGGTCACAGAGTTTGGAAATTCTGTATGAGCCAGAAAACAAATCACACACAGTTCAAGGGAGAGCCTAGATTTGTGAGAACACATTCACCAATGCTTTCAAAAGTATTCAGGTGAAAAGGGAATTAAGTGAGGGAATAATGTCAAGGTCTTTGTGGATTTCTGCAATCCAAAGGAAAATTTATTCGTATAAGTATTAGAAACCCCATTCAGAAACATAAGTTTCTTTGCTTCTGTCCACAGGAACAGGGCTCTCAGCATGTTTATCTTTCTAATACTGGAAGGTCTGGGGATCCTGGTACTTAAATTACAGTACAAGCGACATGGATAGAGTGAGTGGGGAAAGTTTTGTTATTTGGCACTGTGCAACCTATGCTAGAAAACTGTGCCTGTGTCCAGTCAGTTGTGGTTTCCACAATTAAAGAAGGATTTTGAAAAAAATGGGAGAAGGTTCTGAGGACTATTAAAGCCCTGGAAAGCATGACTCATAGTTTAGGGTTCTCAGCTGATTTATTTTAAGGAAAGACCAATGTGGGAATTGTTCTACTTGGAGGACAGAAGGTTCTTTGCTCTCCAGCAAAAAGCATAACAAGATCCAGTGGATGAAAGCTGGAAGTAAAAACGGTCTCTAAGTTAAAGTGAATCAATTTACCAATGTTTAGTTGTGGATTCTGTATCAACAGAAAGATTAAAAACTAAACCTGGATCTTCTTGTAAAGGATCTGCTCTGAAATACAAGCATATTTCACGGTCCTTTGATGTACCAGAGGTCACATTAGGTACACATGGTGGTCCCTTTTGTCTCGCAGTTGGTGAAAGCAAGTTCTTAGAAATGGGAGTGCTGTGACTGAAGAAGCAGAAGAGGAAGACATCACCCCTCCTTTCCAGTGAATGGATTTTATTTAGCCAAGGCGATTGGTTGGAAGAATGGAAAAGGATGGGGTTTGCAAGTTAAGGCAGAAGAAACATGATTTGAGGAAGGCAGAAAAGGGTAGGAGGTAAGCGTAGAGAGAAGTAACACTAACTTTGGGGGCTCATATGGTTGATAGAAGTGTGAAGTGCTTGACTGGATATAGAAAAGGAAATCTTGATGAATCCAATGTTTATTATTAAACCCTAAATACAAATAGGAAAGGTGACTTTCTGACAGCCCTGGACAGGACACCAAGCAGAGGCGTGCAGGCTGAAAGCTAAGGGAAAGAGGTTTGACAGTTTCCACATTTGCAGGCCAGGGGTGGTATTTAAACGGGTGTAAGTAGAGCTGACTGACCACCTGAAAGTAACAGGAGTAGGAGACAGTGTCCTGTGAGTTCAAGCAGAGCCAGCAGAGCTGAACACTTGTCTGGAGCGCTGGGAACAAGACTAGAGGGTGTCCCCAGAGAAGAGGGACTTTGGACATGAAGGCGACGTGACTGTCTGCACCAGATTAGAGGATCTAAGAAAGATGTCGGAGATAATGGCAAGAAGAAAGATGGATATACAGTTTGAAAAGGTTGCTATTTTTAGGGCAAGTAATGCAAAACCTTGTCTGAGGCTGATGGGAAACTGCTAGATCGCAGAGAGGAGTTCAGAACAAGTGAAAGCAAGGAAATATGACAAGGAGCAGGGGAAATCAGCTCTCTGAGGGAACGAGCGTTGTGGGTGTATTTCTCCTAGGTGGAGATTAATGAGGACTTTGGATTAGAGTTTGAAACTATTACAACAGGTGACTAAGAAACAGCAGAGGTAAGAGTTTGAGAGGGAGGGAGGAAGATTTGTGTCTCAGGCAAGCAAGCTGCTAGCACATTTTTACAAATGACACCTGCTCTGAGCAAGAATGTTCTGGGGGGTTACATTTCAGCCCAATCCATTTTTTTTTAATACATAATTTATTCCTATAAAGGGGACACACTGATCTGATTTAATTAGGCTAATTAGAGGTCTGTGTCAAATACAGGAGTGAAGCATGTGGAGGTGGGTAGAAGGTGTAGGCGTGGAAAGATAGGGGAAAAAGTCCTTGTAGGGAGCATCAGTTTTCACTCAGAAGAAAGTGACAGGAATCCGGGCAGTAGAAAATCTGAAAAACTGGATGCTACAGAAATCTTGCATGGCTGAGTGCTAAGGTGCTCAGTATTGAAGCCTGAGGCAGACTGAACCACGGAAAAATAATGGTTTTGCTTGAATACAAAACTGCTGGTATACTTGGGAGAGGATGGATTTTCATACAGGTGCATTTCCTTGTATTATTCCAAGGAAGGGGGAGCTAAAAAGAAAAGGGATTCAGGGGCACTGGCCATGTGAGAGAGAAGATGGAGTTGTAAAACAAGGTGAAATCAAATGAAGGAAGTGTAAGAACACAGACTAAGAGACTGAAAGCCATGAGGAGATGATAAAGCAGAAATTACTGGATTATCTGTGGAGTCTGAAGGATCAGACCAGTGCTAGGGGAACAAGAAGACCAAAGGAGAGCTGTCAGGAAGGCAACAAAGCAGGGTTTCTTATTCTCAGTAGCTACAAGCAGGGGATCTGTCCTTCATTTGAGAAGGGAGAGGGAGACAGTGGAACAAGCTGAGTGTTTCAAGTACATGACAGGAGTGATTTAAGTCAAGTTTCTATCACCACTGAAAATAACAATTGAACTAAATCCAAGATACTGACCTCTGCAAAGGTATTTACTGCATCCTGATGAAGACTGATAATGTAGCCATAAATATAGCAAGTAGCTGGAAATTCACAGTTGAGAAATACCAAGAGCCCTTGAGGCTTTTCCTCCCCTCACAGCGGGTAACGTATTTCAGTGAAATGCGAGAACAAAAAGATGATAGCCCAGAAAGATTTATCTTCTTACTAGGGCTCTGTGTTGCATATTGAGCTCGCATTCACTTCAGCCAACATTTTTGTGATCTAGTGTTGCTTCACCAAGGAGCTTCAAATAGAAAGGAGCTTTACCAAGGAGAGTCAAACAGAAGATTATGCAATTGATATATCTGACTTTAAAAAGCAATGAAATAGTTAATTTGCTCATAACAAATGTTAATTTGTGGCTGTCCTGGAGCATGAAGGGACAGGAAAATCTTTATCATTTGCATTACATAATTTCCAAACTAAAAGAGTGGAGGCTGACAGCCAACGTGAACACTTTACTGTTGTGAGAAAAGCAACACTTTGTCACATTTACTAAACAGGGGGGCTCAGTTGCCACCAAGTCCTGAGAGGGACTGAAAAAGGGAGGTGGGTTTGGAGCACAAGACATTTCACGCAAGGAAAATACTGTTTGTATCCAAGATATTGGAGCTGGAATACAAGATAACTGTGAAATACTGCCAGTCCCTCCCTTTTGTTTCTTGGAAGACTTGAATAAACAGCCACAGAAATGTGACCCAGATCCTATTGTACCTCAACCCTTTTTTCACCTGCTTCCCAAGAGCATTTAAGCACTTGAACTTTCCTTGAGTAAATGGTCATCTGAAACATATTCTTAGCATTACAAAAAAAAAAAAAAAATCTTAGCAAAAGTATATTTTGAAGTATATTCTTGTGCTGAAAGGTGTTAATGGCCATAGTCAAGTGGGACTTTGATCTGCAGATAATCAACAGATTTGAAGCAGACGGGTGTGCTAATCACACAGGCTGGCGCATCACACAGATGGGTCTGCTAATAACCCAGGCTGTAAGGAAGGATGAAATAAGTTTTGCAATTTGATAACTGGAAATAATAGAAGGCTGTGTCTAATAGTTTGCATGGCAAAGAAGCTAAATCATCTAAGCTGTTTATAAATGTGAAGGCTAAAAGACTTATTATGCAGAAGGTGATGGCAAGGACAAAAGAAGCTGCAACACCTTCCAGAGAACCAACATAGCCCTAAGGTGTGGAAAGAAATACAGACTAGAGGAATGACTGCGCAGGCTTGGAAGTTAAATACATACCCTCTTTTCCTCTCAACAGCAGAGCCTGGAGTGAGGGGGAGCAGCAGGCACTGCAGGAGTCAGGGCACACAGGGCCTGGAGGGTGGGAGCGCGGCAGGGAGAAGAAGGTGATACCCCACCTTCTCCATCCCCGTCAGTGCTGCAGCACTCTGGAGATGGTGCCGAGTGATTGTCACAAACACCTTACTGATTGCTCTGTGGCTTTCTCAGCACATCCTGAATTGCTAGTATGGCTATCGAATGCAGAGCTGAAGCTGTCCAATGCCAAAATAGCAAGTGTTTATTCACCTGTTAGGTATGTAGATCAGTTACTTTGTGAATCACACATTTTGGGTAGGTTTCTCTCCTGAAGAAATCAATGAAAAAATTTGATTAAGGAATTTTATTAACAGAATAACATCATCCTTGGCCCACAGAGAGACAAAGAGAAGAGTGGTAAATACTGGTTTTGTTAAAATTAATTGTAGAGTTCCTAGTGATTTCAGTGGAATCAGGATTTCATGGATAATGTTGAAATATATCAAACAAAATAATGTTTAATTGTTTTTCATAATTTGTCTTGTTAAGCTTCTGAGAAAGTAGATGAAGTTTACATGCAACATAAACTTTGTGCAATATGCACCACTGGTGAATCAGCACTTCAGTTGAGACTTAGAAGTTGAAAAATTTGGGACAAAAATGAGTATGTGTTTGCTGGAGTCAATATAAATACAGTGCTAACAGTACTCTTATGATTTTGCTATGTACTGAAACTGAACATTTGAAAGTTGTTGAAACAAATTTAAGGCAATGTGGGGAGATGGGATTAGGGAAGATATTCACACTTTGAAACTTCTTTGCCATGGGGCTTTTAATGGAAATTTTCTCTCCGTCAATTTAGACTAATATCTCTTTCTTGTGTAAGACAGAAGGACATCAATGTTGCTGAGTGTGTGTGGCACAGTGCCATGAGGACCAGATAAGCTCTTCAAGACAAGTAAACAAATGGTTTTCTGAAGTATGCACACATGAGCATTATCATCCTTGGAAGTTGCATTAGATTTTCAAAAGTATGACTTTGTTAGCTATATCAGTGCTTGGCAGTCTGAAAAAGTTGTTAGTGAGAATCCCTACATTAGGAAGGAGGAACAAAGAGACCGGCAAAATTTTGAATATCAGTGTATTCCCTTTGATCAGAAAGATGGGTTAGTTCTGGGGAAAAAACAAAGCTTAGTTTGCTTTCTATATGGAACACTTTTAAATATACAAAATTGATTGAATTTGTAAAAAAAAAAAATTCTATACTAATTCACTATATAAATTTGTAATATATTTTAAATATGCAATTTTACTTGGTTGATTTCTGTGTAAATCAGTGTTGCTTTTTATATGGAATCTTTATTCACAATTAAAGGATAAAGGAAGAGTGAACAATTCAGAAATAAAGGTTTTATTACAGATTTCATCCTTCAATGCCTTTATCTCAAATGGCATCATTTGTTTTCTACTCATTTTCCTTTCATGCCTAGCCAGAATAAGACAGCTTGGGCTCTGCCTTTATGCTTTTACTAACAGCCCCAAGCCTGCAAGATAGAGAGACTGCTGGTACCTGGGTAACAAGTGTTTAGGTTGAGGCCAGAGATGGTGGGTCTTTAGAGCACAGTATGAACCCAATTCCTTACTCAGCGTTTGAAGTATGGGGAAGGAGGTAGAGATGGAGGGAACAGGGGACTTGCGTGTATTTTTATTTTTGGAAGGAAGGAATTCCTGAGTTTTTAATAGTTGCCATTCTGCTTAATGTGGCTGATTCTTAATGAGATTCTACATGTGCTCCTTAAGATAAGGGAGTGGATGATGCTTTAAAAGATGAGATATAAAATTATTTCTTTCCTGCCCTGGATCAGATGCCCAAAATTATCCTGAATGATCAGGAAACCCCCACTGAATGACTTGTATAAGGATGGAGAGGAGCCTCGGGGCTTCCTCTCTGAGTAGATGTAACTAGTGGAGATGGACAAGGGACGTGTATTGAATCGAAGCCAAGTGTGATCAGCTCTGTATAAGCATAAAGAGCACCTTAGTGCTAACTTTAACATTTATAATTGCTTTTCAGACTTTCTGAGGGCATTAGATTAGTTCATCCTTAGCACAGTATATGATACCTAACACATACAGTCGGTCAGACCTCTGAGCTCAGACATTTGCGTACCCTTTTGTAGACTTTGAAAAACTGGGGGCAACTCTCCATCTGCCCAGTCACAAAAAAAATAAACAGGCAGGGAAAGTCTTTTGCCAGTTCTTAGACAGACTCTCATCCATGCCAGGCCACTTTCAGCTCTCCCTGACTTTTGGACCGAGGCACAGCTGCTGTGCTGCCCGTTGCCAGTCTGCATTTCACCCTGCACATTTTCCAGTGTCTGGCAGTAGGTCCTGAGAAGAGGATGCCTCAGTTCTTTCCAAAGGCTATCATAAAAGCTGAAAGGTACCTTCTAGTGTGCCATCGGGCACTGTTTGTGTTTACCTTGCCCGTGCCAGGACTCCTGGCTGCTGTTACCAGCTACAGACTTGCTGAAGGGAGGGAAGAAGCCTGTGCAGAAGCTGAACTTGCATCATGACACCGGAGTGTGTTGTATAAACCTTGGTACAAAGAACTTGTTAAAATGTGCCCAAAAGTAAGTAATACTTTTTTCTTGTAATCATGTGTTTGTCTGAGACAAATGAGAATACACAAAAACAGTGAAAATTTTGTTTGCGAAAATACTTGTTCTTGCTGCTTCCCACGCAAATACATATTTCAGGCAGCCATCCTGTGCTGTGGGTGCTTTGCAAACATCTTCATACCCGAACCGAGTAGGATTTGTGGGGCCTCTGCCAGTGAGGTGCAGGCACTGAGAAAGCCTTCTGCATTTGTGTACCGGGCTGAACAAGCACTGTGCAGCCAATTTCAACAGAATGCGTTAAGAGTATGCTAGTGACACCTAGTGTTTAATATAAAAATGCTATAAAACCCGGTGGATTTGCTTTGTAAAGCCGTCTGCAGCAGTTAGTGAGGTGGGTGGTGCTGGGGGGCCCGCTGCAAGGGCAAGGCAGCAAAGCCATGGCACCCTTGGTAGGGCACAAGGGGACCCGGGGCTGTTGTCCTGCAGCCAAGTGGTCTCCCAGCCCATCTTCTCAAGCAGCAAGCAGTGTGTTCAAGAGTTAATCATCCTCAATAGAAAATAAGCAACATTGCAGGGGTGCTCGCAAGGCGACAGTAACAGCGTGGTCTGCCCTTTACGTCCTCTGCGTTTTTCTATGCAATATATACCTTTCTATCTAATAAACTGGCAGAATATTTGGACTTTGTACTATTTTGTATACACTGGAATGCAGTCTGGTCACTGATATGCTATCCGTGTACATACATACACAAAAATTGCAGTGGGAGCGGTATGGGAGGTAGTGTACTATAGTCTAATTTTAACAAGGAAGAAAAGACAGTATCTCAGAACAGGATTGCAATAAATTCTGAAATAAAATTCCAGCACAGTAGGGAGCTTGAAGCTGGTGACACACTGCCCAGATTCAAGGCAAAAGAGAAGAATATTCCAAGGACAACTGATATCACATAGCAAAAATGGTTATAAGTGGGTGAATTCAATGTTCCTACAAGTAACAGTGACAGTCAAGCAGCTCTTGCAGCTTTTTTAATGTTTGGTTTGTTAAAATTCCTGTTTCCAAAAATAAGGATAAAATGGGTTGTGAGATCATAAACTGTATAAAAACAGATGTATGCTTAATGTTGTACAACACAGTTAAAGAAGTTAGCATAAGAATAACTAATCATCATCCAGGCATCTCAAGACATAATAAATGCAAAAATACTATAATGTTGCTAGTAGAAATAAAATATCAGCTTGAACTATCTACAGATGTATGACATTTTTATCCCTTTTGATATTTACCATATCATAGAATCATAGAATCATAGAATAGTTTGGGTTGGAAGGGACCTTTAAAGGTCATCTAGTCCAACCCCCCCTGCAATGAGCAAGGACATCTTCAACTAGATCAGGTTGCTCAGAGCCCCGTCCAACCTGACCTTGAATGTTTCCAGGGATGGGGCATCTACCACCTCTCTGGGCAACCTGTTCCAGTGTTTCACCACCCTCATTGTAAAAAAATGCCTCCTTATATCTAGTCTAAATCTACCCTCTTCTAGTTTAAAACCATTACCCCTTGTCTTGTCACAACAAGCCCTACTAAAAAGTCTGTTCCCATCTTTCTTATAAGCCCCCTTTAAGTATTTGAAGGCTGCAATCAGGTGTCCCCGGAGCCTTCTCTTCTCCAGGCTGGACAACCCCAATTCTCTCAGCCTTTCTTCATAGGAGAGGTGTTCCATCCCTCTGATGGTTTTTGTGGCCCTCCTCTGGACCTGCTCCAACAGGTCCATGTCTTTGCTGTGCTGAGGACTCCAGAGCTGGACGCAGTACTCCAGGTGGGGTCTCACCAGAGCAGAGTAGAGGGGGAGAATCACCTCCCTTGACCTGCTGGCCACGCTTCTTTTTATGCAGCCCAGGATACGGGGATTGGCTTTCTGGGCTGCGAGTACACATTGCCAACTCATATCCAAGAAAAAAAAGTAATAACAAAATTAGATCAAGTGAAAAAGTTACTATAAAAGTAACAAAATGGACAAGCTCAGAGGCTGATTTATTATGAAGAATCCAGACCAAAGTTTAAGATTGTTGTGGCTCCTGCAGACTTGCACACATCCACACATGATTAGATTACTTCAAGGCATCAAAGATGCAAAGCACTTGTGAATCAGAGGCAAGCTGTAGGTCTGGTGTCTTACATTAGATGAGCCTAATATGTTTAGTGCTTTGAAAGTCATATAAAGTCACTAGAGACTTCTTGAATTACCTTTTGGAATAAATTCAGCATCTGTGTTGTTTGATAAAAGTGACACAGATGTCTGAAGCTTCTGACGGTGGGAAGCATCAGTGGAGGTCATTTGAAGAAGATCGTGGGGCACAACAGGAAAGGACTAAAGTGATCCTAAGAGGTATGCTGGGACCGGAGGAGAACTTTGTTGCAGGGTCATAATTTGCACTATTCTGTTCCTGAAGTAAAGTGATGCTGCTGTATTAGTGTAATATTTTAGTTTAGACTGCTGCTGAAAAAACATTCATCATGAGTTAAGGCAGGTTTAATGCAAGAGTGTATGCGAAATTGGAAGAGGGCATAAGTAAAACATATTCCAGCAATACTATTCATTCAGATGGAGAGGAAAACAAGCCACTGCAGGAATTCACATATAGTATGGAGACACAATTAAGCCAACATTGTCTGTTCTGAATGGGTGAGGGCACTTGGTGTGGCTGACTGTTACACATTGAACTTTGGCAATAGCATAAGCAAACCCAAAATACATCCATAAATACAGGCCTTAAAACCAAGTGATAATTTAAAAAAATCTTATTTTTTAATGCCTCTCTATTCTGTGGATAAGGTTAGGTACTCCCAGGTGAGTGAAAGAATTAGAATAAGTAGAAAGTCTCACAGAGACTGTACCATGCTTTATAGTTGTAGTGGATTCTTATTCAGCACTCTCGTCTTTGGGATCAACCGGAGCAGGAGGGAAAAAGATGCTGACAGCTCTATAGTCATTATATTTCTGTAGGGTTCATTCATTCATTTTGATTACTGCTGTTACTCTGATGATTTTCTTGATATCTGAAACAAAACTGCAGTTCTCTACAGTTCAGCTCACTTTAAGACACCATCAAATTGGTATAACTCTCACAAGCTTTTGTTAAAGTGATGGTGACAGCTATTGAGTTCTAACTAGCACTGTTTTTATGCTTGCTATAAATAATTACTTTCATCAGCCATTTTCTCGGCCATATATCACTGGAGAAAGATGCAGCACATTCCAGGTCTCCACATGTATTAGCACTGATTTATTGTTTCACCTTCTTCATCTGAATATAAGAATAGTACAGGAAGAGTTATCCATCCAGGCTTTTATTTCCTCTTATTTTCTGTCTAATTTTAGAAATTGACTCTAGTGACTTTGGGGATGGCTTTTGCGTTGTCTTCATGTGAGTGACATTTTAGTAAGGGTCTGTTGGGTAGATTCCCTTGTGTAGCACAGCTTTTTGCACTGCTAAGGCAGCAACGAGAAACTCTAATAGGGCCACAAAGTGCTAGTAGAGTCCCCTAGGATGGGAAACTCTACACAGCTTGACTCTACCACTGCATATCTGCCTGCCTCCACTTGAGTAGGGGAGAGAATATACTTCAATGGCAAGAGAGGACACGCTGGAGATGTGGCAGAGAAGACTGCTTCTCTTAAGGAACTCCACTGAGGGTGATGGAGTAGAAGAATTTTCCAGTAAAGGGAATAATACAATTTTTAAGAGTTAGATAGCTGAGAGATCTTAAACTGCATCAGACTTCATCTTGGAGGCCTTCTTGTCCTTGCACTTATGTTGTGGAGCCACATCCTAAGTTGAGGATGCTGTTCCAGGTAACGTACTGTCCCCATTTGCTATGCAGTGGGACTGGTGCTCATCTGACGAAGTTCAGACAGAAAATGAACCCAGCTGGTGCTGCTCCTTCACATCACAGGGAGATCAAATGCTACCTATGCCAGTGCAAGGAACAAGCAGGGATGCAGCTGGAGAGGGGATGGGAAGAGAGAGGAAGACAAGGCCAGAGCACCTCCAATGCTGCTATGAAACCGCACCCTTGGAGAAGCTACTGACGAGTCTCCTGACTATTTAGGGCAGAGTGTAGAGCCAGTACGGCATAATGTGCCATAATGTGCCAATGTGCCATAATGGCACTACTGTGCCTTTTTGCCATATAAAAAAGTTGGCATCCAGAACTAGGTGGAGTCTACTGCTCCTGTGTGAGGACTGGTAAACAACCAAAGCAAAGTATAATGAAGTAATTCTAGTAAATGCACTTGTGAAGTCACTCATGATCCATTGTATACAGGTTGTATGAAGGCACAGACTCCACATAGCTTCTTCTTGGTTTGTGTATTTATGGAATAGCTTCTGTCTTTATTTTTCCCAAAAAGATGAATGAAAATAGGATTCTTAAGAATTAAAAATATTTGGGGGATTTTTTTGTGAAACAGGTAAAAAATTAATTTCTAACATATGCTTATCTTGACAGCGTCACTTTAATTTGCTCTTAATTGGTTGGCTGAATGGCTGTTTCCATGACAGCACAGCAAATATATAGTAGGGGCACTGATAAACAGTGATGAATAACAGATCATTAGACTTCAGGCAGAATTCTTCACTAGTCTGTTGCTGCTTTTTACATTTGTCAGGTGGCGACAACACATTTCACTACCCTCCATGACACCAAGATGAAGTTGTCTGACTTCCAAAGGCCTTGTGTGCTAAAAGACAACAGTTACTAACTTTGAAGGTAGGTCAAATACTGGCTTTAAACTATGTTAAAGTACCTCTTCTAAGAGTTAACTTGCTAACTACAATGATGTACAATACTGAAAGCCTTTTCTATCCTTGTCAAACTAGTCATAAGCCCCTGCCAAGCAACAGTGCTTTCAAGATGGAAGTGGCTTCTCCTGACCCACTGTCTCAGATTTTTCCAGCCATGCTCTCCGACAGAAGGAAACTCTTATAGAAAGCAAATTTACTCTAGCTCACCGCTCTGGGGTTCACTGTGCAATCCGTGTGGAAAGGTGTTGGGATAACTCATCCTGCTGAAAGCCATCAAAGAGGACACTCTCGGGGGAGATGAAAGTGGAGGTGATAGCTGTCACATGCGAGGTAACCCTATTGCCACAAATGGTGTTTAACCAAGAACCACTTTAGTTCAGCCTTAAAACATACAGAGATGTCAGAAGCAAACCTGTAATTGCCTTTGCTCAGAGTAATAGCAGCTGAAATATTGCTGTTTCGAAGGAGGCTTGATACTCCTAGATGTGTCCTAGTGCAAAATCTAAAAACTTCTGTTTTGCCAGGATTTAGGTAAGCATTGCAGAAAAAGATTAAATCTCTTTCCTCTTGAAATCAATGGCAGTTTTGTCAAGAACTTAAGGGAGTTCAGCGTTTTTTCCCTGTTCTCTTGCTTTTTATGATAATTCCCTGTTTTAATGAAACCAGAAGAGGCAGTATTGAATAAAATATTAAAATAAGAATAATTATCTTCTTGTTTAGACAATCTGCAATGCAGGTTGAAATAGGAAGGTCATCTGCATGCTCCCAAGTTTTGTGGAAAGTTTTTCTGAACTTCCCCATATTCCAACCATAAATGATACATTTAAATTTGCTAAAAAGCAAGTTCTCACTGCCAAAACAACTTAGTACCCAATCTGAGGCAGCTGAAGCTTTGCTACCACTCTTCTTGTAACAAAATAACTGATCTTAAATGAGTCCTATGGTTTACCTAGATTGCTATCCATCAGATTTTAAGGGTATAATTTAACAAACAATTATTTTGGTGACAGTCCTGGCTCAAGCAGCCTTGACAGCTTTGCACCTGTGACCAATCCCCATTCCTCCTTCTCCCACCTATTCCTCAAAGCACAAGTTCTGCTGGTTTGTAAGAGTGTACGGTTAACAAAATCAGAGATTTAAACATAGCAATTTTTTTATTTTTTCTTTTTAAATACACATCAGTTCTCATGTCATCAGTTGCTAGCAATTGCAAATCTCAGAAATTTCAGAAAATGTCTAGTCATCTTTTGAAAAACTTGTTTCCTTCAAAGATAACTTAAGTCGGACTAAAGGTAGCAATGTACCCAAATGCTATTCACTTTTTAGGGTTAGACTACTGTCCAACCCAGTAGCTTCAGAGTTCATTGTTAATTTTTCCTCCTCCTTAGAAATTTTTTTTAGCAGTAATGCTCAGTAGGAACCTCTGCTTTGCTTCTTATGGTTTTAGGGCGACATATGACTCCAAGAGAAGACCAAAGATCGCTTCTGTCCTGTTCTAAACCACTCAGCGGTTGTTACAAATCAACAAGCCTTTTCTGCTGCAGTTGAAATATGAGTGATAACTTTCATACTCTGGCACTAGAACTTCTTTAGTGGTACACTGTGCTGGCACCCAGGATAATACTGTGTAATAGAGACGTGTGGCATTTCTCAACCATTCCCATTATACAAGGCAGAGTGAAGCACCAACATGGTGAGCCATCTGTGCTAATGCCGATGATGTTATTAAATCATTCATTACATTTCACAATTTCATATTAGATCATTTAAATTCTTATTTTGGCATAGTGCATAGATTTCATCCTCTAGAAATATGAACTCAATATGCAAATGTGTTTGCCCTGTTTTCTAATAAATTCATGTCTGGGTTGAACGTCCTTACAAGTGCTGTGGCTCATGTAATTATGCCTTCAGATCTTGATAGTAGAAATAGAGTCCTAGTTCATGCCAGATTAATTGATCAGGTTTTAGCACAAGTAAATTTGATGCATCCATTTCTGCCAACTTGTTCTGTCTACAAAACACAGTGCCATCCAGAGCTCTACCCTGCCCCTCCTTGCGGCCTTTCTTTCCCAGCAAGGAAAAGTATTTTTCTCTCTCATTTGATATCACTTAATAGTAGGAATAATGCCCTAAAATCATATTATAGCAGTAAACTAGCACTGCGGTTTCACTGGTCACCACCCTGGTATGCACGTAACATGCTAGCTGACCTATTTATTCTAAGTGAGAGCTACAGATATTGGAGGTGTGACATCACACTAGGCACTGTGCACACACATGGTCTGCCCTAGAGACCTCACAGCTCGGGTGAGAGTGCAGCCCAACAGAGTAGGCTAGACAAAGAAATGGTTAAACAAGGAAAGAAAATTATAAACTCACAGCAAAATTATTTCACTGGAAATTTTCATTGACTACCTGCTTACACATCTGAGAATTGCCATGGAGACACTGGTGATCTCTATGCAACTAAGACTGTGTTATGACTTTCATTTAAAACAGAACAAAAAATCCTTTTCGATGCAATTTAGCGATGATGTCCCAGCATAGTACAGTAAATCACCACAGGATAATAAAAATTTTGTTTATTTTTAAAGATTGCATAACCTTGCAGATGAGACAGAAAAGCATGTATGTGTCTGTAACTCCCTCACGGAAGTATAAAATATTCAACATGAGGGCATGATGTTTAGCTAGCTAATGAAGAAAAATATCTCATTTCACTGTCACAGACAATTTGCTAGAAGAAATACTAACTGTAGGTATTTTACATGATTGCACCTTTCATGAAAGAACTGTGTATGACCTGCCAATGCATAAACCCTTATTCTGTTTTGCTTTCATGCAGTTCCCTTCAGTCTTTTGAAGTGTTTCTAAATAACAACCATGAAGTGGGAGGGAACAGAGAATCTTCACTGTGTAGATTTTATACTTGCTTTCCAAAGCACACATGTGCTAAAACACAAGGGACTGTAAGATGCCCGAAGTCCTTGGCATGTTTGACAAATGTTTGACCACACTCAAGGCCCGCGGAAGCCATTGGCTTCCACAGCAGAGTAGCTTTAAGTCACTTTTTGTGTAATTCTAGCAGTATGAGGGGGTTTCTGCAGGGTCCAAGGTCTGTCCGTGGCTCCAGACTAAGTTTGTGAAGTATATATAGAACTACAAGTACAGTTTATAAGCACTGGATGTCTGTACTTAAAAGGGCTGCAGCACTCAATGAAATTTTAAGAGAATAATGTCTTCTTCCTCAAGTAGGTTACACTTCAAAACTCAGGTGTACAGTGTCTTCTCCCTCTGCAGAGGCTCCTCGGCATTGCAGGGACTAGTTGTGTGAACAAAGCCTTTCAGAACGGGCTGAGAACACAGTGCAACACAAAAGTCATGATGTGTCATGGTTAAGAATTGCTGCAGTTATTCCAGAAACCCAAGGTAACCATAAAAAAACAGAGGATAAAACATATTCTTCTTTAAGCTGAGGTTCTGGTAGCTTCCTGATGGATAGTAGGCCACAGACCCCATAGGAGCAAATATTCAGACATTCTTATCTCCAGCCAGAAGAGATTTTTCCAACCAGTCCACCTTTGCACTTTTTACTCTTATTTTATAGATTATCTCTCTACTTGTCAGAACCATAGCCATCTCACAGAGAGTCCAGTTTCAGGCTGAGCTCTGTTTTCCGGGGAAAAGGCAGGGAAAGAGAGAAGGGATGTCAGAAAGGCAGGAGGACAAGGGGACCTTCAGTGAGATCTGACACAGTTAATTTGTGTGCGATTGTTCTCCAGGCCATGAGCTGAACAATGCCGGCTCGTGGGATTTGCCCTGACATCACCTCCTCAGTGAGAGGAGCGGCGTATCTCTGGATGTCTCTGCCTGCTGAGAGGAATTCAGCTTTTACATGGAAGCATTTTCTTGTCTTCCAGCTAGGAAATCCTCATGAAGCTTCTGGGGTCCTTTTTGCTTTTAAACACCTCTGTTCTGAGAGGCTCCTGGTGTGCATGCTTGGAGATACAGAAAAGCTAGAGGGGTTTTTTTTTGCCTTGCATAAACTAAAACATCTGGGAGCATACAATACAGCTGAGAAGACAATGCTGTTTGAAAAACACTGTTCTTTTGACCCATTTTCATCCCCATTTTACCAAACGCAGAAAATTCTTCATTTTCACTTTGTCCACTATCATTAACAATGCCTCATGATGTTAATTAATACTGCAAGAGGCTAAACCTCAGGCTGACTGTCTCACATGTGGGAATTAGTTGTGTGGGTTTGTGGAGCAACATCTGCCCGTGAATAGATTTAAAAAAATAATAATTAAATTAAACAAAAGAGAAGCTCTAAGCTGAATCTGCGGCTAAATGATTAATATCGCTTCATTTTTAAGATTTTTTTCCCAGCCTATTTTGTTTAATGATTTTCAGCTATGAATATTACATGTCCTTCTGCAGTTAATTATTTATGCTGATGAAACATGGCACTCTCTGTACCCTTTTTGGATTCTAAATGGAAAGGAACACATTTTCTAGACAGTTCCTTCTGAATAGTTATGGCTTACAGAGGCTTCTCTCATCGGAGGCAGGATCATCCTCAAGCCAGTTTAAGGAGGTTTGGATTTCACCGGGAGAAACTGTTGTGAGAGTAAAGTCTTCACCGCTGCCACCAGCTGTGCGTGCCAGGCTGCCAGCTCTGGGTGGGCTTCAAAGAGCCTGGCCTCAGAAATCCTTTCCTTCCTGGTGGGAAAACCTTTCACATGAAAGATTAATTAATCAGCAGGGTTTATATTTCAGAATTTTTGGTGCTTCAGGAACACTTTGCATCTGCCGAGGATTTTAAACTGAGCTTGGAGTCTGGCTAAGCAGAACTTTGACATTTTGAGCTTTCATTTTAAATCAGCATGAAAGCAGTCATCAAATATTGAAATCCTGCCGGAGCTGGAATTATCTTTTTCCACCCAGCTCTGATAATTACTGTTTATGGATCTCTTTGCAGCCAGATATCCCTCATTCTGTGAGCTGATCTAGGCAAGAGCTTTGGCTGAAAAAAATCTGCAGATATTATCTCTGCTATTGTGTCATTTTAGTCACAGAAATGTATGGCTCTCCTGCGCCGTAAGTCCCTGCGAATTACCAAATCCCTAACACCACTTTTGGATGAGTCAGGTCTTCAGAATTTGACCTTCATAATAAATTGATGGCACTCGAATAGTCTGAATGGTGAGGAATCCAACGAAATATAAGCCCCAGAGAAATTAAGCTTGTTTTAACCAGCATGACTAGAAGGTATTGTGGTAAACCAATCCCACTAAGAAACTCAGTGTATCTTGGCATTCAGGGAAGCAGAGCAAGGTGTTACATGCTTTACAAACTCCAGCTATTAACTACACATGTACTGCTATTAAGTTAAGGAGGATTCTTCTCTAGGGACAACAAAGCACTATTACAAGGAACAAGAGAAACATGTTTTTTACTGAACTCAGCAGTGGGATATAAAAATAACATTTGGTGGGACTTCTTTAAATTAGTATGGCTGGTGCATCCACTGTGATTTATACTTCTTTAATTAGTCCTTTCTGATGGTGAATTTGGAGATACTCTTGAGCAGCTGCAGAACCCAGGTGCTGCAAAACTTGCGCTGCTGCTGCTGCTGTTAGGCACAGGCAGCTGGAAGCAGACCCGGAATAGCACCGGGATCTCAAACACCCCTCGCCCTCCAGACACAGAGACACTGGAAATGGTTCAGCCATGGCAGGGCTCCATCCCAATGGCACCCTGAGGCTCCTCCGCTCCTGCCATGTTTGGCGCTCTGTCTTCTCGCTTTCCTCATCCCACCATTCTCTCATCAAGAGAAAAATGAGACTGGGCTGACATCTGTTTTGGGGAAGTACTGGGTCTCAGCACTATGCCCTTCACTGTAATGCAGGGAAGAGTCTCAGCTACCTGGGGAGGGTGAAGGTGTTCACAGCTGTATTTATGTGGCAACTGGATTTTCAGGTGCTTGTTCCCCAAACCACTCATTCAGCACTATATGATGTAAGCACAGCCTACTGGCAAGAGCATCTTGGATGTCCACTTAGGATATGGGCTGGGCAGAGAGAAGCAAGAGAGAAAGAGAGAGATATTTCTCAGGTTGAGGGCCTGGCACTCTACCTGTAGCCCCTTGCATGCATTCAGGCTCGGACTCCCTGGGAGTCAGCCAAAATTGTGCCTGTAAAACAAACTCCAAAACCTATGCTATTCTACACGCATCAGCTACTCATAAGGAAGTTTGCTGATGTTCTTGACAATGTTGTGTGATTTTTTTATCCCATACAAAAATTGTCATTATTACATAATTAAAAAGAAAGTAATTACAACAACTTGTGATGGTGGATCCTGCTCAGATGAAATTTTCAAAAGCACCTAAGAGTATTTTCAAATAGCACTTTATAAACCCCTACATTTTAACAGGAGTGTTCAGGCTGCGTGAAAGTCTGTCCTAACGCAAGCTGTACCATTGCCAGTACACCAAGCTAGGCCATCCTCAGCTAACTCCAGCAGCAGCTAGTGCCATGTAAACATATTTTCAGTTGCTTTTGTACATTTCTGCAAAGTCCCTTTTGCCTTGAAATCTTCCTCTGCTCAGGATCATTTAGGTTTAAAAAAAAAAAATTTTTCTGACTCCTAAAAATGATATCTTAAATAAAATAACTTCCTGTAATTCTGAGAGCAGCTACCATCCTTATTTCCATAGCTTTCATCATTCACCTCTAATCCTCTTTCATTCTTGCTTGTCATTATTTGTCTTTGCCTTTATTCTTTCTGATCACTATTGTTATCCAATTTCCTTCCTTCTTTCATCTTTCCCTAACTCCCATTGCGTTTGTGTCCTGTCATTTTATGATTTTGTTTTTACTCCCCATGTAGCTTTCTACCAAATATAGAACTTTGTAACTTACTTTACCTTCATCTTCCTACCTTTTTTCCCCTCTTCTTAGTCATGCTTCAGGGATCAGACAAAGGCCAGTGATGCAGGCAGTTGCAGACTCTTCTCGCACAAAATCCACAGAGCACAACCACTCAGTCTGCTTCCCTGATGAATGGCAGAACAGCCTTTGGCTTCGTTTGTTATTCATAGTAGGCTGAAGGCTCTGGGGGATAGCAAATATCTCCTACCATGTAGTGTGCAGTGCCTGGAATATGGGGGCTCTGATCCTAATTGGGGTAGATGCTATTGGAGTAATAATAATAATATCAGGGATTGGGGTCTGGCCTCACCATCAGGCTTTGGCTCACTTCAGTGATGCAGGAAGAGCTCAGAGGTGGACCTCTGCTACATGGGCTAATCAAGCATTTATATATTCATTTACTTAGACTGTTAAAAAAAAAAGAAAAAGGAAAAAAAAAGATAAAAGGTGAGAAACCATCCATGACTGTAAAAGTCTTTGCCATACTTTTAATGAGTAGCAAAGTAATGATCAGGAGTCAATGTTTCCACCACCACCCCAGTAAAAACAGAACCAAGGAAAAACAAAATCTCTTCAGAGATTACTCCATCCCAATAACCAGTCTGTCTAACATGAGGTCCGTTGCATGGCTTCATGCTATGTAAGAAAGAAAGGGACAGAAGTGAACAAGCAGATGTTTCATCAGTTTCTCCCACAAAATTTCCATACCTGGGCTGTGTCTGTCTTGCTCAATTGAATTTAGTATTTTAGACCACTTGGCTACATATGACGTGCAGTCATTTCTGAGGGGAAGGATTGCTCCCTTGCCAGCAATCATACAAAACAGAATAAATCTCCTTCTGAATATATGAGGGAATTCCCCTTTCTCCTTTTTCTCCTCCCCAAGAGGAATGGTTTTCAAAGTTCAGAGATACACTCTCAAACAGATAGAAAATGAATATTTAATATACCTTATTTGGGATTTAAGAGAATGGAAAATGGGTCATCAGCTTTAACTGCATGCCTAAAAATTTCCACGATACTGAGTTACTTAACTGAAGTTCTCAAATACAGCTCTATTTCTTTTAGTTGTCAAACATGCCTATACTGAATGATTTCTTATGCAGTTCCAAGAGAAAGAGATCTTGTCCTTCTCTTGAGAAAAACTTGTCCTGACAGAGGTGTCAGGGACAATCTACTTTACTCAATTCAGGATTCAGCAATTTGTCCCTGAAGCCATTTGCTCAGCAGAGACAGACAACTCCAAGATGTTTCTCAAGAAAACTGAGCTCACAGACTATGAGATTGGCAACAGACCTGTCCGAGAGTACTCACATTTGGGATGAAACCCCACTCGCCTTTACACGAATCGTTCTTTGGACTTAAATAGGTAGTGTGAGCAAGGCTTAGACCTAGAAGGTATCACCCGAATGAAGAGTCCACGCTGGATCACTCTTGCAGACCAAGTTTGCTATCCAAACACATGGGAGCAGAGGCTCCCACAAACTTGCAATCACCAGTCAGGCTTCTCTGTCATTCTCATTCTTGCTCTTGCTGCAACTCTCTCTCTTTCCTCCATGCCACTGTCTCAAAGGAAAAGAGGAGTGTTTGGTTTCAGACAGGTCGGGCTTCAGAGGTTCAGGTTGCTGAATTGTTCTGGATATTACACAGTCTGCAGAAATGCTCTCTTCCTGCCAGCAAACGCTCTACCGTGTAACCCTCACTGATGTATTTTTATGAGTTACGGAAGAACAGAAAGACTGTATAGATGACTATATGTGCCTATGGTTGTATGGCTGTATTAATCCACCACCCAAATACAGGTACTCATGTAATGCCAGGGCTGAGCAGGCAAGCCCTCAAAACTTATGGTTTGATTCTGACCCAATAGTTGTCTTGAAACATTTTTAAGAGTTTCAGGGTGCCAACTTCAAGCACCTGAATTAACTGAGTTAGTCAGTCAGGCAGTCTCGCTCTGTAGTCAATGAAAATGAGAAGCCACCCCCTTGAGAAGCCATCCCAGTCCCTGACAGCGCTGTTTGCAATAGCCCTGCAGATGAGAACTAGCCTTATGTTACCTTCTCTATATTAAAAAGAACTTATGGAGATCAGCTGTATGGGCTCGTGTTGGAGTAACAGAGTGATTACCCCCAATAGCGAGGAGGAGCAGCCAATGCAACACAACTGAGGGCTAAGCACAAGCACGCCATGGCCCCCAGTGTCTCTGGGTCAGAGCTGGTGAACTCTTGTCTTGGAAGAGGGCAAACTGCAGGCACAGCGAGGACGGGGAGGCTGTGAAGTGAAACAGATGCTCGCCTGTCATTTGACCCGGAGAACATGCTTCACTTTACAGTGCTCATTAGGGGGAACTACAGTTTCCTCTGCCAGCTTGGTAAATCTGCTTTCACTCAGATTGCACGCTTGATAAAGTTATTTGTCCTGTAATGAATACCAATTTAAACTTCTCATGCAAACTTCTGTACTGTAAACACGTCCTACTGCATGGCTTTTTTTGTATCTGTGCAGAAAACCTCTCTTTGCATTTGTGTTCGTGCAGCACCAAGCGCCAAAGTGTTCTCAGGCTGGAAGTAGGGTTCTTGGCCCTGCAATAATGAAAGCAAAATTGACATTATTTGTTTTGTGGTAGTGCCTCTAGGCCTCAATCAAAAATGACACAAGACAACAGATGGATGCAAGTACACGAGGGAAACACAAGACAAAACATTTATTCATTTAGTAAGCATCAGCCACAGTGCACCAGCTGCTTAGGTATTAAATATTTTGTAGGCAGCATTGTATAGATATAAAAATCATTATAATTGTTGTTATAACCTAGCATATACGAGAGAAAGAGAGTTTTTAAATACTGTTGTATCATGGGAATGGAAAATGTGGCCATTAAAAGCAAACACCTCTGTAAGTATGAGCATTCAGTCATTCTTCAGCTGTAAACATTACATTATCCTAGATTGAGTTGAAGCTGATAGTTGTGCTCTCATTTAAAAGCTGATAAATATCATATTAGAATTTTCTGACAAGTGTGTCTGCAGTATACAACTGGTTATACTGTGCAGCGTTGGCTAATTTTACATCTGTTCAGATATTTAAACCATTCTGAAAAGAAAACTCAGCCCTTCCAAAAATGCCCCGAAGCATATTAAAGTGGCACTGGTATATGAAACACATAAAAAGGAAAAGTGGATGACAACTTTCATTGTAGACATTAGAACAATATTTTAAAGATAAACTTCTGAAAATGTAGAGATTGTGACTGTAGATTTTATGATTTCAATAAATATATTTATTGACTGTTTTTGAAGCCTGGCTCAAATGGGAAAATATTAGATCCCAAGCTTATCACTCATCTACCTTTTGAATGGCTTGGTTGTTTTGCTGAATCCATGGAACCACTGGGAAATTTCCAATGAAACTTTTTTCTTTTCAATTGGAAAAATCAAAACTGCAATTTTTCAGGGCAATGTCCCAAGATCAATTAAACTTTGCTCGGGATGATTTTCTCAGACTTTTAATCTTATTTCTGCTACAACTGAGGGGGAAGAATTAGGCTTGCCTAATTTCCATGTTTCTTTTGGTGTCAAAGTTCCATGCTGCCTGCCGTGGGTGGCCCATCAGGCATGACTATCATGTATTATTCCCATGTCCAAAAGTTAAGCTGAAAGATGCTTCTCAAGAGCACATTCCTTAATATGGAAAGATAGGGAGATTTAGTTTGGGCCAGATTCATTTAGGTCTAAAGTAAATTTGTTTTCCCAGGTGCTTTTGCTGCCCAATTACTTTGAAGCTTAAAAGCTCCATTTACCTTCTCTCAAATTTTATAACTAACTTTTTTCATCTAAGGTACTTTTTGTTGTCTTTTTTGCTCGGTTTTACGAGACCCGAAATACTCATGGAAATTATTCCCCCTTACTTTTCAAAGACAATCATCTAAAGCAATTTTACAGGAAGCACATGAAACAAGTAAAAACATATGGAGAAAGGAGTTTATGTATATAGTACCTTGTATGCTTAGCCAACGTACATAACATTTATACTTAGTTCCAACTATTTCTTTTATTTTTTTTCTTAAGAAGGGGAAGAATGACAGCAATACTGACTGAGTCCATTGAATTGGTTCCATGTGTGTTAAATAGTCTAGAACAGATTCCCAATGAATATAACTAACCACCAACTCTAGTGAAGGCATGTCAGATAAGGTAGCAGCCCTCTAATTTTTGCAAAGACTAGAGAAACATGACATCAGATTTGGAACTGCTTATGGTTTTTTCCTCTCATCAATAAAAAATAACTATATTTCAGCTATTCATTATGTGTTTTGACAGCTGAAAAAATCTGTGAAGTACAATTCCTAGGTATATGGATTGTGTGAGATTCAGATGTACCTTCTCTATGTAAAAATCAAATTGTACTCTTTGCTGCACACTCTTTAATATTCCCATTAGCTCTTTTTTCATCTGCAAGTGGCTCTATTGCTAGGACAAATGGAAGCAGCGAGAACCTTGGCTTGTTCCCAATTGAAGGAATGTTTGTGTAGTGAGTGTGCAATTTATAAAGCATTTGTAAGTACTTGAGAGTGAGCATATATTATACTAAATCTTTTCCAGTAGACCTTTTTTAAACTTCTTGTCTTACAGCCATATTTAATATGTATTTTAGAAAAGCTAAAAGTTGGAATATCTGAAACCATCTCTTTTATAGCTTGTCTTGTCTCCCTTCTGGCTGAAATCTAAACTAAATTACCCAACACACTGGCAATGCCCTTCTTTGAATAATTGTCCACCTTAGCGATGAACTTTGTTTGGAAAGACATTTATATAGACAATTGTATTCCCCACTAGTGCAAACTAAAAGTTACATAAATTAGCCCCTAATTTCATTCTGTGTTTTTCGTGACTGAAGTGTTTTTCTTACTTGGATTTCAGCCTCATGGTTTAGGATGTCACTGCAACATGTCTTACAGTATTAGAGCCTTGTTGTATACCAAGAAGGGTGTACTGTTGCTTGTAGTCTGATATCTTCCCCTCATAGACTGAGAGCAACTTTTGAATTTTGATCATCTTCTGGGCTCTTGACAGCCTAAGATCTCATGCTCTTAGGACGTCATTGAGATGGTCAGAGTCAGCTCTTAGGACTTTTCCTGCCCATAGTGGACACTGTCCTTTCAATGAGGAAGCCAAAGTCTTCTTCAGCAATACTATTCCGTTTAGCTTACCACAAGGGGTCAGTAGAAATCAGTGAGAAATATTCCCTTCGTCTCCACCCCAGAAACTATGAAACGCTCACAGCCACTATGCCATTCCCTATTAATTTCAGGAATTCAGTGAGGGAAAAACAAATGTGATATTGTTTTTCTTTATAACCAGATGATAGCTTTTACCACTGAAATATATGAGCAGTTTCCTAACATTACATAGAAGTTTGCTCTTAATCAAAGCTAGTTGGGGTTCAAAAGCTTGTGTTAATTTATTTTTCCAGGATGACTTTGTCTCTATATTTCTTCATTACATTTGTTAAAATAAGTGCTTTGAATGTGGCATAGATTTATGATCAAGGAACAGAATTTTTGTTTCTTCCAAACTAGATTTCATACAATTATTTTTCTTTTAAAATTAATAGCATTAAATTTAAAACCATTTTAAAATGAAATTAAATCATGTGTGCTACTAAGCTCTGTGCAACTAAGCAAGTAGGTGAGAGCAGTTGCACATATTTTCTCTCCAAATGCTTATGTAACTCATTTCTATTTTATTCATGATTGCCCCATGAAGACTATTCATCACACTTGCGCTGTTCTCTCTGTATCACATTCCTTTCATTCCAAAGGATACTGGGGAAAGCAAAAAAAAGATCACTGGCTTGAAGTTTGATTCTCTGTCACTTTTGTGACAAAGCAGTATGCCTAGGGAGCCTTCCAGACATAAATTACAGCAAATCAAAGACCTGCGTACACCACAGTGGGAACTGGCATCTCATAAACTTTACCAAATGCTATCTGACCATTTTCCTTTAGGCAGGTAGTGGGTCAAGCTGATGTCAGTTAATCTTAAACTGCAGTGGCACATTAGGTAGTGTTCATGGAGCCCTTGAAATTCCTCTTACTTTTTCTTGCCATAGCCATTCATCCTGAACAGTTCAGATGTAATGCGAAGGAAATAATGCAGGGAAATAGATTGGGAAATATTCAGATTTTAATTTATTGAGACTGTTGCAGCAAAAGGGTCAAAATACTGTTAAAAGAGAAGTCCAGTGGTTGAAACTGTCAGGGAATTATGGGTTTGTAGATTGAGTCATTTGCTAGAAGTATTATTGTACTTTGGTTCATTTTTACGATACAGACAGCGTAAGTGGTAGAAAATGAAACTAGATGGGGTTTTTTGCCTCCAACAAATCAGAGTTTGGCCAATCCTGTTGATGTTTGTCAAAAAAGTTCCACTGGTATCACTGTACAATGACTTCACTGTGCTTTGTTCAGAGCTGGTGTATGATGAATATATATGTTCAGTGTGGTATGCAGAAAGAGTATGCACAGTGAAAAAGGTTGATTTTTCATGTATATTGCAAAACCAAAGCAACATTACTCTTTTAACCCAGGCAGTGACATTCCCTAAGCCACTCACTGCTAATATGTACAGCAAGCAGAGGCTCTGAAACACCATTTTTCTTTTGCAACACTCACAATTCATCATGACTACAAAATGCATCAAAAACTCATCAAAAATTGTTAAAAGAACCTAATTTCAGTTGTAGAGTTAAAAAACAGTAGATTTAGAGTTGCATTCTGTTCTGTGCATTGAATGTCGTGGGAAATCCTGCTGAAAACGTAGCGGAAACTGGTCCCGCTCTAATGCTGGAGATGCCACCCAGGGCATAGAGTGCAAGCTCCTGCCACATGCACTGTCAGATGCATATCGCCCGATGGCAGATGAAAGTGAAATTATAGCATTGGGATGTTGGTGACACATGCTGCATTCAGCCAAAACCTGTAAGAAATCTCTTCCTTTCCCGTTCCCTAGGGAACCTGGAGAGTCACTGCTATGGATCGTAGGAAAAGAAAAGTAAAAATGAAGCCAAGAGACCCAGAGTTATTTGTGATGAGGGAGACCAGTGCTGCTCCTGCTCCTTGTCACCTAGAGAGGGGTGCAGGCAACAGAAGCCGTCTTGGATTCAGGAGACGAGCAACTCAAGGTACAACTTCTCTATGTTTCCTGGCATTCAGTGCATAGTGGCAACTGCCATGTCAGCACTACTGTAAACCTGGAACGTTTATGTGTTTCTTTGTTCTTCTGACATGCAGCCAAAACCTGAAGAATAAAAATAAAATGTTTAAAACTGTAATTTCTTTTTTTTAGCATGCTATCCTGGCAAACTCAAACCCAGAATTTTTCAGGCACCAGAACTCATTTCCTGCACCGTGAGGAATATCACTCTTACTTTGTCATGAAGGTCTGATCAAAGTCATAGGGTTCAAAGAGCTTTTTGAGGAACAGTTGTGTCTGGAGGCCTAAAGTGAGATTGGACCCTAGATGTGCTACATGCTGTAAATAAACATTGCAAGTGATACTTCATGCACTATGGACGGAATAAGCAAGGTGGAGATAAACTATTACTATCCCCATGCAGACTTGGAGAGCTGAGATACAGGTAATGACTAAATGACTTGTTTCAAGTCACATCAGAGCTAGAAATTGAACTTCAATGTCCTGAATCTCCTTCCTGCCTCTTAAACATCCTGTCTTTACCTACTTACTCCTGCAGTCATGATCCAAACTGACACATGGGGCCTGACAGATGTACCTTACTGAGGACGGACATTGTGCCACTGTCCTCAGGAGGAAAGGTGGAAGGGGGCCTCTGGAATGGAGCTCCGACATGCCAGGTGCTCAGAAAAGAGCTCAGGTTGAAAGCTTCATAGCAGCTGTGAGGTGCGGAAAAAAGGAAAAGTTTTTACTCAGTAGGGGGGGAAAGGAAACTCACTTGATAAATACAAACTCAAGACATATTTAGAAGCTGGGTATGCAAGCTGAACTTTCCCTGGGGCTAATTGCTGTAATGGCATGTTAAATAAATCCTTTCTAAACTTGGCTGTACCACAGGAACGCTGTTTAAATAATGAAGTGCTCATGGACAAATTCTCAAAAGTATTAGGCAGAAACAGGCTTTTATTTAACTTGAATTGTAATATATGGGTTTTTTTCCATCCAGTTATTGTGACCATCACAAATCAGATCATTTTTTTCTGTTAATCTCAGGGCTGCCTCCTCCTTTTGCTGACGTGGGTAACTATGAATATAACACATGCCTCTCTTCTTTGCTTTTTTCCATTGTTCCATGACACAGGAATGTTCTTTGTCCTCTATTGAGCAGTTGGTAACTTCTGGGCCTTTCCTTCTCCATTACGCATGTGCTCAAGACAAGGCAAAGCTGCTGGGAAATGAAAGATATTTATGAAACAGTAGCGTCCCTGGCCAAGCCTCTTGAAGAAGGGTACTCCAGCTGATGAGTTACAACAGCCTGTGCCTCAATTAAATCTGAATGACGGCAGTCCATTCTGAGGAAAAGATAGAAGAAAGATTTCTGCTTCTTGTCCCATTAACTGGGATGAACGACCTCACAGATGACTAACAGACTGCTAATAAAATTCTGAAATCTTTGTAAAGGTTTCCCTTTGTCCTGGTTTTGGCTGGGATAGAGTTAATTTTCTTCCTAGTAGCTGGTATAGTGCTGTGTTTTGGATTTAGCAGGAAAATAATGTTGATAACACACTGATGTTTTCAGTTGTTGCTAAGTAGTGTTTATACTAAGTCAAGGATTTTTCAGCTTCTCATGCCCAGCCAGCAAGAAGGCTGGAGGGGCACAAGAAGTTGGGAGGGGACACCGCCAGGACAGCTGGCCCAAACTGGCCAAAGGGATATTCCATACCATATGACATCATGCCCAGTATATAAACTGGGGGGAGTTGGCCAGGAGGGGTGGATCGCTGCTCAGGAACTAACTGGGCATCAGTTGGCGAGTGGTGAGCAATTGCATTGTGCATCAGTTGTTTTGTATATTCTAATTCTTTTAGTATTATTATTGTCATTTTATTATTATTATTATCATTATTATTATTTTCTTCCTTTCTGTCCTATTAAACTGTCTTTATCTCCACCCATGAGGTTTTTTGTTTTGTTTTTTTTTTTCCAGTTCTCTCCCCCATCCCACTGGGTGGGGGGAGTGAGCAAGTGGCTGCGTGGTGCTTAGTTGCCAGCTGGGGTTAAACCACGACACCCTTTTCAAGGAAATGAAAGGATTGATTAACCTAATGAGAGACCCCTAAGTGTCAGTTGCAAAACCACTCCAGTAAGAGGAGGTACTTCGTACCTGATTCATCTCTGCTCCTCTCTTCTGTGGTCATTTGTGCTGGTGTAAAGCAGTAGAATTGCCATTTCAAATATGTAACACGAGTGGTCTTTGCAAGAGGTAAGAAGAAGAACCTCTTCTGAAATTCAACCTCATGACTGGACATGATGTAATCACACTGAAGTAATCTTGCAGACTCATGTCTTTTAGTGTTCAGAGATGCCTTTTATTCAAGTAAATACAAGGTAAAGTTAGGAATGTATATGTCCACTATGTGAAAAGTTGCATTATATATTTGGTGGCTTTTTTTCAGGAAACATACACAACATTTTATTTTATTCTTTTGATAAAATATTTCCTTCAAGTGTTTTCAGAAGAAAGCAGAAATAAAAGTATATGATTCTTCCAAGCCTTAGAATAATGTGTTTACATATTAGGGAATCTATTTTGTAGAAATCAATATCTTTTCATTTCATCTGGGGAAGAATAATATTAGACACTTGTTGGTTCTTGGCATTCTTAAAACTCTGTTTGCAAAGGGAAGCAAAGAATTTTACAGCTGCTTCCAAGAGAGCATATTATTAGATCTTAATACGTAACTGCATTTCCTCACAAACATTGATTTGCTGTTGTTATTGTTGTGACTGCATCCAGGTGGTCATATAGTTTGAAAGAAATATGCAATTAAATTGATATCACAAAATTATACTTGGTACATTTGTGTCTGCCTGGGTCTCGGACTCAAAAGCAAGTCATTTGATTTTTCTTCAGAAATGGAAAACTCAATTTCCTCTTATGAACTCCTCAACTGTTAACAACCACCAAGAGTGATAGAGAGAGAGGATGCTTCTAACCGAGAGGCTTGCCAGGGGTGCGGGGGGCTCTTCCAGTTCTTCAACAGCTGCCAACAGCATGGGAGACATCCCTTTTTAGATTCCCACGCACATTGCAGAAAAGTGCCACGATCACCACATGTTGTTTGGGCTGGGTTGGGGGCAAGAAGGGAGTGTGAGGCAGAGGAGCTGGAGGAAGGCACTGTCCCACTCTGAATGTCCCCCTCAAAGCGCTTCCCACTGCAGCCCAGGAGTCCGGGCACTCCTCTCTGAGTCGGAGGTTCAGGTACCTTGACGAAATGAGCTATAGCAAGGACTTTAGCCTTTCTATTCCTCCTCCCCAGCAGGGACTGTAGCCAGTGGACAATTGGTTGTACATGTACTCTGACCAGAAATTCTTTCCACACTGAAACTGTAGATAAAGTATTGATGAAAGCTTTCTTTCACAAATTGATTTTTCTGTCTGAAAAATGGCTTCCTCTAAACATGCCCAGCCAGCTCCATTGTGTATTTGCTAAAGACATGAATACTTACGCATTTTTGCTTCATTTTTATTGGGTTTTTCTTTCTGTTGACCTTTATTTTGTGTCTGTTCTAATACCAGAATTACAAAGACCATGTGATGTGAAGAGTAAAGTACCCTACCTAGAGCACGTTAAAAGAGCCTGATTTTCAGAACGTTGGGTCTGCGATTTCCCATCATCAGCCATATTTAGAAGTTTTGCTGTCATTTGAGCTTTTAGGCAACTAGTCACTCCATACATTTTTACACGTGTTGCAGCAAGGACATGAATCTTAATTTTCTCTGAAGATCCCTATGGATTTTAATTGCACAGTAGTAGGAATATAATATTCTTTCTTCTGAAATATTTGTTCTTACACGTTGAAATTGATCACAGTCAGCGGAAGTCTTGTCCAAGAAATGATCATTTAAACCAGGCCTCAGCTCTGTGGTCTCTGAATGACAACAGTCTGCTTAGGTGTATGGTTATTGCATCTTGTCTTTCATCTGCTAGTGCAGGGGAGCTCCACTGACACTGAAGGGCGGTGGGAGCAGATTAGCTTTTGCAGAACGCAACTCCGTGCAAACTCATTTATTTTGTTCTTACTGTGGGATTATGCCCCTGCTTACAGACCACATTCTGTAATGCCGCAGCTGGACACCTAACAGTCCATGAGCAGGGATGGGTTACGCCGAACAGCTGCGTTGGTATTACCCTCAACCGTCCATCCTGGCCTCGGTGAAGAGATAGTTCAGCTGCTCACGAGACAGCTGCTGAATGAATGCAGTTTGCCACCCGGCCCGCTAAAGAAAACGGGCTCCATTAACACGGGCAGGTTGCATGAGCTGAAGTATCAATGGCCGGGCGGGCAGATGGGCAGGAAGGTCAACCAGTCCTGCTTGTGGGTCTGGGCACGCAGCGACCACGCTTGTAGCTAGCTGGAGCACGTCATGCTTCCTGGCAGGGCTTCAACTTGCGGAGTTAACTTTACTCAAGAGAAAACTATGCCAGATTCTGGCCTTTGAAGATTTCGGTAAACTTCTTTTTCAGGGAAAAAGGGTTGCCAACTGGGATTTTTCGTGAGTTGACTGCTTTTCAAAGATGTCTGTGAAAGGGGCTTGGTTAAGGGCATTGCTGGGGGAAACCAATTATAATTTTCAAATATGTTAGACTTAAATAAACATTTAATTAAAACACGACCAGCTCTTTCAGCCATTGCCTGTCTTCTCCTGTTTGTAGAGTTGGGGAGTTCTGGGGAATTCCTGATACTACACTTTTTTTGACAGCGTCAGCAAACTTTTCAAACTAACCTTCAGTACTTCCTTTCCTTTATCTTCCCTCCCTCCCAACTCCATTTCTCAGACATTTTAACCTACTTTTTAGTCTCTTAATTTTCTGTTTTCCCCTTTTTCTTGCAAACTCCAATTTTCTTCTAACCTTTCCCTCCTTGCCCATTACTCCCTGGTCCCTTTTCCATGCTTTTTTCCCCCACTCCCTCTTTCCCTAGCCCAACTGAACCTCACCACAAATCAGGTTGTCTGCACGATAGCCTCTGCCTAATGATGGAGAGGAATACCCTGAAACATCAGCTTTCAGCAGCTGGGAGTCAAGAGGGTATATGTGACATGGCTTTTCATCCCCTCCCTGATTTGCATCGTTCTTCTTCAAATGTCTGCCTGCCTTTGGTGGCACCAAAACGTGTAGCTGGGCTAGCAAGAGGCAGAATGAATCAAGGAGATGATTTTGTCACTTGTTGAGCAGCTCCAAACCACTGCCAGGCAGCCCAGGAAGACCCGCGGGGAGAGGGGGGTGACAGAGGGCCAGAGCCAGGGCTGTGGGAGGGGGGCAAGACCTGAGTGACATGCAGCATACAAAAATCTGTTTCCACTAAGGTATCATAACGCTGTATTTATGGCATTGTCAGCATTATAACCACAACAGAGCATGCAACATTAGATGCTGAGTGTGATTCTTTGCCGTTATTAAAACCTATAAATATCTTCAATAAAAGCAAAGGGAAAATATTGGCCATACGATGTTTTTCTTTCAAAAACATCCAACTGATACTAGTTTGCCCCAGGTTTAAAGTTCCCCCACCCTCCAATATAATTTGATTTCAAATTGTCCTGCTTTTTCTTTCCCTTTTTTTCCCCTCTTCCTCAAGGACTTCCAATGCTTAAGTGTGTTTGCTTGGTAGGACATGATAAGGAGCACGATACTGCATTGAGATAAAGTAAGTGTAAACAGTATTATTATCCCTATTTTGCAGAGGGACACAGAAGGTATTGTGCAGTAGCTGGTGACATTGGCTGCTATTAGACATGCATTAACGCAATAAATTGTGACTATTTTTTACATATCTTCAACAATACACAAAATACAGCTTAGCAAACATGGGCAGCAAATACACATGCTTACCAACTACAAACAAATAAACAAAGCATAGCTTTAGCCATTCCTATAGCTTTGCTAGAGTTATGGCATTATTTGCAAAATAAAAAATAATAATTAAAATAACGCAGTAAAAAATCCAATTCTATTTAAAAGAATGTGACCGAATTCTTATATACAACTCCCATGCAGGTTTCTCCTCAGACTTGTCTTTCACCTGCTCCATGCTAAACACAAAACATGATTTTTCTTTGCTATTTTAAAGTATGCAAAATGTACAACAAAATCCTGTAAACTTTGCCTGTCAACCTTAACTGCTAGGCTTTTCTAACTTTTAAATGTTTGATCACATAAATCTAGTTTACCACTAATCTCAGCATTCTCTGTCTTTTTACTGTAATTAAAGTTTTGGAGGTATTTTGCTTTACATCTGCAGGTATTCTGTGAAGAACTACCACTTTTTCACTTGTCAATTCATTCTCAAAAGCAGATCTTTTTAAATTTTCATAATGTTGAAAAGTTACTCCAGGAAGATTCAGCAGACTGAGGATTCAGTGACAGTCTAAATTAGTCTGGATCAGGTGAGGAGGTGTTTTCAGAGTCACACCATGATAGCCAGCCTGCTTACAAATTCTGTTTCAGCTGTGAGCAGACTTTTCAGACTACAGGCATTTCGAAAGTGAAGAAAATATTTAGAGCCTACTGAAGATAAACAATTTCTAGACATCAAGAAAAAATGTAAAAACACAGTCAAAGTAACAGGTTCCTCTGCCAGTTAAAGTTCTTGAACAGAACTGGAAAGGTAAGCCCAGGTGGAGATCACATTCAATGTCTTTTGTGTCATGGATTTGATAACGGTACTCTGAATTTTGGAAAACAAATAGTTGCTTGATTGGAGGTTTGGCTGCAAGCACCTTTCTCTTTGTTTTCATACAGACACAAAGATTCTGTAAAAACACAATCTGATGACAATCTTTCAGCAGAATATATATTTAGCTGTAATAAAGAAAAACAAAACACAATACTTTTCATTAATCTTGTCCACACCACGAGACAACTGCCAGTTTCTACATAACTCCTGTCCCTCTGATAAGGATTAAATTCTGCCATCTGTTAAAATACAAAATGCAATGTAGTTTAAAATCTCATAAAGAACAAGACATGGAGCGTAACTCCTGTTTTTCAGTTTCAAAGGTAAATTGATCTATAATCAATGTAGGGATTTTAGTCACATTCACAGCTTTTCAATTGAATGAAAGCAATCATTTCAATTTTCTCTGCTTTCTAGACACCATTAAAATACAGATTCAGTGTTCTGTAAATGGAATCAAATTATTTATTATACCTATTAATATACATATGCATTATCTTGAATTGCACATATCGGTTATTACACAGTACAGATGAATCACTAAATACTTAATATATTGTATGACTTTTTCACCTATGGAAAATAATCCAATGCATGACATTTACCGAACTACAGAAATTTGACACACTTAGCATGTCTGAAAGCGCCTGTCCTGTCTGATCAAATCACTAAATTAATGATGCAATCATGTAAAACGTCTTCTAGTTAAAATTTTCATCATATCTTAATAGACATTTTATATGTCATGTCCATCATTTAGAGGGGATAACTTCCATACAGGCCATGAAAAAAAAAAACATTTCTCCCATGTTTAGTGATACAGGTCTTCATCTCACATCATCTACTTCTTGCTACTAGGAATTCATGCACGTGAGTAAAGAATAGCAACCTTACAGTATTTTTAAAACTCTAAATGTCTTCTGCAATGTAAGGAATTAATAGCCGGTGGGATTTGCTATATCTTAAAATATGAATAAAGACACAGAGCTCTATCTGAGGAATTAGACCTTGTAAGCCATGTGTTTCTCTGATTTTTATCTTTCAGTTTTGTCATAAAAGTTCAGAGAATATTATATCCATCTCTGAGGACGTGTTTTGTTTAGCTCTTAAGTGTCTGCATTCATATTTCACTTACAGCACTTTTGAAAAATACTGCCTTCAGCAATCTGAGAGTTGAAGCTGCCTTGCAGCCACAGCAGAGGGGCAGCTCCAACAGCAGCAACGGGAGTTTACTTTAGCTACCCCACGACTGCATTTCAGTCCTCATCAGTCAGGAGATACCCACCCCCCCCCCAGGCCCCGCAACGTTTTTGATGTGTCTTGCAAAGTTGTAAATGACACTACTATTTGGGAGACGGGGCTTTTATATGATGAACACTGTGATAAGAACTACCAAACTGCCTTTATCTATTAACAGCTCCACTGGTTGCCAAACTGCACTAAATTTACATTAAATTCTGACTGCTGGCAGCAAAGCACCTCAGCCAATGCTCATGTGATTCTGGGATTTTGTCCTTAAAAGAAAAGGTGATGTTGGCTAAGGTGAAGTTTTGTCTTAGGCATGTGCGGTAGTGGCAGATGTTCTTGGCAATTGTTAAATGAGCTCCAGATGGTAGCTTAGAAGTTTGACCTTAAACATTTTCTAACCTTCAGCTGTAATTTTTAAATGAAGAGATGTGTAGATGCATGGCTTGTTCAGTTTTTCTCCTGGATTTAGACTAAAGATAAAATGATGAGGTTCATCAAGAAGATGGATGATGATATTATCTTGTCTTGAATTCATCGCAAGTGAAGTTTGACGGAATCATCTGTTCACCATTATCTATAAAAAGATTTTAAGGGGAAAGAAATAGCCCGGTAATTTTGTTCTTTTTAGTCCTCATAGAAACTAAAGAAAACCAATTTTCTGTTTGAATCTTTTATTCATTGTCTGATAAAATTTCATCTATTTATGCAGATTGTTTTCTGCTAGGCTGCTCAGAGCAAACCCTAACTTGATGTGTTTATCCTAACAGAGAACAAACCACTCAGCTCTCAGGTTTAAAGAAGTCTTTTAATTTGCTTTCTTCTTCAAAAGATGATGTACGTATTTTTAGATCATTTACTACTCTTAGCAGAGTAATCACCAGATAGTTTGCCAGAGACTGTAAGAAAGTTCATCTCCATGGGAAGCTTTACAATTTAGAAAATAACACCTAAAATCATCGAACTCTCCTGCCTACTGGAATTATTCTCTACGTGCAGAGTTAAAGGAGGATAACTCATTTTTCATTTCCTCATTAGAAAAGAAAAAAAACTATCATTGCAGTAAAACTTCTGTATGCCACTTCCAGAATGGGTACATGTAGTAAGTGGGTGACGTTGAATGCACGATAGGCATGTGCTGTATCAAATCATTGTCTGATTTTAAATTAATTAGTTTTGTCCATTAATTTCTTTTTGCTTTAACACACCCACAATTCTACAATTTACACTGAAGATTTTACTCTGAAGTCGCATTTCTTCCAGCAGAGAGCAGGTAAAAGTCCATCTCAGAAGGGCAGCAGGCGCAGGGCAGGAGCCGGGTACTTTCGGGGCGTGGGGCAAGGGCAGAGTGGTGGGGGCACACCGCAGCTGGGCTCTGCACACCATGCTTCCCTCCCATGGAAATGATGGTGATGGGAGCGGACGGGGCCATGACCACGTCTCAGCCCAACATGGGCTTGAAATCACAGGGGAGATGCATCCATGAACGGGACTGCAGGGTACTACTGCTTCCGGTAGTTTAGATATAGTCGTAATAATAAAAACATCAGATATGGTCTGGACCTGTAGATATCCTACTGCTTCAACCACATTTGGCACCAGAACTGCTGCACCCAAAATAATGAACTTCAGAAAGAAGAAAGCGAAGCCTAAAGAAAGCCTGCAAGTAGAATCTGGGCCTTCAGTTGTAAAACAGGTCTAGGACATTTTGAATGAAAACGTCTCTGGAAATATTGACTTGGAAATATTTAAAGACTGCCATTGATCATCTCTTTGATCTATAGATAATTCAAGAAAATAAGATCTAATAACATATCTTATTAAAGTTGATGAATGTAATCAGCAGCTTTCAGCCTGACTGAATATTGAATGCTCCTTTATATAGCAATAACTCAAAAGAGTAGGGAGCCATTGCCCAAGGTAAATGGAAATAAAACCGTGAGGCCGAAAAGGATTCCCTGAAGTTAATTATAAAACAGTCGGGCTGTGGTATTGATTTATGCAAATGCCTGTGCCTGTATGTGCATCAGGCAGGCAGGAGGACCGATTATTGAGGGAGTGACCCTGGGAGCAGGCAGAGAGGTTTGGGGACAGACCAAGGTGGCTGAAACAGGCATCTCGCTGCCCGTCACCCATGCCCCGTGGCTTCAGGGCATAAAGGTGGATCCACAATGCCCAAGCGGCACCTGGATGCGTAATCTGTGTCTCTCCCTGACAGACACACACACGCATGGGCTGCGGCCAAGTATTTCCAAAGTGCACAGATCAAAAAGCTATAATTAAACTTTTTGTTGTTAGTCTTTACTATGCTTCGCACATTGCCTGCTTTTTGGTGGGGGACTTTGCCCCATACATGAAGTAAGAGGTCCCTTACACAAGTATATAACCAGCACCAATATGATTTACCTATCTTTAACACGTATTTCTCGTATTTTGGAGAGTGCAGATAGAAGATTTTCTTGACTTTGATGAAATATATGGAAAGTGATTGAATTTTTGTTTAAAAATACTAACTTGTACAATGAATCTAATCACAGTTTGCTATAGACATACTCATCATTGGGTTCAGACAAACAAAACCAACTGTTCTTTTCTGCCTTTTCTCCCCGGAGACGTCATGAAGTGCAGCCTAAGGCCAGCTGACCGCTCCGGCTGAGCGCGGTACAAGCTGAGGGCAAGTTTGGCCTGTGCAGAAGGAAGGAAAAGCAGTTTCTTTTTTAAGTTGCTGTAGAATGGAAGTTTTTATATCGATAGTCATGACGAATTCATTAAGTGTAATTTGAAACCAGCCTGGTACAAAATTGTCCAGAAGTCTGTTAAAATCAATGTAACTATGGAGTGAGTAATTAGAATTCAATCAGCAGGGAAAGCTGCTGATTCTTAAGACAGAGAAATCAATATATAGTTTGACAGAAATCATAAATTGTAATGGCTACATTCAGAAGGCAACCTGTTTTATACTTTTAAGATTACCAATTAGATACATTTTTCACTTGCGTTCCCTCTGTGGGTATACACCCAGTGCACATGGAGCTCTCTCTAGCCATACTTACATTTTTTTCCTTAATCATGGAAATTTGATTCATGATAAGCAATTTTAATGTTCTGATCAACTTAGGAAAAATGTCAGTTTAAAACAAAGAAGCAGATAGAGATGGAGATAGCTTTCTTCATGCAAATGAAAAATTCATTCAGGTAGATAGCTTTAATATTTATGCTAATCATTAAGGTAAATACAAAGATTTAGTCTGAAGATGTCATCTACAAAAATTGTTCTGTTGGTATTTCAGGGATTTGGAGCCCGGTCCATAAGAAAGCTGCCTAAGGTTCTATAATGGGCCCAGAGGTGTGGAGACAGTAGCTAAAATGGTTACCACCTCACAGTAGAAACTTGGGTGCTTTAAGAAAGACATTAGAACTTAAGTACAAAGTGTGCAGCTTCCAAAGCTGTTAAAATAGCCTTCTGAGATTTCGGGGAGAATGTGTTGAGAAGTAGATGTTTGCATCAAAGCTTCACAGTGCAGCTTTGACACAAACTTTGACACAAGCTTCTGTGTTATATTTTTGTTTTTTAATACAAATCCCACTTACAGTAAAAGCACAGAAAAACAATGTGAAATTATATGCAAATATATTTTACTACCTGGCTTGAGCCACCTCATCAGAGATGAGCATTAACGATTATAATAAAGGCATAGGGAAAAAAGTGAAATCACATGCAAATATATTGTGCTAGCTGTCTTAAGCCGTCTCATCAAAGATGAGCATTATTAATTTTAGGAAGCATTCTGAGCAAGGCCCACCAATTTCAGTTGCCGAAGGTCAGCTCTGGAGCACAAGAGAAAAGCAAGCAAACAACTTTCTGGAATAAAATAAGCAGGAAAGAGATGACAGAAGAGAGTAACATGCAGTATGTTGACCTAAAAAAATGCTAAGTATTAGATTTCATTTCTGTGATCTGTAGGCGATCCTCAGTTCATCTGCACACAGTCTTGCTTATAAAACAAAAAATCCGTTTCTCAATCCTGCAAGCTAAGCTTAGCAGCTACTCCATCTGTTGAGCTATAGTAGCAGGCAGAGGTCGTACTCTATCGCTGGGTTATTTGTATCCAGGGTACAGTGTAAGGTTGTAATTGCAAGCGGTGACCTCCTTTTTGGCTGCCTGCATGGGTATTTGTACCGGGGACCTCCAGACCGAGAGAACATTTTGTAGCTGGACACTGCCATCATTCATTTGTTCTCTGGGGACAGGGAAAAAAAGATCAGTGGGTTGCAAGTGGGTCCTGCGTTTCTGTCCTGGCCTGGTCAAGTCTTGCTTTCCTTTAGGCCAGAGTATAAAGCCTCACTTCTTTGCAACTCATCAGTCTCCTATTGAGGTCAACTGCGTGACTAGAGGCTGGTCTGTGCAATCACAGGAGGTTATTGCTGATCCCGGGATGCCCTGGTTTGGCATTAAGAGTAAACCGTCTTAATAATCTAGTGTAAATCTCAGTTTTGTGCGTGTCTTCAGCTCCATCCTGCAGAGAAGCTCTTAAACTCTTTATGAGTCTCTGCCATTTAATATTATGCTAGATAGGCTCAGCTTGCAAAAAGGAAAGTACACTGGCACCAGGCTTTCTTTTTTTATCACTGCTAAATATCAGGCTGACAAGACTGATAATCTTCCCTGATTACTTCCTTCACGTTTTATTAGAACATGTTCCTGCATTCATTCAGATATTTAATTTCACTATTGATGGCTGCTTCCTAAAACATAAACAATTCTGTCTTGGTTTGAAAAAAGGTTTGTATGATATCCAATAATTGCCTTAAGTGACAGCAACCACCATTACTAGCTCAATGCATTCTCCAAGGTTACTGGACTCAAGAGCATTTTCAACTACTAATTGTTTTTCTTCATGCTTCTTTGTTTTTCCCTTGGTCTGATAATTAATTTCTTCATTCCTTCCTCAGGTTTTCATGTTCACACACTAATTTTCTTCCTTAAGCTCCTGAAATGTTTTTGTGTACCTTAACCTTCGGATAGAGCCACTGTCCTCCTGAGCATGCACCCGTTTCTTACGTGGGGCTCTGCTAAACAAGGTAACTCTAGAGCTGCCCCATCAGTCCCACAAGAGTCCCTGCAGATTTACAGAAGTATGGCTAAATGTGGGGTTAGTAATTTACAGAAAAAATACCTTTTCCCTTGCAGTTCCTCCAAGCACGTAGCATTTGATTGCTACGTGCAGTGGGAAGCTCTAGACTTTTTGCACCGGCTTCCTGGCTGGCCCGTCTCGTCGGAGAGAGCCTGAGGAGCTGCTCTTTCGCTGCTTGAGCAAGGGACTGACAACAGCTAAAGGGAATTCCTAAATAATCATAGCATCACCGGGACTTACACTGCCTCTGAGAAACAGTCCTGGAAGAAACAGATAAAGATCTAGATGTGCTCGAAGGGGAAGAAGCAAGGAATTGCAGTCGCTGTCAGACTCTCTGTGGAAATAATGACTCAGCCTCTATGAATACAGAGGAGGGTGCTGGCTTGGGTGATGAGAGTGAGCCACAGCCACCACTACCTTCAGCACTCTCAACCCAAAGTTTTTGGCAGCATTAACATGACAATTACTCATGCTCATGCACGACAGCACGGACATGCCAGAACAAAATGTGTTACCTGTGCCCATTAGAAGCTGTTACTTGGCAACAGGATCTCAATCTCCCAGCACCGTAAACTGCTACTTCTGCTGTGACATGCGTTTCCCCTAGGTTTTGCAATAGCTGTGTGTAAATACTTGCAAATATTTACACTGATTTACAAGATCGCTGTATGCAGTGGAAATCAGAAATGTGAAATTTGTTGACCTGCTCTGATCAGTGATTAATATAATCTCAAATGAAAAAGTGTGCATTCCTGGAATACAGGATATTCCATTATCTCATTTAGAGGAAATTTTTGTGTTATGAAGCATCAGTCTTTGTGGGCCTGTTCGCTAGAAGAAAGCCATTCTGTCTGGATATTCAACCTACCCATACACACAAAGCTACTATACATTAAAAGGATGGAGAACTCATTTTATCTGTACACTTCAAGATATTAAATTGCATGTAGTCAATATTGCAGCTTTTCCTGTCGAATTATCCCATCTTTTGGTGGTGGTGGTGATAGAGGTAATGGTGGCGGTTCTGCCTTTCTAACACTAGGATAGGGGAAAAAAAGACCTTACTGAAGCAGAAAGTGTGGTCATAACAATGAAAAAATGAAAAAGGATCATCAGGGGCAAGTGTAATACCTGAAAGGTGTTGTAACTCATTTATTGAAAATGACCAGGTTTCATGCTACCATCATCTTCTTAAAGGATTGCATTCAGTCCTCTTTGATGGCTTAGAAGTCTCTTTTTCTATTTAATGTAATCTTTACAGGCAGCTGCTAGAGAATGCAGCATAACGAAGGCAGGTTCTGAATACAAGATACATTTATGTCATAAGGTGAATTTCATACATTTTATTTGAAGTTGATCCATCATCAATTGCAAACCATGATCTGATGTAGCTAAATGAGAGGCCCCATTTTGCTGCTAGGGTGGCAGAACAGAAATCATATCTATAGCCTGCAGCCCCAGAATAGTATTATAGCACTATGCACACACTTGCTGGGGACAAGGAGACCTGAGCAAATGCTGCTAACTCATTTGCTCCAACCTTCTATAGAGGTTACCTTATCCTTATATTAAAAAACATACTCTAAAAGCATGTTTGCAAACACTTGGAAAGAAAAGATGATCTGAAGACAAACTGCACCCTATCTCATTTGCTAAATATCATTTAATTCCTTTACTAAAACACCTTTCCTCTCCCCCTCCCTCCCCGCCCCGCCTTGTAAATTGGTAGTTGGTGATAGTAAGACCGGTGATTCAGTGGGAGCCTGAATTTTTCCATCTTGTTAGTCCCTGCTGATGGTTTTGGGGCAGTCCTCTGTAAAATCTGTTATTTCACAGCTGGCAGCTAGCAGCTGGCTAGTTACTCCACCTGGAAGAAAGGATGTGGCAGTAATTTTCTGCAGGTCCTGGGGTGTGAGAAGAGCAATCACACGTGAAAACTCTGGAGTGGCCCAGGCTGCAGACACAATAGGAGTTGAGTTTCATGTTGTGGAGCTCTGGACTTCTAGGTTAAGAACTCCAAAGTGCAGTGAGAGAATGTGTTTGGCTCTGTATGCTGTATGGACCTCTGACAGCAGGGTGCCAATGGGATTCACTAATAATGGTTTCCCTGTGAGCTACCTAACATATGGGATTTTTTTACAGCAGATGATCCTGAAAATCCTGACTATTATTTGCTTTTGAAAACATAGCTTGGCAGTCGGTGTTATTACACTGACACAAGCAGCAACTGTGTACCTAACACCAATTTGATGTCTGTGTAAGAGATTAAGGAAAATAAACAAAAATTCCTGCTACTTTAATTCACTGCTGGAAGTTTTAATTGGTTTCATAAGCTCAACTCTTTTTAGATGACCTGCAAATTTGAAACAAAGGGACATACGGATACATATTTATAAATCAAAAACAACATCATGTATGTGTGTAGACTTAAACATGTGTTGACCTTAACATACATGATCAAAAAATAGTTCAAGACAGCTGTAGTTGGAAAATGTGGTCAATGACAACCCACAAATGTTAGGTTAAGGATGCTAAGTGTGTACAGTGCCCATGTTTCTTTCAGTTTCTTCTCCTGTCTAACATTCAAATAAAAAAACCTTCAATCTCTACCAACCAAGAACTTTGCAGTTTATGAACAACACAATAAATAGTTTTATCTGTGCTTTAGTTCTACAAGTACTGTCAAATATTTGCCATGATGACTGTAAAGCTTTCCTAAACAATATATTTTGTAACTAAGCATTTAGCTTTAAAGGGGTAATTATGAAGTAGAGCATTTATTTGTAAAGCAAACAAAAGAGTAACAGGCTGCTTTGTTTATTCTTTAGCTGTTTTCCCACAGTAATTAACATAATCCCAAAAATTACAGAACAAAAAAAACATTTAAGCTTTTCCATTTCCAAAATTTGATTAAATTCCCAAGCACACATTTTTTAAAAAACACTGAAAAATAAGTATAAACAATCATTCCATTTGTGAAGCCCAGATCAGGTGTGTACTAGGAAAGGCACTTGAGAATATGCTACAGTTCCACTGGTTGTTAGCAAGTGCTTGATTGCGCACATAGATGTTTTTCTACATAAAGATGAACCCTAAAATTACATTAGATTTTCTCATGGATGGGGTGATAGATCATATTCCCCTCTCCAGATGTGGAATAACACTCTCTAGCAATGAAAGCATTGCACAAGTGCATTTGTGGAAGTTCATAATCTGTCCCAAGTTACTTACCAAGTATTCTTAAATTTCTTTCCAAAGCCGGAGAGATGGAAAATTATGATACCATCTGGAAAAGGTGAGTTCAGTAGTCACAAATCTAAAGAAAGTCCTAGCCAGGAGAATGGGTCATTTAAAGCATCCTTGAGAAAACCACCTTTGTTCAGCAGGCTACAATGAGACAGAGACAGAAAGAAGGTGGCTTACACTGAATTCATGAGTGAGATAGATAAACTCATTGCAGAATTCAAACATAGGGTAAAGGATGATTGCTTCCTATTAAGGAAACAATCTGCTCTGGTCATGGTTTCGTTAGTAGGAAGCAATGATTTACCATGTAACATGTTACCACAAAGAAGGTAGTGAGCTATTCTGTGTCCTTTGGGAAAAGAACAAGAAGAAAAGGGCATGAAATCAACACAGGAAAACTAGATTGGTTATGAGGAGAAGTGTCCTAAAAATAAAGAAAAACCCTCCTGGGAAAACTAACTATGAGAGAGAAAGTAAGCCAAATCCTGGAGAGCACAGTTTATATTCAGTTGAGCTGAGCTGAGCCAAGGGAAATTAGCAGGAAACCTGTGAGATGTGTTAGGATTTTATGATCCTGGGGCTCCATCATGGCATTCACTTGCACTTTCTTCTACAGCATTTTGCAGCAGTGGAGCCTGAAGGCAGCAAAAATGGCTGTGGGTATGTGACAGGAGGGAAATCCCCTCGGCTAGAGAACTTTCTGCCGTCAACCTTGTTTCCAGAATAGCTCCAAGCCTAGTTCCCAGCCTGAGCTGAAACAGTTCTTCCAGATCTCCTCCTCTTTGAACAGTCCAACATTAGAGGCATATTTCGTTTTCCCAGGCTACTCTTCCTTTTAGTGTATAAAGTTATGCACTTTAGTGTTTGGAAAGCTTCATTATGCTATTACAAAGATACAGAGTTTAATTGCCCATGCATGCTGCTGACTCCCAAATCCATCTCGTCTCCCAGTCTTAACTAAGAGCTTTTACTATGTGAGGATGTTCCCAGAACCAGGAGCACACATAATTCCAAATGACGATCTGGCTAGGAGGAGGGATATGAGAATGAGATGTGCAGCTTTATTCACCCTGCTAGATCTCATGCAAAACAGCACCACACGATGGTCAACTCCATCAAATACTGTCAACAGATCTAGCTACGTTAGCATAGTAATTAGACTAAAATTTTATAGCTAAAAGAAGATGGCCCACCAGAGCAATCACCGTTGTCTTGGTGTAATATCTTCATCTAAAGCGTGAAAATTTTTGGCAGAAAACAGGCAATAATAGGCCCCTCTTGGTTATGCCCCCTCAAAAGCTATCTTTTGTTTTATATGTATCTCAACTTCTAGCTAAAGGGAAGTGTGTGATGAGCAGTGAAATTGCTTCCAAATCTTAGGCTAGCCAGCATGCATCCTACATCCAGTATAGAATATTTGACCTCATTTTCCTTAGACTGCCCCTGTAATAATACCTTGCAGAGGTGCAAAAGCATAGGACAGTACTGAGACTTGGCCATATGTGAATCATTACACAATGACCAAACATCTGGGACTAATGCCCACACTAGATTTAAAAAAAAAAAATCTGTAGTTCTCTTTCCTACTATATAGTGTCTGGTTGTCAGTCTGCCTAGTCTTTATTCTACTTTCCACCCTCATTTGCCCTAGAATTTCTCACTAACTTTTTTTTTCTGGCACATATGAATACCATAATGTCATAATTTGCTCAATGTTTGAATCCAGGCTGTCAGAATGGGTTCAAAATATATCCATTTGTCCTAATAAGCAATGCAAACATTCAACAGGTAGTACAATGCTGACGCTGGCTAAGAGAACTCTATACTGTTTTATTTCATTCAATCCTCCTTTATCTGTGCTTCAGGGCAGGTGCCAGACTGTCATGTCACAGTATTTCTGCTTTTTATTCCAGGTATTTTAGGATGGAAGAGGAACCAGAACACTGGAATTACATATTTAATGGTATGGTGTCTTGTTTCAACGGATTGTGAATTACTTTGGCGGCACACTCATTTTCATGTATCAGTTCGTTTCTCTGTCGATCTATATAGACAGCTTGTCAACAGATGTTGAATCAGTGCAGAACTTTCTACTATCAAGAGTGCTGTTGGGAGTAAGAGAATTTTGTTTGTCTCATATTTAGAGGATGTGTAGAGACCAAAGTGCAATATTCAGCTCTTACGTTTCTGACATTTAGTAGTCATGTAAAAGATAGTAAAATTGCTCTAAGAGGGGTTATGGTGGGTTTTTTTTCAGTCTGTGTAATGCCTAAGAGTAGTCAGTCATAGCTGAGAAATACAGACTCTACAGTAAGAATGGAGACGATCTGCTAATGTCCCTTCAGTCAAAACTGAAAGACAAGCATGAAGAACATACTCTTCAAGATCTTTATGAATGCCTTTAAAGCATTTAAATCAATCAGTTAAGAAATTCACAATTAATTTTGTGTGAACACCGTGATACCGGTAACTGAAACACCAAAGAAACTGTCTCCCGGCTAGGCACTCTAATACAATAGGCTGTTCTTTTCCAGGAGGTACCATAATCAGGCATTATTTGGCAGAACAAAGATAAATATTTCCCCTTCTCTAGAACTGGGCAAACTAGAAATTACAATGTTACACAGCTTTTACAAACACTGTTCAAAAGGCCTGGAAAAACAGACCTCTTTTGGAATTTTCTCATGAAAGTGATGAAGGCTTTCAGAGGAACTTTCTCCTTGCTTTACAAATCACATTTCAACAGAAAGCCTTCTGATGCTATTTAAGGACCTCGTTCATTCATTTGTGGTCTGTGACTCTGTGGCAGGGTAGTGGTCTTCAAATCTCATTTTTGGAGTAAGATGAGACATTTTTGGTGAAAGTGTGACCTCCTGATTTTTAGATGGGCTGTCCAGGAAGACAACATAGGACAACTCACATAGGATGATGTGGTGGGTTGACCCTGGCTGGATGCCAGGTGCCCACCAAAGCCGCTCTATCACTCCCCCTCCTCAACTGGACAGGGGAGAGAAAATAAAACGAAAGGCTCATGGGTCGAGATAAGGACAGGGAGATCACTCAGCAATTACCATCACGGGCAAAACAGACTCGACTTGGGGAAAAAAATAATTTAATTTATTACCAGTCAAGTCAGAGCAGGATAATGAGAAATAAAACCAAATCTTAAAACACCTTCCCCCCACCCCTCCCTTCTTCCCGGGCTTAACTTTACTCCCAAACTTTCTACCTCCTCCCCCCCGAGCGGTGCAGGGGGATGGGGATGGGGAATGGGGGCTTGGGTCAGTTCATCACACGTTGTTTCTGCTGCTCCTTCCTCCTCAGGGGGAGGACTCCTCACACTCTTCCCCTGCTCCAGCGTGGGGTCCCTCCCACAGGAGACAGTCCTTCACGAACTTCTCCAATGTGAGTCCTTCCCACAGGCTGCAGTTCTTCATGAACTGCTCCAGCGTGGGTCCTTTCCATGGGGTGTGTCGTGGTTTAACCCCAGCTGGCAACTAAGCACCACGCAGCCACTCGCTCACTGCCCCCCCACCCCTGGGATGGGGGAGAGAATCAGGAAAAAAACCTCGTGAGTTGAGATAAAGACAGTTTCATAGGACAGAAAGGAAGGAAAAACAATGATAATGATAATAATAATATGACAATAGTAATACTAAAAGAATTAAACTATACAAAGCAAGTGGTGCACAATGCAATTGCTCACCACTCGCCAACGATGCCCAGTTAGTTCCCGAGCCACGATCCCCCCTCCCAGCCAGCTCCCCCAGTTTATATACTGGGCATGATGTCATATGGTATGGAATAGCTCTTTGGCCAGTTTGGGTCAGCTGTCCTGGCGGTGTCCCCTCCCAGCTTCTTGTGCCCCTCCAGCCTTCTTGCTGGCTGGGCATGAGAAGCTGAAAAATCCTTGACTTAGTGTAAACACTACTTAGCAACAACTGAAAACATCAGTGTGTTATCAACATTATTTTCCTACTAAATCCAAAACACAGCACTATACCAGCTACTACGAAGAAAATTAACTCTGTCCTAGCTGAAACCAGGACAGGGTGCAGTCCTTCAGGAACAGACTGCTCCAGCATGGGTCCCCCGCAGGGTCACAAGTCCTGCCAGCAAACCTGCTCCAGCATGGGCTCCTCTCTCCACAGGTCCACGGGTCCACAGGTCCTGCCAGGAGCCCGCTCCAGCACAGGCTTCCCACAGGGTCACAGCCTCCTTTGGGCATCCACCTGCTCCGGCGTGGGGTCCTCCACGGGCTGCAGGTGGATATCTGCTCCACCATTAACTCCATGGGCTGCAGGGGGACAGCCTGCCTCACCATGGTCTTCACCACGGGCTGCAGGGGAATCTCTGCTCCGGCGCCTGGAGCACCTCCTCCCCCTCCTTCTTGACTGACCTTGGTGTCTGCGGAGTTGTTCCTCTCACATCTTCTCACTCCTCTCTCTGGCTGCAACTGCTACCCCTGTAACTTCTTTTCCCTTTCTTAAATATGTTATCACAGAGGCGCTACCACTGTTGCTGATGGGCTCAGCCTTGGCCAGCGGTGGGTCCGTCTTGGAACCTGCTGGCATTAACTTTATCAGACATAGGGGAAGCTTCTAGCAGCTTCTCACAGAAGCCACCCCTGTAGCCCCCCCGCTACCAAAACCTTGCCACGCAAACCTAATACAGATGGGATCACAGGAAGCCTGTAGTCCAACCTCCAGCACACGACTGGGTCAGCCATGGGGTCAGGCCAGGTTGCTCAGGGCTTTATCCAGTCTTGTCTTGAAAACCTCCATGCATGGAGCCTGCAAAACTGGATATATTTCGATCTAAGATGTAAATGTACCATATAATAGCATAAGAACATACACACCCCCTGCTCACCCAGTGCTAGGGCAGAGGGAGTAAGAGAAGGGGAGCTAATCTTAACCTTCCCATTTACACCTGTGACTGGAAGCCTTCACCAGCCTTTTAAATACAGAATGAATTCACTTTTTCAGAAAATCCATTTTCAGGACATCCTGAAGCATTTCCCAGCCCTGCAGCACTTGACAGACTAGGAGCTGCCATTTGAAGAACATTTTAGAATTGGAGCAAGATAATGCACAAACCTTCAGAAAAAGAGATTGCAGCTACTGTTTTCTTTTGGACATCTTTTGAGACAGGAGTCCATTAGAATAAAATAGCTTCACAGTTAACTCATTGAAGTGTTTAAGTCAAGCTGGGTTTATTTTTAGGGATTTCTTAAAAATGAAACTTTGTAATAGCTGAAGAACAACAGATACTTTGAATTGCCTAATATTTTTGAATGAGCACACAAATTGCTAAGAAAGGCTTTGATAATTACCCCAGCATGCCAGTTACTGAGCAAATGAATTTTATACCAAGTTGCTAGCAGTTTTTTTAAAGAAACAAGCAAATGCCCCATAGCAATCCCTAGTAGAGGCAAATTTTAGCCTCCTAACTGAGAAAAGGAGCATGTTGTAGGTGGTGTATTTCTAGCTAATTAGCTGAAAATTAAAAAAGCTGAAAGAAATAAAATGAAACTACTTGCTGAATGGTTTATGCCCTGGAGCAAAAGACACCTTCATAATGATATAATGCTTTTAATCACCAAAGGTTTGTCTAATCGGCTCTATATTGATATACAACACACAGCACTGAAACTGTGCCAATGTGGCTCATCCCAAAATTCACTGCAGTAAATGATAATGGCACTTGGAATGAATTTGCCTAATCTGAAAAACCCTCTACAGGTCTAATCCTTCCCCTTTGGAAAAGAATCAGGCCAAACCGGCACAGTTTTGTCACAGCTGCTACTCGAGTCATGGTTTTCATATTAAATTTTTCTTTAAACATAAGACTCCTGACTTCTGACTCCTTGAAATGTGTATATCTGTGTAGGTGGCTGAGCTAGCTTTGCCGTTAACTTTGAAAAATGTCAAATGGAAACCTGGGCTGCGTGGAAAGTTCAGCAAGAGCGAGGGGTTTCCTAACAGCTCACAGCAGTGGCGCACGTGGTTTCTGTCCCACCTCACGTGGGGGAACGGTCCGAGCGCCCACGCGGGATTTAGGGGGCTTACACAGTGTGCACTAGCAGTCCACAGAGAAGCAGTTGTGAGCGTGGGTAACTGTGGCCTACCCTCCACACCAAACTTTCCCCCGTGGCTGCCGCTGCTAAGCTGAGACGAAAATCTACACGGATAACGTGCTTAAAGAGCCTAAATTGGTCTTACTGTAGAGTAAAGGTGTTTTTATTTCAGTGAATTGACCTGTAATTTTTGGCAGGTTTAAATTTCAATTCATGACCTGTTATCTTTCTTCTGTAACTGCACTGACTACTCCTGTTACTGCTAGGAGGCATCACCACCCAGCCGCTGTCTCACTGCTTTCAGAAGATGACTCTGCTACTTTAACCATTGAGCTGCTTGTCTACCAGAAGTCATAGGAAACATGCAGAAACCTGCCAAGAATAGGGTTGCTGATGTAGGCGCTGGCTCCACACCAACCCTGCTGACACAGACAGACTGCCGCCTTTCGTAATTCGTTTCTTTTTTGCTACATGCCAGGCTTCAGAAGGTGATGATTACATTTACATAGTTGATGAGCTTCCTAATCCAGTGTCTAATTTCACCTGCATGTTGAATTTTTAATCTTGTGAAGATTCTTAAATCCATAGCTGGAATACGCCTTCTGCACTGGAAGAACCTGTGGTGGAAGAAGTATTATATAAGCTAAATGCATGGGGTTTTTTTTATTAAGTTGTAAAACAAGACTTGGCTTTATCCCAAAGCAATTAATTTATTCCTTTAACTGAAAAAAAAAATCAAGACATCTGATCTTTTCAGTGTTATATATAACTTTAATCAGTTGATGGATACAGCCTGAGTAGATCAATCTGAAGAAATATGTCTGCAGCATGTACTTATTGAGTGAAATTAAATCTACAGCACTCAGAAGGTTAATCTGTATATCCTTATTAGAAGCTTCAGTGACCTTCATTACAATCTTCTGAGTGTATTACCTCAGGAAACTAAAATTCAGTAGGCATGTTGTTTTTTTCTAAAATCTCACTAGCCATCAGGGACTAATAGATCTGTAATCTAAATATGAGGTTGCCTTTTTTTTGCTAGGGCATATGGTTATCATAGTATCACATGCCTGCCAAGTTGTCTAAAAGGGGAAACGTGCTCAACTCTTGTGAAATAGCAAACAACCGGCATATTCTGCTTTTAAACCTATTATTTCCCTCCCTCCTTCCTCCCTTTCTATTTCTACTAGGGAGCCAGACAAGCTACAGGTGTGAGGGATAGTCTTTACTCACGAGAACTTTAAAAGTGGATCCATGGTTGGCTTTAAAGGAAAAGACGGAAAAAAATCTTTGCTCCCTGGGTTTGCTCTGAGCTGCTAGCTTCTATAATGAACTGTGACTAGGGAGATCCTTAAGTGAGATAAAAGAGAGAAAATTTATAGCACCACGGTGAGGCTATATGTACTCACACAACCCAAACTAAGCAGGAGGAGGATGGCTTAGCACTTGGATTGGAAATCCATAGGGAACACCCCTGCACACAGGTCTTGGCTGCCTATGGCTGCTACAGATCCTGGAGCACTTTTCAATGAACATGTGTTATCCCCAATGTCTAAGCTCTGGTTGGGGTAATTACACTCTGCTTAGTTAAATCCCCCTGGAAATCAGAGCAGCACACAGCTCTCTACTATCTGCTCTGAAACACTGTCTTGAGCTGTTTGGCGATGTTCAGCTTCATGCCGAAGGTAGTTGTGCTTTGCTGGTTGGCGAAGTGATCCCTGTGTGCCGGCTGTAACAGTATGTGAGATGATTTGAGACCTGTTAGGGTAAAAGATGTTGTAAAAACGTGAAGCATTACATTACTGTTATTCCAAGAAAGGCCTTACGCCATAAGTGAGCGATGGGGCAGTGAATCAGGGAGTATTTCAGAAGTAAATGCTGGGGTAATTCTAGGGACACAGCACTGCAGCGAAATGCCTGAAGGCGAGAGCCGGACAGAAGTGGTTTGAGTGCAGCTCTGGAAAGTCAGAACTCCTCTGTGCTTACCTCATCTTAGCAAGAGCTAGAGCTATTTTTTCAGGGACTTCCTTGAAGAAACGTAAGCTAAGCAATGTGCCCGTTAAAGAGAGATAATGTCATTTATCTACATGGCAGGTCTATTGTCACAATAAGCTGATGATGTTTGCAAGGCACATATGAAGTGCTAATAAGCACTAATTAGATATTTTTCTCTGCCATCCCGTTTCCCACAGACGACAATAAAGTTTTTACGCTACCTGTTTCAGTAGCTAATTACAGCCATGATTTGCCTCTACCTGGCAGCTTAGATGATACATTTATTTGCCAGCGTAGGGAGAGCCTAGCTCTGGATATGCAACAGCAAACAAAACGTGTTAGCAAAGCGCTTAATCTCAGGGGCGCTCCCAGGCAGGAAGGGAGTGCAGCTCCCCGCGCAATGACGCGGGCTTTGCAGACAGAGCAGCGGCCGGGCAGGCGGGCGAGCAAGCGTTGTGTTTTCCCGCCCCCGCGGGGACCCACCCGCCCAGCACCGGGGTGGGGTGGGGTGGGGTAGGGTGCCCCGTTCAAGGCGGGGGCCCTTCCCCAGCCCGCCCGGCCCCAAAGTTTTGCGGTGAAAGTTTGCGTCTCGGCGCCGCGGCAGAGGCGCCTCCGGCGAGCGGCGGCGAGCGGCCGGCAGGTGAGGGGCTGCCGCGGGGGCTCCCACCCGGGCCGGTGGGTGGGTGGGTTTGCCGCGGGATTTCCTCCCCGGCCCCGCAAGCAGCTGCTCCCCGCCGGCACCGCCCAGCCCCGGGGCGCAGGGAGTTTTCACCGGCGGGAGCGGGAGGAGGCATCGGAGGCAGCGCGGTCGCCCCGGTACGTTTATCGCGGACCGGCCGTCGGAGACGGGGGTGGCCCGGGGTGAGCCCCTGCTTCGTCCGCCCCGGCTCTGCGGCGCGTCCGTGGCAAGGGGCTCCTAGCCCCGGAACCGGCCGCCGAGGGTCGCCTCCGCTCGGAGAGGGGGGGCTGCGGCTCGTCTCGGGCGCCCAGGGCTCCGGAGCGTCCCCAGAAGTTGAGGGGAATGCTGAGCCCCCCGGTGCGGCACCGTGCGAGGCAGCGCTCCGCAGACCGACCAACTTTTCTGCTGAGTCCTCACATCCCCCCCCCCCCCCCCGTCCCCCCATCGTCGCACAAGGGGAATCGGGAATTCAGGGCACGTCTCCAAAATAAAAAATTGGCTAATATTGCCTGTGCGTTTTCAGACAGTAGAGTGAATGATTGGGGCAGACTGTGAGTCTACTTGGCATGCTGGTAACACTTCGGTTCACTGCAGTCAATAAACAAGATCGTGTAATTTCACCAATTTAAAAAAGGGAAGATCTTTGTTTGACACAGTCCTTTTCCTAATCTCCCCTATCCTAAGAGGGGGAAGAAAGTCCACCTCCAATCCTGCTAGAAGATTGAGAGCCATCAAGTTGCTGTTTTGTGAGCCCTGTTTCTGTTTAACTTCCCCAAATCCAGGTGACTTCCATGGGACTGCTCGCTGACTTCAAGCAGTGCTTCAGGCAGGTAAGAGCTCAGCACGCCAAACCTGTCTTTGTCTGCTGAGGTGCAGTAGGGTCCCCCAGTCCTGACTGGGAGCTGTTATGAAGAATAATGCTGCTTTTTCCTTTTTGAAGGAAGATGTCCTGCAACTGTAGAATGAATCCCGTGGTAATGAATATTCTGGTAAACTGGTGAAGTTCCATACCCATCACTTTCAGTACTGGTGCGTCTTCTCTGTTCGCTTTCAGTAAGCAAAACTTTTCATCGTGCTGATGTGTTTACATACTCATGGGTAGGACAGCTCTGCATTTATCTGTTGTTAACACAAGCATAGCTTTTGTTTGTTTCTTTATAAAGAGTAATTATCAGAACTGCAGCGTTAAATTAACCTACAAGTGGCTGAGGGTTGCTGTGTGGATTAAACTGATATGGTCTGAAGTTCAATAGGATTTGTGGTGAAGGAGCAGGACCAGGTAAATGGTTGCATTTGTGCATGTTCTCAGAAGCAGTGCAGGTGCTATAGACTGCTTTCAGTCACCTAGTACCATTCCTATGGAAAGATTTAATGGCATCAGAAATGAATATATGCTTCTTTACTAAAATGAGTCTTGTTTACATCCATTGCTTCATTAAAAGGAGTTTTTTCTTTGGAACTATATTGAAAGGATAATGAGGAACTAGTGACTTTAAGAGATTAAAATGGCCAAATCAAATGCAGACCATATTTTCTTTGCCACGTTATTAATTTTGTATAACATGTTATATGCTATAAAGTGCATTAATAACAAAACATAATTGCTGTAACAACATTGTGGTCTGCTATGTAACAAGGGAGAGTAAAGTAGAAAATGTTAAATATGTGCAACTTGGCTGAGTGGGAAATTACTTGGGTGATGTTGATGTTTGGAATTTCCTGACTGCTCTTGAAATTTTTAAATTTTTAAGCTCTATTTTTTTAAAGGGGCTTTATTGTTTCAGGATTTTCAGTGGGTGAGTGAAAGATGCTCGCTTTGTTTAAACAGCTCTCTCCTTGGAAAAGAAATCCCTACATATTACATACAAAATATTTCATTATTTTTGTCTTATGGAACTCTAATAAAATTCTCTTAACTTGATTTGCAAGGTTGGTAGGTAGTAATCTTCTGTTATTGCCAGTGATAAAAGTTGCGCAGGCCAGATGGTGTCTTCAGTTACACTTCGACACAACCTTCTTACAAGCAGCTCTTCAGGTAAAGAAGTTGCTGAGGTGTCAGCAGGACAGATGTACCAGTGGGCCTGGATGCTGGGTATCTCCCTATTTGGCACCAGGTACTGAAATACTGTCTGTCATGGGGTGAGAGAGAAACTCATCACTGCACTGCCCTGTCTGTACTCAGCCGCTGTAGTGAGGCCTGCCGGATTCTTAACCATTCCTGCCCACCTGCCCCGATCCCCCCAGTAGATTCCTGTAGACAGGAAGGGCTACATTATGGGAATTTTGGTTTGGTTTTTTGTGGTTTGTGGGGTTTTTTTTATTTCTACAAACTTTCTCAGCAGCACTGAGTTTGGTTATATTGATCTGGTTACATATTTAACTCAAATTTCTGTAAGGACTTTGACTTCACCCAACCATAATACTCAGCGTAACTTGCTGGAGAGAGAAAATGGCAAATATTGTATGTTTATTCCTAGCAACCATTGGAATAAACCAGAATGAAGAGCAGCACTGCCTGATATGAGGAACTGTGCAAGCATTGTTAAGAGCTGGAGCTGTGCCTTGCGCTAGTTGTTGTGAAGCCTGAAAGTTGAGATGTGGACAGTGGAAAGGTGATCCTGGAGGATCACCTACGCGTGAAGTAGGACACAAGCTAACAGATGAGAAGTGAGGGAGGAGGGGGAGCGTTGAAGTGAGAAGATATCCTTCCCTCCTTCCCTCCTTCTGCTGACTGAGCTGCAAGTAGCCTGGGCCAGTGTCCAGCAGGACGTTCCTCAGTGCAAAATTTTCTTGCTGTGATACTCCAGTGGAGGCATCAGAAAATGTATTGCTTCTTGAGGGAAGGAAGGAAGGAGGGAAGAAAAAAAAAAAAACCATGTGTGGGGTTGCAGTAGCTTTCTGTGTCCTTTTTCTCATTTTGTTTTCATTAATTCAGTTGTGTCTAAGGAGATGCTGAGTGGGTGGGAATTCGTGGTAACCCACAGTAATATGAATGCTTTGACCATTATAAAGAGCATCTGTTTTTTTCATCAGTGTTCTGCTGGCTAACCACTCATCTTGATCATCTTTTTTTTCAGGTGAAGGAAAAAAGGTGGAGGGGAATTTAAAAGAAAGGTTTCTAAATAGTTCGAGGCAATCTAATGTTTTGCTTTTATATGTTTTTGATTGTGGAGCTCGGTGATGGTGAGGGTAATAGTGGCAAGGAAATCTTAAGTTAGCCAAACATACTGCAACCAGATGCCATTGGTTTTGTGTGGTCTGGAATAGGAAGAAGCCAGGAACGGTACCTGAGTGCTGGAGGTGCCTCTCCTCAGCTGCAGGTGTATTTGCTTGCCAGAAAGAGAAAGGTGGACGATGTACTGAAATGAGGAATCATGCCAAAAGCAGGAGATGCACTCTTCCCCATTTTTGGGTGGCTGTGCTATGTCAATTGCTTGTGTTGGCCCTGTACAGGAATGTGCGTCTTTGAACTGGACCCAAAACACAACAGGAAAAATGCAAGGCTTTTGCATTAGTGGAATGCGGATTCGTGAAACTCTTAAATTTAACAATGATATTAAACAATTTGGCCTCAGAAGTGAATGATTATAAACTTGTAAAGTTTCTAAATTTTTGCTGCAAAGAGGTTTGTGTTGTCATCTAAGGCATGTAGTGTTGTTGTCTGCCAGATTAACTGTTTCTCTATGATGGATAAGAACAATATGTAGTAGTCTCTCCCCAATACTCAAAAGGACTTGAAATTTTGGGGCGCATGGGTCACTATGATATTGTCTGTGAAGGCTTGAGTTGAAACGGATGGGACATTGGGTTCCCTACTTCCAAAAGAGATGGGGGGGAGGTTGGCCTAAAGAAAGAATAGAGTTCAGCATAGGTGAGAGGGACACAGCAGTTTCTTAGGCTACATTAGTTTCCCGATAGCAAGCATCCTATTCAGCCGGATGGTCAAGCTATCACCCAGTGCAGCCATGTTGCCTAGGACTGGGAGCAAAGAAAGATTTACAGCTTAAGTAGGGATGCTGAACCTCTGTCTGGATGCAGCTGATCTCTTTTGAAAATACTTAGGTTGAAAGTAATTGCTTGTTGGCTCTTCCTTCACAGCCACAAGAGAGCATTCATCTTGATTAAAGAATATTTGCAGGTATTTCCTCTTTGCCAGGACACTAGAGAGTGTTATCCATGACCGTTGCTTTTTAATACTAAAGGAGCAAATTTGTCAGTGTTGTGTGGCCATTTTTCAAGTTCTTCTAGAAGACTCATAGACACAGACTTTTTTTAATGTTGCTATCATTTTTTCATATGTGGGTTACAAATCACTATGTTAAATAAATTAAACTGCTTATTCACGCTGAAAAGCCTTTAAAAATCTTAAAAGGTAGCAGAATAGCTTCAGATTTTGGATGAGTTTGATGTATTTAGTCTAACCTGTGCTAAAATAGGTAGTCTTAATTAAAACTAATGTTACTCTTGTTTAAAACTAATCTTAAAACTTAGCCAACACATAAACAAAGAATACAGTTTCATATAAATTTAAATAAACTAATTGCAAGCAGCATGAAAACTTCATACAAAGATAATTGTAGTGACTGTGATGATGGAGTAAATTGGCTTTAGGGTGTGTTCGGTAGTTTAAAAAAAAAAAAAATGCACCTTGAACTTCTGTTTCCTTTTAGGAATTTCTATCCACTCAAAACTGAAACAACCCTAGTAGAAAAACATCTGTTTTCTTATTCGCAGACTAAATTGCTTGGAAGTGCTCCTGATTTTACTGTGCATCTGCAAGGTGATGATGCAGGGCTTGTAGATGGTGCTGCATGCAACCATGATGGTGTTTGGGCAAGGTCAGCTGTATATCCTATGCCATCACGCGTCATGGATGCATGCAATGGCTGGTATTGCTAAAGGAAAAACCATTGGCACTATTCCTTGGGTAAATCCTTTGTGGGCTGCAGTTTGATTAAACCAGTGTTTCCTGACTTCCTTTGGCAGTAAGGTCCCCGCTCCTTTCTGGAGCAGTTTTTAGCTAGATGAGCTTTCTGAATGTTACTGTGCAGGTGTGTAAGCCCTCATGGTGGTGGCAAGAGCTGGCCAGCCAGGGATGATGAGAGCAAGTGGCTGGAGAGAGCAGCAGTGCCAGCCTACACGTCGGAAATGTTCGTGGAGATGTGGTGTGAGATACTTTGCTTTCAGCATCATCCATGTGGCCTGAGAAAACTTTTCTTGCCCACTCAAGGACACTGGTTTTCAGAAAGGAGGGCTGAAAATGCGAGAGTTTTGTGTAGTCAGAGATGGAAACAAGTGACAAAACCACAAAAGCAGGCTTATTTGGAAGCACGCCACTGTTCATTGTGTGTGTCTGGATTGCTTGCTTTTTTGTTATAAGAGAGAAAGTTATGAATCCCCAACAACTTTTCCAAAAGAAACTGATAGCTGCTTTCTAGTACCTGCAATTTAATTTGTTTCTTTCAAAGATACTCATTCAGACCTTCATGTCTTATTTATTTGGCTTTTTTTTTTTTTTTTTAATCCAGATGCTGTCAATGTCCTGTTACATGAACAACACAGCTTTTGTCTGGGGGAAAACAGAAGAGGTTTGTATTCGTTGGTCCTTTGACTAATGGTTCTTGAAGTATTGCTTATGCTGGGAAGCTTCTGTCTCGTCAGCAGAGTGATTTCTGAAGACGTGCAAACAGTGCATTTGCTGCAGGACTCAAGTTAGGTGCAAAGACCTAAGTAAACCTTTTAGCGTAGATGAGGAAGACTGCAAGTCTGAGAATGCTGAGCACACTGTAGGAAAAGGTGCAAGCGATAACAGCTAACAAAGAGCTGGCTGGAAGGAGGCTCCACTACCCACACCCTTGCAAAAGGCATTTCACAGAGAATTCCCCAAGCATTTTCTTTGGTTTTGCCCAATCTTCACTGCTTCCTTCCAATCCTGTGCATCATCACAATAGCTGCAAACAGGTACACGTATGTAATGTGTAGAAAATTCCACCTCTGCAGAATCAAGGCAGAAAGAACTAGATGGAATAAAGCACCTACTCACCTTCCTTCCATGTTCCAGGTTCGAACCAGATACTTTGTGACCCATACAAAAAAGACTTCAGACAGAACATTTACGTTCTGTTAATGTCTAGCTATCTGTCTTCTACAGAACAATTACATATAAAATGATTAATATTTAAACTCTGGTTTACGTTTTCTGCAGGCAAGTTTATGCTTCAGAGAAGTGTATAGTTTTAATGGCACAAATTGGAAAAAAATTCTGTAAAGTTCTGAATACAGTTTTGTTGTTCTTGAAATCTTTTCTTTCTTTCTAACATAGTTATTTTGTTCATTCAACAGCTATTTTTAATGAGAGTTCCTGCTAAGCCTCATGTGTATGTGTATTTTTAGAAACTCAGCAGTTATATCTATAACAGTGCTGAGTTATTTAAAAATACAAACTTGTGGAACACACAGTATGTTTCAGAATAACTGTTAAATGCCTGCATTTTCTTGTTCTGTTTATTTGGATGCACGTGTACTTTAGCTCTGTTCTTTTAACGGATTTCTCTTTCAAATATTTTTCAGTAGGCTGTCTTCCTTTAAAAGCTTGAGTTTTTCCTTGCATTCTTTGCGGTAGTTTACCAGACACTTCCACCAGAAATGCACTCACAAGGGTGTCCATTGTGTTGAATTTTAATACTTTTTCTTTTGCTGTGCGGGCCGGTTTCAACAGCTGCTCTTCAGCTTCTAGTAACACGCTTTCAAAGCGAATACATTCTGATTCAGGTTAAGGAGTTGGCTTTTTTATGATCCACAGTGTCTGCTATGTTCTGTTGTTACAAACAGAATTTTATGGCCCCGTTGTGGCAGGTGCAGGGTATCGGGTAAATTACTTCCTTTTTCTGGGCCCTCTGCTATGCAAGAAAGTAATCTTTTTGGTAAGGTTTTACATTTGATCTCATTTCCATTGAACTTAGTGGCAAGAATTGGGTGGCAAGAATCTCGACAAGTCCTTCCCATGTTGCAAAACAGCTGAGTAAAAAGATGATCCGTTGCTTCCCTTCCTGCTGCGTTACTGACATGCTGACGTTCCCTAACCCTGCAAAATTCAACTTGGATTCATGTTTGAGGGTAAACATCAGAGTATGACTCCCCGAAGTGTAGGCTGAACTGATGCTGCGGCACTGCGAGCGGAGTCGTCGTGTTGTGGGGGTGACTGCAGGCACCCTTCCTCGGGCGCGCAGGGTCGCGCAATCCAGAAGCAGGGGTGCTGGGTTGCCCGTCACAGGGGGCTGGCAGCACTGGGGTGCAACCCGGCCACCTGGGGGGTCCTCCAGCTGCTGCTGTAGCTTCTCAGCTGTGATGGTTGATGGGCAGTGATGTACTGGTGTGACACCCAGCTGTCTCGTCTGGGGCGTCACCTCCCTCCGTTAAGGCAGCGGGCCATGTCCGGCGATGTGGAGGTGGAATGGTCTCTGCAGCTACTTTGAGAAACACTTCCGCTTGAAACTCATCCCAGGGTAGAAAGATTGTTGAGATCGTGAACAGAAATCTAAGCATTGAAAGTAATAGCTTGTAAGAGCTCCAGCTTGCATATAGTATGCTGTTTACACAGTCTCTGTTGAAGAATAAAAATGTAACATGAGAACTAGCTCTATCTCTTGTTATTCCAGGTCGGTGTCTCAGGGGAAGATACTGAAGAAGATGCAGGCACGCTGAAAACTTCAGAAAAGTGAGCCATGTGTCCTTCTGAAAGCTGAAAAGTAGCCCCCTGATAGGGTCATGAACCTAAGACAAGTCTTTGTGTCTGTACTGATGTTTGGAGTAGCTGGTCTACTCCTCTTCATGTATCTGCAAGCTTGGATTGAAGAACAACATACAGGTACAGTAGGTTTTCTCTCTTTTTTTTAACGTAATTGCATCCCTTATTTAAAAGATGACTGTAAAATCTGTTGAATACATGTGGACAGTTGGGGGAAGTCCCCCCATTTGGCAGTAGAATGGCATTGAAAACAGACTTGTTTTAATTGCTACACTTCATATAAGCATTAAGAAATTTCTTGAGTCACATGAAAAGATGTCCCCAGCTACCTAATCGTATTGATCAGCTTCAGTTGCAAAAGCAAGTGTTGCAAAAGCATATTGTGTATGTGTGAAGCCAAACAAGTCCAGTTTAGAAATAATTCTGTATGATGATTTTCTGTGGGTTTTGTACATTATATTTTGTGTGGCAAAGAATTTTTTGGAGAATTACTGCTATGTCTTGTAGACAAAAGTCGTCTTCTAAGCAACAATGCTCATGTGGAATTATCCTGTCCCATTTTTTTTGTTGTGTGTTTGAGACAGAGTTAGATACTGGACTTAGAAGACTTTTTTATATATAGCATCAGAGTCATATTGCAACTTCAGGTAAATCTGTGTTAGCATTGGCTCAGGATTAAACTGAGTTGAATTTCTGTTGTTCCCCATTTACCATATTTTGGTTTGCACCACAGGTTAATCTAGATTCCTTTATGGATGAAACTAAACCAGGCTATTTACCTCAACCTCTACTGGATGCTCAGTTCACAGGATCAGTCTAGAGTTAGTCTGAAGTAAACCCCCCCTGAAATGTGTATAGCGTGGATGTCAGTAAGGTCCTTAACGCGCAGTGTTTTGCTCTGCAGATCCACTTCTGTTGTGCCGTGTTACTTGATGGCATATCCTTGATTTTGGTTGTATACTTGTTTCGTTTTGGTGTTTTGGTTTTGTTTGGTTGGTTGGTTTTTAGGGTTTTTTCCCCATTAACAATACGGAATGTTCCCAACTTGTTAAGAAGTCCTGACTTTTATGTCCTCTTGTCTCTATTGCTCAGCTTCCATTTCCTCTGTAAAACTCTTACTTTATAGTATGCTGATACCATTGTGAAGAAATATATCTGTAAAACCACATTAGTCTTCTGGCGTTATTGATCTGTGCTTTTATTCTGTATGAGCTGCTAGGCTCCAGTATGTTTTAGAGAACAGTGGTGAGGGGAGAATCTAGTGCATCATTCCTGTAGTTGTTTGACAATGACCTTGAGGGTTCTTTTAACTAAGTGCAATGATCACAACATTAATTTTGGCTTGTTAATGTTTCTGGGCTGGTCCAAGGTATTTACAAGCTTGTATTAACAAAACTGTTAGAAGAAGTAGTATAGGCTCCCTTTGGAAAGGCTGCCTTGTAATCAGCTGTTGACACAAGGGTGCTGGCAGAAAGAGCGCGCTGCGGGGGGAGTCTTCCTTGAAAATCTCTACTGTTGTCAGGAATGTTAAGGGCAGATATCCTTGCTTTCAAGGTAGTTCAGGAATGTAGATGATGACTGTAGATTATTGATTTATTTACTTGCTGACATTCTTCACATTCCTTGCATCTTTTCTTGTGCTGTAATTAACCTTTCTTTCCTCACATTGCTCTTTGTTGCTATTTCTCACTGGGTTTTTTTTTTCCACTCCTTTCTTTTGTCTGTATCTATCTACCATTAAAAGAAACAGGAAAAATATAATAACGGGTGAATTAGAAGATACTGTGTTCTTTTGGGCAAGCAGATGCTTTCTTTGGGGTTTTCTTTGATGTATTGCCATAATCATCTTCAGGAGAGAGGCTTCTCCTTGTACACATAAGTCATTTCCATGTGAAAACATTTCCGTAATAAAATGGAAACTATTGGAGAATAACAGAATGGTTAGTGAGCTTAAAGTGTGACTGCAGTTTTGAGTGCCCTTTTATCTCACTGGACTGCTGTTGTGACAGCACTTCAGCAAGATCCAAAAAAATGAATTTTGGCATGCTCTACAGTCGCTAGGTCATGCACGTCAGAAAGAGCATGGAGAAAATAATTCTTTGGTGTCTGCTTTTGCCTCTTCTTCCAATTTAACATGTAGAGAGCCATTCTTTTTTATTTCAAACACCTGTATTTCCTCTAAACCTTCTTCAGTTCAGTTCTCTAATGTTCTCCCCCTGTATGCTGCTTAAGAGTCGATACGAAATAAAACATATTTGCATATTCACAATATGCTTTAGTTATGGGCATTTTGCACTTTTTTTTTTTTCTCTTCTGCTGTGTTTTTCATATTGCCATGTGTTGTGCACTGTGGCTTTTTTGGGGATGAGCTGTGTCTGGAGAATCCCAAACTGACAAGTATCTTTACAAGGATTTTATGTGCTGCTTTAATCGTATCACTAGTTGCACAGCTGTAAGACAGCTAGTTTTAATCTGCAAGTGGCTAAGCATGTGATTTGATGTTCTATTAAGACATGGAAAGTGCACCTCGTGCTTCTCAACTGCCGTGCTGTGAGCCTGTAGAGACAAGTGTTTGTTGTAGGCAGAACTATTTTTATCTTCCACGGTGCCCTGCTCAAGACCTACAACATTCATGTTTGCATTTGGTTGCTGAAGGATGGAAAGTTGGCTGTGTTTGAGTTTAGAAAAGTATGTTTTGCACCAGTGAGGTGCTGCTGCCACCACTCCATTCCTATGAATATCTGACTTGGAGCCTTTATAAATCACAATCACTGGAAGAGATACTATGTTTTACTAGACTGTTGTTTGTAATGTTCATACTTATTTCTCAGGCTCTCCTAGCTGTGGTATGAATGATTCCCAATCAGATGTAGATTTTGTGGGGAATTGGAAAATCGTATGGTAATACCCTGTTCCTTATTAGTATTTGTCTATACTACTATATTAAAGTCAGACTATTTACTTTCATACTCACCATTCTCATTGCCACCTTTTCTCTTTCTCACTGTTCATAACTTTTCACACTAGACCTAATGCCACTTTTCTTTCATAGTTTTACTTCTTTCTCTTTTTTCCTCTTCTTTCTACTTGCTCTTCACATCTCTGGGATCTCAGCTGTGATTTGATTCCCCTGTTTGTCTTATTTTCCTCTAGACCTGATCTTCTCTAAGCATGTTTTTTTCTGATTTACTTTTGCAAACTTACCTCATCACTCAAATTTATCCAGCACAGGAACACCTTCACTAATCTTTCATCCTGTCCGTCTACTTCAGATGCACCCACAGGCTCAGCAGCTGGATGCGCCTCTCAGCGCAGCCATGTCTTCTGCTCCCTCCCACTGTGCTTGGACTCTTCAGATTATTCCTAGTCACGTTCATCATCCCTATACCTTAAAAAAGAGAAAATCTTTAATTTAGAGATGTCTAAGAAACAGCTGCTAGCTGCATGGTGGTCCTCTCTGATGGCTTTTCAGAAACATTAGCAGACTGAGAGAACAGGCGAGTTTCTTGGTTTGGCTCTGTGCGTGGAGCGTATAAAGACAGGATGATATATCCTTACTTAGATGTCGCAGAGCCCTTCTGTTGGGTGTCTTCAGTTCACCTCAGTGGAGTAGCGGGGAACAGACTTGTCAAGAATAGTCCAACATGAGTGTCAACACATACAGACTTCATCTGGCTGAAAACTTCATTGACATCAACACTGATAATGTAATATATATGGAGCACTTCAAGTTCTCCATGTATAAATATATTGACTTATATATAATTCATATACATAAATGAAGCTTGATGTGAATTCAACTAAATCCTACAGCTTTACTTGACAGTTCTCCATACAGTCTTGCATTCTTCAGTGAAAACATCAAATATTGTGGCACTGATTAAAAAGCAATTACTACTTATTACATGGTTAGTAATTTCTAGCACTGTTAATCTTATAAAGGGGAACCAAACTGCTGGGTCTCCCAGAGTTGATGTTGAGTTTTATACCATGAAGCACCTGAATTACGGGGGTGTGGGATGCAAAGGACACTTGCGTTTTAATCCTGCTATGGTATAGGTGTGAATTGGAGTTTTAAGTTAGGAATTCTAATTTTTTACTTTAAAACTCTTCTTTTTTTGAGGGGCTGATATGATTTAGTGTGACTAATTACTACAAAATAATTTGAGAATATCTTTGTGAATAGATCTGTATACTGGGCTACTTGTGTGCAGTTTTGTTGTGTGGGGTTTTTTTTCTCCTTAAAGTTTATGTAATTCTTTTTAGTCAAGTATGCCTAGTAAATTCATGATTATGAAGGACAACTTTGGTGTTTCATGGGGTGCAGTATGACCGCTAATTAATGTTAAGAAAGCTGCACTGCCTCTGTCTTCCCATAGATTTCTGGTTCCTCAGGGTAAGAAAGTCTGCCTCTTCTCTTTCCCAGCAGCTTCTTATCTCACCTTAAGGATACTGGGTTTTTTTCTGCATGCTTTCTCCTTGCTTTGCAGGGTACCAGTTTTGTAGTAGCCTGTGGGTGCTCAGGCATCCTTCTGCAGTCTGTGTGCTTTCCTGCAGTTTTGTGCATCCAGCTCCTGAGTAGCTTCATCACACAGACCTCATCCCCATTCCTCAGGCCACAGCTCTTGTTTTTGTGAAGAATCAGAATAAAAATTCAGATAAAAATCCCATTTTAAGAGAAGTTTGAAATTCCATGAACTGGCATGAGCTTTCTCAATTTAGTCTGCTATTGCTGTAGCCGTCCAGGCTGTATCCATACTACTCGGCGTAAGCAGGTGGGCTTTTTTCCCACTTTGCCAGACTTGGTAATCCAAGGGGATCTTTTGGGTCCTTTGGTAATCTGGTGAGATATTTGGAGTCCATGGAGCGAATGAATGTGTCCATACACACGGTACTATTTAGTTTTTGCTATCTGTGTGGGTTGATTTTTATTTAAACCTTGCCTAAGTGGAGCAACATTGATGTGGCTTAAAGGACAGTTCATATGCAAAGGCAACTGTTTACACAGAAGTAATAGTTTTCCCAGACAGTCTTCAGTAAATACATTAAACTAATATATTTGTAGAAACCAGGTTTGTAAATAAAGGAGAAAAGGACACTGCTCAATAACACTTATTAATCATGAATAATTTAGTTGTTTTAGTAACCTTGAAATATTTCTGTTGTCGAAGTCTTGGGTAGTTTATGGTTATGCTAACTGCTAACTATGCCTCCATGCTAACTGCTGGAGAACACCACTGGTATGGCAAGAAAATCTTCCTGGTTTACAATGCCCGGCTACTAATGAGGCTGTTCTAATGAGGCTGGGTGTGTTTAGGTTTTACCCTTCTGGTCAGAATATGCTGTATTCTCTGTGTAAAGTGTTTTTGTTTCTTTGCTTTTTTTAAAATCTACCTCATTATTGGATTGAAGCACAAAAGAAAGAGGATTCAATAGGATCAGTAAATGCTGCTTGGTGAGCAGTTATAGAGTTGTTGAAGTCCCAGAAATACTCCAAGATTTTATTAGGTGAATTTCACCATATGACATAAAACGGGTTTCCTTCCCCCCTGCCTTTAACTGGATGCAAGCTGTAGGGAGAAAACAATTGTCTTTGCACAAAAAATTCTATTAAGAAACAGGTAGAGATTGATACTTTGTCAAACCATAATGATCTAAAAAAGCAAGTAAAAGCTAAATATAAGAAATTATTGTTTTCAGAGCTAGTGATTGTAGAGTCTCACCCTATCTTCAGCAGTTGCAAAACCCAGAAGATTTAAGAAAAAGAAGTTAAAATTTCATATTGCAGCATATAACATATAAGGCTGTGTTTATTTGTTTGTGAGGATGTTCTTCCTAGGTCTGGCTGTTTAGCAGCCTAGTAGACCTAGACCCCCAATCTTCCATCTCATTCATTTTACTTTTATCATTCATATAGCTAAATTGCATCTAATTTTAGAAATCTTTCTTTCTTAAAAGAAATTCCTACCATGCTGTTTTCTTGAGGGTATTGTGGAAGAGCGTTTCTGAGTTGGTGGTATGTTTTCATCCTTTGGTATTTAGCTTCTGTGTTCCAGTGGTATAAAAGAAACTAAATGGGATGAGTTTTTGGGGCTCCTCTCAGCTATATATTCAATAACATGTTTGAGCAGAAGCTGATGACATTTCAGTTGTTATTGTGTATAAGCTTTTGACAACCCGCCCAACCTTGTTCATACCTAGACCACAGAGGTCTACTTCTAGAAGGATTTAGCACATATTGTAATTGTACTGAGGACACCTGAACATACTCCTTCTTGCCTGTTTTCAAACAGGACTTTCAAAAGAGGCTACTGTAACTTTCTTATATCTATAGGTATGTAACTGAACTCACTTCAGAATTTGTTTTGTAACTACTGCTGGAGGGTTTTTTGGCTTGATATTGGAACGCTTACAAAGTGGGGTGTCCTCTTTCCTGGGAAGGCCGAGTGTCAGTCATGCTGTCTTCAAAATGCTCTTTTGAATTGGATACGAAACATGTATAGGTAGTCTTCACACTGTTTTCCAGTTATTCAGGTCCTTGGAGGAGAACATCTAGATGACATCTGTAAACGTGATTTTATATGGAGCCCTTAGCAATCATTCTTTCTGTTAAGTAGCTATGCCTTTTTTTTTTTTACATGATATATGAGTTATTCAACTTTTGTTTAATTTTCTAACAGATGTGCTGTCATTGAGCGAATTGGTCAGTTTTCAGTTATTGTCCACCATTGCTGTTGCTTTTAATAACTTTCAGTTCATTGCACCTCTTCAGTTCCAGAAAGTCCTTTCCTTAAAAGCTGATGATTCAGGCAATGAAGCCCTGCAGTCTCGTCTCTTCAGTGCACTGATTGTATGATGCAGTACCATTTAAGACATACATGTAGCCTTACAAAGCAAGAAGGCTGGAGAGGTAATTTTTACCTGGCAGGTCATCATTTAGAAGTAATAGTAGAAAAATTTTGAGATAAAAGTTTCTCTCTTCCTAACTTATTCCATTTTCCTTAAGCACGCTGCACGCTTTCAGAATAGCAAGTGGTTGCTGTTGGAGTACATTTCAGGCTGCTTACCTCTGTCTCTGATGTTGAACTGTTTTGATATGTCGCTTGATTACAAACAGTCCTGTTAGAGCATGTGTTGTGGTCTCTGCAAAATTCCAAGGGAAACCTTTGGTTTCTTACTAGAATTAAATTAGAAATTCTGGTATTTGTTTTCAGTGTGTGTATATACATATATGTATGCATGTATATTTACTTTTAGTATCCTCTTTATTTCCCTTCTTTGTATGGGAGTAGGGACTGCTGGCAGGAAAATATTTTAGACAGGAACCTATCTTCTCACCACAGTCAGCTATTTGGATTCATGGGGATCCACTTGTATGGAAGAATTGTTTCGGTGTTCAGTCTCAAGAGCCTTTGTTTCTTTTTGCTTCCATTTTACTCATTTGGTGTTACTGTAAACAGGTTATTGCTATAAATTAGGGATAATTCTTGATCAACTTGCAACATCTGTGAAATAAACATTTAAAGATCAGGAGGCTGACAGGTTACAAGTAATGGGAGCCATTTCAGTGTACAAGGGATTAATGTCCTACAGATGACATGTATGATTTAGCTGGAAAAAACATGATGTATGTCTCAGAACAAAAGGTTCAAGGAAGAAGAAAATTTCCTTTAACTTTTTTTTAAACATGGAAAAACTGGTTTTATTTTTGGTTCTTTTTTATTTTTAAAGGCAACCATCATGGCATGGCAGCATGGAAATTGGCTAGGCTTTCAAGTTTGGTTCCCTGCTGCCTCAGACAACTGTCTCACATGCCTTTTTGTATTTTTTGTTGTATTTATGTTAATGGCATATTCAAAGAAAAAGAATGTTTATACATTTTTACAGTATTTCTGTGGAAAGCATTTCATAACTGTCAGTTTGAAACTGGGAAGATTCATGTTATATCAGCGTATAGTGTCTTCCTTCTCAGCTCCTCCAACCTTGAGCCTTGTGGCTATATCTGTGGGAGTGAATGTTACTGTCTTCAGCCACAAAGGAGAGTTAGTTGGGTACTCTCAAATGCTATGTTTAAACAGACACAAAAAAACCCAAACCAAAAAACCCTCCAAAGTTTGTTCATTTCTATCCAAAGTCAGAGTCAGTGACCAAATCAGCTTAAAGGCTCTTCTTTTTTGTAAAACTGTAAATATTCATTATTCAAGGAAACTGCAAAATATGCTGTATTTTAAGCATTGGCCTGTATATAGATGAAACTGTTCCCAGGCGTGTATGAGCCTCACTTGATGTAAAGTGATGGGGAATAAAATATCACACACATCCATTTGGTTTGGATTTTGATTGGTTTGATCTTGTTGTAGCGAAGATGTGCAGCAGCATCTTGTACTGCAGGGAAAGCCGTAGTTGGCAGCAAGTGGCAACAGTATTTTGCAACCTAGAAAATATTATCCCCTATCGTAGTTCTTTAGGAACTCCCACTCCTTCCAGTCCTACTCATATCCACCAAAAACGATTGTTTCCTTACCACATTGAGAGCCTCCCCATGGTAACAACATCCAAGACTATCATTGACCTCTATTAAACCTGTGTGATAGCTGCTAGCAAATACAATTTGTCCCTCACAGCTTTGTTGTTTCAAATGATTTTGTTTATATTGACCATGCAGCTTTCTATCACACGATCCTGGCAGAAATTCACAGTGCATGGCTCTAGCAAAATCAGGCTGAATAGGCACAGTTTTTGTCTCTTAATCCTCTGGCTTCCTAGGAGCTCCACTTAGTGCCATTTACAAGGGACAAGACATGAGTTATCAAAATATCTGAGGAATAACAGAAATCTTCCTTTTTTTTTTTTTTTTGAGGTGACTAAGGATGTTAAGCAAAGAAGATTCAAGACTTCACCTATATAGTAATAATTTTCCTGTTTACAGTTCTGTAATATTCTAAGAAAAAAAGCAGGGCATGGCCAAAGCTAGCCCTTTCCAAACTAATAATACTTTTTTTTTTTTGGGGGGGGGGGGGGGGCGTGTTGGGGTTTTTTTGTTTTGGTTTTTGTTTGGTATTTTTTTTTTTTTGGCTCAGGGGTGCTGCAGTGCAGAAGCTCCTGGAATGGCAGGGGTGGGATACGGGGTACCTGGTATTGAGGCAGTGGTTGTAAGGAGTTCAGTTCACATGCACAAAACCTGCTGTGAGCCAAGCAGACAACACGGCGCGGGGAAACTCAAATAAAGTCGTTGGCTTTGGAAAATTGAGTTTCTTGTAGCAAGGCAATACTTGTCTCCTGGCAAAGAATTTCATTGCCCTAGAATGTAATGGATGATGGCCTAATAGCCACAAAATTTGACATGCACCTCGGGGGACAGCTTCTGCATGTCGTGGACACTGGGTAACGTCCAGAAAAGTAACTAAAGATCAGCAGCCTAAGGTTAAGAATAATCAGAATCAATATTAAATTTCACTGTGAGCAAATGCCAGGTGAAAGAAGAGGAGGTGTTAATTGATTTTATATTTAATGTGATTGGAATGGAGCAGGTCATTTCAGTACCAATTATAATCTAGCAGTAGAAGAACTTGCCCAGTGTATGTATGTGTGTAAGGGCATAGATGGAGGAAGAAGCTGTTAAACGTTTGTAATACTTTCTGCTACAGATATATTATAATCTAGGCTTAATACAAGCATGCACTTAGAAACAGCTCAAGTGAACTTGGGGTTATTTAGAGTCATGCAGTTGTGCCATAGGTATGTGCATATTGCCTCTTGGTAAATTATTTGTAAGAGAAAAGAGGGTTTGGGGATTTTTGGTTTTGATTATGATCAGCTAGGGAGATACGGTGCGTGAGTTCTGTTGGCTGCAGCTGGAAGCACTCAGTTGTCTTAAATTGAAACTGGAAAATATCAGTGCCTGATGCTTCACCATTCATCCACAAAATAGCTCTGTTAAGGAAAGAAAATATGTCTAATAGGAAATAATAAATGTAGTAAACATTGTGTACAAAGGCAGTTTTCTCTCTGACTTTTGATGATACTTTATATTCTTGCTTAAACTTTTTTTAAAAGAGCAGACAAACCCCAGGAAGAGAAATAAACACAGTTGTTCCTGAATTGTTGCCAAAACCTCATAGTTTTTCTATTGTTCAGAGATGTATGCCATGAGAGGTTACTTTGACTTTGCGTATCCATACTGTGTTTTAAGAGAATGGTAGAGATAGGAGATAACGTTATGTTTAAAAAGAAAAGTACATTCCTGCTCTCATGCAGCTGTTGATGGTTCCCAAACGCGTCTGTGCAAGCCTGAATGTGAACAAGGGTCTTGCTTTCTTGGGTTAGGATGGAGGCCATGGATCTCCAGTGAAGACACCCATTTGCTGTGATGTGCAAATGGTGTTTTCTCTGCATAGCTGTGGGTTGCGGCGTGATTCCCGCCATTCTTGTTTGCCCAGGAAGCTTTCCGCTGTGGCCGCTCTTGGTGGCATTTCAGTGGGAATGAAAATAGAGTGGTATGCACACTATGCAAACTTTGTGGGAGGGTCAGCTACGCCGCTGGAGGGGACACAACGTCAAGTCCATGCTCATGAGAGACACAAACAGTAGAGTGCCAAAAAGCTGTTATTGATGGGGATTGGCAGGGGAAAGGCCACCAGCTTTGTCCTTTGTAGAGGACTTTGGAGACAACAGCGGAGTAAGAAAAACTGTAGCTCTTTCGTTAAAGGATGGCTACTAGTCATGGAAGCTTTTGGTTTCTTCCACCAAATATCGTTGACCCCTGTTACTTTTCACATTTATTCTTCCTGACTTTGGCCTCACAACAGTGGCAGTTGAAGGAGAGGCTTTAGTTAGCAAAAGCTTAATAAAGCTGGGTCAATAGAATTTCACTTTTTGCTCCACTGATCTATGCAAAATTATTTCTTTATTCCTGAAAAAACATTTAGTGGCCAAATAATGCAGTGGAATCTATGTTGCCATAATGTTGTTGTATTAAAAAAAACCATACTACAGTATATTAAAGTATTACAGTACACTTTTCAAGTGAAGCATGGCAAGATAAATGAAGAAAACACATGTAGATGCATTAATTTTATTTTTGTTTTTCTTTGTTTCTGGCTCTTTCTTGCTATCATTAAAGATTCATTAATGCACAGTATGCCTTGTCCACTGCTGAGAACTAATGGGCTACAATCTGTTGACACAGGTCATGACACTTGAATTGTGTGTAAAATGCAGCCTGTTACTTTAAACATGTTATGCACATAATTCATTAAATGTCATTGCTTTAAGATGATTCTGTAATTGCGGTCAAGAATTATGCTACGCTTTCCAGAAAGATCTGCAGCTCTGTTCTTGATGTAGGGCCAAAGAATCAAGACTTTTCATGGACTTTGGCTTGATTTATAAGCTATTTAGAAACAGTCAAGCTGAGTAGCTCCACAGAACTGTTATTAATAAAGGCGACAGAAATTTGTTTTCCTTAGAAACTGAAATTTCCGTAGGTATATAAGATCCTCAAGATGTCTAACCTTTTCTGCCTACTAGCAGTCCTCTAAGAGGCCATTGAATATGTAAAATACTGACACTGGGGAAGAAACAAATCTGTGATGTTCTGTGATGGGAGGGAAAGAAACGGCAGGCAGATTGGTAGAGGGACTGGAATCTACTTGGATGTGTTTTTCTCTTTTTTTACTCTTTTGCTGTGGGAGTTACTGAATTATTAATGCAATAATAAAGTCCATTTGATATGAATAGACTCCTAATCACTAAAAAAATTACTTGTAGGAGCAAAATCATTAGAGTGAGAGTTGGCTGACTGGCCCCTGATTAAATGATATCCAATGAAGCAACAAAATGTAAAACAAATGTATTTTTACAAGAATTATTTGATGATTTTTCTTCTTCCTCTGCATGATCTTATGTCAAAGATTTGCGATTGCAGTCTTGGGACTGGTGGCAGAGAGAAGGAGATGATAAAAGTCTCTCAAAAGAAACTGGGTTTGCCCCTGACTTTCAAATTAGTTTCATTGGATTGGGGGGGCAACACAAAGTATATGTGAAATTGAAGAAATAATATGGACATTATTGTTGTACTTTTTGGATTTTTTTTAATTTGCTTTATCCTCTTACAGATGGCAAAATTAATTTCACCCTACTTCTTTTCTGTTACAATTTTTCACTTCAGTGTCTCTATTTTGAAGATGAACAGGCACATGAGACTGGGCTTATGTAGGCTGAGGTAGTTGCAGTGGGGTATAAATACTTCATGATTTATTTAACCTTTGAGCAGAAATTCCTTTCTGGTAGAATTAATCTGTAAACAGCTGAGGTGTGCTACCTCTTAAGTTATGATTGATCATGCAATATAATGAAACTCTATTGGCATCAGGTGTAGGACTGATGTACATATAAATATAACCCAGATAAAACTGCCAGATGCTGTGACTGACGGGTGGGTTCAAGGTATTCTAGGCAAGTAGAGTCAGCCTCGCCTCTCCAGCTACTAAAATATGCGTATTGTGCAGCTGGCATTAATACGCTGTAAATACAACATAGTTGAACGACAGTTGGGTGTCAATTTAAGCAAAGACTAGTCTGTGATGACCAATGCCACACTACAAATAATCGACTTTCTTGAAAGTTAGAGGTTAATCTTGGTATTTTAAATGGGCTAATCCACATGGACTAGTATCTGCTTAAAGCAATCATACTAATTACTTGGGGGAGTTCATCTGTTTATTTTGCAAATTTTTGCTATCCTTTCAGCATTCATTTGTGCCTGAATACCAGGTATTTCCTCTGGGTCAGAGGACTGCCAGAATACCTAACTCCAGAGATGGTAGCACAGCACCTTTTTGGTTTCATCCTCACTACAAGGGCCAAAGATCCAAGAAAGGATCAAAAAGGCTAGTTCAGTCTGTTCAATAACATGTTTCTTGAAGTTGACACATTCACTAACAAATATGTTTTGTTACTGTTTACCACTTGAGGTAAGCCATAGGAAAAAAAAAGAGAGATTCAAAAAATGGCAGAGAAAAGCGAATGGTTTCTTGATCCTTGGTGACAGGAAAGGAGCGTAAGCCAGATACTACAGTTGTTTAATTCTAACTTCTGTTATGACTTCTGTTATGAGAAATGTACTGAACTTACTTTATACTCTTACATATTTATTGTACATGTTAATGTTTTTCATGATTATTTATTACTTTGGTCCAACTATTTCTTGGCAGTTCCTATCACTAAAATATTTTTGTCCTTTGACTATGCTGTTTCTCACACATCAATCATTAGTTAAATCCTCTATCATTAAATCATATTTCAGTGACACCATTAAAAGAAGACTGTCATCACACAGTTAGCCATTCTGAAGGGTAGGAAATGTAGAATTAATATTGCACGTGCATTATGACTAACCTGGCCAAAACTGTGTTTTTGCCTTAAGAAAACTTCCGATATTTCAGGTTTTTCCAGAACTCCAGTTCCCACTGCTGTTTCTTTTCCTGCCTTCCAAATACCTGGAAGAAGCTAATGCGGCTGCAGTTTGTAAGGGCTTACAATGGGTGAATGTGTAGGCGATCATCTTTTTTTATGGTGAGAAGTAAAAATATCTTCCTCATGTTAAGATCACCCTGTGCCAAAAAGGTCTGTGCTTCAGAGAATGATGATGCTTCTACTGATCATACAAGTGATCAGTAGAATTAGCAAAGAATTTTTTTTGTGCGAGGAACGCTGAAGTTTGACCAATTGAAAGTACTTAAGTGTCTGTTCCTGCTTTCTTTCTAAATACTCTTTTTCTTTGGCTTTTGTTGTTTTCCTCTGGTGTGATAGTGCACTTGTACAACAAGTGTTTGTGGCGTGGAGGTAATGTTTCAGGTAGTTATATTGCTACACACAGTCACATTTTGTTCTTAAATAAATAGCAATAAAACTGAGCAAATAAATATGTTTGCATTTCATGTAATGCCAAATATTCTATTATCAAAAATATTCACTTGAAACTGCACCTATCTAGGAGTGTTTTCCAGCTACTAATAAAACAAAATATTTGTTGTGGGGGAAGGAGGCCTAATCTGATGTCTAAATATCTAATGGAAAGTAACAGTAAGCATTTGTATGTGGAGGCATTGCCTTGTAATGGTGCTGTGAGCTGGGGAGTGAGGAATGGTGGAAAGAAGGGAAGGCAGAGCCTGAAAGGGAGGTAAAATAGGTTTGGTGGTGTGACATTCAGCCCTTGGGGAAAAAAAATGCCTGGGACTGGCAAACTAGGTGGGTCCAAGAAAAGCACAAAGCCCAAATCAGACTCCTATGAGTTTTCTGAACAGGACAGTTTAATCAAGTGGATCATAAATAATCTTTTAAATGAGGAATGTTTATAGGACATAAAGGCTTAGTCTTAGACTGCCGTGAATACCAGTGAGGGGTGTGTCCTGGTTTCGGCTGGGATAGTTAATTTTCTTCTTAGTAGAAAGAAGTAGCTGGTACAGTGCTGTGTTTTGGATTTAGTGTGAGAATAATGTTGATAACACACTATTGTTTTAGTTGTTGCTAAGTAGCACTTATCCGAAGTTAAGGATTTTTCAGTTTCCCATGCTCTGCCAGCAAGCAGGTGCACAAGAAGCCGGGAGGGAGCAGAGCCGGGGCAGCTGACCTGAACTAGCCAAAGGGATATTCCATACCATGGAACGTCATGCTCAGTATATAAACAGGGCAGAATTGGCCGGGAGGGGCGGATCACTGCTTGGGCATCGATAGGTGGGTGGTGAGCAATTGCATTGTGCGTCGCTTGTCGTTTCTTGGGTTTTATTTCTCTTTTTGTTTTGTTATATTCCTTTTCATTACAATTACTATTATTATTATATTTTTATTATTATTATTGTTAGTATTTTATTTTACTTTAGTCATTAAACTGTTCTTATCTCAACCCATGAGTTTTACTTTTTTTTCCCTGATCCTCCTCCCCATCCCACTGGGAGGGGGGAGCAGCTGTCTGGTGCTTCTTTGCTGGCTGGGGTCAAACCACGGCAGGGAGGTATTCAGACTTCTACAAACCTGAAAGCTGTGAGTTTCAAAGAGAAATGCTACTTGAGCTAAGCACAGGATAGTATGGTAGTGAGGTGATCACCCTCTGCCACGTAAGACATAGCAGGTCACCTGTAGCTTCAAGTATCTCAGGCAGAGACTTATGAAGCCAATTTTCTTTGGCAGAGAAGAAGAAAAACTAAACTAGGTCAGGTCCAAAGGTCTCTCAAGCTTAGCATATTGTCTCTGCAACAGTGCCTAGAGTAGACTATGTAAAAATAAGGCAAGTTTGTAATAATAATTCAGAGAATTTTCTTTGCCCTTTGTGATTTAGAGGCTTCCTGGATTGGAGATGTGTTCAGTAGCCCTGGATTATTCCTTCTTCCATCAATTTGTACAGCGTCATCTTGACTGATGCCTTCCCTCTGGGATTCCTCTGTTGAGGAGTGCCCAGCCTGAGTGTACTGGAGAGTCCTAGCAGCATTTTTCCTGTGATGCTGTTTAATTCTATGGAAATATTCACCAGAGCGTGATATCATTGGATCACTAAAACAGATTTTCCACCTTCCGTCCCAGTGAGAATGTCATTTGCTGATCATAAAATAAAAAAGTGACTAATGGGTGATTGGCTCAGCAGAACGTCCTGGCTACTTTTTTACATTCTTGGTAATTTTCTGTGCTTTTCTCTAGCAAAAACTGTAAGTTGGGAATGATTGATTGTCTCACTTCAGCTTTGTACCTATCAAAGAATTGATAGTAACTTGGAGAATGTTGTTTTCCAATTATTTTTTTAAAAGGGGGAAAGATATCTATTTAACTGTACTCATGACTGTTCTGGGATTGACTTCCCACATGTGTAAATAAACTGTCTTTCAAGGAGAGAAATTTTGATAAGAGCAGGTCAGAGATCTGATAGACGTTTGAGGGGAAAGGGGGTTGGGTATAAAGCACTTTCTCCATAAGAGGAAGATTAGCATTTTTAAAAAATGAATAACAGGTAGAACTGCACTTCTCTGCCAATGAGGTCAGTAACATGACTGAAATAATGATTAGTTTTTGATTAGATGGATATTTTTTCCATGCTTTTGACAAAACATGCATCTCTTAGTGCCGAAGATTGAGAAGGAGAGAAATAAGTGAGGATTTCTGTGGTTTTTATGTAAAACATCAAGTGTTCTGAATGCCACATTTGCTTAATGTTGCTTGTACAGTGATTAGAAATGGAGCTGACAGTCTGAGTTGGGCAAAACATTTGCTGGGTATGGATAGCAAATAGAATAGTAGGACAGCTTGGTTTTTTTATCACCATCTAGAATGAAATTTTAGTGTATCAATCAGCTGCAACACCTTTGGGAACAGAATAATGATTAAACGGTGTTTGTGAAGCTATTGCTATCACCCTTTCGACTGCTTAGAGGAACTGACCTGCTGCCATTTCATCTCAGATGAGCTGTCTGTCATTAGTGGGTATAGGTATGCCAATTCACTTCTTCAGCTTAGAGAAACTGAGCATCTGACAGCAACTGAGGGTGTTCTAGCTATGAAACTGCTGCCTAAACTTTAACAGACAAAAGTTTGATTTTGTTATTTTAGCCGACAATTAATGAGGAAGGTGACAGTAGTGTCGAATGGTCACTGTTGAATGAAATTTTTCAGATGTGAGGGATGCATGAATGGAAAAAAGTAACTTTACTGATTTGAAGCAATTTAGCTAACTACCAATAACCACAATTTTTTTGAGGAAAAAAACCCACAAGGCTAGGTGGGTCAAAGAAAGGCTTTAAGAGAAATTATGCTTAACACTAAATAGATGCAAGTAACTACATTAACTTTCATAAAAATTTTTGCTTATTTTCCTGACAAGAGTTTACACTTGGGAAAAAAAAATTTTGGAAAATGAAATTGTAAAGACTTTTTTAGAATTTTGTAAGGATATGTTTTTCGTTGCATCCCAGAATAATAATGATTAAGTAAATTAAGGTTATCTGAAAATCTTTCAGAATGATTTTTACTGGAAAATATAATTTTATCAAAGTAGAAACTAAATACAAATAAAAAATAGAGGCTTTTTCTTGTTTATTTCAAATAAAAATAAAAATTATTTAATCTCTGGGTTTGCTTTCTAAGGAACTGTTTGATTCAAAGCAATATATGACATGTAGCTTAAATTCAGTGTCCTGTTAAAAATGGAAAAAAATTAGAATGTTAGACTTTCCTTTAGAAGAGTAATTGATGTTTTTACTAGCTGTAACAAAGGCCCCTTCAACTCATGCTGATATATTGGAGAAGCGTTATAGATTACTGTATTTGAATTTAAGAGTGAGAAGGCAAATGATAATGTATCGCTTAATTTATTTGACAAATGTACTTTGTTTAATTAGGTACAGTACTTCATAGACTATTAGCAAATATTTTGCGGTCTGTCCTCTAAAGAATGATTTCTCATAAAGAGACCTTGCAACAGCAATCGATTAAGTTTTGATTTGAGATGAAGAGACCTCAGAATTTTGTGAGCAAAGTCTGCCTGTGCAGTTTATTGAAGCGTGAGTTTGAGAGTCTGATAGAGAAATCAGTTTTGTCCATCCTTCATTGAACTTGTGGAGGTTTTATTTTAATTCTACTAAGTTATGTTTTCTGGTAGAAACTGTACTGTCTTTTGTTGGAACTGTTAGATAAAGGTTACATTCCTTTTTAATTCAATTCCTGAAAGTAAGAAAAAGGCAACATTCAGTCACAGATCAAATAATCTCTAAAATGTTTCATCAGATCTGCTTTGAAGCTTTCAGAAAGTAATATAAGCCCTCTCACTCATTATTCCTTTCTTTTATGTATTTGTTGTTTGGAGAAACCTTGTCTTTGTAACAACATATATCCTTCGTCAAGAGTAAATTTTCTTGGAGAAGTAGTCCTCAAGAAGTCTATTTTTAGTAACTCTCCAGTTAAGAGATGCAAGAATATATATTTCAGAGTGCTGAATCTCTGCTGAAGAAGTTCGAACACTTTGTTCAGTTAAAAAAAAAGTGTAGCTGCTGCCTAAGCACATGGCGACTGTTTTGAGGACGACTTCTAACTTGATAGTTTCTATCAAACAGTCTGTCCTAGTGGGTGCTATACTGAGACAGTGAAGGCTCACTGTTGAATATAAAACAGCATTTGAGAAGACACAGAGCATCATGCCTTCTATATGTGTAATGCAAATGAATAGGAGAAAGTGACATATGCACTTGCTTTTCATTGATACAGTGACAAGCGGTAGATGGGACTGCAAGTTTATGGATGCTTCATACTTTTTTGCCCGACAGTAGGAATGCCAGTATAAATTTGACTCCTCTCTTGCTTAAATTGCAAAATGTCAGTCAGTAGTTGCAGCGGTTTATGGAAATGAGGATAATGTCAGCTTGCTTCAGTGTTACGCTTTTCATGCTTTAAGCAAATAAGAACACTTTCATAGCTCACTTTTAGTCTGAAAAGTTTGAGGTATTTTGGATTTGAGCAATAACATATTGTAACACGTTTCCCATATGGTACTGAACATGACGTGGCTGTTGCCACCAAGACACCTGAATGCTTTCAGCCCTTGATTATAGAATCCCAAAATGAGCGTCTCTGGATGCCCTTGGGTGTAAATAGTCCTGTAGTGGATGGCACTGCTCTCCTGCCCCTGTTCGGGTACGTGCTATTGCTCTTACAGGTCCTAAGTTAAAAAAATAAAAATGGAGATTTGCTGTAGTATTTTAGCCTGGGACATTAGTAGATTATGGTTGTGGAGTTATTTGACCCCCAATTTAGTTGCAGGAGATCAAGATGTTCCGTGCTCTGTTAAACCATGGTGGTGACACAGGAATAAGGGAGAAGTTTTGTATTGGTCTAAGGGGACTTATGGAAGGCTTTGTAAATTGTGTATGGAGATTCATCAAGGAAGATGTAAAGAGATTTCAAATCATGATTTGCATCTTAAGCCTAGGCACGAGTCATGAAATATAGGAGAAAGAAGGAGACAAGATGTGTAGGAGGGAGTTTAGAAAAGAAACGTTAGGGTCAGTAGGCTAATCTTCCTGACCACTGCGGTCAGTGGAGAGGGGGACGCTTCCTTTTGCCCTCGAAGATAACCAGCTCTCAGTCTCTCCTGTGGTGTGCTGTCGGTGAGGTTGGTGTCACAGACTGGTCTGGACTAAGGTTGGGCCAGAGAGTTGGTAATATTTGTTGTTTGGAGCATGGGAAGACTGGAGGGAACAGGAACATTTGTCTGGGTGAAGCTGAAAATGCGTTGAGAGCAGGCAGGTCCAGATGCAGGTGAGTTACTGGTTTGAAGTTTCAGAATAACAATGGGGTTTTTTCTTGTTTTTTGCTGGTTGCAATTGCAAATCCAGTTTAATTATCATTTTCCGAACATCTCCTGTGGAGCCGCTGTCTTTCCAGGGGCTTAAGAGAGAGTCTAGAAACAGGCTGGTTTCCTCTGCCTAAAATTAGCCTTGTGAATACCCCTTAGAGGTACTACAGTTTGTATTCTCTCTATGTAAACATTTTAAAGAGGGTGTGCAAAGGAAATCTAGCCAAGAATAGAAAGGGGTTTCATGTTGCTAGGCTATATAAAACTGCAAAGGTTTGCCAGGTTCTTCCGTGGTTATTCAGCTTAGTTAACCCTTTGTGTGTTGTATAGTTCAAGTTAACGTTTTTAAGATCCTTTTGAAAGACCAGTTCAGGTGCTAATCAACGAAGCGCAGATGCTCCTCTGTGAATACAGGAGGGGAAAAATAATGCAAAATAGATCTGCAACATAAAGTGCTGCGAGGAGAAGGGTTATATAGTGTGCTGCACCCTCTTTCAGCCATTATACATTCAGGAAACTTCTTTCTGTTTTGTGAAGGTAGATGGCTTTTGCTTGACAGGTGATGTGCTTATCAGGTAAACAGCAAATTCGATTTATGGCATCAAACTCTTTTGCCTCCCTTTCCTGTGGGAGGAAGGGTGACCTCTTAATCGAGGTCCTAGATAAGGTGGAAGGTAACGCATTCTGTCTGAGCTTGCCATAGATTTCTTAAGAAACCTTCAACAATACAGAAAACTCTTATGTGCTTATTCCCTGTCTACAAAGCAGGGTTGATGCAAGGTCCTAATTCACAGGTTTCCTCTGGTATTTGGATCCCATACTAGCAGGGACATATCAACTTAGGTTCAACTGAGGTTTTTTTCATGTCTGGTGTGCTTTGAGACCCTTCCTTACAAAGGCAAGAGAACATTCCTCACAGAAAGATGAAATTCTGTTTATTCCATTTCTTCTTAGTAACTCTGAAAACCTGGGTCATTATGAATTTACTCCTGAGATAGAATTTTGCCATTCCTCAAGATTTATGCTCTGCTTTCATTGCATACAAAGTTCTTATAACCAATTCATTTATCTTATAAAAATGTATTGTTTAGTCAGATAAAATGATTTCTTGTAAATGATAATTGCCATTGTATACAGGCTCAGAAGCTGTGGTTGCAAAGTGGACAGGTGGTACATAAAATCAGAACTGTATAAATACTTCCTTATTTATCCTAGTTTAAGAACTCTCAGTAACTGGTATGTCAGTATGAATATTTAGTTTACTGCATTTAGAAGCCAGTTCTGTTCACTGTCTCAAATTTTCTAGTTTTGTATGTCCTTTTATATTTGGCCCAATAAAGCAAAATAAAAAACAAAACCCACCTTCAACAAATATGTTGTGTATTGCCTGGTTTAAAATATTAAATAATATTAAATATTTAATTAAAATAATAAATAAACCATTAAATTAAAAAACTTAAGTCTAATAAATTCACAGTTAGACTGTCAATAAATATCATGTCAGTAACTGTAGGGCAGTTGTGTGTAACTTGAGTATTCACATATTTAAGAGCCAAAAGAAGAGGAAATTTATAGTTCACTAACCATTTAAACTAGGAACACATATAAAGGTTACAGTCTTGTATTTCAGAATCCACTCCCTTCAAAGGAGTGGTGGTAGAAGATGTTTCAGTGCTGTTGATATTAAAGGTATTAATATTGATCACAGTGGTCTAACCAAGAGTTGTTTCATAAGCCTGACATAGTCTTGTTTACATATCATAGATCTGTATTGTATGTTTACTTTGAGGGAGGGGGTGGGTTAATGTTAATATTTAAACATGCATCAGGTAGATTAAGTCCAAATAGAGTCTGAATATTTCTATATATAATAAGTTTTTACCATGTTCTATTTCCCTTTTTGTTGCCCGTCATTATCAAAAGCAAAGTAGATGTATTTTTGATGGGGTTTTTTTGAGCCTAATGTAGAAAAATGTATGGATTTGTTCATGTTTTCTACATACTTGAGATGTAAACTGTTCACTTGAGTGAAGGATTGTTCCAAAGGGGCAAAGAGTGGAGCAAAGATGGTGGAAAATGTACCTTGCAGTGGTAGAGATGGTAATTTGTGGTGTTTAACACCTCAACTGGACATGGCTACAGATGCTTGTTATTATCAAGGATATACCTTCTCAAGACAAAGTTGTTAAATTTTCTGTAAAATATCCAAACTATCACCCATAATTCTCTGAGTATGCTTTTTATGTGAGCTTGACAGATTCACTGTTTCTTTTTGTTCTCCCATTTCTCTTGCAATCCTCCAGGCAGAATATTCTTTTCTTGTAACTTTAATTCCAACAGCTATATATAATAAGATATATTAAAGTAGGAGAAGAAAAATATTTAGAACCAATAAATAAAGAAGAGCAAGTTAGCTTAAGTGCATTAACTTCCTTTACTTTTTTTATCTGCACCTAAGAGCCTCAAACTACCTCCTCCTTTTACATAAATGTTGTAATGTTTTATTGCTAGCATGTTCTTTTGTACCAAAAATACTTAAAAGAAAATGTTTACAATATAAGCTAAAGTGAAAAAGGAGTCCGGTTATACCAATAATCAGAGTGGGGGAAAACTATGTTCTTACTACTGGTCAAAAATACGAAGCATGGCTATTTGTATGCATCCTCTTGTGCTGTCCAAAGTACTGTCATCATAAAGACCTTATTTGTTGCAACAGCAATTTTGTTTGAACAGGACAACTAATTCTGTCCTTAAATTGAAAATAAATGGTACTTGACCTCTGAGGCTGGTTTCCTATTATTTATTGCTTTGGATGCTGGTTAGCTTGGTGATACAAAGGTGGAAGTCCTTCAAGGCTTTTGGTTTCCTGCTAGCTGAAACTATGGATTTTAATGCCCACTATCCATGGGTACTGAAGTTCCAGAGAAATCTGTACCTAGAAACCATTACCAGGATAAATTTACTCATTAAGTTACGGAGCATGCAATGATACCAAGGATTTACATACACAGACCTTATTTAGAAGTAGAGCAGGCTTTTGCTTTTGAGTGTTGTTCTACCTTTTTCTAATACCAGCCATTTGATGCCTGGCTTGAGGTCTCTGAGATGTACAGCTGTTTTATAATTTTGAAGGTGTCTCTTGTCCTCACAAACGAGCAGCAGTACAGAAGGGCACTAGGAGCCTAGCAAATGGCTCCATCTGATGTGGACAAAGTGGAGATGTCATTCCTACAAAACCAGCTTTTTTGCTTGTTCAGGGAGACCTCAATAGCTCAGCATTTTCTGCAGGTAATCCCTGCACTTCTCATTTTGGAAAGAAACGTGGTGAGACACGGGCAGGGTCACTAAATGGAACAACACATCAAAAGTCTTGCACATGTTGAGCCCACAGTGGGAAATAGAAGGAAAACTAATTGTCCTAATTCAGAAAATGGGCAAAGAGCAAGAGCATTTAATTCTGGGTAAGAGAAGAATTCCATTCGCTGTTTGAAACATAAGAAAGTAAAAATCTCTGGGCTGTATTTTTCTTTTGCATTTGGTACCAGGATTTTTTAATATATATACACTGTTATTTTATACACTATTTCTTGTCCCTTTAACCTGTATGTGCAGTAGGATCTTGGGGTATTGGGAAGAGAGTATCTTTTTGTAAGTAGATGAGATATGGATAACTTTTTTTCCTTTTCCAGCTTTTTTGAACTTTTCTTTCCACATCAGCATGGGTTTAGCGCAAAATGTTTGTGGTTTATTTTCTCTGCTGTGGTGCATCCATAACTCAAAGCTGTTCAGTGATTTATTTTATTGTTACTATTTTGTATACAAGTGGATATAGTTCATTATCTTGTCATGCTTACTCAAGGAAAGTGTTTATTCCTTATCAAGAGTTAGATAGCTTCAGCCATGCTTTTAACTTTTTATAAGAAACAGAACTTATGAAGTATTGCAAGTGATATAAGAGTTAGAGTTTGGCAGACAGAAGTATGCTTTGTTCTTTCTGGCTAGTAATTGCAGGGTCTGTTCTCCCACACCCTTGCTTTATATATGGAGCAGCAGGAATGAATGTAAGAAGACACTTTGAATATTAAAAGACTAAACTTCTGGTAGTTTAGTGGTTGGTTGGCTGACATAAACAGAGTACACTTTGCTCATATAATGAAGTGTAAAGTATTTTTGTGACTCCTTATAAAACCAAACAGCAAAAAAAAAGGGGGACGGTGTTATTCACAGATGCTTTTTTATATTATATTGCATTCTTCATGGGTTACTGAGCTTCTCTGCAACTTCACAGGAGCGTGAGTGTGAGGGTATATAGGAACAAAGCAATTAAAGTGCTATTGTTACTCTCTTTGTGTCGCCAAACATAAATAGTTTATGCATTCAATATTTTGGCATCTTAAAAATATATAATTTGGGTAAAACATCTTAGTAGTGATTCAAGCTTTCCATGACATTTGAGATCTAAATCATTAAAATTATCCCTGTGTCTAAAAGAAACCTGAGAGGCAAAATACAGCAAAGTTCATGTTTTCCTATACATGGAACATGAAGTTGGTAGATTGCTAAATTCCTCGCTGGATGTTGAAACCTCAGAACACAAATGGGATTTTAAGGCTCCCCCTTTCTTTCCTTTAGAAGATGGTGGCACACCCCTTTCCCTTTCTGGGGAACAGCTAAGCTGTAGTATAAAAGGTGGCTTTCTTGATGTTCAGTTAGTTGCTTTTCTTGTTTTGTTCCCGCCTGCCCCGCGCCCCCCCCCCCCCACCCCCCCAAATGTTACTGATTGGCACAGCTTTGATAGTTTATAGGGGTCTACCTATATTGGAAAGTTTGCTTCTGATTTATATATACCATTTTTTATAGTTGTCTTTTTGGAATACTTTGTTTTTCGGAGTTGTTTTTTCTTCTAGTTTTTTGGTTTTTTTCTATAGCAGTAGTAAAAACTCTTGGTTTGGAAGAATCTGCAGGACACTATAGGAGTTTGATGGTAACGTCTACCTACAACTGACATAATTGATTTTCAGCAGAGTTTCAAACATTACCTTAAGGCAGGTATTAACCACATAGACATTGATTCTTGAAATTTGCTTTAAAAGGTACTTTTAATCAGACTGAGTCCTATTTTGATGTTTTTCACTTAATAGGTGCACTAATGGTTGGATGTTATTATAGCCCAGTACTTCCTAGAAAAATTGAAACCCTTTGCTCTTTCTGCTTTGTCTTTTCTCTTAATGAATTATAGAATTGCTACAGAGGAATACTGAAAAAAATGTGCTGTGAATCTGAAAAGCTATGGAGAGAAGGAAGGTAGCGGGAGAAAAACAGCACTGCAGATATGACTAATTAAGTTAGTGATCAGTGCTACTTTAATGAACATTTTGAAGATGTGTAGTCTATACCATGACCTTCATGTTTTGCAATTAACAATAATTGAATCGAAAGCGTGTTTCAAAGCATGCCCTAAAACTTGAATGCTTGTAGAGTACTCAGGAGATAAAAATCTTTTTGCATTTATTTTACTATGTGGAAGAGATCTGTTACAATCCTCTGCCTCTTAATAACAAATATTTGTGGCTTAAATTATAATTGTCAGTTCAGACTGCAATTATTCTGGTAAGAACAGTAGTACATGGCCCTCAGAGCTCAAATGCAGTATCTCGAGGGCAGATCTCTGGAGCCAGTGGAACAGGGGTTTTTGGACAGAAAGTACAGAGGGATGCTGCCAGGTGGAACCAGAGTGGAGTTCAAGTGGAATGAGTTTTCCAGATGAGGAGACATATTTGATGAGGGATGAAGAAAACAAAGGTTGAGAAGGACAAACTGTGTTTGAGAGATCTCCTTTTCAATTAAGGTAGAAGAAAAGAACCACTTCTCAAACTTGGAGCATGCCAAGACATCTGGATGTTGCTGTAAGATGAGCATAGACACTGGAAAATACACTTGTGGTATTAGCTGAAATTTTACTCCTGTTGCAGGAACCTGGAACTTTTTGAGATGTTGAGCTGCATGCACAGAGCTAGCAAGACAGGAGACGTTGAGACTCTTTTGTGTATCTGAGGAAACAGTGAAGGGAATAGACCTGAAGTGTACTATAGGAGAAAGGAGAATCTTTTAGACAAAGCCTACACACAAAGAAAGGACTTCACTGAATGCATTGTGACAGGAAGCAGATTTTGTTTGATTGGTTAAATGAGGAGTATAAAAAGCAATGAAGTCGGAAAGATGTCTTGGTGACGTCTGTGAAACAAAAGCTGTTCTTGGCCCTTAGAAAAGGGCAGGTCAGCATTTTTAGCTGAACAGCAAAAATTTGAATCTAAGTTGTAAGATGGGAAGTGTATCATGAAAATAATGCATCATTACTTACATACACCTCAATGCACTAGGTGTTACCACAACATTGAGTACTTGCAGGTAGGACATTAAATTGTAGAAGTGAGCAGTAAACCTGCATGATGAGCATGGTAGCATAAGAAGGTTCATACCACGTAGCTGAGTCTCAAGTCTGGTCATTCAAAATACCAGCAGTAGGGGGATTACTCATTAGTCACATTAGTGAGTCATCTCGTTAGGTGAAATAGTAGGTGTGGTGTGTTTAGGTTCTTGAAGGACTAGCTGCTCATTAGGAGAGGAAGTCATTTCAGTTAGCTTTAAATCACTCTCACAGACACCTGATTGAGGGATATTTTTTTGAGGAGCCGCTGGCCAGAAATTGAGCAGTTCTGGAGGGCTGTACAAGTTACTGTAATGTTCCCTGGCTACAGAATACTCCCTGCGACACTGCCTACGGCAGCGCTTCACTGGTGTGGTCCCCATGTTGGCGGCTGCGGGATGAGAGGAAGTTATCTTCTGGCTGGGGAGGAAACTATCCACTGCTTTCTCTCTGTTGTAGTTGTGGATGCTGAGGCTGCAGCAAATGTATCCTTTACTGAATTTGCCCTGCATGCTTTAGTTAGGGTTCCTTACAACAGGATGCTGCCTGTTTAAAATACTGCCCCAGTTCCAAATACTGTCATACAAATAATAGAAGGGACAGGTGACAATTGGATTTTATTTTTTCCAAGCACTTAAAGCAGAGCAGCTATTAAACAGAACAGGATCGAGGTCTCTTGTCCACTCTGATCCCTTGCCCCTTTACAGTGCTGCCTCTTGACAAACTGATGCTTCTTGGGAAAACATCTTGGGTGTCACTGCACCTACTCTTTGAAGTGCTCATGTCATCCCTGTCTCTGCCATCCTAGTGTCTTATTGCTGAGACGGCTACTAACAGCTATAGGAGTATGGTAGCAGGAAACCTAAATTTAGTGAACGAGAGAAAAATCTGCGTGCAAAATCTTAGGGTTCCTTTCTCCAAACCAGTAAATCCTTTCCAATAAAAGCCATGTTTAGCTCTTCCCACCCATTAAGCACAGTGCTACTGAAATGTGGGAGAGCAGCCACTAACTTAGCATTGTAAAACTTTACAAAGTTTTAGCCTGGATCCAGGCTAGTTGCCCATTGTACTGGCAAGAAGACCAAACTGTTCTTTGGCTTTTTAAAGCTCAGCTGACCTATCCAGTACAGTCTGGTGGGAAAAATGGACAAGGCAGTTCAGGAAAGGAAGGACAGGCCAAAAAAGAGGGGTAAGCTATCAAGTAGTTTTCTCTAAAGACAAAGTGAGAGTGGAAACGCAGGAAGAGAGTGTGAAATTAAACAGTATATTTGTTATCTGTACTGTAAGGGTTTGCCTGTGCTGTACAGAGGCATGCAGTACTTGTTCCTGTTACATGCTACCAGACCAGATGTGGGATAATATCTTAGTTCTCATATTTCTTAGGGGTAGTCTCATGAAACCTTCTTTTTTTCTTTTTCCTGCATAATGTCAGACAATGTTAGTACATTACTCTATCATTACTTTCTTGCCCTGGAACCTTAATGCTGCTTTTGCCATGCTGTAGCATAATGTTTATTTATGCTCTTGATTGAGGCATCAGGACATGTGGAGAGGTATGTTTCACATGATGAGTGTGGCAGCTGTGGTTATCAGACCACCAGGCACAGCAAGATTTTTAAAATTTTTTTAATTTTTTTTTTCCTTCTGGTAAGATGTAATTACCAGAATGTATTTGTTGCCAGCTTCAAAACTAAAACTAGATTATACATACACAGCTATCCTTTTTAACTCTTACAAGTGGGATGTTTTGGTATACTTTTCCTGTATTAAAACTGACTGTGATAAGTTAAAAATGAAGGCTTTTACCTAATTGTATCTCATATCAAGAAAGGATGTTTTGTTGGGTTTGTTTTTTTTTTTTTTCTCCCCCACTCACCTGAAAACTGAAGTACAAGGGAAAAATAACTTGGGTAGCACTGTGGAGTTAGTACTGCTACAAAGCATTATTAAAGCAGAACTACCAAACCAGAAAGCATAGTCCTGTAACCTTAAAGCAGTGCCACATTTGTTCTAGGTGTTTTTCTCTCTGAAGAAATGCTTGATCTTCTAAGTGAAACGGAACCTCTTCTTCCTTGAATGAATTTAAAAAAAATGCTGAGGTGTCAGAACAATTTATTTGCAAGATTTTAAACCGAATAGATCTTCATTGATGAAATAGCTATCTGGTACACTTACGATAAAAACCAATGCCAGAGGTACAGGTCTTCATCAATACGACTTTTAGTACAATGTCAGCAATGATGTATATAAAAGTGTTTGATCAATAAAGCATTTTGAGGTTGGCATGTTCCACTTTTAAAACCAAATCTACCTTATTTTTTTTAAAATCTAACTAGTGATACCTTTATATATTTGTATGTAAAATAGTTTTTATATGGGGCAAGTTACTTACATGATTTGTATACATTTGTTACTTCAGGCTGCAAAACTTATTTAAATACATATGAAGGTGCAAAGCAACAACCACGTTGTTTGGAACTAGATACTTGGCAACTACTCTGTGCTCTAAATTGCATCCACAAATAGTGACTTCACTGAGTTGGCGACACCTTGGGCTAGCTTCAAGCTAGGTAGTTTGTGTGTAAGTAGCAGTCTTGCTGCAGCATGAAATAATTTAGGGCTCATGACTTACCCTACTTCCCTAAGTATGTGGTAGGCATAATTCAACTTTAGTGTTATCTTTCAGTCTTGTGAAATTGCTGCTCCATCTCTGTGTATACCAAACAGAAGGATTTTTGAGCTGCCAGAACTTTTTCTCCTGTTCAAGACAACCAACGTGTAAGTTATCGAGCCTGTATTGCATTCTCTTCATCTTTTCCTAAAAAACTTAACAGGACATCATTTGGTCTCCTTCCTTAAACTGACATGGCTTCTGTCCTTCTGGCCACTTCTGCAGTGTGGAAGAGAAGCAGTTCCTCAGTATTTGTGTCAGGCAGCCAGGCTTAGCTTTATGCAAAAGTTGCATGTTTTCACTCAACATTTTTGAATGTCAGTATCCAAAGTAAAACGTATTACCTCTTTCTATGTTTTTCATGCTATTTGCATCTGAGAACTTGACCATGGAATTATATGAATACCGCTCTAACGTTAGGCACTAAACATAGCCTAAGACAACAGATGAGGTCCTGTGAACAAGACACCAGCCTCATGCTTTTGATGCTCAATTTGCGTGTCTGTAAACTGGCCAAGGTTTCTAAAGCTCTCTTCCCCTTTGACTAGCGAACTTACACTGTCACGTCCAGGACATTCTCTTCCTAGCTTTGTTCACTATGGTTCTGCTTATTCTGCAAGAACAGCTGCAGTCGTGTTTTGGACCTCTCCAAACACAAGTGGGAGAAGGCTTCTATTGTGACAAGTTCTCAGCTGACTTTTGTCCTCATATTTGCTGCTCTTAAAGGCATGAAGTAATTTGTCCTTGATCAAACAATCAGAATTCTTATGATGACATCACCAGCACTAGCTTAGTCCCCAGCATTGCCTGTTTGGCTACATCTCAGCCTTCTCAAAGGCAAACATGACTGCAATTAGGAATCTTAGACCAGAACTGGTGCCAGAAACATGCCTGCACGCTTTTAGGTTTGTTTTCTTGTCTTTTTCCATGAAGAATAAATAGAATTGAATATTGATTGAAACAAATTCTTTTTAAACTAACCAGTAGACACTTCAAAACCCAAATGACATAAACCCAACTTTAAAAAACAATCTCTACTTAGGCACTTAAGAATCCAGTGCTTAGTACTTCTGAAAATGCTGAATGCAAACTTCTCTACACCTATAATGTTAGGGCAGAAATGAAAGTTAATTGGAAATAATTTAATTAAAAAGGAAGCTCTGAAAAATCACTTACTCTTCCATACTACAGACATTTTTGTACTGTTTTTTGGCAAGACATGAATACACTGCAGTAATGTCTTCCAGAAGTACTTTGCATCCATTTTTCACATGAAGAATCAGGAAGAGAACTGTTTGCAGTTGTTATTTGGAAGGCACCACAACATTAGGTAGTAGGAGTTAAAAAAAAGAGTCCAGTGTCACTGCTGGTGTCTAAAGGTCGTTTCTGGTTTCTTAATTCTGTAAAGAGTGAAGACTACTTTCATTATGGTGTTGATGGTACTGATTGCACCCATGTGTGTTTCCTGTGATAACCCGTATCCAAGCTAGGAATCTGTATTGAAAACTCTGTAGCACTGCTTAGAGTCACTTTGTCAAAAGTTGTGTTCGCTTTCAGGGCAAAACTTCAGAAAAAGGTTTACTTTCCCCAGAAACAGAGAAGATTTGCCAGTCTACGCTGACATTCAGAATTTTTGCATTTCAGCAGAATGGAATGTCAGTCTACACTGACGTTCAGAATTTTTACATTTCAGCAGAATGGATGAGTTAGGATGAGTGCCCACTGTGTTGAGTGGGTGCTGCTGCTTATATGTTTTTAAGGGCTACAACCCAAATTTCCAGATGAGCGTATATACCAGATATTGATATTCTCAAAGCTGATGCTTTCTGTCTTCAGTGATGGAAAGGGATCCCACAGAGATGGAATTTATTCTCATCCACTTGAATTACAATGCATATCAGTGCTCCAGAATTCTTGGAAAGTCATTCAAGTAGGTCCTTTTTTTTTTTTTTTTTTTAGCCAGTCCTCTGAGTAAGAGTGATGTGTTTCAGCTATGTACACCAGCTTCATGGTGTAAGTTAATTTGCCTTTAATTCTGCGTAGACAAGCTCAGGCATAGTGGAAGGGAAACAATTTGGTCTGTCTTGCTTCAGTTCACTAATGTGATTTAATCTGTAACATAGAAAAGGCCTTTTGCAGATTTTTAAATGAGGGAGCAGGTTGTATTAAAGACCTTGAGAGAGTCGGAGAACTTCATCCTGCTATCTTGGAGTAAAATTATGCATGGCCTTGTCTGTGCTAGGATTTTGCGTCATGTTTTCCAATTCAGCTGAACGACTACTCACTAGGTGAAAAGAGCCATTTAAGTCACATCCCACTCTTGAGCTCCTTAACCTCTTGTTACACAGAACTTTGTAACATGTAACTTAAACCCGTGTCAAGTCATGGGTAACTCTTCATAGATGTGGCAGATATGTGGGTAGGATGTCTGCAGGAATGAGTGGCTATGTTTACATGGTACCCCTCAGTGGTCAATGTGGATGGTGGTATGGCTGGTGGGATTTCAAGTTGTTTTACTTGACGAAATGTGTTTGTGAAACGAGTATCTTGTGTTACAATGTAGTAAAGGCATAGAATGAATACGAATTTATATGCAGAGGTATAAGTCTTCACAGAAGCTTATACCAATAAACTTATAAACAGTATGCTAATTTACTTAGGCATATATGGTATTTTTCTTCAAATTATATGTAGTAAATATATTTCTGTTCATTTTACTGAATATTAGATAATGCTCTCATTGCTGAATTATTTCTAATAAAGACATTGTAGTGTCTTTAAAGCTCTTGCAGCAGCTATGAGGCTGAACATTGAACCTCGATTTTAATTCTTATTGTGCATCTCAGTTATCCAAAAGGTCCATGTTCCAAATGAAGCTGTACTAGGCAAACTGTAGACTATGCTGGGTTTTTTAAAATTATTTTTCTTGTTAATGCATATTCTGTTATGAGAGTCTTGATTTTTTTTTTTTTTTTTGAAGGCAGCTTCTGCAAGGTAGTTTTCTTGTCTCAAATCTGTGTGTTCCTCATGGCACTTTTTAACAAAGAGAAACATTAAGCTTAAATGAACATCTCCAAGTAGCCTAGCAACAGGATATGATTAATAATACCTTTCACTTAACTGTATGCAGATAAATGTCTGAAAGTGAAAGCAAATTCAGAATTGGTTGGCCAGAGCCTGGCAGTGCAGTGAGAGAGAAAAGGTAATATGATAATATCTTGTGATCTTTGTTAAAAAAAGGAGAGAAAATAAAAGATATATTTAATGGGTTGGATCTGCCTTACGGAATAAAATACAGAGCATAATGGATTTTTTAATAACAATTAAATGGTGTACTAAGAGAAAGTATAAATGCGCTTGCTTCTCATTATTGGTTATCATTACTAATTTACCAGCCATGCTTTTTCATATGTGAGAGATCAGAAACAATCAGTAGTAATTACTGTGCCATCACAGCTAAAATGAAATGTAGTATAAATGAAATGTAGTATAATTTAATATACAGTTAATGGCTTTATAGTACCATACCAGTGTTTTTAGGCCTGAAATGGACTTTTCTACTGAGTGCTGTACTTAAAAAGTATACAAAACATTGGGTATGGCATTAACTGCAATTATAGAGTTTTCTAGCAGAGAAGAGGAAGAGGAAGTTGCTATGGACATTCTTTCTTAAATGACACTGCATTATTTAGCTTTTCCTTAAAACTTTGTGTCTATATATTGTCGTGGTTTAACCCCAGCTGGCAACTAAGCACCACGCAGCCACTCGCTCACTTCCCCACCCACCCCTGGGATGGGGGAGAGAATCAGGAAAAAAACCTCGTGAGTTGAGACAGACAGTTTAATAGGACAGAAAGGAAGGAAAAACAATGATAATGATAATAATAATATGACAATAGTAATACTAAAAGAATTAAACTATACAAAGCAAGTGGTGCACAATGCAATTGCTCACCACTCGCTGACCGAATGCCCAGTTAGTTCCCGAGCTGCGATTCGCGCCTCCCAGCCAACTCCCCCAGTTTATATACTGGGCATGATGTCATATGGTATGGAATATCCCTTTGGCCAGTTTGGGTCAGCTGTCCTGGCGGTGTCCCCTCCCACCTTCTTGTGCCCCTCCAGCCTTCTTGCTGGCTGGGCATGAGAAGCTGAAAAATCCTTGACTTAGTGTAAACACTACTTAGCAACAACTAAAACCATCAGTGTGTTATCAACATTATTTTCCTACTAAATCCAAAACACAGCACTATACCAGCTACTAGGAAGAAAATTAACTCTGTCCTAGCTGAATCCAGGACGTACATACATATATATAAAAAAATAAAAATAATCTGAATTTTATCTGGATATATTTTAATTTTATATATTTATGAAAGATTGGAGATATTTACTTTTCAAGCACTCAAAAGGTGTTAGAATAGGAGTTGGCCACAAGCTTAATTCTTTCCTATTTTGTATTCATTCTGTATAAAGAAGAGGCACTGTGGGAGTAGGGTGAATATGAGTTTCATTGTATGCTCATTTTGTAATAGTGGGAAATTGCTGTTTGTATAGGAATAAAATGGAGTAATGTATTTGTGTGCTGAATGTAGAAGATCTAGTTATCTTGAGACAATCCCATGGACTGGCATAAAATCATAAACATTTGCCTTTAGAGAAGAAATAACCTATTACAATGCAGAAGCACAGATTTCTGTCCTGTGCTTCAAAACCTGCAGAACCTGCTTTTTTCTATTTTCAAATTACTTAATTATACTGATCGTGCACTATCTTTTGTGTGAAATCAGTAGAGATGTTTTTTCCAGTTCATCGGATGGTATATATTTGTATTTGCTGCTCAATGACAAAGTGAACCTTTCAGTGTATTACAGAAGTTGTAGGGGAAATACTGTGAAAGGTTAACTGTTGATTGTGCTCCTTGTAACTGTCTTGATGCATTTTCATGGGCTGACATCCACTAGCAATCATTTCAGTCTTCACTTATTTTTCCTTTACACAGTTTAATTCTGTAGTGCCTGGTGGTATTCCAGGTTTTGTTGCTGAAACAAAGATTTCCTGCATTTAATAGGCAGTTTCCTTTTTTGTTCATATTTGGTAGCCTACTGTCAAAGTATGGTGGTTGTTCTGAATTAGCAAGTAGGTCTATTTGTGTCCTGACTCTTTTCAAAGGGAAATTGCTGCTTTTTTCCGCAATAGCTGCCACCCCCAGTTACTGTGCAAAGATGTTGGCATAGGTGTGTTATGGTGTTTTAGGGGTGTAGCGGGGGATCTCTGCCTCATACCTCAGAGGGTTGCCCCTCATTAGCTGAAATGCCCTCCTGCAACATGTTGGGCCCCAGTGTTTGGCCGCTGTTAGAGCTGATAGTGTTCTCTGCTGGAAAACTTTCCTTCTGCAAGATTTCCCTCCAAAAATTGGCTATGGTCTTGTCTTGTACTCCTTCCTTGGTTAACTGATGTTCCCTCTTTCGCCTTTTAGTCTTCACCTGAATCCATTTGGGACTTGGCTGAGACCAACAGCAGTACCCTCCCTGTGCCGCCTGCTACATCTCCTCTTACCCCCTTGTGAACATGTCACTTAGTGGCTCTGCAGCTCCTCAGCCATCATGGCTGGAGTGGGCAGCAGGAGGCGTGACAGGACCATCGTGGAAGAGTAGGTCTCTCTGCCTTTGGTTTGTCAGGCTTGCAGCTGATAAATGTCAATTTACATCACAGGACTAAATGATGGGGCAAAACACTATTAAATGCTGCCTAGTGTTAGGCTGCTCCTTGTGCCTTCTTCAATATGGAACTGGAAACCATTGATCCTTTTAATGAGTCACCTACAGCTACATGTTGCATGGAAGGCATTAATTTTGTTGCCCGGTATTCAGCGTATTGTACGTAAGGATGTGGGCTGACTGCATGGTGATGATACAGGCATAAAGGCATGTCTTCAGTTTTTCTTTCTTTGTTTAAACAAACACCAAACCCATCATTTTTGAGGGGTTTCTGTAACATGTCTCTCTAGTATTCATAGAGAGAAGAATTCCTGGTTAGGAAACAAATACCATCCTTACTCTTGAGGTCTGAGACTCCTCTTTTTTGAAATTACCGTAAGTTGTGCCACTAATTTACCTGAGACAAGATGGTGCCCTTATTTCTCTAGTTCTGTTGAATGAAATCTCTTTAGATCTCTGCTTGTAACCTATCCTAACTAACTCGTTATGCAAACAACTTTTGATGCTTTTACTTCTTTAAAACATCATTCAGCAAAGATTGTTCACAGAACTAGTTTGACTTGTTTCTCAGGTAATTATTTATTTTCCAAGAATTACAGCTTCTAGTCAGTGCAAGATATTCATTCAGCTGTTTCCCAGCTTTACTGACCTTCTAGTTGGAGTCAGCTGTGTTTGCTTGGGTCTTCTGCCCTTAAATACATTTGTAGGTTTTTGGTTGAAAACCACCAAACAAGAAAAAAATGAAACTGAAATCCCCCTTTCTTTCTGGATTGCAGTTTCAGGGTAGCATTTATTTTGCTGGTGAATCATATTTTCAGCTCAAAGAAGACAGACTTTCATAGGGGGTTCTGTAAACTTAAATGAGATCAGAAGTGATTGTTTTCAGACAAACTTCATTTTCCAACCAGTCAATTTTAAGATGGAGTATAAGTAACAAAACAGCTGTGTACTGCAATTTTGCAAATGCGTAGGATTTTGTTGTATAATGCAGTTCTGAAATATAGTATGTCTAAACAAGCAAAACAGTTCTGAAATTAAAAATGACTAATGTTTAAAAAAAGATGTATAGCTTCACATTGACTAAAGCCAGATATGAAAATGTTTCTGTGCAGTTCTTCTCCACAACCCATTGTATTTGAATAGGTGGATGCAATAATCGTCAATGAAATACACTGTAATTAAGTTCTATGCCCCCTGAGTAATTACTGATGAAAGAGTAATTACATGTTTATTACACCTTACCTAGTCTAAATTTTCAGAAGTCATGTGTAACCTGGAATGTCTCTGTCTTTTTTGTAACTCAACTGAGACACTTCATAGGAACCTCTTTTTGAAAGTGCTGTAAATCTTACCTGAATTTTGAGGCAAAGTGGTAAGTGTGTGAAGCTGCATCCTTTCTGCCTTTTTGTGTGAATCATAGTTGTGGGTCTTTTTTCTTACAGAACTGAAAAGGGTGAGGAGACTCGTTTGGCTGAGAAATGCAGAGGGAATGATGAGTGGGATTTTTTGCATTCTCAGAGTGCGTGCATGTATGTGTTTTGCCCCTCTCTGCCCTCTGCCTCAGCTGCCAAAACACGTTAGCATGTGTTTCTCTGACTAGCACTGAAGTGCTCTGTACTTCCATCAGTGAAACAGGTGGCCCTGTGCTTCGATTGGCAACTGCTGTGTTGCAAAATGCCCTCAAGATCCCTATGCTGTTGAGAAGGTATTGCACCAGCCAGGAGATCCACTTCCTAAATTGCTTGTTACCGGTTAGCATGACCCCACACTCCATATGTCTTAAGTAGCAGGAGACAGCATTAGAGCTGCTCATCTCTTTAATACCTGTTCAAGGGTCCACTGGATCTATTTGATGGTGTAACACTTACGATGCAATCATTAATCTTAATATTTTCATTCTCGTGGAGGTCAATGACATTCACAGAAGTCTGAGCAAATCCATTTTGTTCACTGAGTCCTGTTCAACATGTCCACAGTGTTCCTGGATGGCCTTGCAGAGTTTTCAGTTTCACAGATGTCTGAAAGGTTGAATGTTTGTTTCTTTTTCCTTGGAGTAAGCAGAAGTGGTTTATTTAATAAGAGAAAAAGAAAAAAAACAAAAAAGAGAGAGAAAGTAAATACAGTGGTTCGCATTGCTTCTGCATCCAATTCAGGCTGAACACTGCTGTTCCTCTTTTGTCACTGCTTGTTCATCAGCATTTGCTTTAGTAGACCTTGATTTCAGCTGTTCCTGCACTGTATTCCCTTTTATTTGGGTGTATTTTCTTCTAGATCAGTCTCTATCATGATGATTTTTAATATCATGATATTTTTAATGTCTTAATATTGAGAGTCACGTCTCTTTTGACTTCATCTCTTCAGTCTTCTTTCTCCTCTTCCCTCCCCAACTGTGTTCACACATTTCTTTTGCTGAACACTTCCAATCATTTGCTCTTGTTGCTGAAAATCCAGCTCTTGGTCAGAGATTCTCTAACTGGCTTATGATGACATCATCCTTCCACTGCCAAGAGGAGAAGCTATTTTTTCATGTGAAACTGAATTGGCAGATGTTGTTACCCTTTCAGCTTATAACGATTTATTTTATTTATTTTTCCTTGGCCATTTGAGAAGCGGCATCGTATTACTATAGCGTGGTAGTGGTAGGTTGGTGTTGTCTTGGACTATTGGGCTGGGTTTGAGGGTTTTAGCAGGGGTTTTTTTTGGAGGTGGCTTTGTTTTTTGCTGGGAAGACTTATTTTGGCTCAGGGAAAATATACTTAAGGAAAATGTTATAGGTGTACCCAGTAAATCTCAATGTCTAACGAGACTTGCAAAATTACATATAAAAAATGCAGTTCTTAACTATCAGCCCCATTTGATTGAGTAAAGGTTCTGTGGACAAAGTTGACATGCCTGTTTAAAAGAGGCCCCCAATTCCTTTACTTTTGATCTTTTTTTGGTGACTGAAGAACCTCTACTTGTTCTGCAGTGTACAGGATAACATCGCAAACCACTTCTGCCATTTGCAGGTGCAGAGTGGGATTTTGTGCGTGTCAGCTTAGTAGCAAGGGAGAGTATAACAGGGAGGTCATACAACAAGTCCTCCCAGGGAATGGCAAAAACAAAGCTCAAGAACCCAACAGCAAATTATAAAGAAAATGAGGAATATGAATGAACGCTGGTCAAGAGGCGTAACAGAAAAAGGCACGAGAAGAACTGGCTTGTGCAGCGCCAGGTGTGGACCTCAGAGCTCCTCAGCGGCACTAACATCCATGCTTGGTATGCTTGCTTCCTCCATCCGCTGGAGGTAGGCCCTCACAGCTAATAAATGAGGGTTGTGATTTACTGTAGTTGATTTTTTCCTTCTGTGAAGCTTGTGCTTAGCTTGTGACACTTGAGTAGACCCTGAAGTCAAGAGGGACTTTTCATGTGGTTAAAGCTAAGGGAGTGCTGAAATGCTCTGGCTGGTTGATTTGTGCTCCTTGCTGCAGAACTGAGTTTTAGCACACACAGTTTATTAAGGTCAGAGGAGGCAGATTTAGGAACAAAATTTGCTATACCTTGTGTTCTATTTCTGGGCTTCTTTCCACAAACCTTATCCCCATTGTGCAGATGCTTCTTTTCCCATGGCAGGGTCCATTTTTGAGAAAGTTTTGTGACTATAACTGGAAGAGCTAGTGAAATTAGAACCATAAAAAGCAGGCAAATGATAAATGCATTGAGAGGTGGAGTAAAGAAGATTATTTTCCTCAGCTTTAATAATGGAACCATAAGCAATAAGACAAATAGGCTTAGAAAGGATAAATCTAGCCAGATTGCTTTTTTACCTTTCTGATAAGATTACAAAATAAGCAGATGAAAGGCAAGTGATATAATATGTGCGTTTTAGTAAACCTTTTGATACCATCTCACCAAAGTGTACACGAATGACTAATACATGTTGGCTTTGATAGAAACATGGTCATACAGACTGTAGATGAGTTGGAGGACTGTAAATAATGAGCAGTGATGAATGGTGATGAATTGAGACAGGGTAAATTGTACTAACAAGGCTTTGCAGGGGTCAGGATTTAAGCTCAAGTTTTTATTCTTTAACGTCTTCATTACAGCATCTTTTCAGCATGCTATTGATTTCCCCCCTTGTCAAAAATGCCGGTGAGGCAGGTAAGTAAAATATTGGCACCTACTGGGATTAGCCCTGGACAGAAGACAAAATCAAGTATTTATTAGAAATGCTCAGACCTTGGAAGTAACGAAGCTAAAGAACACCTTTTTTTAAAAAAATATTTATTTATTTATTTATTTCAAGAGGAGGGACTGAACTTGCTACTAATGCTGATAGCTATAGAACGGTGTAGTGAATAGTGGATTAAACAATTGGGTGACTGAGGAGTAGCAGCAGTGTTCAGCTGGGTTCCAGGAATCCTTAAATTAAAGGGAGTTTAGTTGTCTGTCAGGGATGTGTTGCAAGTTATTGATCAGCTTCCTAAAGAAAGTTACTTAAAGCTTTGCTGCTTGAGACATCCCATTCTGGACTGGAAAAAAGCAATAAAATGTGCTGAGTGAAGGAAGGTGGTGTTAATAACTTCTGTCTCTATGGTCTTTGTCTATAGGTCTAACCCCCAGGTAGCTGGCCAACAGTGTCCTGTATAGCAAGTGCTGCTCCCACCCCAAAACTATCCTGTCCTCCATATCCACTCTAATGCCACTGGGTGTGACACCCTATAGCCGAGTCAGGTATTTGGTGGTCTTCCCCTGGTGTTTACACCTTCTTTCTTGAAGACATGGAATGAAACTGAAAATGTCAGCATGTAGTTAGCATTTCATGCACGCTCTCTGAAGCACAGCAAAAGCGTTCAGCTGTGTTAGGAAGAATGACCAGGAAATAGCTTAGGCTGAATAACCAGTTTTGGAGTGCTGTTGCTCAAAGATGTTAACAACAATAATACAGCAGAATGTCTAAAAAATGATCCCGTACTAAATACCATCAAAGCAGGCAGGAATGAATTAGGCCTGCTGTGAATTCTTCTGTCAGGTTATTTTCAGTGAAAAGTGCTGTTCTTGTTAAAATAAGCACTGCTGGAAAAACTTTTTTTTTTTTTTTTTTGACAGATTGCCACCGAGTGTTGAAATAATGATTTCAATTTTTCTGGTACTTGTTTGTATCTTCAAAATATTATTAGGCAATAGGTAATAATTCCCTTATAAATCACATAATGCGTAACATAAGGTGAACACATAATGGTGTGTTACAAGTGGTCTAGATAAAAGCCTGTGTGAATCTGTCAATGATACAATAATCAACACAGTAGTGGCTTTTTTCACCTAAATCTGCCCTTCTGGGTTGTAATGAAAGGTTATCACTTGCACCTAAATAAATGTGTACAACTGAAATTGATGTGTCATGAAATAATGGAAAATTGAAATTGGCAGTAAAAATTTTCTTTAAATTGTTGTATGGAATACTGTGGAATTTTTTTTTTTTTTTTTTTTTTTTTTTTTTTTTTAATTTCTCCTCAGTTTCCGTGCCCAGAAACCAGCTTGTTTAAAGTTTCCTCTGTGGATGAAATTGTGTATTTCAACTAGTTCTGAAATGACTGTTTTACTTAAGTTGTCATATAGAATATCTTGTCTATGCATTGGGAATTAAACAAGTATATCAAAGGATGTAACGATAGCAATATTTCATCCTGAGTTTAAGAAGAAAAAAGGGCAAACCAGTTGCTGCAGAAATCTGAACTTGTAAATGCAGGCTTTCAATTCCCTAAGCAGCTTGAGGAAATTCTAGGTTTATTGTTACAAAATTCATCAAACTATTTTTGCTATCCATTTCTTGTGGCAGTTGTGATATGTATATCAGCCTGAATAGCAAATATGAATCCTATATGCATGCAGTAAGCAATTAATAGCACTTCCATACTAAAAGTTTGGGAAACATGGTTGATAACTTTTCTCTAGCGATGAAATGTTGCAGGTTCTTTCTGCCACTTCTTGTAATTAAGCCTGTATGAGATGTAATTAAGCCCTATTATATGTGTCTCATGCTGCTGCTGCTTGTCTTCTTAAATCTAAATCTAAGCTAAAAGAAAAACAAAACTGTTTTCCTCCACATCTTTTAGGTTGAGTTGGAGCAGACTTAACACAAATGATTATGAAATTAATCAGATGTGAAAATATAGCTTTAGTTGTGTGTATAGCTTGAATTTAGAAAAAGGAAGAAAATACAATTAGAATAGTAAAAGATGTGAATTGCATCTAGATTATGCATCACTATAATGCCACAAGGAAACTAAATAATTAGTTTGAAAGACTGGCAGACAGTGACAACTGTTTTGTATTCAAAGTATATCTGGTAGTACCGTACACTTCTGCAATTTCAGTTGTGAAACAAATGATTTGTTTTGTGATAATTTACGTTGGCACCATTAGAAGCAGTTGTTCAATGACTTTGTAATGCAAACAACTTGGTGTCTAATCCAATAAATTAGCATGAACGTTTTGCTTTATTTTTCATGGATATTAAGCCAATTATCGTCCACTGTCATACCAACGGCAGAGTGTAACTGATGTGGTCCTGTTGTATGTCTAACCCTTGCATCCTTTTGAACTCAGGAAAATGACTACTGTCTCTTACAAATTTGGTACTGCAGTGTGTTTTCTAGGATGCTGTTCAGCAAATGAAGTCCTGTATTTTTAGTTTCTGAAGACACTGAAGTATACATTAATGCATAGGCTAGTTCTTTATCTCTTTAAGGCTAGAGAGGCTTGTGAATGAGATGCTATTTGAGATCAGCTGGACTTGTGGCATACAACGGCTAGTGGTCAATGTGAACTGCCTGTTTTCTTGAAAGAGCTTTGGAAAAAGTCCTCCCAGTTCAGAGTTAAGTAAAAGGAACTGGCTGTGTTCATTTTGGTCTTGGCTATTAAATGAGGGGTCAGAACATCCAACAGAAGAACAATCCTATTTCTTGAACTAAAGCTATGAGTGCAAATGGAATAATTTTTTATGTTAGTGCAGAGCCAAGCCCAGCGTGGGGCCACAGCCCTGATGACTGTCATGGCTCCGGTATACACCTTTCACCTGATCTGCTTTTGGTCATCTGGAAGGTACCTTATTCCCTGGACATCCTTGAAGTATCTCCTTCCTTGCAGAACATGCTGCAGAGCACTGGCCAGAAACAGTATCTCCCATTCAGCCCCACAAACTGTGCTCTCCCAGCTAAATCTAGATGTCTCGTGACCTGGATCGTGTGGTGGTAATCGACCTATTTGCCTGTCCTGCCCCATCTTCCCTTATATTAAACCAGGCTTGGAAATGACAGGTTTACATGGTGACCAGTAGGCTTTCCTAAAGCAAAAAAGACTTTATTCAGAGAAGAGAAAACCTGTTATAAATAAGCTACGTGTATACTTAGTCAAGAGCAGGTAACCTGTCTTCTACAGTGGGAGACTTAATTAATACATATTAAATAACGCATGTCCTTGTTGCAGACTACTCTGGGTATGGTGTAGAACCTGCCTTTTCTGGTATCAGTATCTTCAACCTCCACTGATCACTTCTTCCTGTGGTAACTTGTCTCCTAACCACTTAGGCAGTAATACAATCACTAACAAGCCCATGTGGATACGTATGACACTTCTTATAAAATTAATGCAGTAATCTTCAAATGTTTGGTGATTCCATAGCATCTGTCACGTAGTGCCCCTAGCCACACTGTATTGTAAGTGCTTAAAAATAATATTGGAAAATGTGTTTTATCAGGAAGCCGCTAGATGTACAGATTTACCATAATTCATTCCAAGCTATGAAATGAGGATATAGGATAAATAATGCAGTAAAATGGGAGTAATCAGGTAAGATTAGACCCTTGATACATAGAAGCATGAAGCTAAAAAATTAAGTACGATACCGAAAGATTATTTGAGGGTAATACTAAATACTGTTTTATACATTCATACCTAGTGAATATCTGCTTTAGCAATAGGAAATGAGTTAAAATTATACAGATGAGCTAATACTTTAAATTATAATTGAGCTTTCACTACAGTCAGTTTAGTTGTCTATTTTGTGCATTTTCTTTTTAAATACTCATTAGTTCAGGAAATTAGAGAACAGAAAGAAGCAGGTAAGATGCTGTGTTTTTCTTCCACTCCCCTAAGTACTTTATACCTTTTCATGTCAGTGTTTTCCTCTTGAATCCCGTAGCAGCATCCATCCTCAGCTCAGTAACCGTACCTCTGTCTGCAGTTTTGCCATTCTTACCTCGCACGGCTCTAGCCCGCGTGCTTTCTCACATCCCTGCCTCGCAACTTCGCGGTTTTCTCAGAAATCTGAGCCAAGGTAGCAAGAGCTGTGCCGTACCGGCCTTGGGCCTGGGATCACAGGCAGCTGGACCCCAAGGAGGAGGGTTACAGTACTTACTGTAGAAAAACATCTTTTCAGGCCTTGATTCTCCTGTTGCTAAAATACAAGTAAGCACAGAGCCCTAGAGCAAGTCAGGGATCTTTCTGACAGAATATTCTCCTTCAGAAAGAAATGCTGATCCAGTGCAACTGTGAAACAGTGTGTGGGAAAGAAAGTTTCAAATGAATTTTCTATTTAAATTCGTTTCTTTGGAGAACTGTGTTGACATTATTGTTTTGACATCTTCTGAATAAAAGGATCCTTTCTTAGTTATTCTGAATTTGTCAGAGTCTGCAGCCTAAGAAAAAGGACAAAATGAAAATGTTTTGAAATTATTTGGAAGTTTCAGCTAGTCAAAAGTGCCTTTTTTTTGTTATAAAATCATTGTAATCTTAGACCCTTCTTCCTGATTTGGAGCAGAAAAGTTTTTGAAAAAACCCAAATATTTTCCCAGGATAGGAAAAGTGTTTCTTAGCTGTCAAGGTAACTGATAATTAGGAACTTTCTTGATAATAATACATTTTTTTTTTTTTTAAATAAATGAAGACGTTGAATCTGGATTTTTGTCTAGCAGATGAGAAGATTAGAGATAAAATTTTCTGCTACCTTAAAGAGGAATGAGGAAGATAAGGCACGTATATGCAAACTCCAGAGGTAGGAGGCTCAGAAAGAGAGGGGTCTGTTGGCTTATGATGATGGAAAGACAAAAAGCCAGCCATGGCTGTGCTCATTTTCATATTATAGCTTCATCCCAGAGCATTTCTGTCCAGCATCCTGTCTTTTTTATGGGTTTGAGTATTTGTTCTCTTTTTGCAAATTAAATTATGCTTTCAGGCTTACTGACATAAGGAAGAAGAAGAATAACATAGGGAAAACTGGGATACTATGAGTTTGTTTGTGATAGAGACTGAAAATCGGAAAGATAGAAATGGGCACAAAGAAGGATTAGCAGATTTCGATCTAGAGTCATGCCTGGCATTTCCCATCCGAGGGTGTGGGATTGCCTGGGCTTGTCTGCGCTGGGTTGACCCAGCAAAGCCCATGGCCAGAGGGGTCCAAATTGGTATTTGCAGAAGGAAGTTGATTGTCTATGATGGTGCTGTTGATGTGCAGGTAAAAACACTTAGTGCAATGTCTAAAGCCACCATCCTTTCAGGGAAAAAGCAAACCTTTTGTGGTTACATGAATGTTATGGGATCTATTTTAGATTATGAATGAAGTCTATAGAGACTGCAGGTGAGATCTTAGGCAGGCCTGTGGTGTATATTATGCCTGCATAGAGAACTTTGCATTTACATGTACTTGTTTCTTGAAAAGATATCCTGTTACTACCTTTTCCAAATAAACCAAAATGGATTATTTTTCCAGAGGTCTTCAAAATCAATGAATTAAATTTTTAGTTTTCAAAAGCTGAAAAGATGTACCCATTCAGTGGAAAAATACACCCATTTTACTACTTTTAGAAGAGTTACTAACCCAGCTGCAATCTAGGCAAGTTTGGAAACTGGTCTTTAAAGCCATCCTCGTATTTTTGCAATCTATGTGCATTGAAAGCTACCTGTCAAGGAGTCTGCCTCTTAAGATGGAGATGCGTTTATGCTAATGCAATTTACTTGTCTTATTTAAAATAAATCTAAAGGAATTTTGATTGTGATTTAATCAGAGTATTTTCTTGGAAAAGTATGCGTTAAAGGTCAAGTGTTAGAGTTTGTTTGGAAGAAACCAGGACCATTTGCATTAGCATCAAGACAGTTTCTTACAATAGCTTCTGTGCTCTCTGCACCCTTTTTGAGCTTGGTTACTTGGAAAAGGCACTTATTCCTGATATTAGGACATCAATTTTCTCATATTTCTACTTGTGGCCCAAAAATTACGCCCCAAGGAGCGATATCCTCAGGATAGTGTCAGAGAACATCAGTTAGGCTGCTTGGACCCATGCAGTGGGGCAAGCTCTTCTCGGTGGAGGGCACTTCATGCTGAAGAAGGTTCATTGATGAAGGTTTCCTTCCCATCTCTGTCACGCAAGTCCTGAGGTTGGACACCAGCTCGTTTTTCTCTGCTGGCTTTCTGCCAGGTAAAGGGATTAGATGTAATTGTGTTTTGGGTTGGTGCTAAGGAAGGGAAGGGTGCAAAAGGAGGGCAAAGTCTACATTTGAGTGCTGCGGGAGGAGGCCCATGACTCTTGTTCATGGCTGGTGCTCTGTTAACAGAGTTCAGGAGGACACAGGCTGACCTGACAGGGGTGGGCAGACCTTCAGACTCCTCTGCCCCCACGTCCCTTCGTCTGGTCTTGGTAATTCATACACAGTCTTGCTTAGTAAACAGCCGCTTGGCTAGAAGACACTCTGTGTCTGAGTAGCTGAAAAGCCGTGCTGGGAGGCTCTGGGTAGGTCATGTAGCCTCTCCCGCCTCAGTTGCAGTGTATCAAGGACAGATGCCACCCTGTCCCCCACATCTTTTCCCGCAGAGGAGAACAAGAAACTGTCCAAGCCAGGCCTGGAGTTGACCCCATCAACATCCACTTACAAACTCAAAATTAGGAAATTTGCTGAGACCGTTGTTCAGAAACGTTAGGAACTCATTAGGAAATTGCTGAGACCATCTGGGGATTTTTATTTAATACTTCCATTCCTTCTTATCAGAAGGAAGGAAAACTTTATATTGCTTTATTATAACAGCTGTGCTCTGGGATTATAACATACAGGTCTCTGTCTGCCTCTAATGGTTGAAACAGCAGTTTATAAGTACTTTAAGGTTAACAGCGGTGGATTTCTTTTGTTAAAAACGTGGCTCTGGAACACCAGTTCTTCTATCAGATGCCCCCTTGTTGATGGCTTGTCCGCCTGTCATCACATTGGAGAAGAAACATCCTAAAATTCTTACACTGGGTGAAGAATTTATTAGACTAGTAAAAATGACAGCATTTTTTCCCCCTCATCAAATTGACCTCTTTCTTCTGTATCCAAATATAACTTCTCTTGCTTTTCTGAGTTAAATTATGCACAGTTACAGCAAAACACTATTCTGAGTTTTGTCATGCATAGTAATTTCATGATTAGTACTTAGGATGTCTTCACACTTGGGTATTTACAAGTTGATTAAATGCCTTGGTTACCTACTTGGATAGCAGTTGTTACAAAGTTCCAGCATTTTGGAGGGAGAGGGGTTCCTGTTTCTTTCTAAAAATCTCACAGTGCCATAGAAAGGTATGAATGTGGGAACCTCAGCTGCAGTGATGAACCATGTGCAGGCAGCAGCTTTTCTTGTCAGCTTTGCTTCTCTAGTACAGCATTTCCCTGCCTGGGACCTGAGATTCTCTGCTCCGCAGTGGCTGGGCTGTAGCTGTGTTGGGCAATGCCACTGCTCAGAGCTAGCTATCTATAGCTTATGGTAGTACAGGAGTGAAAGGGAGGAGTGGGCATAATGCAGCGAAGAGGCAGTGTCAGTGCTCCCTCTCCTTCTCCCGCTGTGGTGGGAGCTCAGGGATGTCCAGCTTTTCCTTTCGTACCACCGCATGGGCAGGTCTGTGTCAGTGCTGCGGGCACAAGCATTTAAAAGATCAGTCTGCCAGCGGTTATGAAATGTACTCTTCTATGAAAGTGCCAGTTCAGTTATCTGTCCCTAATAAAGCCAGAAGTGAAAGCCTGCTTTAAGAAATTTCACCTGCTTTCCTTAGCAGGGGTTGCAATTCAGGCTGGAGAATACCTCAGCCCTCCTACCTACCAGCACCAGCTTATTTTCTTAGGAAGCCAGAAAGTGTCTCTCCTTCCCAGAGAAATACGTAGTCATTGCTGTTTAAAAGGAGATAATATATTAGAAATAACAGTCTCAGATTTGAGAGGATTTTATCTAGCTGCCCTGGATTTTACGTTGGGTGGCATATTGGGCTGATCTGAGACTGTTTATGTGTGCTTCCACCTTCTTTTCAAAAACAAATAGCCCTGCAAGACTCTGGTTTATTCTGTTGTTTTTTTTTTTTAATTTCTCAGTCTTTCAGTAGAATAAATGTCCCTTCCACTGTCTGTACAGGCCGGCATCAATATTCTATACATTATTACATTTATGTATAGTTTACTATTGCTGCAGACAGTAGTTCTCAAAGTGTTACTACTCCCCTTGCTGGTGTGTTGTAGTCATGGCACTTAGATACTTACCCGGCTTTCCAGTGGTAAACTGCTTGCTATTTGAATTCATGAGGACGATTTTATGGAGAGACAGAGCAAAATTTAAGAGTATAGGGTTTGTCTCCTTTCTTATATCGTGTGACTATTAAATGAATAGAATGACTTTCACCTTTTTGATTTACACAGGCATGGACCTTGGACATGTGCAGACTTGCCAGCATATTTTTATTTGTGGTGGGAGCTATTTAAACAATGGCATGATAACTATTTTAGCTGTTTCATTTTTCAGAACGATTTATTGTCCCGAATGAAAAATCAAAAAAGCTTGTAGACATTTTGGTAAAGACTTACTCATATTGCTGTATTAAGGGATAATAATAATAATTAATTTTCCAAAACTTAAAAGCTGGAATTGTTTAACATGGTAACTGTGGGTTTTTTCCTGGCCCCATGTGACTGATGAGATCAAGTGTTACTACAACCCCACTTTCAGGTAAAATCAATTCTTCATCATGCAAATAGAAAAGTGTGTACAGCTCTTTTGCCTCACTGTACAAATCATGAAAATATTAATTTACAGAGAAGAGATGATAAAGAAGCTCAACCAGGTTTTTAGGGAAATTGGGATCTTCACAAGGAACTTGCTGGATTTTTTTCCTTTTTTTTATACCTTGACAAAAGGTAACAGAGCTACGTTTCAGGATTTCATCAGCTGCAGCCCAGAATAATGGTCTCCTCCTGCGTCTGGTGTTGCGCTGGAGTAGCTTTCACATGATTTTATATAAGCAGGACATAATTTGGTTGCTTGTTTGCCCAACGATAACGGGCCGCATGGGGCCAGACAGAAAATCTGTTGAGTACATTTATCTGGTCTCCAGCAGGTAACCAAAAGCGGATTGCGAGGGAAGAATGCAGAAAGAAAGCAAAAAAATTGTGGTCCCTTCCCCCAGGGCTCTCCCAGTTCCACTTAGGTAATACTCTAATGAGATTTCACAGTAACTTTTAAAAAATAAGATTTTTGTCCTTGTTTTTTGCAGGGCCCAGCATAGAGGAAAGTTGGTGTTGTTTCTGGGAATGGCACTGAAATGTAGCAGGGCTTTAGGAAAGGTGCAGGCAGCTCTGACTACGAAGTGCTGGTGCCCTGGGCAGTGGTAGAACATATACAGTGAGACGAGACTTAGGGGCATTATAGAGTCTAGTCTCGCAGGGTGTGCCTGTGTTTCACATGGGGTCTTCTATATCTTGGTGTGATTTTTTTTTTTTCATTTCAGAGGGTGGGTCTGTGTCTGAGGACAGCAGCGTGAAGCCCCGGTAAGCCACTAAAACACACCAAGAACAGAGAAATGTGCTTTGTCCACGCTCATCTCTCTGAACAAAATCAAATCAAATCAAATGTCGAGTAACAGTAGACCCCGGTCAGAGCTTGTGACGTGCGCGCCTCTGGCTTGTGAATATTGAGTCTGAGATGTAAAATCTAAATGTCAGCCATTAATTTCTGTTGTAATAAACCAATCCATTTCATTCAGGGTGCTTTGTCTCGTACCTTTTGTATAGGCTGCCCAGATGAGATGTCCTGGCCACGTAGGGGCTGTGGAGGTGCTTGGCAGGGAGCTTTTGTGGTTAAAGCAGGTGAACAAATGGGGGGACACTGTCACCCCCATCCTGTCATCTGTCACCTCAGTACTATATCCTGCAGGATACACTGCTCTTACTCTGCTTTTTGCTACAAGCAGTGGATTTTCCTGTGTGAGGACCTGACCCGAAGCCCATCTGTGGGAGAGTCTGTTCCTTATCCCTATTTAAGAGCATTCCTATTTAACGAATGACATTTTCAAGGTATATAGTTAAAATGTAAGTTGAGCCTTTTTTTTTGTTTGTTTTTCTGCCTGGCTTTGTATGGCATACTGGAAAAAATATTTAAGAGATCTGTGTCTGCAGAGGCTTCTGTTTGAGTGGGCTACACTGCCTCTTTTTAAAAAAAAAAAAAAAAAACACAAAACCAACTTTTTTTAATTAAACCCCCTGAGGCTCAATGTGGCTAGTTGAAGGCACTATGGGATTGTAATCCAGAAACACAGAACTAATTTCCTTGTTTTACTTTTAAATTAGGGGTTTTTTTCTGTTAACTAAAATTGAAATGTTTCAATTATGAATAATGCCAGGAAGAACTAGCACACTTGAGTGGGTTTAATGAATTGCATGTGTTCTTGCTGCTTTGTGAACGTGTGCGTGGTGGTGGAGTTTCTGAGACCTGTCACTTAATATGTACTGAAATGCATGTTTTATTTATGATGTATTAATTTTAACTATCCTAGCTTTTTGGTTTTATGAGCAGGGTTTCTGTAGAGCCCCAAGATCATTTTAATATGTTCAGAAGAAATTTCCACAGACACTGAACTGCAGAGCTTTATGTCTAATGAAAGTGTAAGAGTAGCATGTTTCTTGTCTACATGTATTAGCCTTAAGAAGGCACTGGATTTTTCTGTTATGATTGAGAAAATACTAAAGGGTGGTTTATTCCTTCCCCTGGGAGATGGTTAGTCTGCGTTTACAGTCCTTGGTATTACATGTCGATTCTAACCAATATTAGCCAATGTTGAATATGAACAAAGAGACAGGAATGTAAATACTCTGCTAAAACTTGAGAACGTGTACTAACAATAAAACTGTACCTTTTTTTGACAGTAATTTGAAAGGTCAAATTGCAATTTAAAGCATCTTAGTATTGTTGTTTGTTGTTTTTAAGGAAGCAAAATTTCCTTAGGAGATTTGAACTTCAGTGCATTTTTATGTTGTCTGCATTTGAACAATTTGTCTCTTTTGCCATGTCTTTTTTGTTTTATGAGCTGTTCTTTATCTTCTGTAAAAAATTGCTTACTGAAAAGCTGTATTTTAAGCCTTCAATTTAATGTTCCAGAGGAATATAGGAGTACTTCTGACTAAAACCCCAGTTTTACAGTAACTTGCAAGCACACAGACAAACTGCTTTTCTAGCTAACATCATTGATTATAATAGTGCAAAGACAGTGAGTTCAGCAAAGAAAATTAATGTGGTAAGGCTATTACTTCATTAGAAAAACTGGAAAATATAATTCATGCTCATTAAGTGTGGAGACAAAAAAATATGTTTTCACTGAAGTGACATCCTCTTTAAAAAAAAAAAAAGCGCATAGCAGACAACAGTATTACTTAAATTAGTCGTTGTTGGTCTTTTAAAAAATGACCCAGAGTTGTTTTACAAACTGAAGTGTAATTGTCAGTGTGAGATTCTCCACATTAAAAAGGCAAAGACAACATTTGAAAAAAATGTGAGAACTCCTGTTTACAGAAGAGCAATGAATAGTTTTGAAGTGGCATCCACAGATCTGATCACGGATCTGCAGTGTGTGTGTGTGTGTACACACACACACACACAGAGAATTTTCTTCTGTATTAAGAATAGTTTGTGAATCTTCAGCTTTCGCCTTAATGAGTAGCAGTACAAAGTAAAGATGTTGGTATCTTTTCTGGGATTTCTCTAATTTCAGAAATTTAAAATGTTTGAGGGGAAAAAAAAAATAGGATTTTTGCTTTTGGAGGTGTTTTTGTTTTCTAAGAGCTCATTTGTAAGCCAAGCTTCCCTAAGTACCTATTTTCCGCTTACATCTTTGGAGAAGATAACTGAGCAGATGAAGCTACATGCGCGCCCCTTAGACATGTTTGCTCCACCACATGGGTGGGCTGTTCTGGGGCAGGAATGACTGATTTGAGGTGGGTTTCAGTGTGGGGTGAGGGATTTGTAGCAAGAGGCAAGGGTTGCAGGACTGGCCCAGAGTTAACTCTCTCTTCTACTTCTGCAGCATCACCACTCAGTGGCCGACAGCTCTTAGAAGCAACAGAAGTGTATCAGTTCATTGGATGTTGTGTAATGTAACCAACCCACCACGAAGCTGACTATGCATCTCTCTTAAGTTATGGGAATATTAACATTGACTTTGATGCTACCTATGCAGGAAAAGACTGAAGCATTTGGAGTCATGTTTCAATAAATAAGGCTGGTTTTAGGCTAACGCAGTGAGGGTTTGGTTTTTTGGGGTTTTTTTGATGGTAGAGTTTGGTTGGCTGTTTTGCTTCGTTTTCTTTAAACAAACAAACAAAAAAAAGATGTCTGAGATACTGAGAACCAAAACTGAGTAAGGCTTGGAAGTGACTACGAAAGTTATTTGGAGTTGGACTTTGTCACTAGAGGGCACTTAGTCACACAAAATTAGCCGTGTTTGGGTTGGTGTTTTTTTGTAAAAGCTTCTTTCTTTAAAATATCTTCTAAAAATATCTATTGATTTTTTTTATTATTATTATTATTGATTCAAGAGTATGCATGTATAGCCATAAATATCTGCAAACACAGAAGAGTTTCAGGGCAATGATCTGCAGTGAAACATTTCCTCTGGGACAGGGGATAAAGGGAGAAGGCTAAGGGGAGGCTACAGTGTACGGGATTTAGCGCAAAAACCACTCAGGCTAAAAATATACCAAAAGGCTGCTCAATTAGTATTAATTTAATTAATAAAACCTGAAGTGGAACAAATGATCATATTTAGCAACGGGGGGGAATAATCACAAACACAGATACATTTCTTGAGTATCAAAATCTCTCTGCTATAATTTTACAAATGCAGAAACTCCTGTTATTAAAAACAAACAAAAACAGAGCCCTCTTTACACATACCAATCATGAAGCACCTAAGATACCAAGTGGAGTGCACTTATATAAAAGGGCTTAAAATACTTGACTCTTCATTGCATACCATCTAGATTCATTACGCTCTGGTGGTTTGTTTTGCCGGACCCCACTGTACCCCAGTGATCTTCTGATGGGATGCTTAAGGTTCTGTGGCAGCCTGGCCACACACAGGCACACTGGCAGCTCCAGGTACACCTGTAAAGCTGTCTTTGTGTTGAGAAATAATGCGTTTTACCTACCGGCTGCATGGCTGTGAGAATTTGCCAGGGGACCTCTTTTCTCCGTATCCCTCTGATGGATAAACAGTCACAGTAGGCTGGAGAGTGAACCAAGGGGTGTCCCAAGCAGGTGGGGGTCGCTGTATTTTTTTTTCTGGCTGTTACTGCCAATCACAGAGACTAAAGAAGGCACTTGGGGACCACGTCTGCCAGGCCAGTTTAATGCTGAGGCATGCAGAATGCAAGTATTAGTTTACACACACTTTCAGCAAGCATAGCATGCAGTTGTAGTGTGTCTGTTTGTCAGCATCGTCCTTAGCTTCTGACCAAAGCTTGCCATAGAAGGCCTCAGCCCAGTGTTACTTGGGGTTTTTTTAGCTGTCTGGGCAGTCTGACAGGTTAGTTATCAAATCAATCAGCTGTAATGAGAGGGTGGAGCCAGGGGTGAATATTCCAGATGTGAACCTGAATGAGCCTGGGAATGGGAAGGGATGGTAACTACCAGACCACTGGTGACAGAGCTTGAGAAGAAGAAGCAGTGACAAGGACCTAACATGCTGGAAGCATATGTTTGCGGGGTTTTTTAAACTGAATTGCCTCAGATTAAGTCTTTGTTGGAAGCATATTGAAGCTTGGAAATTGAAACAGTTTCAAAAACAGAGGTTCAAGTAGGTACATATCTAAGTGGGCATTTATGTTTCCCTGTATCTCCTGCCTCACATGGAGGGAATGCTACTGTGGTGCATTTTCGAAGACCTGCAGGTGGGATAATAAAATTGTAACAGCTTGCCATGATTTCCTGTATCTATTCTGTTTTAGAACCGTTGCTCGTGATTAATGGACATGTATACCCACAGCTACTGCATTGCCTTTGCATTCATGGACTTGAGGCCAGGTCTGGCTCTCTGAGTGCCCCCTGCATGGCTTTTGTCCCTCCACAAATGGGCGCAGCAGTATTTTCTATTCTGTAGGTCAGAGGGAAGCAGCATTAAAGTCCAGCGGTTACTGCATATGTGTACCCTCTAACAAAAACCAAGAGAATAGATTTCCTGTCGATTGTCTATAGCTAAGGAATTTCAACCAATTCTCTTGGGCAGAACTGAGAATTTAAAATGGAAGTCAGACATGGTAACTGTGGTTTACAGTGGCATCGCTTAGGCTGGATGGCAGGTCAAGACTATCGAGACAAACTTTTTATGGGTCCCCATTCACGGTGCTGGCTATCTGCTATGGCTTATAGGAACTTTGTCCTTTATGGTGCACTCTCATCTGTGCAGGCATCAAGGTCTGCCCTTCTGTAGTATGTGCCAGGTGCTCAGATAGCCTGTATCAGTGTTTCACTGCACGGATTGTATTGCAGGACAAAGATTTATGAGCTGAAATTCTTTTTTCTCTGTCTGTCATGATTAACTTCACTGCAGTGCGGCTCCCACCACATTTCCTGGAAAGATAAGGTGGACATGTGAATTCACAGTCCCACTGAATGTTGTTAAGGGAAATTTAAAATTAGGTTTTATGAAAACAGGATAAAATTATGCAAGAAATAAATATCTGCACATTTCGTAATGGCATTCCCTCATGTAGCTTGCAACCTAGAGGGGAGTAACACTTCTTACTCTTGTAATCGAAAGAAATAGATTAGAAATCAGTTGTAATCAGAGTGGTTTTGACCAGCTTAATTATAAGACTGAGAATTTAAAGAAATTGGAAAGTGAAGTTTTCTCTGGTTTTGCTGCTTAGACGTTTTAAGTGAAGCAGGTAGAGGGCAGTAGGTGCTAACATTCAGGATATCTTCTCCATTGTACTGGTGCTGGGCAAATCACTTGACTGGTCTTCAGCCGTGATTGTAGGTAACCTGATTTTACATCGAAATAGACTGGGAGCACTCACACAATCTGTTAAAACAGCTCGGCAGTTGGAGTTGTAACATCTGAGACTGCTAAAAGTGGGCCTTCTGGTAGGACTTAAGAATCAGCAATGAAAATAGTGCAGGCATTGACTTGGGGGTTCTCCATGCAGGTGAACTTCAAAGCTGACAGCTGATTTTGCCTAACACAACTGAGATATTTAGTGTCTTGTGCAGATTTTGGTTTTCACTTTTAAAATAAATGAAGCGATAAGCATTATTTGCCATGAAAGTAATCTCTAGAAGAAGAGATTCATTTCCTCCTCTAGAAGGAGAAAAACCATAGGAGGACTACTATATGAACAAAGCTTAATTAAAATATAATTGTATTTAATCAGTACAGTATAATTAGAAATCATGCTTAAGAGTTCATTTTAATGGCTGTTGGGCTATTTGTATTCTTTAAATGAATATCTGCTTTATGAACAAAAATCCAACACAGCTCAGTTCTCAAAAAGGCTCATTTGTTTATCTCTAGTGATTTTTGTGCAGTTCCAAGGAGCAAAAACAGTAACCCACCAAATTGACAGGTGGTAAAAAATTCCTGAAATACCTCCTAAACACTTGGCGTTTCCAGCCTGTGGCATGGAAGAATGGTCTGGTGTTAGCGTGTGGCTTAGGATACTGCAGGTCAATCCCTTGCTCTCAGTACACTTTCTAGGTAACTTTGGAAGTCACTGAGGTCATTGTGTTTATTTATTTTTAGTTGCACACAGAGCCTAATACTTTTAATATTCAGTAAGTCTGTTCTTCCTTTTCCTTGGAAATTTATCTGAGCACTGGTCAGTCTCCTGTGGTTGGAGGTGTGTGTATCAGCTCAACAGAAAAGGTCAACAGCATCCTGTATGACATCTGGTAGGTAGGGCATCCCCCCAGAGCAAGAGGACATCACTGTGCCCCTTCGGCAAAGGAGGGAAACGTGCCCTCCCATGTTTAAGGTCTCCCACATGCGCGCGAACAACGAAACCGTAGGATCAAAAAAGAGCATTGCTCTGAGACCTCCCTTAGCGTGGTCCCTGAAAGCACAACAAGCAAAGGGGAAACATTTCATTTGTGACACCTGGAGGAGCTTAGGTATGAACAGGCTGCTTCACTGCTCAGCACTGCCAGGGTTTAGGGGTCCTTGGCATGACCAGAAGACAGCTTTTATGTGTGCAAAGAATCTGAGTGGTGGAAAACAGCATAGTAAACACTTTGTGTGCCCGGGGGTCAAGGACTGAGAATGATTTCAATGGTTGTCTGATGCACCCCCGCTGTTCAGAGCAGCGCAAGATAAAGAACACAGCTTTATTCTTCCCTTGCCTGCCTGCCACCAGCGGGCCATGGCAGTAAGCTGTGGTGAATGTACTTATTGAGGGTGTCCAGACTCTGAAGTATTTTAAACTGGGGCCTTTTTTTTTAGCGTCTTGTGTTGTTGCACATAACAGCAGCAATAGTGGATGGGGCCAGAGCTCTGTCTTGCTCAATATCCTAGCAGCAAAGTGAAACCTCCTCACGTGACTTTCCCAAACTCCAGCAGTTTGTGTGTCAGGGACTTCCTCCGCCAGAGGTGGTTTCTGTGGGCCTATCAACCCCCCAAAAGGATCTCCCGTTTCTCAGCCTGTTTCGTTGTCCCCTGAATCCATGTAAAGTTTTAGCAGCCATAACATCCCCTGTTGAAGCGTTCCCAAGTTTCCTTTCCCAGTTGCATGGAGAGCTGCTTCCTCATGTTTGTTTTGAACCTGCCATCTGCCTGCTTCATCTGATGCCCCCAGCCTTGTGTTAGAAGAGGCAGCAAACAGTCAGTTCTGATTCACGCCTTCCATGTCACATATGATTTTACAGATCTCTATCATATCTCCTCTGGATCATTGCTTTGCCAGGTTTCGTAGCTGTTGCTCCTTGTAAGCCAGTCTATGCTTTCAGTCCACCACCTTACCCTCTTTTGTTCTTCTCCAGTTCTGTACGTGAGTGGAGGGATCAGAATTGCGTATAATATTTAAGATGCAAGTGTGTGTATATACAGAAACACAATGGTTTCTTTTTGTTTTTCCTCTAGTCTTCAGTTTGCTCTCTCTAACTTGTAAGCATGATGGTGTTTACACAGAAGTTTTACCACCCCAAGATCTCATTTCCGAGTAGCAATGTGCTCCGAACTCAGTTCTGAGTCCACCACTTTTGAGTTTAAATTAAAAGTTTTCCCCTAAAAGTTTCCTAGCATCACTTTGCATAAATTGCACTTCGTATGTCA